>NC_139021.1:72899322-73499322 GCF_964662115.1 Mustela nivalis
GCTTTATGGAGTTTGGAAGTTCTCCTTCCATTTCTATTTTTTGAAATGTTTCAGAAGAATAGATATTTATTCTTTTTTAAATGTTTGGTAGAATTCCCCCTGGGAAACCCTGGTCTCTTGTTTGTTGGGAGATTTTTGATTACTGCTTTAATTTCCTTGCTGGTTATGGGTCTGTTCAGGTTTTCTATTTCTTCTTCATTTGGTTTTGAGTTTATAGGTCCTTAGGAAAGCATCCATTTCTTTCAGATTGCCTCATTTTTTAGCATATAGTTGCTCATAATATGTTCTTATAACTGTTTGTATTTCTTTGGTGCTGGTCATGATCTGTCCTCTTTCATTCATGATTTTATTTATTTGGGTCCTTTCTCTTTTCTTTTTGATAAGTCTGGTTAGGGGTTTATCAATCTTATTAATTCTTTCAAAGAACCAGCTCTTAGTTTCCTTGATCTGTTTTACTATTGTTTTAGTTTCCATTTCATTGATATCTGCTCTGATCTTTATTAATTTTCTCCTCCTGCTGGGTTTAGGCCTTATTTGCTGTTCTTTCTCTAGCTCCTTTAAGTGTAAGGTTAGATTGTGTATTTGAGATCTTACGTTTCTTGAGAAAGGCTTGTATTGTTATATTATTCCATCTTTGGACTGCCTTTCTGCATTCCAAAGGTTTTGAACAGTCGTGTTTTCATTTTCATTTGTTTCCACGAACTCTTTAAATTCTTCTTCAAGGGGCGCCTGGGTGGCTCAGTGGGTTTAGCCGCTGCCTTCAGCTCGGGTCATGATCTCAGGGTCCTGGGATCGAGCCCCGCATCGGGCTCTTTGCTCAGCGGGGAGCCTGCTTCCTCCTCTCTCTCTGCCTGCCTCTCTACCTACTTGTGATCTGTCAAATAAATAAATAAAATTCTTTAAAATAAATAAATAAATAAATAAATTCTTCTTCAATTTCCTGGTTGATCCATTCATTCTTTAGTATGATGCTCTTTAGCCTCCATGTATTTGAGTTCTTTCCAAATTCCTCTTGTGATTGAGTTCCAGTTTCAAAGCACTGTGGTCTAACAATATGCAGGGAATGATCTCAATCTTTTGGCACTGGTTGAGATTTGATTAGAGACCTAATATGTGATATAGTCTAGAGAATGTTCCAAGTGGACTTGAGAAGAATGTGTATTCTTCTGCTTTAGAATGGAATATATCTGAATATATCTGTGAAGTCCATCTGATCCAATGTGTCATTCAGGGCCCTTGTTTCCTTTCCATTCTGCTTAGATGATCTGTTCAGTGCAGTGAGGGAGGTGTTACAATCCCCTACTACTATTGTATTGTTATCAATGTATTTCTTTAGTTTTGTTACTAATTGGCTTATATAACTGGCGGCTCCCATGTTAGGGGCATAGCTATTTACAATTGTTAGATCTCCTTGTTGGATAGATGTTTTAATTATGATATAGTGTCCTTCCTCATCTTTTGGTTTAAAACCTAATTAGTCTGATAAAAGGGATTGGCCACCAATGCTTTCTTTTGATGTCCATTAGCATAATAAATGGTTTCCCACCTTCTTAATTTTAATCTGAAGGTGTCTTTGTGTCTAAAATGAGTCTCTTGCATACAACATATCGATGGGTCTTGCTTTCTTATTCAATCTCATATCCTATGTCTTTTGAATAGGGCATTTAACCCAATTAACCCATTAACATTCAGAGTAACTACTCAAAGATGTGAATTTAGTTACATCGTATTACATGTCAAGTCACTGTTTCTGTATATTGTCTCTGTTCCTTTCTGGTCTATGTTACTTTTGGGCTCTCTCTTCACTTAAAGGATCCCGCTTAACATTTCTTGAAGGACCGTTTTAGTGATCACAAATTCTTTTAGTTTCTGTTTGTCCTGGAAGCTTCTTCTGTTTTTGAATGACATCCTTGTTGGATAAAATATTCTTGGCTGCATATTTTTCTCATTTAGTACCTGACTAAATAAGACTAATGTTTCTATCCTTATAGGTTATGAACCTCTTGTCCCGAGCTGCTTTCAGGATTTCCTCTTTGTCGCTGAGATTTGCAAGTTTCACTATCATATGTCGAGGTGTTGACCTATTTTTATTGATTTTGAGGGGGTTTTCTGTGTGTTCTGGACTTTAATGCTTGCTTCCTTCCCCAGATTAGGGAAGTTCTCTGCTATGATTTTCTCCAATATACCTTCTGCACCTCTCCCTTCCCCCTTCCCTCTTTTTCTGGGATCTCTATTATTCTAAAATTGTTTCACTTTATGGTATCACTTATCTTGAAATTCTCCCCTTGTGATCCAATAGTTCTTTATCTCTCTTTTTCTCAGTGTCTTTATTCTCCATCCTTTTGTCTTCTATATCACTAATTCTCTCTTCTACCTCATTTATCCTAGTGTTTAGAGCCCCCAGTTTTATTGCATCTCTTTAATAGCCTTTTTTATTTTGACTTGATTAGATTTTAGTTCTTCTAACATCTTGTTCCTATCCATACTAATTAGGTCCCTGGCAGTCAGTCCTGCCTCTTGTTCTCTCTCTCTCTTTTTTTTTTTTTTAAGATTTTATTTATTTATCAGAGAGAAAGAGGGAGAGAGAGCAAGCACAGGCAGACAGAATGGCAGGCAGAGGCAGAGGGAGAAGCAGGCTCCCTGCCGAGCAAAGAGCCCGATGTGGGACTCGATCCCAGGATGCTGGGATCATGACCTGAGCCAAAGGCAGCTGCTTAACCAACTGAGCCACCCAGGCATCCCTTGTTCTCTTTTTTTTGGGGTGAGTTCTCTGTCTTGTCATTATTGCAGAAAATGGTTGTTTTTCTATTTGCAAAGTTGCAGCTATTCTTTTTCTTAGATCTCTAGTTGCATTCACAGGTGTGCTGGATGATTTATAGCTATTCAGCTGAATTCCTGGGATCAGATGAAACTAAGGTCTCCTATTCCTCCACCATCTTGGACTATCTCCTCTGACCCCATTAATACCAATTTTTGATTGGATCTGGAGCCACTGGGTTTCTCATTAATTGCTAAGGAAAATCTAAAAGGCACACCTCTTTGGAAAATAGTTTGACAGTTTCTTATAAAGTTAAATATATACTTTTTATTAATGTAAATAAATATGACTCAGCAAACCCATTTTTAGGTGTTTATCTGAGCGAAATAGAAACCTATGTTCACACAAATATCTGTATGCAATTCTTTATAATTTTATTTGTAATTTTAGAAACAACCAAGTTGCCCTCAGATGGGAAATAGATAAGAAAAGCTATATTTTGTACCATAGAACATCACCCAATAATAAGAATGAATGAATTGCTATTGATGGATACAACAGCATGGACAAATTAGAAAACATTATACAGAGTGAAATAAGGTAGACAAAAAAGAGTACATACTGTATGACTTCACTTATATGAAACTCTTGAAAAGTAAAAACAAATGTACACAGTACTAATTGTATCAATAGTTGCTGAACAGGAATAGAAAAGGTTGACTGGAATGGGCCAGGAGTGAATCTTACAGAATAATGAAAATATTTTGTCTTGGTTATAGTGACTGTTATATGAATGTATAGGAGTTAGTATTTTAATGGATACATATTGTTTTATGTAAATTACAGCTCCATAAGGTTAATCTTAAACTAATATTGGAAAAATTTCCAAAACCAAAGGACATGAATTGCCAAATTGAAACAAGTCTCCCAAATGCCAGCACAGTGGATGGAAAATGATCCATAACCAGGTCCATCCTTACAAGTTTTTAGGACACCAGGAGTAAAGAGTTCCCAAGGAATTTGACTGAGGAAAAAAAAGATAATAATATAAAGAATCAAAATGGAATCAGAATCATCAGACTTTTTTATCTGGAACACAGTAGAAAAATGCCTCCAAAATTTTGAGATAGAAATATTCTAAACCTAGAATTATATACTCCATTAATTTTCAATCAGTTATGAGGTATAAAATATCTTTGAACATGCAAGCTCTCAAAAAAACTTATGTCCCTTTCTCAGGCACCTCTTAAAGAATGAGTTTCATCTAACCAGGATAGAAAACTAGGCAAAGGGAAGACATAGGATCTAGGAAGCAGGAGAAAGTCAAAAGAAATTCCCAGAATGAATATGAAGGAAATCTGAAGTGAAGTCTTAAGTAGTCTACCAGCCCAGGTTGTAGCAGGCTGAATTGGTGATAAATACATACAAAAATAAGCAAATAATCAACCAATATTTAACTCCAGGGAAAATAAAAAACAGTCATAGTGTATTATGTGATTTAACTTTGAATAACATTTAAGTGAGCTTAATTACATAGTCAATAAATACTAACCATATCAACAATTTTAATTTAACTCTATTGACAGCATTGGGGAAGGGAAGTTTATTAGGGTTTGGAGTGGTACTTACAAGAATTATATCATCATGTTCCATAGTAGGAATTCAGTAGATAATTATTTAAGATTTAAAAATCAATAAATAACAGCTGTTATTTAGTAATGTAGAGGTTAGTATGTGTAGGAATAGCTGTAGAAACTGAAAGTGGTTTTTTATAAGTCCTCAGTTTCTCTTTAAGTTTTGTTATAAACCTTACGGTCTTTTTTTTTATTTAAAGATTTTATTTATTTATTTGACAGAGAGAGAGAGAGAGAGAGAGTGATCACAAGTAGGCAGAGCCGCAGGCAGAGAGGTGGGGGGAACAGGCTCCCTGCTGAGCAGCAGAGAGCCCTATGTGGGTCTCGATCCCAGGACCCTGAGATCATGACCTGAGCCAGAGGCAGAGGCTTAACCCACTGAGCCACCCAGACACCCCATGGTCTTACTTTTTAACAGTGTTGATTGCATTGCTTTGATTTTAAAAAATCCAATTTAAAAATGAGTGAATGACTGGTAAGGAATACCTGGTTAACAGAATTCTGTTATCATATATCACCATATCTCTCATTAGACTGAGAGCATTTAAGAGCGAGGAATTTTTGTTATTTCAGAATTCCCTAGAGTTCAGCCCAGCGAGTGCCTGGCCCATAACAGGCACCTACTGTGTGATTACAGAATGAATGAATAATCAAAAAATAAAAAATATTCAACCATCTGAAGAACTAATATAAACCATTCAGCAAGTTCCAGAGGTTGGACTATGCCAAAAGTTGCTTTTTCCTCCCATAAAGAGACGATATCCAGGAAGTAAGGATAAATTTTAAGTTCTTTTACTTCCAGCAAAAACGACAAGCAATTTAAAATGCCCTGCATATCTTCTTGGAAGAGTGAATATAGACTTGACCAGGGTTCATTTAAAATGTGCTCTTGTGGTTTTGGTGGAAATGCAACATGGTATAGCCCCTCTGGAAAAGAGTATGGAGGTTCCTCTTTCAAAATGTTAAAAACAGAACTACCCAACATTGGTAGATGACGATCAACAACAGCCAAATTATGGAAGGAGACCAAAGGTCCATCAAGAGATGAATGGATAAAGAAGATGTGGTTTATGTACACAATGGGATATTAATCAGAGATGAAAAAGAATGCAATTTCTATTTGCAACAACATGGATGGAACTTGAGTGTATTACACTAAGTAAAACTAGTCAGTCAGAGAAAGACAAATGTATGATTTTACTCATGTTGGAATTTAAGAAACAAAACAGATGAACACAGAGGAAGGGAAGGAAAAATAAAATAAGATTTAAAACAGAGAGGGAGGCAAACCATAAGAGACTTTTAAGTCTAGAGAACAAACTGAGGGTTGCTGGAGGAGAGGTGGGTGGCTGAATGGGCTAAATGGGTGATGGGCATTAGGAGGGCACTTGCTAGGATGAGCACTGGGTGTTACATCTAAATGATACATTACTAAACTCCTGAAACCAGTACTACACTATTGTTAACTAACTTAAATTTAAATTAAAAATGATAATAACAATTAAAAAATAAAACATACTCTTTGTGGTCCATTTCAAATCAACTTCTAATGACTTAGTAAAAGGACATGTTGAAGTTTAGCTACAGAATATTAACTTGTTTCTTGGAATGTATTATTGGGGTCAGTATCTCCTTTTTTTTTTTTTTTTTGCTTTTATTTTTCCATTCTTTATACTCACTGACTGAAGCTGCCCTAAAGCTGCTGACATCAAACCCTGCGCCATGGGAAAGAAAGCTCAATGTGCCACACCTAAGGTCGTTGACATCCTTCCTCAAAGTCTTCAACAACAGACAGCTTTGTGCCATGGGGAAAAAGAAGTAGACATCATTAGAGACTCCTAACAAAATCCCTACAATTACCCAAGGCTTTTAGCACTTAGAGCAACTGCTTTTATATGGACATCCATAGGTTCCTTGTATACAGCTAACAAAAAAATACATGAAATGTGAAAAAAAGAAAAATAACTATCCCTAAGGATAGTTAAATAACTTCAACTCTTCCAATTAAGATTCAGGTTTGAGCAATGAGAAAGATAGTTAAGAAAAATCAAAAGGAAAAGATATAACCACAACAAAAATTCTGGCAGGGCAACTTAAAGTCTTTGAGCTCTGTGGAAGGAATAAGAAAAGGAAAAAGAAAAAAAATTTGGTCACTGGCAAAAATAGTTATTCTCAAATGATGCCCATGCCCTAGCCTACTGTGGGTACTAGGGCCACAGGGGAGTGGCTACGGTAGAGGGGGAGGCACAGGATACAGACCTGGAAGAAGCTTCCTCCTATTGGGGATTTTCCCTTTCTTCTCCCTTCTACAGACCCACAGCTGCCAAAACTCCTCCTTCCAAGATCCTCTAACCCTGCCTTCATTTCTCCTATTCCTTAGTTCAAAAATGGTCCAGGGAAAAGATCTGGGGCAAGGGAGGTGGAGGGAGGAGGGGGAAGGGTGGCAGAGGAGTAGAGGAGGAAACAGAATAACAGAGGATAAATCCAGACTTTTCCTCTTTCTACGTCTGTGGCCTCTCTCATCAGCAAATTTTTCAAAGGGGTTTTATGTAAGTTCTCCTTTATAGTTTCTGTCCTGTCCTTCTAATGTCAGATCCATTGATTCATGCATGCATTCATTCATGTCTTCTTATCCATTCATTCAAAACACCTACCATCTGGCAGTGCTTGCTATGGGAGAGACAATAGTGAACAAAAGGCAGATATAGTCCCTGGCCTCAAAGAGCTCTCAACCTTTAGAGAAAGAAAAACAATAAGCACATAATCACCTAAAAATAAATGTAAAACTGCACCTCTGGCAAATACTACAAAGAAAAAGTATGTGACTCTGAGAACTTCCAAACAGGGGGATTTGCCTTAGTTACAGAGCTCAGTGAAAGCTTCCCTCGGAAGGGATTGCTAAACTGGGTTCTGAGAGAATAGAAGGGTTTACCAGGTAAAGAATAGCATGTACAAAGGCCCCAGAGCAGATGAGAGTTTGGCCAAGATGAGAACAGAGAGAGAGAGTGAAGGTGGAGCACACTACATATAGAGGCTGATGGGTAGATGGGCCACATAGGTCATGATAGAGAGTTTTTTTTTTTTTTAAGATTTTATTTATTTATTTGACAGAGAGAAATCACAAGTAGGTAGAGAGGCAGGCAGAGAGAGAGAGGAGGAAGCAGGCTCCCTGCCGAGCAGAGAGCCCGATGCGGGACTCGATCCCAGGACCCTGAGATCATGACCTGAGCCGAAGGCAGTGGCTTAACCACTGAGCCACCCAGGCACCCCTGAGAGTTTTGTTTTTAAGAACAATGCTGAATCACTGAAGGTGTTTGAGCAGGGGGTAAAGTAGTAATAAAGTAGCATTTTCTTTTAAGATTTTATTATTTGACACAGAGAGATCACAAGTAAGCAGAGAGTCAAGCTGAGAGAAGGGGGAAGCAGGCTCCCTGGTGAGCAGAGAGTTCAATGTGGGTCTTGATCCTAGGATTCTGAGATCAAAGGCAGAGACTTAACCTACTGAGCCACCCAGGTGCCCCCAAAGAGTAGCATTTTGAAAAGACCAGCATCGCTACAGTGTGGAGAATAGCTTGGAAGAGGCCAGACTAGTTAAGAAGTGAGAGATGGTAGAAACTTGAACAGAGCTGGGGTAGAGATGAAGTAAGTAAACGCTCTGGAGAGCTGTTTGGAAATCAAGTGTACAGAACTTGGTGGTGAGTTATACAGAACATATACAGAACATCAAAGAAGAAGAGGTCAAGAATGATTCTCTGGCTTCTGCCTTGCACAATAGAAAATAGAGAACTCAAAAATCAGGTTTAGTGGAGAGGGAGAAGATGATGAGTTTTGGTCATATAGAGTTTGAGGTGCCTTTGTAGTCTTCTGGACAAAATATTAAATAGACAATTGGATATATAAAGCCAGAGCCCATGGACAGAAGAATATGGGTGTCTTTAAGATGTTGGTTATGTGATCACTTAAATGGTCATCATGAATGATACTATCTAGATATGGGAGGAAGAATATTTGGTGAAATGCCCAATGTAGTTTCCCATAAAATATGGTTCTTCCTGTCATGTACAGATGACCCTTCCTTCCTTAGTGTAACAGATGTTTTACTATTTTCATCAATGTGGCTATTCTTTTTCTGTAAAGGGTATACACATAAATGGAGATCATGGTGTATTAGACAATTGTTTTTCTAGCCATGATTTTACAGTCTGCTGTGGTCCAGGGAAGAAAAACAAGTTTGAAATAAATAAATGTATATTCTAGAAAAGGAAGGCAAGTGAATTGATCCCTGAACATCTGCCACAGGGACAATGTCCTTGGAGAGGCTTTATAACATTGTCGCTGCACAGCTATTCTTTGGGCTTTTTCTCAATTACATAGGTTGTTTCCATGGGTCATTTCAGGTAACAGTCCGCTGGGTATAGCTCGTTTTTATGAAATGATTTCTCCAGTCTCAAAAGCAACTTTTATAGAACAGCTTGTTTATATACCGGGGATTTCTGTGGTCAGAAGTTTGTTACTTGTAGAGTCAGAGATTAATTCAGGATCCAGGGAGCCTGCAAAAATACCATTAGAGAGCAGTCAGTAAGAAAAGAGGCTCCAAAGAAACTGAGAAAGTCTGAGATGGTAACGTATGGCTCAGTAATAAGGATAGCAGTGCCTGTTCAGGAGGACCAGGCTGCAGGGGTGCCCAGTGATTGAGGAAGCACAGTCAGTGGCCTAGACCCTTGTAACTCCAAATTTTGTCCTAAGACCAGCAGCATCAGCACCAAAAATGCAGAATCTCAGCTTCTGTTCCAGACCAAACATATCAGGACCTGCATTTAATAAATGAGATCCCTAGGTGATTCTTAAGCACATAAAAGTTTGATAAACACTGTTGTACTACTCTTTCAAGAAGTGTAGTGATAGTAAGTTTAAGAGACAGGATGAAAGGAGAGCAAGATTAGAAATATAAATGCAAAAGAAAGAATACCCCAAGAAGAAAAGGCCTAGAGAAGGGAAAACATCAAGAGGACTGATTAATTTGGAAAGAAAAAAAAAATGGGACTCTTCCTTTGTTGACAAAAATAGGAAAGAGTAATGGAAGAAGTGTGAGACCAAAGACCGAAAACTGAGAATACTCTGTGGGCAATGACCTAGTTCTCCCCAGTACACAGCAAAGTCAACCACTGAGGAGAATAAAGAGAGGTTTTAGGCCAAACAATACTCCATAGTTTAAATTCAGAGGATTCTAGTTTAAATGACACTTACTTTTAGTCAACACTCCTTTGCATTCTTTCCTATAACTCCTTTAAATAAGTATTCATCAATCTATTAAAATATTAAAACTTCACTGACCATTTACAATAAAACTTCCATTTCTATAAGTAGTTGATGAGCCATGAACTTCACTAAGGCCAATATTATATACCTTGATGACATATTAAGTAAACATCATGGTTGCAAAAATGTATAAAAATTTGAAAGAAGTTATATTAAAAAAATCTTTACCTGCAGTGTTTATGTCTGCAAAGTTTGCTAAATCAATAAAATGATCTGAAAAGTTCATCTCAGTCAGATATATTAGTGATTTACTTCATTGGTTTTCTGATGGCCATTTATCATGAAGTAAAGCATCTTCAGAATGAATGGTGGAAATAAAAAATTTGATGTGCCTGCCTCTCAACTAAACTAAATATTTGATTTATAAGACACAAATGAACAAACCACTATGGCCTGTCATGTTTTTCCAGTTTCTAATTTATTCAACCTCTGTTCAATATTGATCCTGACAAGCAGAGTAACCCAAAGATAAATTTATTCACTCCACAGTTTAGTCAGAAACAAGCCAAAAATTATAGATTTTCCCAGGCAGATGATGACAAGCAGTCAGGGGGATGACAAATGGCTGTCTTTAGATTTAGTTAGGACAGTTGGACCAGACATTTCCAATAAAGACTGGAGCATGCTGGTCAAATACAGGTTCATCAATGGCCATCATTAACTGTAGAGCAAGCACTGCCAGTTACTGCAGGCGCCTACATAGGAGGTTGGGCACCAGCCCTGCATGGGAAATAGAATCAGTTCCTCGGTATTTTGCAGCACTCCTCTAAGTGATAGCCTGACATGATCATTTATCAAACAGAGACTGTCCAGAAAACTGTCTGCTCCCTTTAGTAACATTGAAGGGCAGGAAAGCAAAAGCATTTTATTAAAGACAGGAAGGCAATGAACTACCAGAGCGTATCCAAAGGGTAATCATATTTCAGCACAGGATTAGTTTAGTCTTAAATAAACACACACTGGAGGGAGTATGTCGCGGGTCATTTATCAACTGAGGAATAATTAACAAAACTCTACAGGATTCTTTTTATCTATATACATTTTAAGTTTTCTTATTATTATTATTACTCAACTTTTGGGTGATGGCATCATATTCAACACTACAAAAATTCAATGCACAATTCCTTCCTTAGAGGTCTTAGACTAAGAGAAATACTTATGTGAAACTCTCACATAAAATAATCATGGCTGTATCAAATGCTGTTGAACAAATGCTGTGGAGAGGAAATAATCCAGAGCCCAAGACTGAAAGATGAAGTTACAACTTTTGAAGACAGCTTTCTTATAAGAAATCAACTACTAGTCAGTGAGTCAGAAGCTTATTCTTCTTAACAACAGTTTTTACACTCTGGATCAAAATTAAGAGAAAGTTATTAGCTAAGGGGTGGTAGGACAGACAAAAAGAAAATTAACATATTTATTAGTTACCTGCTTTGTTCCAGGCACTTTATTTATATGTGAGAACTAATCCTAACTTTCACACTTTATAAGTGAGAACATAGACTTGCCTAAGGTCATACAGTAAACAGCGGGGCCAGGAAGATTCGGTTTGTCTATTTTTTTTAAAACCCCTATTTTTTTTCACAAATTACTTTTTTGGATACCTCAGAGTCTAGTACAGAACTTAGCCCATGATTCAATATGTATTTTGTTGAATAATGAAGTAGGTAGAACCGGAAATATTTTTACCATTTTATGTAAGAAGATATTGGTCTCAAAAAGATGAAGAGAACTACCAGGTGCTCTGCAGTGGGTACTAGATACCCACCCAGCTGTCCTTATAATTATTCCCCTAAAATACCATTCCTTCATGCAGATAGAGGCATATTCCTGGATGTTCCAAATTTGTTACTTCCATGATATGGAAGAGTTCAGTGGAGATTTTTTTTCCCCCATGTAACTTCTACATCCAACATGGGGCTTGAACTCACTCTCCTGAGATCAAGAGTCATATGCTCCACTAACTGAGCCAGCTAGGTGCTCCTTGTGGGGATTTTTAGTATGTGGAAGGGAACTGTTGTCAGCACTCATAGTAAAATAAATAAATTAATTAATTAATTAATTAATATTTTCTGGGGTGCCTACACCTAGGTGGCTCAATCGGTTAAGTGTCCAACTCTTGACTTTAGGCTCAGGTCATGAACTCAGGGTTGTGAGATCAAGTCCGGCACTGAGATCTGCACTAGGTATGGAGACTGCTCAAGATTCTCTCTCCCACCCCCCCCCAAAGCCAAAACTAAACACAAAAAAATTATTTTCTGAAATCTAAAGAATAAATGCAGTCTTATCAAAAAACGTTTTCCAAAAATGGAAAAATGAAATATCTAAGTAACAAGAAACATGGATCAAGCAAAGAATGAGATAGAAGGTACAAATAGATTAAGTAGATATTAAGCTTTGAAGGTGAAGAAATGATACCAAGAATAAAAATACCAAGCAATGCATTGCCAATTACTTTCAGCTTTGCAATTAAGAACATGTATGAATTAATCTATACTTTGTATTTCCTAAAATTTTCCTTTATATCCTATAATTTTGCTCTTGACTTGGGAAGAATAAATGGAAGAATCATAGGTGTTTGCCTGTTGCTATTCTTCAGAATTTTCATTAGCTCTGTAATTCTCACCACCTTATTCTAAAGATAAGATATTCCCCTAGGTGTATACAAGATCAATTAGTAGTATAGACCATTTTATTCAAAAAAGATTTATGGTACACCTTCTAAGTACCTAGAAAAACAGTAATTAGCTAGAAGAGCAGTGATTACCTTTAAAAACAGTTAACTGGTATGAAAGAAATATTGATGATTATGAAATACTTGTGTCTTGCTTTTCCTTCTCTAATTATAGGATCTGGAATTTTTACTGAACAAGTTGATGAAGCTGTGGAGAATGGATCTAAATGGAAATCCTGTTTGTCTCAAACCTAAATACAGAGACAGACTGATACTGGTGTCCAAATCACTGGGTATACATTTATATTACATTAATATAATTTCCTAGAGAAAGAGAACTGGTTAACTTGTTAATTTAATATCAAGCCTTGAAAAATATATGATATCAGAATCTATGAAAGTATAATATTAAGTTCAATATTTTAAGTAAAAGCAAATTTAAAATTGAGAAATAAAACATGAAAAATATCTGTTGTTCAGAAATAATTAAGGCACCACATACCCTTTCTTGAAAAATGTGTAGAACTTGCTGACCTTTTGTCAAATTCTCATTGGCACAAATCCTCTGAAGATCCCAAGAGACTCTTCAGTTCTTGGATCTGTAGATAAAAATTAATCAAAGTATTCATAGCTTGACAATTGCCCTAAGAACGTACAGGTTCCTTTCATTTGAAAGGGGAGCAAGGTAGGGAGTCCTTTATGAGATCCTTAGAAATAACAACAACCTGATTATGCACTATACTGGGAGTATTAGACCACAGCTCTTCACTAGGGACCAAGTTACACAACATTAAAAAGACAAGCACTGCCTTCTCACAAAGGAGATTCATGAAAGAGTTTCCTATATCTGAACTTCTGTGACATGCTATACTTGGGTATAAAAAACTAATGCATGGCAAAACCATTTCAAAGCTCATAGCTGTAGTAAACCTTGATTGATCATGATGTTATGCTGTGGTTCTCTTGGGGGAGAAAAGGGTTGACAAAGGATATATCACAAAAATCTAAGATTTTTAAAAATATATATAAAAATATGTATTTTTCAAATACATATTCAAGGGTCACACCCTGCCCACCATACTTGACCCCACCAGCCAAAGGAAGGAAACCGAAAATACACCAGGAGAAGAGTCATGCGTAATTTCTGTAAATTGTGCAAATGAATCTACAATAATGCACATTCCCCCAACTCTCCATCTCCTTCCCTTCCTGCTCACTGCACACAATTCTATTAGTCTACTTTCCTTAGGAAGCAGAGTAAATACAACTAATGTTAGATGCTTAAGGACCTTCCTATGTTCATGGAACCATTTCTGGGAACACTTCTCATTATATAGTACTGTAGATAATGAAGTAAAGTATGTGAAGAGAAGGTACTGACTCCCAAATAAATAGGATTTAATCAAAATTAAAAAAAAAATCTTTCCTAAACATATTTTTGTGATTATAAAATTAATACAAATTTCCTTTTTTTAAAATTTTAAGTAGGTTCCATACCCAATGTGGGGCTTGAACTTAAAATACTGAGATCAAGAGCTACAGGTTCTACCAACTAAGCGAGCTAGTCACCCCTAAAATTAATACACATTTCTTATAAAAATGCAGAAAATAAGAAAAGAATATTAATGTCATTCATAATCCCAAAATAAATCTGCTATTAACACTTTAGTATATGTCCTTTCAGTCTTTCCTCTTTGGTTCTAGCTTGTCTTTTCTTTCTTTTTTTTAATCTTTTTTTTTTTTTTTAAGTTTATTTATTTATTTATTTATTTATTTATTTTTTAAATTTGAGAGAGACAGAACAGAGGGAGAAGCAGAATCCCTGGTGAGCAGGGAGCCCAACATGGGGCTCAGTCCCAGGATCCTGGGATTATGACCTGAGCCCAAGGCAGATGTTTGCAACCAACTGAGCCACTCAGGCACCCCTAGAACTTGTCTTATTTTCATGTGCTTTTTTTTCCTAAATGAAAAACCAAAACCAAAAATGAATTGAAGACTTGGTTTGATGTGTCCCAGTAAAGACTGAGGAAAGACATGTTTTGTAAATAACCCAGTCCTCACCAAACAGAATGATAAGCCACACATGTGGTTTACTTAGCCTGAGTGAAAACAAATTTTGTGTTAAGAACAACTCATTAAGGGATGCATGAATATGAATTGTTGGAAATCATTTAAAAGAATGGGACTTTCTGAACTGGCAGTATACCCACAAATGATGATGCTGTGTGGGCAATGTGAATTTTTCAAGATCTGAAATCTGTAAAGTGGACAGGCAGCATTTCTTTTCCTCTATTTATGCCTGGCTAGCTTTAAAGGGTAGAACCAGACCCAGGGTAAGGATTCCACTACTTTGCATGTTTGCAGTATTAATAGCAAGGACACAAAAATACCTTATTAATACTGAAGTGTTCATAAAATTCAACACCAGCCCTCACCCAAAAACTGAACCTATTCTAACATAATTTCTTTCACCTTAATATGTTTTAAAAATTCTTTCTCCTTCAGAGACAATTAAGTTAATTTATTTTTCACTTCTCCGATGAAATTCTACAAAACAATAAAATGTGCCTTAAAGTTTATAATTTAAAAAATTACACTGTCAGTTGATTTTCTCAATAATCCTTATTAATTTCTTCATAATCTAGTGTGACCATTAACAATTGCCAAAAACAATCTTTAAAGCCATATTGACACAGTAACAACGAACCATCGGAAAAGTAAATTAAGAAAACTATAGCACAAAAAAGTAAAATACCTAAAAATAAATTTAACTAGTAAGGTAAGAAAAAAAAAAGAATTGTTTACTGAAAACCACAAGACACTAATGAAAGAAATTAACAAATGAATGGAAAAAAATCTTATGTTCATGAACTAGAAAATTTAATATTGTTAAAATTTCCATAATACCCAAAGGAATCAACAAATTCAGTATAATCACTATCAAAATGCTAGTAGTGTTATCACAGAATTGAAAATTTCACAAAATTTCACTAAAATTCAAATGCAACCACAAAAGACCACAAATAGCCAAATCAACCAAGGCATCACACTTCCTGAATTCAAAGTATATGACAAAATACAACAATCAAAACAGTATAGTACTGGCATAAGAAGATATATAAACAGAATAGAATAGAAAGCTTAAAAATAAATCCATTCATAAATGGTCAGATGATTTTCCACAAGGGTACCAAGAATACACAGTGGGGAAAGGACAGTCAAATGTGGTTGGGAAAACTGGATATCCACATGCAAAAGAAATCCACTCAAAATAGATTGTAGACTTAAACAGAAGACCTGAAACTATAAAACTAGACAAAAACACATGAGAAACCTTCATGCCATTGGTCTTGGCAGTGATTTCATGGACATGACACCAAAAAACACAGGCAACAAAAACAAAAACAAACAAGTATACTACATCAAACTAAAAAGCTCATGCACAGTAGAGAAAATAATCAACAGAGTAAAAAGACAACCTACAGAATGGGAGAAAATATTTGCAAACTATACATCTGATATGGGGTTAAGCTCCAAAACATATACAGAACTCCTACAACTCAACAGCAAAACCTAATAACTAGATTTTAAAATGAGCTAGGGATTTAAAAAGGCACATCTCCAAAGACCTACAAATGGCCAAAAGGTATATTTCAAAAATGCTCAATATCATTAATCAACAGGGAAATGCAAATCAAAACCACAGTGAGGTATCACCACACACCTGTCAGATGGCTATTATCAAAAAACCAAAAGACAACAAGAGTTGGTGAGGATGTATAGAAATTTGAAACTTTGTACAGTACTAGTGGGGATGCAAATGGTGCAGCCACTTTGAAAAACAGTATGACAGTGCATCAGAATTTAAGAATAAAACTACTATATGATCTAGCAATCCCAGAAATTAAGGTTTAACCTGAAATTAAGGTTTTGAAGAGATATTAGCACTCCTGTGTTCACTGCAGCACTAGTCACAATTGCCAAGATGTAGAAACAATCTAACTATCCACTGACAGATGAATGGATAAAGATAACATGGTAGATACATATACACTAAAATACTATTCAGCCTTAAAACAGAAATTCTGCAAAATGTGACAACATGAATGAACCTTGAAGACATTATGCTAAATAAAATAAGCCAGTCACAGTAAGACAAATAACTGCATGATTCCACTTATATCATCTACCTAAAATAGTCACATTCATAGAATCAAAGAGTAGAATGGTAGTTGCTACAGGCTGGGGGAAGGGGTAAATGGGGAGTTACTAGTCAATGGGTATGAAGTTTCAGTGAAGCTACATGAATAAGCTCTAGAGGTCTACTGTACAAAGTTGTACCTATAGTCAAAAATAATGTATTGTACACTTAAGAATTTATTTACAAAGTAGACCTCATGTTAAATGTTCCTACCACTTATATTTAAAAAAAAAAAAAAACTTCTGCACAACAAAGGAAACAAACTAAAAGATGATCTACTGAGTAGAAGATATTTGCAAATGACATATCCAAAAAAGGATTAGTATCCAAAATATATAAGGAACTTATACAATTCAAGACCAAAAAACCCACAAATAATCCAATTAAAAAGTGGGCAGAAGACATGAACAGACATTCCTCCAAAGAAGACATACAGATGGCCAATAGACACATGAAAGATGCTCAACATTGCTCATCACCAGGGAAATATGAATCAGACCTGTAATGAGATATCACCTCACACCTATCAGAATGGCTAAAAACAAAAACAAAAAAAAAAACAAAAAAAAAACCCAAGAAACAACAAGTGTTGGCAGAGATGTGGAGAACAAAGAACCCTCATGAACTATTGGTAGGAAAGCAAATGGGGGCAGCCACTGTGGAATACCATCTGGAAGTTCATTAAAAAGTTAGAAAAAGAGGGGCGCCTGGGTGGCTCAGTGGGTTAAGCTGCTGCCTTCGGCTCAGGTCATGATCTCAGAGTCCTGGGATCGAGTCCCACGTCGGGCTCTCTGCTCAGCAGGGAGCCTGCTTCCTCCTCTCTCTCTGCCTGCCTCTCTGCCTAACTTGTGATCTCTCTCTCTCTGTCAAATAAATAAATAAATAAATCTAAAAAAAAAAAAGTTAGAAAAAGAACTATGATCCAGTAATCACACTTCTGGGTATTTCCCCCAAAATACACAAAAACTAATTCAAAGGGATACATACACCCTTATGTTTATTGCAGCATTATCTACAATAGCCATATTATTAAAGTAGCCCAAGTGTCCATTGATAGATAAATGGATAAAGAAGATGTGGTATATATACAATGGAATATTATTCAGCCACAAAAAAGAATGAACTTTTGCCATTTGCAACAACATGGATGGAGCTCGAGGGTGTAATGCTAAGCAAAATAAGTCAGTCGGAGAAAGCAAATACCATATCACTTCACTCATATGTGGAATTAAAAAAACAAACAGGGGAAGAAAGAGAGAGAGAGAGAGAGAGAAACAAATCAAAAAACAAACTCTTAACTACAGAGAAGAAACTGATGGTTACCAGAAGGGAGATGGGTGGAGGGATGGGTGAAATAAGTGAAAGGGATTAAAGAATGTACTTATTTATCATGATGAGCACTGAGTAATATATACAATTGTTGAATCATTACATTGTACACTTAAAATTAATCTAACACCATGTGCTAACAAGTTGGCATTAAAATTAAAAAGTTAATAATTTTAATTAAAAAGTGCCTGGGTGTCTCAGTGGGTTAAAGCCTCTGCCTTTGGCTCAGGTCATGATCTCAAGGTCCTGGGATGGAGTCCGGCATCGGGCTCTCTGCTCCGCAGGGAACCTGCTTCCCCCTTCTCTCACTCTGCCTGCTTCTCTGCCTACTTGTGATCTCTCTCTGTCAAATGAATAAATAAAAATCTTTATAAAAAAATAACTCATTAAAACAAATCTCATAGGTCTTTGATTTTATGTCCATTACCTGGCTTCCTCTGCTGAACCACCTCTATATGATTATTTTCTAAAAGAAGAAATCAGGCTAACTAAGGCACAGTCTCCTAGTCATTTCTCAGCTCTGTCTGCATCATAAACATGAGGAAAAAGGGATCATGGTAAGAGATTTGGATTTTCATTCCTTAGCTCTATAACAGATATTTTAAAAATATGTATTGGTTTACACATATAACACCCCAAAATACGCTAACAAATTATACAATTACTAATAAAAACAAATCTGGAAAGATAGCAATAAATCCAAGTGGTTGGGAAAGCTAAGCATAAAAAAATGACCTTTAACATAAAATTGTAAGTACAAAGATGTTTGATAATAGAATATTTAGCCAATTTCTTACATTATAATTTGGAGAGTACCAATTTCAGTTACAATAAGTACATGGGACAATATATGGAAACAATTATACTTCTGGAGTTTATGGTTCTAGTTTATATTTCCAGTTTCATCGCTTTATTTTGTACTTAGGATCTAACAATATTATGGATCATATTTAAGTAGCACTGTTAATATTTTCAGTAGTGCAGGACACCTGGGTGGTTCAGTGGGTTAAGCCTCTGCCTTCGGCTCAAATCATGGTCTCAGGGTCCTGGGATGGCGCCCTGCATTGGGCTCTCTGCTTAGCAGGGAGCCTGCTTCCCCCCCTTCTCTCTGCCTGCTACTCTGCCTACTTGTGATCTCTTTCTGCATCAAATAAATAAATAAAATCTTAAAAAAATATTTTCAGTAATGCAATCAGTATCAGGATACTGTCAATTTCCCTGTAAGAACATGATTTTAAAAAGTTTTACCACTTCCTTTTCACATTCTGGGATCCAGTAGAAGACATTACACGGATAATGAAAGAAAAATATGTAATTACCTTAAAAAACTACTATATAGCAAATTTTGTTAGAAAGAGATAGTCTTTTTATTAAATGAAGGCCACATGTATTCATGTAATTACATATAATACAAAATGTCCTATAAGGGAATAGTTTGATATTTTATAGTATATATAGTATATATACATATACAATGGAATACTCTCAACCATTAAAAATTGTGTTTAAAGAAAGACATGGTAAAATGATTATAATAAAATAATAAAAATTAGGACATAATACTATGTAAATAGAGAATCCCAACCTTATATAATATATACACATACATAAAAAACAAAAAAATGTTAAAAATATACTGATAGTGGGTTTTAGTGATTATTTTTGTTGTAGAACACAGGCAATATTAATTTTTTTCTTTTCTCATTTTTTTGTATTTTCCAAATATCTTACAGTATATAAAAATTAATTTTTTTGTAATTTAAGATGCTCAACTTCTTAAAACTCTTTCAGAGGAACAAAACGTAAACATAGCTGAAATCTTCATAGAACCAAGAGGCCAGTTTTGTGGGTTGTCCCTATCATATCCTATGTCCTAGGAAGTAATAGCAGTGCCTGGGTGGCTCAGCTGGTTAAGCCTGGGATATAATAAGCATTAATAATGTATGTGCTTTTAAAATACCATGCTAAATGTACAAAATTTCTTGTTCATCTTAACATAAAATATGTTTTGCTTTTTCTCAAGAATAATAACCATAGTATGGAAATGAATAGATAATATCTAAATTTTATTGACTATGACATTTTTGTTTTTAAAAATTAAAATTTACATGTGGCCCTAGAAAGGAAACCATGTATCAAATTGTTTACAATGATTATCTTTATTGGTGATAGTTAAGGAGAGTCATGAATAGTAATTACAGAGTCTTTTTATGTTTTTTCTCACCATGTTTCAGTTGTTTATAATAAGCATTCATTCTCTTTGAAATCAGAAAAAAAATTAAAAATAAGTAAAAGCTCAACAAAAACAAATAGTATAAATAGGATATTTTTATAAGATATTTATTTCAGCCTCTGGTGTAATTTAAGTTCATGTGCCTTAAACCAGAAATATATATACAGTATTTTTTAACATATTTATTTTTTCTCTAGAATTTCTCGATGGCAAAGAAATTAAAAATATGGAAAGACAATTCCTAATAAATTGGAAAGCATCCAAAGATGCCAAGAAAATCAGCAAGAAAAGGAACAGTAAAACAAAGGATGCAAGTAACTCATACTAAGTAAGCAAGCTGTCATTCATTAATCACTTTTACTAAAGGAGAGACTATTCTAGTCAACAACAACAACAACAAATGCCAACAAATAAGAAATAAGAGGCTTTTGTTTAGATTTTTTGTTTAAGATTTGGTTTTTTTTTTTAACTTATTTACAATTCCTAGGAAATTTTACCTATAATGTTTACATATAAAAATGACAGCTACTGTTAACAAAACTGTTTGGTTCATATTGAGTTTGACTGTGTCAGCTATGAAAACAGAGCCATGGGGTAGAGGAAAATGTATAATCTTCTATCTGACAAAAGCGCATGATATTTTAATTATGCAAATGGTGAAACAATCAGCTATGTAAACTGTGAAACCTAAGTCACACCAAACATTATGTATGTTTAGCACCAGTGCAAAAATCAGTTTCGATCAAAATAAAAATGTATGACAACCACATCTGTGACCTATACTCTGTGACCTGTCCCCCTCTTTTTAAAAAATTTATGCATTTGACAGATACAGAGAGAGATCACAAGTAGGCAGAGAGGCAGGCCGGTGGAGGGGGTGGAGCGGGGGGAGCAGGCTCCCTGATGAGCAGAGAGCCCGATGCGGGGCTCAATCCCAGGACCCTGAGATCTTGACCTGAGCTGAAGGCAGAGGCTTCACCCACTTAACCCACTTAACTTAGGCAACCCCCCCTTTTTTATATACATGCCCTAACCCTTGAATATTTTGTTCATGTTATGCTTAAAGTTACAATACAAAGGACAGGTCAACTTCCCTTGCTTAACTTATGCAACTAAATGCAGCCAAGTATAACAGGTAACAATTATCTTTATCATACTTGGGAGCATCCTAGAATTCATTCTTCACAGATTCTATAGTCCACAACATTGGAATGAACCTCTTCCTCTGTTCCTGAAGTGTCTTGAATGCTAATGGTCCTCCTATTTCACAGCTAATAGGATGGGTTTATAAAAAGGGGTTAGGCCGGGAGAATAGGGAAAGGGAAGCTCTAATAGTGTAGTGAGGCTTCATGCATGGATACCGTATCCTGCCACTCTAGAACAAAAAAGCTGAGGTGAGGATAAGCAAAGGTAAAAAGGCAAGGAGCGCTGTCTGTCAAATAAACAAATAAAAAAAATCTTAAAATAATTTTAGGGGCACCTGGGTGGCTCAGTGGGTTAAAGCCTCTGCCTTCAGCTCATGTCATGTCCCAGGGTCCTGGGATCGAGCCCCGCATTGGGTTCTCTGCTCAGCAGGGAGCCAGCTTCTCCCTCTCTCTGCTTGCCTCTCTGCCTACTTGTGAATTCTGCCTGTCAAATAAATAAATAAAATCTAAAAAAAAATTTAATTAAAAATGTTCTTAATGTAAATTTTTAAAAGCCATATAGAATGTTACATAGTACAGAAGTATCAATTCATACCTTCATATAGTTGGTATTATAATGATCATTAATAATTTAAAATAGAAAGCACTCTGGTCTAGGAGACAAAGAAGAAGGGGTAAGGGAAGAAAAGAGGTAATTTTTACTGTGCTAAACATTTCAGATATCTATAAGCATCACTGCATTTAATCATTATAACCTATGGCAAAGATAATTATTATATCCATTTTTTTAGATGAGAAAGCTGAGTTTTAGAAAGATAAAATAACTAGTCTAAGGTCACAAAGATAGCAATGATTAATCAAAAGTATTTAACTTTATCAAACAGCTTTGGCTTCTAGTGACTGCTCTAGCAATGAATTGTGGCTAGAATTGTGCTTGGATATAAAGACAATGATGTCTTCTCTACTTAGAAATTCACTTCAGATTGGTGGGAATTTAGGAAAATCTTTAGATGAGTAAATATGTAATATTATAAATAAATAATATTAATAAATAAAAAGGAACTACAGAGAAAATTGGATAATATAAAAAATCTAAGTATTCTAATAGATTATATGATTTACTATATTGAAAAATAAACTCTAAGGTCAATTAAAATACAATTGAAATTGAAAACTGATTAGCTGCAAGAGAAAATTATCTGAATTTTCTTTTTTTTTTTTTTAAAGATTTTATTTATTTATTTGACAGAGATCACAAGTAGGCAGAGAGGCAGGCGGAGAGAGAGAGAGAGAGAGAGAGGGAAGCAGGCTTCCTGCAGAGCAGGGAGCCTGATGCGGGGCTCGATCCCAGGACCCTAAGATCATGACCCGAGCCGAAGGCAGCAGCCCAAACCACTGAGCCACCCAGGCGCCCCCTGAATTTTCTTTAGAAGTAGTTATTCTCCCTTGGCCACTTGTAGATATCCTCTCTCGCCTCCTACAAGTTTGCCATTTTCATCCAAACACAATGACACAGTTCTGAGCCTTTCAGGCTTAACATCAGTGACATCTGTGGATACATGTGTGTAGCACACGATAACCCTATCCTTAGGTCTGTTGCCAACAACTTAACACTGTGGTCTTTATACTAAGGCTCTGTTATTATTTCTCAAAAAAAAAATGGAATGCATGAATTAAAGTCTAGAAGATATGTATTTTTAAAATCTACAATATACCTTCAGGTCTTTAGAAGAACTAAGATGAAACTTTAAAGACACCTTTATCCAACCAAATCCATTATAAGTGAGCAGGAATTCTCAGAACGATAGTAATTTCTATAATTCCTGACCTTTTACATATTTTTGACAGCCTTATAAATTTGGATCTCTATGTCAGGGATTATGACAAGATTATAGGGATTATAACTTCAGACTTCAAGGATCTTATGATAAAAAATCTTGTCTTAAATATAGCCAGTAACTATGTAACTCAAATTAGGAAACAAAATCAAACACTTTAACAAAATCCAAAATATATGCATATCTTTTAGCATATATTTAGGTAGTGCTTCTATGGAAACATTCATTTATTCATTTAATAAACGAATATTATTCTGGATATACACAGAACTATGCTAGACCCTGGACTTAGAGATGAATAAAATAGTCCCCATTTAAAAGGAAATAACTGGGCGCCTGGGTGGCTCAGTGAGTTAAGCTGCTGCCTTCGGCTCAGGTCATGATCTCAGGGTCCTGGGATCGAGTCCCGCATCGGGCTCTCTGCTCAGCAGGGAGCCTGCTTCCTCCTCTCTCTCTCTCTCTCTGCCTAATTGTAATCTCTCTCGGTCAAATAAATAAATAAAATCTTTCAAAATAAATAAATAAATAAATGAATAAAAGGAAATAACTGCTGGAAAGGGAGGAGGATTTGTCAATAGGGAAATGATGTAGAATGTTACGTGCCGAAATAAAGGTATGAACACACTCCAAAAACTATATGTAACTAATCTATTCCCTAAAGGTTAAACACTCTGAAAAACTAAACTCAGAACAGCAGGATGCAAGGCAGTTAATCTGCAGTTAATATTTATATTAATGTTGGTGTACCCATTTTGGCAATAAAATCTGACCATAAACATTCCTGGATAAGTTTTTATGTATGCAAGTCTATGATATTTTATCTGGGATATTGAGTTTTTAATTGGTCTTATTTTGGATCTATTTAACTTTAATTCCATTTCATAAATTATAACTTTGGATAGTCTAATAATATCATAGGACATGGTTACAATTTAGTTATTAGTTTCAAAGCAGAACCTTTAAACACTTTGTACACAAGTAAATTTGGAACAATGCATCACATAGTTCCTGTTTATTACTCACAGGTGCGTAGGGCAAAATGAGACTTTTTCTAATTTAATCCAAATGGAAATGCATCCACACAAAGCTCCCAAGAATATAACCTTAAAATTATTGAAGATATGGGGTAGATTCTTTCAAGTATTTGTGTGATCTTTCTTTTTTGGGAAGATGGGACATCCTGTCAACAAAACAGAGGAAAAGAAGCCCTCTAACTGTCTTTTTCTTGGGTCTCAATTCTCAAGCACCTGCCCCCTGCCCCCAAAAAAGTTCATTTTTGGTCTATCCAAATAACCTCACAGTTGTGGTAGTACTAGTACTAGTTCAAGAAGAGCTAGGAGTCACAGATTGGATATAATCACTGAGATAGGGCAAGTGACTCAGGACAATCCCAGAAGCAGATAAATATGTCTGAATGAGCAGGGATCATACCAAAGGAGCCTGAGGCCTAGTTAACAATGGTGGTCTACTATTGAATAGAAGGCTATGCCAAAGGTATCTAGTGGCAGAAAGGAGGGGCAATCCAGAGTATTACAGAGATAGGCTACTTTCACCACTTCTCCAGACCAAAAGTTCTTAATTTGATGTTCTGGAAGGAGTAGCTTCATTAGATTCTCAAAGGGGTTTGTAATCTAAAAAAATAGTTGAAGAGTCACTATTCTAAACCTTGAGTATATGCATAATGTAGCTCCATATGAATCAGACCTAAGTTTCTTCATAAGGAGAAAAATGTTTTCTTGGTTTTAAAAAATGGCATTGCTTCTGGGGCACCTGGGTGGCTCAGTGGGTTAAAGCCTCTGCCTTCGGCTCCGGTCATGATCCCAGAGTCCTGGGATTGAGCCCCGCACTTGTGTTCTCTGTCTGTCAAATAAATAAATAAAATATTTTAAAAAATAAAAACTAAAAATTAAAAATGGTATTGCTTCAATATAAAGATAAATTATACCAGAAAATAAGTTAATGAATAGGCACCTGCTATATGCTGGGCAATATGAATATAAAAACTCAAATGAGACAGTCCTGATCTCAAAGGTTTTATAACAAGCTGGTTGGAGAGTTAAATGTCATACAATTACTGTGGAGTGTGATAAATGCTATGAGCATTATAAACCAGATCCTAACACACCCTATAATTTATTCATTCAAGTTTTTCTCATTTATAATCAGTATGATTGCTCTATTGATCTTTCTAATCATATCACAGTAGTTATTACAATATAATGAAGGGGGCAAGACCATGTTTCATTGAGAAAGTAATCAGAGCCAGTGTACATACTCTAGAATAGATTTCCTTTTTCCAGAACTGCCTGCTGAAGGCCCTCTTTGCAGAGTCCAATCAAGGGACAGGACTTGGCATTCTTTAATTTAGTTAACCTAAAGAAGACCAATGAACAACACTGTTGTATTGTCCTACCTCCATTCCCTGAAGAGTGGCTTAGGCTTGCTGGGACAGAGGCATAAGGGAGAAAGGGTCCTGTGAGTTTGGAAAATGCTTTATTTAGGGAGAGGAAAAAGGTTATGGAGTCTGAGCTCATCTCCACTCGCCAAAGCAACAAACAAACAAAGCAAACAAACAAAAAACAGAAGCTGTATGAGAGTTTGCTTTACTGCTTTATTTGCAAACTTTACATGCAAATGTCTGTTGCCATTACCATCAAAACCTAAGCCACTCTGTCCATAGATCACCCTGTTAGTCTCTTAAAAGATTTTAATAATTAGTGTTATTTCCTCAACAGTGTTCTTCAGTTTCATTTCTTTGCCAAGCATCTTGAAAGATTTTGCTAATATATCACCAAGGTGGAAAAAAAAAAAACAATAAAAAATGAACACAGACTCAGAAAACAATTGATAAATTCTATACATCACCACACTACTGTTAGATCAGTTGTGAACTGTGGCATATACGGTACATTCTATATCCCCGAGCAAAGCTCTAATTTCTAGGATTGCACTGACAAAACAGCAAATACATTCTATCCACATTTTCCTAGCTAGGAACACTAAATACAGAGCTAAGTGTGTCTCTGACTACTATGTACTGCAAAGACCAGATGCTCTCAAAGAAGCCAGCAGAATAGAGGTTCCTGTGAGAAGGAAATAAAGAATGTCCGGCTTTTGTCACTGTCAGTGAAGTCAATTATGTTCAATCCAAGTCTTCAGTTTTATAATGTGAAAAAATATTACATAAATATTTTTAAAGTTTTTTATATCTTCTGGTAACATTTTTACTGAAGGCATGCCAAAATATTTTGGTATCATAAAAGATTTAAATCTTACCAAATGGGAATATCAGTTCTATTTCTCTTTAATAAAAGGTGACCAATATGGAATTTCATTAAGTTCTTGATATCGATTTTTAGAGTATGCTTATCACTAATATTTTAATAATTTAGCATAAAGCTAAGAGAGAATGAGAATAGATGGTCACTAAAGTATTAAAAAAAAATCCTCAGGATGCCTGGGTAGTGCAGTTGGTTAAGCTTCTGATCCTTAATTTTGGCTCAGTTTGTGGTCTCAAGGTCATGATCTCAGGATTGTGAGATCAAGTCCCTTGACAAGCACTGCACTGAGCACAGAGTCTTCTTAAGACTCTCTCTCTTCCTCTCCATCTGCCCCTATCCTGTGTGCACACGCGCACACACTCTCTCTCTCTCAAATAAATAAATCTTGAATAAAACCCATAAAGAATAAATTCTAAAAATCTAAAAAGTTGATTAAAGCAACTCCTTCCCTTAATTACTTTAAGGGGAAAATGAGCTAGTGTCAATAGACATGTCCCCTATAGTCTACATCTAATGCTCAGAGGTATAAAAGAACTTAAGCATCTTCTTCCAAAATGATAAAAGTATGTGCCCCATATTTCTTTATGGTTCTACACATTAGGAGCTGTGCCTGTATCCTATGTGAACACAGGGAAGCAACATCTGTCCAATGACAGGGGAATGTTTTTTACCTCCTTTATAAATGCGTGCAGTCTGTGCTCATGTATATTTACACAAGCCTGCTTTCCCTACAGGGAGGAAAAAGTCAGACTCATTGACGTTGTTTTTGACCCTCAAACTGAACTT
This sequence comes from Mustela nivalis, assembly GCF_964662115.1. NCBI lineage: Eukaryota > Metazoa > Chordata > Mammalia > Carnivora > Mustelidae > Mustela > Mustela nivalis. The sequence goes on from NC_139021.1 coordinate 72,926,521, forward strand.
GATACTATCGATGTACATTTTAATTAAAGATTAGTTCAAACCTATTTTTTATTTAACAGCTGATTCTAAACAAATGCCTTCACTGTTCAATTAAAAATAATTTATGGTACTAAAAAGTGTACACATGATTGCTTCTTTCTGTGTTTGTCACAGTAAATACTTCTGACAGATGTTTCCTCTCTTTTCAAATATGCTAGGAGGTGCTTAAGACTTAGTAATTTTAAAATAGACATTAAATGCATTTACATATTGTAAATAAGATTCACTGAGAATACTGGAAAGCACTGTACATTGAAGAAAGCAAATTGTTACTTGATTGTTTATCTTTCAAGCCTAAACCATGTCCATAAAGTCAATTCCTCTCTCGTGTTACTGTAAAAATAACTGCATAATTGGGCTAGAATCTAGCCCTTAGTTTCAGATACTTTTAAGGAATGTAAATCTCTGGGACCCATAATTCACTGGGAAATGTTCACTGTACATTATTTAACTATTTATAAAATACCTACTATCTTCAGTTAGAATATGGAAGTATTAGATTTCTTTGAGTTAAAAATGAACTTTAAAAACAGTAAAAATAACTTGCTTTCACCACTGCGAAGGTTATGTTTGAACACTTGTAACAATAGATCTTCTATCTCCCTCAAGAGTTCTTAAAACTTAGGTAATATTTTTAGTTACAAAATTCTGGGATGATCTTATATAAATTCATCCACAAAGCTCTAAATGCCTTTAATTATGCTGTGTTAAACCTAACCTCAGTCTAATTCATTTTATATGTTAAATAAACTTCTATGTACCAATAATGTAGGTATAATATTAAGACATTGATTTGTAGTTAGTTCTCAAGGAACCCTTCTAAAATTAGGACACCCCTCCTTTAAAAAAGCAATCATGGTAAGCAACAAAGTTGGGGTTTTTGTTTGTTTGTTTGTTTTAGAACAATCTAAGCTAGGTTTTGTGGCTTCTAGTCTCAACTCTGTCAATGGCTTACTCTGTGAACAAGAGTTAAGTAAAATCTAATTTTTAAGAATTATGTTATTTCTCATTTTAAAATGTCTACTTTGATACCTGAATATTCACTACCCCAAATTTTAAAAACAGCAGAACCCTCTCAGATAAGAATATGATCAGACTTATTTTATAGCCAGGGAAAAGAAGCATTGGAGAGGCTCAGTCAGAGCGGGGCCCAAAGTCACACAACTGCCATGAGGCAGAGCTAAAACTTGAATTCAGGTCACTGACTCTAAAATCCAAGCTCTCAACTACTCTGCAAGGGGTCTCAAAAACGTCTTCAGGTATAGGCAGGTAAATTAAGTGAGGGAAGCAGGGAGAATGTGATTGAGGTGAACTGGAGAGCATGTGTCCACCTAAGGGCACCTGCAGCTACTCTGCTCCAAAACTGCAGCCAGGCAGAGCTTTCTCAAGTTCTTAAACTTGACAAATCAGGTTAACTGGCAACCAAGATATCTAGATTAAGAAATCAATGGATTTTTAAATATTGGCTTAATTTTTCTTAAAAAATATATAATGGATGAAAAGAAAAAGAATCTGGTAATGCTAGCAAAGATAAGGAACAACTGGAACTCCTATGCACTGATGTTGGGAATGCAAAAACAGCCACTTTGGAAAACAGTCTGACATGCTTTTATAAAGTTAAACATGTACTTAATGTATCGAATAGTCTCACTGTTAATCCCAGGTATTTTTCCAAGTGAAATATAAACCTATATGCACAGAAAAATCTATACCCAAACATGCATAGAAGCTTATTAATAATCACCAAAAACAAAATGACCCAAAGGTCTGACACTAGGGAATGGATAAATAAACTGTGGTATATCCACAAAATAGAATACTATTCAGCATTAAAAAGGAATGGACTAGTGATACACAAAACAACATGGACAGATCTTGAAGCACCATGCTAAGCTAAAGAAGCCAACTTAAAAAAAGTTAAAAAATTTTTTTAATTAAAAATTAATTAAATTTAATAATTTAATTATTAAAATTCAATAATTTAATTTTTAATTAAAATTTTTAAAAAAATTTTTTAATTAAAAAGTTTTTTTTAAACTTAGAAAAATTTTAAAAAGAAGCCAACTTAAAAGAGTACACACTGTATAATTCTATGACGATCTGGCAGAGGTGAAACTATAGGGACAGAAAACAGATCAGTAGTTGCCAAGGCCTGGGAGTAGAATGCACAAAGTCACAAAGGAATGGAAGGGTGGGGTGATGAAATGCTGCATATCTTTACTGTGGTAGTTTTTATCAAAACTTGCTGAACTATAGACTCAAAAGAATGAATTTAATGTATACCATACTTTAACTAAACAATAAGGGAAAGAGTTGAAAGGTGAAAAAAGCACCAATTATATAAAACCTATGTTCTATTATAATATATATGTGTATAAAACAACAATGTATTTTCTCCACTGGTATGTGTGATTATTTTACATCACAAGGATAGTAAGTTAAGGACAAATTGATATATTTAGAGAAAGACATATAATTTTAAGATCTACACCATACCCCATGAAATAAAATCTATAGCACTCTAAAGCCATCTACTTTCTGGAAGGCTACACAAGAACTCCAAAGAATATACTATACTATGAAAAGAATGTTTGAATTGTTAATAGGTAGCCAAGTTAAAATATATCCCTTATTGCAATGATAGATACAAAATACGTTTTGCAAATTATGAAGAACTCTACAAATATTAAATAGACTAGGTATGGTAAAAAGCACAAGGAATTAGGGTCAGTCGGCCAGGCTCAGACCCTGTCTCTGCCACTTGCTAGTTGTGTGACCTTGGCAAATTACTTAATCCTGCTTACTCTTATTTTCTCAACCATAAAATGTAAAATCCTCAAAGGGTTTTTGTAGACTAAATGAGAAAATGAAGTGTTTTTTTGTAAAGCACTTTGCACATATCATTAAATAAAGTACCTGTTAGTAACGTATGTAATGTTGAAAATGTGAAGATTTTCATCTTCTATTTTTAACTTACTGGCAAATAATGGCTTCTTGGTGGATATAGGACTACTCTAGAATCATGAAAGGATTTCGAGAGGCTGCTTAGAGTGGCAGCAGGTAAGACAAGATGGCCCACAGTGGTTGGTACTGTGTCACCAGCCTTTTCTTTTGAACCTATCAGGCAACACAGCCTCTGTTATCAGTGAAGAGCTTGCTGATGCCCCCACCTCCACCCCACCTCCTCCACTTAACAGGAGACTTTAGCAGGCTAGTATAGGGTGAGGCATGTGAGATGACAAGGGTGCAAAAGATAAGAAGCCCTCCATCTTTGCCTCACCTTAGCCCAGCCCATCTTCCCTCCAAAATTCTTATTTCCACACTTCTCCAACACACAGATTTTCCACATTCTTCTCTACTGGGGGAGGGGGAAACGGGAATTATTCTGCTTCTTTTTTTTTTTTTTTTAAGATTTATTTATTTATTTATTTATTTGTCACAAGTAGACAGAGAGAGAGGAGGAAGCAGGCTCCCTGATGAGCACAGAGCCCGATGCAGGGCTCGATCCCAGGACCCTGAGACCATGACCTGACCGGAAGGCAGAGGCTTAACTCACTGAGCCACCCAGGCGCCCCAATTTTTCTGCTTCTTTTAGAAAGATTCACACAGTTGGGTGACTAAGCATTAGCCTCTACTATTGTTGTATCCTAGAGTCTATATGTTTGTTCTCATTTTGGAGAACTTTCATTTTTGAAATATTACTGTCTTTTTTCTCTATTAATACAGGAATCTCTCTTTGAAGGAATCTGAAAGCTTGCAGAGAAAAAAGTGACATACCCGAACTTCACCTTCTTCGTAACTCAAAAATGAAAGGAAAAAAAAGTAAATTCAGCCTTAAGTGATCTGAAACGTTTGTGTTTGTGTGTGTGTGTGTGTGTGTGTGTTTTAACTTTTATACTACTAGGCAATATTATCTTTTGTAGTTTGTAGCTCTAGGATACTTCACTATATAAAAAGCCTTTAAGCAGTTTGATTTGCTTCTTTATGGCATCTGAAGCATTGCTTTTCAATTGCTTTATTCCTCATTACAATTTACTGAGAAAATAAAGATGTGCTTCCTCATTCATCAAAAGAAAGTAATCCTTTCTTGAGTCAATGGTATTTTGGCCCATTCCTTTCTAAAGAGTAAATCTAATTACAGTTATTGAACGGGAACTCAAGATGATGATTATTCTGATCCACTAATATACTTGTAGTGTGGAATGATATATTAAAATGCAAGTATCACCATCACTACGTACAAATTATAGTTCCAATTGTACAGAAATTACATCGCATATACAAGAGCAATCTCATCAATGATATTTTAAATTTGACATCCTGTCTTGACTCCAAAGATTTTTAAATGTCCTGCTCTTCGAATTGAGGGCCTTATTTCAAGGACACACTACGTTCTAGAAACTATCTGCGTCCGCTGGGACTTCGCCTCTGAAGGCCCTGGGTCCGGGACCGGCGGCGGCCACAGGGCTGGGGGCGTCCCGGACCCAGCGTTTCCCGGGCGGGCTCCGAACAGGCCCAGCGGCGCCGAGGCCCCGGTGAGTTCTCTAAGAGCCTCGGACAGAGGCCTCACCGCACAGCTTCCAAGCCACGCTTCCCGTGGGCCCCCAAGTGCAGGACAGCCCGGGAGAGTTCCCTGAAGGGAGGCGGGGCCAGGACGAATTTTAGGTCCAAAAAATTATACAAAGCGGGGCCCCGCCAGTTTGTGACAGAGACTAGGGCAACGGTCCGCGCCCCCGGGGGAGAAGCGACCGCGATCCCAGAGCTGTTTACTCTGATTTGGGGAACTTCAGCTTTCAACGTCGGCGCACTATCTCCGAGCGGCTATAAGCTGGTCACGGAGGACCGAGCCGGAGGGACTACTACTTCAATCAGGGCGACAGGAAACATTTACCTTCGTGGTAGAATAATAGGTTAGCGCTTCACAGCGGCACACTCCACATTTCCTCAGAAAACTAAAAGTCACGCTCGGCAAAACGGCAGGGTTCCCACCTCAGCCCGGCGCCTGCCTGGGAGGCGCCCGCGCTCAGGCGGTACCCATGACAGGAAGGCTCGCGGAGAGGCGAGATAACTCGCGAGGCCGCCCCACCGGCCTTCAGCACCGCGGACGCTCGACGTGCAGCGCCTTTAGTCACGCCTGGGGAAGAACCCGGACGGGGCGGGGGCGGGGCCATGATGACGCCCCGCCCCCCATGGCCCCGCCCCGTCGGGCCATTTGATTAATGACTCGCAGCCCCTGGCAAAGCCCCTCAGGTGGGCGCGGACCCCGGCGGGCGCTGCTGTCCCAGCCTTACATAAAGTCTCGCCCACACACGCCTGGCCACGGGGCTGCCCGCTTAAAAGGCGCGCCCCGCAGGGCCTAGAATCGGCTGTCGACTTCGGCTGGCCGAGGATGGAGTGACCTGTGAGGCCCTGGCCACTCAGACCCAGCTCGACGCTCTTGGCCCGCTAGTGCAGCGGAGCGGAGCCCTGCACCGCCGCTCCAGGAAAGGTGAGGACCTCGGTCCGACCCCAGCTGCGTCGCTTGGTCCCCAGGTTCGTTAGGACAGCGGGTGCCTTAGTCCAAGGTGAGGTCAGGGATGCCCTTTCCTCCTGCAGAAACTAGAATGAGCTCCCGCCGTCACCCCCGGGATCACTGGCCTCGGGAACGAATGGTGCGAGGGCTGCCCGCGTGGGCACTGAGGACCCTGGCGAGGCCAGGGGTTCCCGCTGCGCCCGGAGAGAATGACCTGCCCATCTCTCTTTGGGACTGATGCATACTGGTTCAGAAGTGCCAACAAATTCCGAACCGGAGCTGTGCTTCGGAGATCTCCCTTCCTCGGTAGAATAGCCCTTTCACTTATATTTCTCCGTGAAAAGTAAAGCCGGCACCATGCCCCCCAGAGCCTTCTAAGCCCAGGAACTGTCAGGCCCCACAACTCTCCCAAGGCGTCGGGAGGTAAACACGCCCCAGACAAAACGACCTCATCTCTGAGAACGCCCCGAGCCACGTCGATGGTCCGGCCCCGCGTGCAGTTGGAGCGGGAGGCCTCGGTTCCCCCTGGTTAAGCCCGGATCCGCGCCGGTCCTCACCGCGCCTTGGGTCCTTTGCAGGGCACGCAGCGCGGGAAGCCGCCATGGACCGCGACGGCCCGGCGAACAGCTCCCGGATCGCTAGCAACGAGACTGCGCTCCCGGTGGCCGCCACCCGCGACTCGAGCCCGGGCAGGGCTGGGCCAGGACCCGCGGGCCCGGGAGGCAGCGCCCGCCCGGGGGGCGGGAGGCCCGCTGCGGCGAACGCCGCGCGGGAGCGAAGCCGAGTGCAGACCCTGCGGCACGCCTTCCTGGAGCTGCAGCGCACGCTGCCGTCGGTGCCGCCGGACACCAAGCTGTCCAAGCTGGACGTGCTGCTGTTGGCCACTACCTACATTGCTCATCTCACCCGAAGCCTGCAGGACGACGCCGAGGCGCCGGCGGATGCTGGGCTGGGCGCCCTGCGCGGCGACGGCTACCTACACCCTGTCAAGGTAGGCAGGCACGGCGGCCTGCGCTGGGCCAGGGAGTGGGGCTCATTAACCCTCTGTCCGCGTTGGCCAGAGCGCTTATAGCCCTCTGTCCCGGGCAGACGCCGCGAAGCGGGGTGAGACGGGAAGCAGATCCAGAGAGTGACCTTGGCCCGCAAAAGCACCGGTAACCAGGTCCTCACTGCAAAATGCTGCTCTATAACTGTTCACAGGTAGTGGATTTAAACCCAAAGTGGCTTGGGTCGTAGGGGTGTCTTATTTCACTTACAGGATGCATCCTTTCCTAAGTGAGAAGTTTCTTGGGAATGTCTGGTGGAGTATTTGGCAAGTTCTGGGGATTTTTATTATCAGATTTACATTTATGAGCCTTTGAGAATTTTAATTTACATAATTACATTTCAGTCGTGGTTTTTATCAGATGGTTGAAAAGTTTCACGAATTACAGGGAGTGATGGAATTATCGCCCCTTAAATAATCCAGGAAACCATGTTGTGATTTTTTTTTGTAAAACTGGTAAGAACAAAGTGAGACCGTTCTGCCATCCTGTGGAGTAAATTTTCAGTCCGTTTTAATAAAGGTTAATTATCATGGATTAGGCAGTTACCTAGAATGTTAGAAAAACTATATTTATGTAAGTTTCACAATAGATTGGGGTATGTTAACCTGATTCAAAACTATATTAAAATTCTGTAATGTGCAAAATTAGCCCCTAGAATCCATTTTGTAGAAATTTTTTACATTACATGTAGGTAAAATGGTCAGGGTTTTCATTTAGCATGGTGTATACAGTTATGATTTATTATCTATATTGCAGTGCTTAGGCTCTGCATTGTCCTAGATTCGATGGTTTCAAAATCCAGCATTCATCTGGCCTTCTGTTCAAAATGCATTATCTTTCCTATATTTTCTAAATCTAAATTTTCAAATTTTTGTTTCTACCATTCTGAAATATTTTGCCACACACACAAATACAAAATTAGGACTTAGCCTTAAGCATATCCATGTTCCATAAATTATTGAATAACCATCATTGAAATGTAGTAAAGCACACTCTCTAATATTAACTGAAATTAAAATTATGTGGTGATGTTTAACAGTTTATTTTGCAAATATAATCAGTATGATGATAGACTCAAACTATTTTGAATATAGAAATTTGAAATATCATGTTTATAATTATGATAGACCTCATTATATTCATGTGCTGTATAATATAATCTCCCCTGAAAAGTCATTCATTATTAGGGGTTTTGCTCTATAGTCTGCATTACATTGATATTCAGGTATATCATTAATAATAGATTTCTTTTAACTTGACATTTCCCATATATTGTAAAAAAGTTTAACATTAAATAGACTTTACTACATAATGCATCTATTAAATGCCTCTCTGGGAGATACAATTCAGATAAGAAATCAAAATTTTTTCACCTTTGTTTCTTATAGTATCTTTTTGAATAAATATTGTTAATAATTTTCTCCTAACAGTAAGCTTAACAGGAGTTTTTTGGTTTCTGTATTTGATTCAGGCACCAAATGTTTTTGTAGTTTTATAACTCTTAAGAAAAATCAAATTTCATTTGTCCTCAAATCAGTTGTTTTGATTTTAAAAGACAATTCTAGGGATAATGAAACAAGGCCAAGGATTTCCTCTTTAAAATGAAATTGATGATGGTTGAACAAGTGACTAGTCTGTTTTAAAATCATTAACTGAGCAACTATTGTGTGCAAAGCACAGGAGGGTGGATACAATTAAGAGTAAGACTCGGCGCCTGGGTGGCTCAGTGGGTTAAAGCCTCTGCCTTCGGCTCAGGTCATGATCCCAGGGTCCTGGGATCGAGCCCCATATCAGGCTCTCTGCTCAGCAGGGAGCCTGCTTCCTTCTCTCTCTCTGCCTGCCTCTCTGCCTACTTGTGATCTCTGTCTGTCCAATAAATAAATAAAATATTTAAAAAAAAAAAAAAAAAAGAGTAAGACTCAATCCCTGCCCTAAATGAATGTATAATAAAGACAAAGACAAAAATAAAATAACAGTACTGTGAGGGATAATGTTCTGTGTACCATAAGTGAGCTATAACCATGTGCTTTTGGATGTTTGGAGGAAAGAGATTTCATACACGTTAATTGAAACCACCTGTAACACATTAATTTATGGATATTACCAAATGCTTAAGTATTAGGTCTATCTTTGATTAATCTAATGCAAAAGAAACAAAAATATTCTGATCGTACTAATTTTTAGTTAACTAAGGGTGTCGTAACCCATAGTTAAAAAGTGTTCTGAGATGACTTTATTTTTTCTGCCTTACAACATAGTATTACTATGTCTTTGATGATTAAAGATCTGTTAACAAATATTTCAAGGCCATAACATTGAGTCATCAGTCCTTATTATCTGTATTGGGATTTAGCATTTTGGGGAATTTACATTAAGAATACCTAAAATGAAGCTGAAAGGTTTACGTGACGGGGATCCTGGGGCATAGCCTAAAACAGCAGTTTTCATCCCTCTGGGATGTAAGCGATTTGATTAGCATCAGAGTACCAAAGGGCAGTGATCCTTCAAGAGAATAGGAATATATTTCAGATTCTTATATTGGGAGGAAAGCACAGATGACTTTATTAATTGCATTAACCTTGGAGATTCACTGTTGATAATATACATATACAATAATTTTTAAAATAAATACAAAGTTTATTTTGGGGTCATTTAACACCAGAATCCAAGAGTGCGTTTGTTAAGATTTTCAGGTTCAGTGTGGTTAATCCTGTGAGTTTGCTAGATTGTTCTAAGCAACATGAAATAACATGGTTTTAAATAAATTTTATTAGGTAAAATAGAGATCAGGACTGTGTTAATCTACACAATGTTAAGACATTCCACTGAAAGGCGATATGTAAAACAGTCCACTGGCTTTTTTGGCATGGAACTGACATGCAGCCTAACCAACATTTTACTTACATTTTATTTCAGACTCTTAAAACTAATGTGTACATTAAATTAAGTTGAATAAAATCATTAGAAGCCTTTTGGAAAATCGAAGTACAAAGTTCTTTTTATTTTTTTTAAAGGTTTTATTTATTTATTTGACAGACAGAGATCACAAGTAGGCAGAGAGTCAGGCAGAGAGAGAAGGGAAGCAGGCTCCCCACTGAGCAGAGAGCCCTATGGGGCTTGATCCCAGGACCCTGGGATCATGACCTGAGCTGAAGGCAGAGGCTTTAACCCACTGAGCCACCCAGGCGCCCCTCGAAGTACAAAGTTCTTAAAGTTTTGGATTCTTTTTTAAAGATTTTATGTATTTATTTGACACAGAGAGAGAGAGCACAAGTAGGCAGAGAGGCAGGCGGAGAGAAAGGGGAAGCAGGCTCCCTACTGAGTAGAGAGCCTGACTCGATGCGGGGCTCATGAAGCTGGGCTCGATCCCAGGACCCTGAGACCATGACCTGCGCTTAAGGCAGAGGCTTAACCCACTGAGCCACCCAGGAGCCCCAAGTTTTATTATTAAGTTCATGAAAAATGAGGCAAAAATTCATATACACATTTTTAAAAATTTATTTTATTTTTTAGTAATCTCTACACCCAATGTGGGGCTTAAACTCATGACTGTTAGATCAGGAGTCATGCACACCTTCCATTGAGCCAGCTAGGCACCCCAAAAATCCAAGTATACATTTTTAAGATTGCTTCATTAATTACCTATGTCCCGCCAAGGAACACAGATGCCTTCATTTGTCTCTACACTCGGTTGTATGATTTCGAGTAATTCTCAGTACAGCAGTACCCAGGTAGCACATATCAGAAATACCAGAGAGCATTCAGTAGAATGTTTATTTTATTTTCTTTTAAATATATTTAATGCATATGGAATATTCAAATTATACCCAAAGTTTAAGCATGAGATTTTTATGCTCATGAATACGAGGCAGGAATTTAAAAGACAGAAGTACAGGTTTATAATATGCCAAAAATTCTGCACTTGAAATTATTTTAGTTAGCCCATACTATTAACTACAAGTATCAGTCCACTTGGGCTGCAATAACAAAATACCATAGACCGGAAGGCTTAAAGAATAGAAATTTGTTCTCTCACAATTCTGGAGTCTGGAAAGTCTAGGATTAAGGTGCTAGCCAACTCAATTCCTGGTGAGAGTTCTCTGCCTATCTTGCAGTTGGTCAGCCTCCCTCTTTCTCAGGAAAAAGAAGCTTTCTCTTCTTAAAAGACCACTAATCTGGGTGCTTGGGTGGCTCAGTTGATTAAGCAACTGTCTTCCACTCAGTTCATGATCCCAGGGTTCTTGACCAGGTTGTCAGGTTCCCTGCTCTGCAGAGAGTTGGCTTCTTCCTCTGCCCCTCCCAAAATTCATCTTCTCTCAATCTCTCTCTCAAATAAATAAGTAAAATCTTAAAAAAAAAAAAAACAAAACACTAATCCATCCATCATGAGGAACCCACCCTTTTAAACTCATGTAACCAGAATTACTTCCACAAATACCATCACGTTGGGAGTTAGAGCATCAGCATATGTATTTGGTTGGGGGGTAGGGGGCACAACACAAACATTCAGTCCATAGCATTATAGCACAACGTTCTTCAGTATAATGCAGGACTCGAATCTGACCTAACAATGTCAGCTCCTGACAGATCAGAAAAACCCCAGACTAGTTTCTAAAACCCCTGAGGTTATCAGCCCATGGCAAGAACCCAAGGACAGGACCAGTGATACCCCCAAAATATAAACGAATGCACATCTGTGATTTAAAAAAAAAAAAAAAAACCTGAACGGGATGCAAAAAGAAGTAGCTCAGTGTCAGTGTTATTACTACATCAAATATAAAGTACAAAGTTATTTTTAGGAAGATTATACAGAAGTAGGTCATTTCAAATTCTAAGCAACACAAATTTTATACTTTATCTGTGTTTAAAGTATAGATTTCCAGTCAGAATTTAGGACTCTAAAATAGACCTGAACTGCATGAGAGCAAATTTACTTCTTATATCTGGAGGCATAAAACTGGGACTCTTGTTGGTGGCTAGGAACAGAAGTTTCCTGGATGGCATCACACGCCTACTTATTATCCCTTAATGCTACATTTTACATCTGGAATGCCAGTTTAGGTGTAATGCTGTACTCAGAAGTACAATCTGGGGGCGCCTGGGTGGCTCAGTGGGTTAAGCCGCTGCCTTCGGCTCAGGTCATGGTCTCGGGGTCCTGGGATCAAGTCCCCGCATCGGGCTCTCTGCTCGGCAGGGAGCCTGCTTCCTCCTCTCTCTCTCTGCCTGCCTCTCTGCCTACTTGTGATCTCTCTCTGTCAAATAAATAAATGAAATCTTTATTTTTTTTAAAAGATTTTATTTATTTATTTGACAGAGAGAAATCACAAGTAGATGGAGAGGCAGGCAGAGAGAGAGAGAGGGAAGCAGGCTCTCTGCTGAGCAGAGAGCCCGATGCGGGACTCGTTCCTAGGACTCTGAGATCATGACCCGAGCCGAAGGCAGTGGCTCAACCCACTGAGCCACCCAGGCGCCCATAAATGAAATCTTTAAAAAAAAAAAGAAGAAGTACAATCTGATTCTACCTTATACTCAACTTCTGCAAAAGGAGGTCCATTCAAATTTAATTGGTCTGGTGTGTGACATGGCCATCAGTATTTTTTAAAGTTCCCCACATAATTTTAATATGATGCTTGAGTTAAGAATCTGAAGTTCTTAGGGTCTTTACCTTGTTAATAATTGTATCTCTATTTGAGCACTGCAGGTTACCTGTCGGGCATTTCAGAACATTTCATTGTGCTGTGTAACCAGCAGTGGGCCTGTGAATGTTTAGTGATAAAAACAGCTTGCCACTCGCTGCAGCATTTACTCTCTGGAGAATGTGGGACCTAATGGACCTTTGGGAGTTGCACTTTATTAGTCTAAAGACTTCTCTTTGTGTAAAAGTGCATTTCTCTGACTAGTATTTCACAGACCTTGGAACTGACTATCAGACAACCCCCCTCAAAATAAATTATCTGAAAGTACTACTTATGTAATATGTTTCTTCATCACCATGTCTATTTGGTAACAAGCTATATTATTTTTGAAAGGTTATCCATTTTTTAGAGTGAAATTAGAACATTCATAATCAGAATACAAATATGATAATTACAGAAAGGTTAATGCTGTATGATGCTGCTTACCTCCAAACATTTATTTTGGATGTTTTATCTAGGTAACACCAAACATTATAACATTTGCAACTTCGAGATACTACTTTATTTACAGCACGGGGGAGGGGCACAGAGCCCAACATGGGACTCATTCCCAGGACCCTGAGATCATGACCTGAGCAGAAACCAAGAGTTGGTTGCTTAATCAACTGAACCACCAGGCGCCCCTAGATAAAATGTGTAGATAGTTGAATTACTCACTTCTCATTGTAGTTCTATGATAAGTGGGAACATATCTTACCATGTATAACTTCTCAAAATATCTTTAAAGCCAGGGATCTTATTTTGGCTCAATTTTATTTGATATTTAGTTGTTGTTTTTTTTTTAAAGATTTTATTTATTTATTTGACAGAGAGATCACAAGCAGGCAGAGAGGCAGGCAGAGAGAGAGAGGAGGAAGCAGGCTCCCTGCTGAGCAGAGAGCCTGATGCGGGCCTCGATCCCAGGACCCTGAGATCATGACCTGAGACGAAGGCAGCGGCTTAACCCACTGAGCCACCCAGGCACCCTATATTTAGTTTTAAATTAAAATACTGTTGATAGATTATTTTGTTTCACTTAACTATATTCATTCTCTATGATTTCTTGAAGTTCTTGTCCATATGCATCCATATTATTTTATACAGTTATAATCAAAGTCTTGGTACATTTTTACTTTTATTGTTAGCATTAACAAACATTTCTTATGTTGTTCCTTAGACTTCACAATTACAATTGTTGCTAGCTTCATGATACTGCATTTGCTTTGAGGCATTTGGAATTTTTAATATTACTAGTAAAGACATAGCTGTTTCAGATACTAACTTTTGGATTCTTGCTTAAATATTCTTTTTCAGAAATGGCCCATGCGATCAAGATTATACATTGGTGCTACTGGTCAGTTTCTGAAGCATTCTGGATCTGGAGAAAAAGCAAATCGTGGCAGTACTACAACAGACTCACAGCCTTAGGCTTTTCCCTGATGGGTGCTGGTAGAAAGTGGCATCCATTGTTTTTAAACAGTAGGAAATCATTCTGTATTTATTACATCAGACATAACAAACATCATGCCTGAAAGTTTACGTGTGAATCCATAGTGGGAAGTTCCGGTTTATCTGTCTAATCTAAATAAATGTGGAAGGAAATCATCAGTCTTGCGTAAAACACAGCTTATCTACCCATTGTGAGAGATATTCATTACTGTATAGTGCAAGAAAAACTATTGGAAAACAGAAAGATACAAAAATCAAAGAATCGTGTATATATATATATCCAAAGAATATACACATTTTCTATAGGGTATCTATTACACCCTGAAAAGCTGATAGCTATCAATAGTCTTGACAGCTAAAAATAAAAAGACACCAATATTCCATTTTTGTGAAAACCAGTCTGTGCTTAAGTTGATCTGAGAAGCCATTTCTATTGGAAGGTGTGAGATCATTTATTCAGTTTCAGCTAAAGATGTTTGAGAAGATTGTTGAGGTATTGTGAAGTTGCAGTACTTCTACAACTAGTTATTGTGCCCTCTTAGAAAATCTGTTTGGAGTACTGGAAGAGTTTGCTGTATTAGACAGGGTTTGGCCACCTTCCTGGATGACTATGAAATAGTGTATTATGTTTCCAATTTTTGGAAGGCTTTGGGAATCCCTGCAGCCTGGTGTGAAGAGCAGATGAGTGTCACTGAGCAACAGTGCTCCTCATTCTCTTCCCTGGGTCCTCCATATCCCTGCCACCTCTTTCAGGTCCTGACTAGATGAGCAGGGGCAGCTGCTGCCCCTTCCAGAGAGTCAACCCCTCATGGTCATGATCTCAGCTTTGCCAATGCTCCTTCTCCCCCGTCAGTTGCTGTTCACAATCTACCTACTTGGCCATTATGAAACAGGAGAAAACCTGCCTGATTTGGGAATTCTGGCCCTGATCTGCTCCTTGAGGGGGTCTGAGGACACCCAGTGACTACCCTGAGCTCAATCAGGCCACAGCGTATCCCCCTTGAATCTGCCCCGATGTGAACGTACAATCAGGAAGGTCCTCTACTGTGGGCCTCTCCCCCAACATTGCACACCAAGTGTCCAGGGAGCAGCTTTTTGGCCTGACTGCACCTGTTTTTGTTTTCAACAGGAGTCTGGGGGTCAGAGCCATGAAGCAGAAATGTCTGTCAGGGACCACTCTGAATCTCAAAACAGGTCTCTTGTCATATCTTTAACTCCCTTTCTTCTCTTTCTCCTCAGTCTTTACTATTCTTTCCAACTGTAAAGTTCATTTAATTCTCAATGACCTAAGGTTAAAGAAGCTGAACTTGATCAAGATTAGCAAATAGGAAAATATATTAATGGACTGGGTTGAACTGATTAATACAGCTGTTGAACCATCATTTTATTTTTCTCCTCACTGCAGTGTTTTTTCAGCTTTTGACAGTGAAATGAGGTAAAAGACCATTGGAAGGCAAAAACCATCACTCAGTTGATTCAGCTGAACATGATCATATTTTGGCTCATATCTGATAGCCTGTAATTTTTATGATTTTAATGTGAATACTCCTAGTAATGTGACCAAAGCATGTCTTTAAAAAAAGAAGGCATATAATGAAAAATTTTCTACATATTAATATGTAGCAAAAATGTTTGTATATTTAAATATTTGTAAATATATTTACCCACTCATATACCATTGAAAGGAATATAATGGAAAATGAGGTATGAATCCAGCCATTCACTATTATAAGTATTTGCCATAAAGAGTGCTATGACTAATCTTTTATCTTAAGGCATGAAATCAAAGTTCTTTAAAATTACCTAAAACTGAACTCTAAATACTACATTTGATAGCAATAGTTTCAGAAATGGTTTTCTTGCTAGTAGTAATCTATTTGGCTACATTGTTAAAGAATTTAATTGGGGGGAAATTATGACTTCTGTTAAATTGCCAGACTTCCCTAAATCATCCTGTTGAAGAGTTAAGCTTTGCCTTTGGCAGTGTTACTTTTTATTTCTTCTTGTCCACTTACAGAAAAGAAATGTCTTAATGCCAAAGAAGTATATTTCTGTCATAGGTTTTCATAATATCTCATTAAATTGCTAAATATGTTAACAGTTTTTGGTAGCTTTTAAAATCTCAAGGGAGAAATTGCATATTTTCACCCAAAGGTTCAAAGGAGCATGCTGTTTAAATTAACAGTGCACGTTCAGGATAAAGGTATTACTAAAATAAAGCTTTAATTTGAAAATCAATTTAGTCTGTTAAATTTGCATCTGTCTCTGGGGATATTTTACAAATACTTCAGGTACTTAAGGTACATCTGAAATCTTTCTAGAAGATGGATAACTATTTGGCATTAGCTTCTTCACGGTGTTCCCCTTAACAGAGTATATATTAGGACTGGGGAGGGGTGGTATATTTGGGTCACAGTATTGTCCCATAATCTGCAAGGAAAATCTTAAATATCTGTCATTTCATTCAGCTCTTAGCAATATGACACACATTTAAATTCTTCTATAGTGAAAATTTTAGATAGGGAAGTGCCTTTTTAGAAGTATAACCAATTCCAACAGACTTTAAAAATATTGTTTCCTTTTCTGATTTTAAAAATACAGTGCAGTTTATTATATGTAGATTATGCATCAATAATTATATTAAAGGTATATATATTAAGTGTATATTATATATATTAAGTATATATATTAAGTTTTAATTTGTAAAACATATATATCTATATAGATATAAATAGATATATATATATCTATATAGATATATATGTCTGTTTTACAAATTAAAACTTAATAAGGAAGGGATTATGTGGAAAATAAAAGTCCTGCAATAGAAGAGGGTGTTTAGGATATAGAGTAAGGGTGGGGAAATCTATTCACACATTACGTGGTAATAAAGATTGGTTTTGCATTTTTATAAGCCTTATTTGGCCCAACTACTTTAATCTGCAGTTATAGATATCCAAAACAGTGGTTTTCTTATCTATTCATGGAGACTTTATATAAACTTAGAAGAAATTGTGCAAAAAGAAAATAAATGCTAATTGAACTTACTGAAATACCCAGTCATTATTTTAGTTGAAATTGTATTTTAGGTTAAATTATTCAATAATTTCTCTTTCTCTCACAGGTCCTCATTTAATATTCATGAAAGCAACTAACCAGTTATTATCAAGAAAAGAGAAAGTATTCAGACTCTAGTATGATATCTCTCTCTCTCTCTCTCTCAGTGGAGCGAGGTAGTTCTATATATATATTTTCCAGCACATCATTTAATCTTTTTATTTAAGCCTTGGGGTATCATAGTGCCATTCTGAGGAAAGAAGCCAATATAGACAAAACATTTCTGCCATGGCTTACATTATTCCCTTAAAAATCAACACATGAATTGTACTTGGTGTAATTATAAGACAAGTTGCTTGTTGGCTTCACATAAAACTGTATTCTTAGCTGGTAGGGAGAAGAAATTATAAATCAAACAGATTATTTCTGATCCAAATTTATATAGTAGATATCTTACTTTGACAGAATGGCTTAATCCAAATGCTTTCTTAACCAAGTATAGGTTATTGCAGATTATATCAATCATGTTTTTTATTTGAAAAGATATGAACTTGGATTCTTCAAGCATTGGCAGATTCTGTTTTATTTTTTTAAAGATTTTATTTTTATTTATTTATTTGACAGAGAAAGATCACAAGTAGGCAGAGAGGTAGACAGGGGGCAGGGAGGAAGCAGACTCCCCACCTCCCCACTGAGCAGAGAGCCCGATGAGGGGCTTGATCCTAGGATCCTGAGATCATGACCTGAGCCAAAGGCAGAGGCCTAACCCACTCAGCCACCCAGGCACCCAGATTCTGTTTTAATATGGTAAGAAATTGTCTTTTCTTCTTCTTCTTCTTCTTTTTTTTTAAAGATTTATCTATTTGAGACAGAAAGAGCAAAAGGGAGGGTCAGAGGGAGAGAGAGAAAATCCCAAGCACACTCCCAGTGAGCGCAGAGCCCGACAGAGGCCTCGGTACCAGGATCCTGGGATCATGACCTGAACCTGAAACCAAGAGTTGGACACTTAACCCACTGCACCACCCAGGTACCCCAAATTCTCTTTTTTTAAAACATTGCTGGAGGATGTGATTATCTACAGTTTCCCAAATGACTTACAACTGTTAGTGTACTATTGTTCTCTTTCTCCAAGGTTCACTTTTGTTTTTTTTTAGTTTTGTTTTTGTTCTTCTTGTAACTTTAAAAATATCCAAAAGATAAGATTCCCATTTTTAAAAGGAACACTAAGGAAATATCAAATTGTATATCTCAAAGAAATTAATATGTATTTCTGTTACATACTGGTAGCAGGATAAGATTGTTTATTGGGAAAAAAATGCCCCTTAAATCCTATAGATTTGCCTTCTATAAACTTTAAGTACAGCACAAATGGTACTGCAGCACAGTTGGGAATGTGGGACATTAAGTATTCTTGCCTAACTACATAAACCCGGGAAGGGTTTCCCTTCCTATGTTTATACAAGTCTTAGTTTCAACTCATAAGAGAAACCCGCTCAGTGAAATATACCTCAATCATTCAAACTCTTTCATTATGAATTGTATCATAGCATTCAGCTGTCAGAAGCTTTTAAATTATAAACTGAAGAATAATCTTAACTATTAGGCTTAAAGATTATGTCAATAGTCATTTCCTGTGCCTGTGAATGTTCCTGAAGAAACTCATGCATTCCTGCCTTCTCAGAACCAAAAAGTATGTCCATGGGGAGCTCTGGAGGTGGACTTAAATCACTTGTCTCCATCTTTATGGTCAATGTGAGGTCTAAATAACAATTGATTTTAAACATTCTTATTTTCCAGTAAGTTCTGAAATCACTCAATTTAAAAATCTTAAATGTGTGCTATTTGAAAGCATCTTAATGCTTTATGTAGGTGTGTATATCATGTGGATCAGTATTTTTTTTTAATTATGCTGTATTTTTTTAAAGGCCTGTGCAAGTTTGTTTCTCCTTTGTGTGGGGCATGTCTGTACTTCTTGCTGATTATATGCCCCTATATTGGAGTTATCTTGAAACGTAGGCCATAAGGAAGTGGAAAAGGTGGTGTGCAATGGCAGAAACAGGGGAGTCAGGAGAAGGAAGAAAGGTGGGAAGTAGGAAGCTATTTCCAAATCCTCCTTTCAGAAAGAGGAGACCAGGTCCACCATGGAGGCAATCGGACTCTGAGAGTGTTATTTTGGAACACACTGGAGAGACTGCCTTCAGCAGAGCTGACACCAGAACAAGACCAGAACAAGAAAAAAAGCTGCTGGTGCTGAGCCACACCCAGCCTGCATGGTCCAAAGAGCAGCCACATCAGGAAGGACTAGACCCTAGTGGTTCTATTTCCCTCTCTGGCCAGACAGCCAATGCCTGAAGCTGGACAATGTCTAGACTGGTAGTGGTGATGGGAATGGCAGGGCTCAAGACAGAAATTTTTTTTCTCTTTCTCCATGGTCCACCAATAGTAACTGCTGTTCTCTCCCCCTGCCCCCAACCCATGCAAGCCGCACCCAGACTTATGGCCACTCTAGGGATACACGCTCATTACATTAGTGGTCTCTCTTCCCTTGGTGAAAGGAAGCAGAGCTTCCCGCAAAAATGGTGAGAGGTGAGAGAGCGGGTTACTCAAGATCCACCCTTAAGTCAAATTTGAGGAAGTGAGGAATGGGGAGGCCAGAAGAGGTGGAAAAAGAAATAGATTCTAGATAAAAACCTAAATCCCACTTCCTAACAAGAGGTGAGTTGGGGGACAACTGTGTGAACAAAGTTCCTTGGGGCATGAAGTAGTTTACCAACAAGAGGAAGGGATCATACATATACACATGTATATATGTATTTAAAGATTTTATTTATTTATTTATTTATTTATTTATTTATTTATTTGAGAGGTAGCACAGAGGGAGAGTGTGAGGGAGACACAGACTCCCCACTGAGCAGAGCCCAATGTGGGGTTCCCATCCCAGGACCCTGGGATCATGACCTGAGCTGAAGGCAGATGCTTAACCGATTGAGCCCCCCAGGTGCCCCAGGGGACATATATTTTTAAATATGAAACTGATTTAGTGGTGTGCAGCCTCCCCTATCCACTGAATTAAGGACCTCCGGTTAAAGGGAGATTCCTAGAATAAAGTCATTGCTCGCCTTTGAAGTCACAAAACTGACTCAGAATCCCTAGTAAGATAATAGACCTAAATTTCAAACTTTGTTGAAAGACAAAATAAAAATCTGAAATTCCAAAAGTTGCCCTCTGTTATTAACAGCCAAGATTGGAGGCCTCTCAAGAGAGTTTTGCACTAAATGGTAATAGGGGGGAGAGTCAGGCCAAGGGGCAGACAGGAAGAAAGGCAGCTGTGCAGACATAATTTTCCACTGCCATCCACTGTGCATAGAGTTGGGAAACATGGGGCAGCAAGGATATGGTGACAAAGGCTGGCCTTGTCACACTTCTCTAGGCAAAGCCTGGGAGGCCACAGGCCCCTGGACAAGAGCACCCAAAGCCTCACCCATGCCGAAGGTGGTGAGAGGCACTGGCTGAGCGAGGATCCGGAGGGTAGCTGGCATACTGGAGGTGCAGAAGCAAGGATGCCAGGAATCCGGAGATGGCAGAGTAGGGGGCCTCAAAATGGGAGGCTGTAAGCCAACTCAGGGCCCCAGCAGTAACACCAGCATGACACCAGTATAGCAGGCACACTATGTCCATCAGGTCTAGACCCAGAGGGCAGAAAGGTATGGGAGCCTGCAGTCTCTCCCTCTACCTCCTTCAGATACATAATTTCTCCTTGAAGCTAAGACAGGGACTGAGGGAAAAGGGCAGATAAGAAGCCCACTGATCAGAGAAAACAGCTCCATAGAGTCAGCTTTTACTTGACTGAATATTTAACTGCCTGCTTATCAGATATTTTTCCTCTTCCAGAGCAGGTATTCCAGAACAAGATGACATTGAATACAGGACATAGAGCCACATAATTTTCTTCACACTCAAGTCCTCATGTGGACATTAACCCACTTAATCATTTAGATTAACTATCTGCATTGATAATTTACAACATAATTGTTCAGTTGTGTGGGCTTTTTTGACATGATAGTTTAGAACACACCTCCACAAGGGACTGTGATGACACGGAGGACATTCATGGACCTCTGCAAATGGATTAGGAAAATTCAGAGAGTATGGGAAGCTTACCCAGGGATGCCCAGCTAGAGCCAGGATTCAGACTCAAGCTTGGAGAGTCTGCTTCTTATCTGCTCTAGGCTGCTTGCCTGGATGGTCCAGGAATTCCAGTGTCCTACCCCCAGTCCTGCTGGAAAAACCCTTCTTTGCTTTAGGTCTCTCACTGTAGTAAGCATTTGGCTTAGTGTTTGCCTTCAACAAATTTCCCTTGCCTTTTCCTCCTGTTCCCCTCAGCTCATAAAGTGGATAGAATATAATTATTGAGGAAATGCATATAGACAGCAGAGAAGCCAGAGAATGTCTTCCCTGGCTGGTTAGCTCAATTAGATGGAGGGTTAAAGATGGCAGGGTGAAGCATGACACATGTACAAATAAAACAAAACAAAATAAACCCCAAAAAGCCATAAAGGAAAAGATGGGTAATTTTGACTATATAAAAATAGATTAATGAAACAAAACAAAAATCATAAACAAGACAAATAGACAAAAAGTAAACCGGGGTAGGGGGGATACTAGGAGGACACAACATATAAGATAGTTATAGTAGTAATTTGCTTTATATAAAATCCCCTCTCGGTGCCTGTGGCTCAATCCTTAACCTTCTGCCCTTGGTAAAGGTCATGATCCCAGGGTCCTGGATCAGGCTCCTTGCTCAGTTGGGAGTCTGCTTCTCCCTCTGCCCCTTCCCCTGCTTGTGATCATGTGTTTGCCTGCTCACTCTCTTTCTCATTCTCTCACAAAAGTTGATAAATAAAATCTAAAAAAAATAAAATTAGCTCTCATAAGTTAAAAAATCCAGCAACTCAGTAGAAACTTCTGCAAATCATATAAGTTCATAGCAAGAAAACAGCCAATATCATTATAAAAAGACAAACTCACATATGATTAAGAAATATAAATTTAAAAAGCAATGAAACAACATATTTCACCTATCAGGATGATATAGACTATCCCGTTGTAAGACCAATAAGTCCTGGGGATGTAAGACAGCGTGATAACTATAGTTAACAAAAGTGTATTACATAACTAAAAGGTGCTAAGAAAGTAGATCTTAAAAGTTCTCATCACAAGAAAAAAAAAATTGTGGGGCGCCTGGGTGGTTCAGTGGGTTAAAGCCTCTGCCTTCAGCTCAGGTCATGATTCCAGGGTACTGGGATCAAGCCTCGCATTGGGCTCTCTGCTCGAAAGGGAGCCCCCTTCCCTTCCTCTCTCTCTCTCTCTGCCTGCCTCTCTGCCTACTTGTGATCTCTGTCTGTCAAATAAATAAATAAAATCTTTAAAAAAAAAAGATTAAAAAAACCTTGTAAATATGTGAGTTGGATGTTAACTGGACTTACTGTGATATTTCACAACACATACATATCAAACCATTATGTTGTACACCTTAGACAATGTTATATGTCAATTATGTCTCAATAAACTGTGGGAAAATGGTTAACTGGACTCAGAAGGTAAGTGATGATTAATTTTTCTGGCATACTGGAGTTAATTTATTTTAACCAGGCCCTAATGCTTAAGAATGTTTTGTTTTGTTTGTTTAGGAATTTACTTATTTATTTCAGAGAGAGAGAGAGAGCACATGAGTGGAGGGGCTGAGAGAGGGAGAAGCAGGCTCCCCACTGAGAAGGGAGTCCAATGAGGGACTCAATCCTAGGACTCTGGGATAATTATCTGAGCCAAAGGCAGACACCCAACCAACTGAGCCACCCAGGCACCCCAAGAATGTATGTTTTTGATTAAAATAAATCTCTAGTTTTTATCCTCATGCCTTTCTTCCCCTCTCCCTGGTAATATTAAATGGAGCAGAGGTGGCGGTGGGTGGGTGGGGGGGAAGAATGGTACAAATTTGAAATACCCATTATTGGGGAGGATAAGGAAATGAGGACTGTCATACTGTTGGAGTGTAAGCCCTTTTAAATATAGTTTGGTGATATCTCTCAATATTTTAAGTGTATACACTCCGATTTATTAACTGTATATTAAAGGATTCCCCTAAAGATACTCTTATATTCACAAATGTAAGAATAATTACTCCAAGGGTGCCTGGGTAGCTCCTTGGGTTAAGCCTCTGCCTTTGGCTCAGGTCATGATCTTAGGGTCCTGGGATCCAGTCCCACATCGGGCTCTCTGCTCAGTGAGGAGCCTGCTTCCTCTCACTCTCTCTGCCTGCCTCTCTGCCTACTTGTAATCTCTGTCTGTCAAATAAATAAATAAAATCTTGGGAAGAAAAAAACAAAACAAAACAAAACAAAATTACTCCAAGTATTCATCTTTTACCCTGCAATTTGTAGATTTAACATGCAGTGTTACCTGTAGTTTCAGCCATACCCAAGTAACCTATCAAAAATGCAAACCTGGGGCGCCTGGGTGGCTCGGTGGTTAAGCCGCTGCCTTCGGCTCAGGTCATGATCTCAGGGTCCTGGGATCGAGTCCCGCATCGGGCTCTCTGCTCAGCAGGGAGCCTGCTTCCTCCTCTCTCTCTTTGCCTGCCTCTCTGCCTACTTGTGATTTCTCTCTGTCAAATAAATAAATAAAATCTTTAAAAAAAAAAATGCAAACCTGAGGATGTAACACACCTGCTGAAATCCCTTTAAAGATTCTCTATTATCTAAAGGTCTCTAACACTCTAACTTTGCCTATGAAACCCCCTACCTATATTATTCTATATTATTGCCCATACTCTACCACTTTTTCTTTTACACTTTCCATTACACACACACACACACAAACACACACACACTGCTAAATCATGCTTCAGTGTCTTTATTCATAAATCATAAGTTGGTCCACAAACATTTTTTCATAGTTTTTTTATTGAAGTATAACTAACATACAGTGTTACATGAGTTTCAGGTATACATCATAATGATTCAGCAAATTTAAACATTTCTCAGTGTTCATCATTAAATGTTCCCTTAATCCCCTTTCTCTATTTCACTCAACCCCCACCCACCTCCACTCTGGCAACCACCTGTTTGTTCTCTGAATTCAAGTCTGTTTTTGTTTGTTTGTCTGTTTTTCCTTTGGTCATTTGTTTTGTTTCTTAAATGCTACATATGACTAAAGTCATATGGTACTTGTCTTTCTGTCTGATTTATTTCACTTAGCACTATACCCTCTGGGGTTGCAAAGGGCAAGATCTTGTTCTTTTTTATGGATGAGTAATACCCCATTGTAAATATATACCACATCTTCTTTATCCATGCATCTGTGGATGGGACACTTGCATTGCTTCCGTATTTTGGCTATTGTAAATAATGGTGCAATAAACATGGGGTGCAGGTTTTTGGACTTTCCTTGGATAAATACCCAGTAGTAGAATTAATGGATCATATGGTATTATTTCTAATTTTTTGAGGAACTCCCATATTTGCATTCCCTTTCATGCTGCACGAGAGTTCCTTTTTCTCCACATCCTCACCAACATTTCTTGTGTTTTAGGTTCTATCTATTCTGACCAGTGTAAGGTGATATTGTGGTTTTGATTTGAATTTCCCTGCTGTTCAGTGATGTTGAGCATTTTTTCATGTGTCTATTTGCCACTTAGATGTCTTCTTTGGAAAAATGTCTATTCAAGTCCTCTGCCTGTTTTTTAATACTATACTAACAATATAATACTCTATTATTACTATGCTAATATTTTTTACCACTACAGTACACACTGTCCATTGTTAACTATATCAGTTAGGAATTGCATTAAGCTGCTAATAAAAAAGATCCAACCTCAGGGGCTTAAATAAATTGGGACTTTATTCTCTCATGTAAAAGAAATCCATAGGTAGGCAGTCCAGGACTGGTAAGGTGGCTTTGTAACATCACCAGGGGCCAAGCCTTCTACTTATTTCTCACTGGCCAGAACTGAGACACAAGGTCACCCCAGGTATAAGGTGTTATCAGTCTGGGTTATGTTGAACCCAACTAGTTTAAAAAGAAAGATGCAGGACACTGGGTAGCTCAGTCAGTTTTCAGGTCATCATCTCACGGTCTTGAGAGCCAGTCCACATCAGGCTCCATGCTGATCATAGAGCCCGCTTAGGATTCTTTCTCCCTTTCTCTCTGCCCCATCCCCCATGCACAAACGTGCACTCTCTCTCTAAAAAATAAAAATGAATAGTAAGATTAAGAATGGGGTGCTTGGGTGGCTCAGTCCATTAAGTATCCAACTCTTGGTTTTGGCTCAGGTCACAATCTCAGGATCTTGGGATCCAGCCCCACGTCCAGCTCTGCCCTCAGCAGAGTCTGCTTGGAATTCTCTCCCTCCCTCCTCTGCCTGTCCCCTGCTCACTCTCTTGCTCTCTCAAATAAATAAATAAATCTTAAAAAAAAAAAAAAAAAGAAAAGAAAGAAACATATTTTAGAGCATTAGTGACTTACAGAGTCATTGAGATGAAACAAACTCGGGCTTAATTCATAGGAACAATTTCTAAAATCATTCCACAGACCTGGGCTGCCAAGGCAGCTGATACTTCTGCAATGATCTGAACTCTGCCGGCTTGGGACGCCTGGGTGGCTCAGTTGGTTAAGCAGCTGCCTTCGGCTCAGGTCATGATCCCAGCTCATGATCCCAGCATCCTGGGATCGAGTCCCACATCGGGCTCCTTGCTCAGCAGGGAGCTTGCTTCTCCCTCTGCCTCTGCCTGCCATTCTGTCTGCCTGTGCTCGCTCTCTCCCCCTCTCTCCCTCTGATAAATAAAATCTTTAAAAAAAAAAAAAAAGTTCTGAACTCTGCCAGCCAAACAGGAAATTACCCCTACAGTGGCTGACTCTAGAAGCACACTGCTTTTGCTGCATGTATGTCAGCAAAATACATGCAGCTGACATGTGCTGTCAGCTTAGATGGCTTAGATGGCTTGTGGCCTGCTTTTCTCATCACATAACTTGATTTAGAATTCAGGTCTTATATTAATGCATTTGATGAGCAGTCACAGTCAGAATCAAGAGAGCTGTCAGCTGCAAGAGAGTCTTAAAATACATAATACTTAGCTTTTTAGCCTCTTAAATACAGAAATGCAAATAGCTATCAAGTGACACATTCTCCAGCATCTACCATAGGAGGCTTAGCCCTAAGGCAAGGCACAAAACACAAATAAAATCAGGGTCTCAATTATCTGGGAAGAGAGCTGGGGTGGCTACAGAGACAGCAAGAGTGTCTGCTATGCATATCTGACCCAGTCTTAAGAGATAAAGGAAGACTTTTCTGAGAAGGCAAAAGGGGGACATCTGGGTAACTCAATTGGTTAAGTGCCCAACTCTTGATCTCAGCTCAGATCTTGATCTTGGGTTCATGAGTTCAAGCTGCAATGGCTCTACTTGAAGAAGAAGGAGAAGAAGAAGAAGAAGAGGAAGAAGAAGAAGAAGAAGAAAAGAAGAAGAAGAAGAACAACAACAACAACAAGAGGAAGGCGGCAACGAGGGACAAGAAGAGTAATCCAGGCATAGGGAAAAGCAAGAATATGTTGTTTTCGGGGTGGGGGGGTGAACCTGGGTGGCTCAGTTAAGTGCCTGCCTTCAGTTCATCATGATCCCAGGTTCTGGGATGGAGCCCCAGGGCAGGCTCCCTCTCGGCAGGGTGTCTGCTTCTTCCTCTTCCTCTCCCCCAATTCGTGCTCTCCCTTCTCTCAAATAAATAAGTAAAATTTTAAGGAAGGAAGAGAGGGAGGGAGGGAGAGCAAGCAAGCAAGCAAGCGAGCGAGCAGGGCCGCCTGGGTGGCTCAGTGTGTTAAAGCCTCTGCCTTCAGCTCAGGTCATGATCCCAGGGTCCTCGGATCAAGCCCCGCACAGGGCTCTCTGCTGGGCGGGGAGCCTGCTTCCCTTCCTCTCTCTCTCTGCCTGCCTCTCTGCCTACTTGTGATCTCTGTCAAATAAATAAAATCTTTAAAGAAAGAAAGAGCGAGGAAAGAAGAAAAAGGGAAAGTGGGAGGGAGGGTAAGGTGGAGCACAGGGAAGGGGTATGGTATGAATACTTCCCATATGTTCTTATTTCATCTCATAAAAATCATAGGAATGAGTATTATCATTCCCAATTTGCAAATCAAGAAGAGCCTTCAAAGGCACATTAAAGAATTTGGATTTCAAGATAGCCAGAAATTCTCCATAGGAATGCAGAGGTGTTTGGTATTAGGGAGCTGCTGGTAAGCAGAGAGAAGAATACAGACTTCCAAACCTCATAAAACACCATAAATATAATGATAAGGACTGGGAAAAGTTATTTGCCATGCAGGTAACTGTTAATTGACAAAAGATTAGTATCCAGAATATATAAAGAAATCCCATATGTCAATTTTAAAAGTTACAAATACTCCAATAAACAACTGGATGAAGGCTAGGGCTTAACAGAAGTGAAAACCCAAATGATTAAAAAACATACAAAAAATTAAGGAAAAAACAAAATATATATAAAGTTATCTCTTCAACCTCACAGCAAATGCAAATTAAAATAACAATAAATACCATTCCAGATTTATCAGATTGGCAAAAAAGTTTAAATTCTGAAAAAAGTTTTGACAGGGATATGGTACTATCCTTTGAAAACCAATGTGACTATATTAAGTATCAAGATGTATTCCTGGGGCGCCTGGGTGGCTCAGTGGGTTAAGCCGCTGCCTTCAGCTCAGGTCATGATCTCAGGGTCCTGGGATCGAGTCCCGCATCAGGCTCTCTGCTCAGCAGGGGCCCTGCTTCCCTTCCTTCTCTCTCTGCCTGCCTCTCTGCCTACTGTGATCTCTCTCTGTCAAATAAATAAATAAAATCTTTAAAAAAAAAAAAAAAGATGTATTCCTCCTTCATTCCTTCAACCCACCAATTTAGCTTCTTGGGAATAGTATCCTGTGAGAACCAGCTGTTAATTATTCAAGTATTCAGGTATTACATAAACCTGTTGCTAAATAGTTAGCATCTTGAAATCAGCCTTGATGGGAATATTGACACCACAGAAAGCTGCAACAGCTACAAATCAGGCTTAGGTGTTTTGTTTTTTCTTAGATCTTGTTTACCAAAATACAAGCATACATAGAGAAACTCTCGTGCGTATGCACGAAACACTGTTGAAGAAACATTCAGAATCTATGCTATGTTTAAATTTATGGGTTATTAATTATCATTTGCATTAAATCATTACTAAGGTACGAATAACAACATAATTTAACCTTAGTTTGAATTTTTCAATTACTTTCACATTCACAACTCTCTATGTAATGGTTCTTAAATAATTTCTTTAAACGGTAAGAAAAGTGTATTATTTCACGAAACAAGAAGCCTGAACTGGAGTGCCCCCAACCCTGGCTTGTTAATTTGGTGACTATTTGATGTCTTCAAGTTGCCTGATTTTTTTCTCCTTTCTACTTCGCCATTTCTAGCAAGCTTCCCTCATTTAACAAGATGGCTGCAGCAATGCCAAGAATTCTTTCACAGATGATATCTAGGGGAAGAAGAGTATTTCTTCCCATTTGTGTCTTTCCATCAAAGAAGAAAACTTTCCCTGAAGTCTCCTGTCGGACTTTCCCTCAAGTCCCATTGGTCATCTTGAATAATTCCAATAACATTCCATTACATTTAGAATTTGTCAAAGGATTTAAGTAGTTGTTTGCAAGGCTTACTCTTTACATGAAAGTTAAATTTTTCAGCAGAAAATGAAAACCCCAGTGTCTCACATTGACAATTAAAGCCACTCATTATTTTAGATCCGGGCAGAAATCATAAGTAATTTAGGTAATTTTCACCAAAATTATCTCAGTAAAGTTCATGTACTTCCAAGTGTTTAAGAATCAACTTTCATTCAGATCAGTGCCTTATTTTCTGACAATTTAATGTATTTTTCACAGATTTGGAACTTTAACCTTGACAAGAGGTATAAATGCTATGATTATCTCAATGTCAATATTATGTTTAAAAATAATCTTGCCTGAGGTAAAAGGATCTTATATATAAAAGTCATGCATTTATGACTAGGGTCATTTACATTTCTCTTGCATTGACTCTATTTTGACATGCTTACTATCGAGCAAGGGAGAGCACAAGCATGTGGTTATTACAGCCAACTTCCTTCCAGTTCCAACTTCATTTTCTGCTGCAAACATCTAGGGGAACTAGGAGGTTCTCCAAATCATTCACTAATATGAAAAAGGACTGAAGGGCAAATGTATTAATTTACTAATGAGATTTACATGTGTAAAGTACAGACTATAGATTCTGACAGCTTAAGAGAAAATAATATCCTATATTCCCTGAATCCACACATATGTCCATCTACAAAATGTAAACTTTCTAAGGTAATCCTGGTTATACTTTCTAATCAGTGGCTCTTTTTTAAAAAGTTACTTTTGGTAAATTGCTATATCAGATTTAAACCATAACTCTTTTCCCTTGAAGTGGTTTCAGTTGTATCTGCAAACTGGCAACATTAACTCAGTTCACTACTTGGAGACCAGCAAACCCCAGGGATGTGCTCATAGCTGGAGAATACCCAACACTTTTCATAATGCAGGTTAAGGGTGAAGGAAGGAGTGATGATGAGCTGAAGGGACAGATTTTAGAAATGGTCTATTTACGCAGTTGGAAGCAAAAATGTACTATTTTGATAATTATTTTTTAAGCTTAATTATAAAATTGCATACGCACAGTAAAAATCCGAACAGTAGAGAATGGTACACAATAAAAAATTAAAATACCACTTTCCCACAAGCCCCAAGTTTCACTTTCTAGAGGCATGCATTGTCAACAGTTGCTTTTATATACCACATTTTGTCTGTTCGTTCATCCATAGATGGATTTGGGTTGTTTCTACCTTTTGGCTATCATGAATAATGCCATGAACATTGGTGTATAAGTGTTTGAGTCTCTGTTTTCAATTTTGGGGGGGTAAATACCCTGAAGTGGAATTGCTGGATCACAGGGTAATTCTGTTTGACTTTTTTGAGGAACCCCCATATTGTTTTCTCCAGTGGCTGCACTATTTTACATTCTCAGGAGCAATGCACCAGGAATGATACAAGGGTTCCAATTTCCCCATATCCTTACCAATGTTTGTTATTTTGTTTTTGTTTTTAATTTTATTTATTTGACAGAGAGAGAGAAAGCACAATCAGGAGGAGTGGGAGAGGGAGAAGCAAGCTTCCTGCTGAGCAGGGTGCCCAGTGAGGGACTCCAACCCATGACCCTGGGATCATGACCTGAGCTGAAGGCAGATGCTTAACCATCTGAGCCACCCAGGTGCCTCTGTTGTTTTGTATTAGCCATCCTAATGGGTGTGAATATCTCATTACAGCTTTGATTTGCATTTTCTGAATAGCTAGTTAGATTGAGCATCTTTTTCATGTGATTATTGGCAGCTTGTGTATTTTCTTTGGAGAAATGTCAATTAATGTCCTTTGCCCATTTTTGCACGGAGTTGCTTGGTTTTTTCACTGTTGAGTTTAGGAGTTCTCCATATATTCTGGATATCTACCCCTTATCAGATATATGCTTTGCAACCATTTTTTTCCCATTCTGTGAATTATCTTTTCATTCTCGTGACAATGTATTTTAATGCATTAAAGTTTTTTATTTTGGTGAAGTCCAACTTCTCTATTTGTCCTTTTGTTGTTTATGTTTTTGGTGTCATAACCAAGAAATTATTCCCAAATCCAAACTGATGAAACTATTCCCATTTTCTTCAAAAAGTTTTATAATTTTAGCTCTTATACTTAGGTCTTTGATCTATTTTGAGTTAATTTAAGAAATTAATTATTTTGTGTATAGATACTGTTTTCTCCTATCACTTGTTGAAAAGATTGTCTTTTCCCCACTGACTGGTGTTAGCATCTTTGTCAAAAATCAATTGACGAGATATGCATGTGGCTATTTTTTAAGCATGATGGGAATTTATTCACATTGTTTTTCGTGTGTGCAGTCCAACGTGCGGCTTGAACTCAACAACCCTAAGATCAAGATCGAAGCTGAGAAAGAGGGCTTAACCGACTGTGACATCCAGGTACCCCAAGTTATTCACATTAATCAAGGTCACCTGGCAACCCTGTCTCTACACTGACTTTTTTTCTTAAGATTTTATTTATTTGACAGAGAGAAAGAATACAAAGAGGGGTGCAGCAGAGGGAGAGAGAGAAGCAGGCTCTCTGCTGAGCAAGGATCCCGATGTAGGGCTCAATCCCAGGACCCCAGGACCCCAGGACCCCAGGATTATGGCCTGAGCCGAAGGCAGATGCTTAACTAACTGAGCCATCCAGGCATCCCTCTACATTAATTTTCTTAAGTCCCTTTGAAGGTGATAGACTTGGAAGAAAAAGGGGAATTCTAAATCCCTCAAATCCCTTTACTATTAAGAGTAAAGTTTAAAGGACTAAACTTTAAGTTTTGCAGAGGAAAAGTAATCTCAAGAAATGACTTAAACTAAATTTCCATTAGAAAGGAAGAACATATATAAAGGCTTCAATAGAAAAAGAGAACAAAGTGCACCTGGGTGGCTGGGTAGAATTGAGCACATTGGGCTCTCTGCTCAGCAGGGAGCCTGCCCCCCCCCCCCCACCGCCTCTCTGCAAACTTGTGATCTCTCTCCCTGTCAAATAAATAAATAAAACCTTTAAAAAAGAGAGAGAGAGAGAGAAGAAAATGAAAGGTCAAAAGTCAGGTCTAGGTTCATTACCTGCTCCCACCCTCAGTGCGGGAGACGGTGAAGTAGGAAAACATGTTAAGTGTTAGTTTGGAGGTGAGATGAGGTAGAAATGTAAACTGCAGCAATACCAGTACGTGCTTTTATCAAAAGAAGTAGGAATAGATAAGAGGCAACCAAAAATTAATAAATGAACAGTATAAAGAGACTGGAACATGTTTATATGCTGCTGGAATGGTCCATTGGTGAGAGAGAGAGATGACACAGAAGAGAGAAGATACTTGAAGGAGCATCCTTGAGGAGGAGAGAACCAAGAGCTTTTAGAAGGAGGGACACATTGGGGAGCAACATCACAGATGGAGAAAGTGGGCACTAATGCATAGAGGGGTGCCCATTGGATGGTGATTTCCCAGCTGCTGGCTTCTCTTTGTTCAATGGAGAAGAAAAAATGTTCCGTTACCAATTTGCTTTCATCTCCAGATCTACCCCATATTACTACTCTGTGTTAGTGGACCTGAACCATATAAACATTTCCCTTTTGCCAAACAAGTAATGTTAAGGTTTGTCAACAATGAGTACTGAAGGGAGATTGCAGGAGGAGCTTCTCTTCCTGTTTCTGGTTTGCTCCTTTCAACAGGTTCTTTTTTTTTTTTTTTTTTTAAATAATGCAATTCAGGTATTTTTTTTTTATTTTTTATTTTTTATAAACATATATTTTTATCCGCAGGGGTACAGATCCGTGAATCGCCAGGTCCACACACCCCACAGCACTCACCAAAGCACACACCCCCCTCAATGTCCATAACCCCACCCTCAACAGGTTCTTACAGGACACTGTGGCCAGCACCACATAGCACCTTCCTGTGGGTAGCTTTCCCCAGCCATCCAGAGGGCACCTTACTTCTCTACCATTCACTTAGCCACAAAATCTGGAGTGGGCTTGGGAACACCAAATCTGTTCCTTGCTAGGCTATCTCAACTTAGAGAGTAGCAGCTTTAATATCTTATTTCCACATTCTTTAAAATTTTCTTTTTCTCTTAATAGATAATCCCTATAATCCCTTAATAGATAATTCTTTTTTTTTTAAGTTAGTTATTTACTCCTTTAAGTAACCTCCACATGCAACATGGGCTCAAACTCATGACCATGAGATCAAGAATCAAACACTCTTCGACTAAGCCAGCCAGGCGTCCCTACAGTTAATTCTTTATGTTAAATTTTCCTGTTTTAATTACTTTGTAGTTTCTCTTTGTGGTCTCTTAAAGGGTTCTGACTTAATAAGTTTCCCCCTAAGAATGGGGGGGAGGGGAAAGAGGAGAAATGGGCTGGAAAAGAGGGTAAATAAGTTTGCCAGACAAAAGTAGGATTTCCATTCCACTGTCTGGATGTATTGTAATTTATTTTACCAGTCTCTGGATGTTTAGGTTCTTTAAAACACACACACACACACACACACACAATGACACAATGTAGATATAGATGGATACTCTATTAGTCTACCGATGCTTTTGGAGACATCTTTTCTTTCCTTTCCTTTCTTTTCTCTTCCTTTTCTTTCTGTATATTTATTTTTGACTGTTATGACTGCTGACTCTTTGAAAAGACTGCCAAAATAAACTGTTGGTAGAGCAAAGTCAAGTCTGGGCTCCTAGGTGGCTCAGTTGGTTAAGCGACTGCCTTTGGCTCAGATCATGATCCTAGTGTCGGGGGGATGGAGCTCCCTGCTCAGTGGGGAGCTGGCTTCTCCCTCTGCCTGCTGCTCCCCCGCTTGTGCTCTCTGTCAAATGAATAAATAAAATCTTAAAAAAAAAAAAAAGAGAACAAAGTCAAGTTCATTGCTTATCACAAAAACTTGTAAGGAGCGAGGGATAAGAGAAGTAAGGGAGACTACTGCCTTGACAGTCTTGATAGCATCTTAGAAAGGGGAGGGCAACAGCAGCAGAATATTTATGAGGTTTTTAAAAGTCTGGATTGGATAAGGTTTTTTTTTTTTTTAATATTATTTATTTGAGAGAGAGAGAGAGAGCGCGCGAGCCTGTAGGGGGAGGGGCAAAAGAAGATAATTTCAGGCAGATGCCCCGCTAAGAACGGAGCCCACTGTAGGATTCAATCTGACAACCGTGAGATCATGACTTGAGCCAAAATCAAGAGTCAAGGGGGCTTATTGGGTCAAAATTCATGACGTAATTTACATAGACATAGCTCTGAATCTTGGATAGGAACAGTCATTTGATAAGCCTGGTAGACTGATCTGTGTCCTGAGAAGGGCATATTTATTCTCATGAGGAATAACTGAGCTCGTCTCTGGTTGGGGGAAGGGGGAGAGGACTTTCCAGAAGTTTGACTTAGGTAAAGTTTCTTAGACATAACAGCCAAAGCCAAATCCCTATAAGAAAAAAATTAAGGGGCTGCTGGGTGGCTCAGTTATTAAGTATGTGCATTCGGCTCAGGTCGTGATCCCCGGGGGCCTGGGACCAAGCCCTGCACCAGGCTCCCTGCTCAGTGTGAAAAATACAAGAACTCTGGAAAACAGTTTGGCAGTTTCTTACAACATTAAACACACACCTATCACAAAATGCAACTCCTAGGTATTTCTACTCCTAGGTATTTCTACTCCTAGGTATTTCCCAAGAGAAATAAAAGCACATGTCCATACAAAATCTTATATGAATATTCATAGCAGCTTTATTTGTAATAGCCAAACACTGAAACATCCAAATGTCCATCAATGGGTCTATGGATAAACAAATAGCGGTATATCTGAATACAGGAAAATTATTCAGCACTAAAAAGGGAATTAAGTGTTGTTACATACAATAGCATGGATGAGTTCCAAAATAATTATGCTAAATGAAAGAAGCCAACAAAAAAAGAGTACATACTGGGGCACCTGGGCGTCTTAATCAGTTAAGCATCTGAACTCTCCCTATTGTCTCAGGTCATGATCTCCAGGTTATGGGATCCAGCGGCCCCACACACACACCTTGGGCTCCATGATTCACAGGGAAACTGCTTGAGATTCTCTCTCTCCCTCTCCCTCTGCCCCTTTTCCCCCAACTCTTCCTCACTCTCAAATAACTAATTAAAATAAATTTTAATTTATTAAAATTCCCTCTCTGTCTCTCTGCCCCTCCCCCTCCTCTAAAAATAAGAGTACATAGTATACGATTGCATTTAAGCAAATTATAGAAAAATGCGAACTGATGTATAGTGAGAGAAAGAAAGTCATGGTTGTTTGGGGATGGGTTTTGCAGGAGGGGTTTGGAGGGCATGAAAGAGACATTATAAAGAAGCATGAGAAAATGTTTGGGGGTGATAAATATATTATCTTTCTTTGCTATTGTTGTTAAAGATTTTATTTATTTCCAGGGAGAAAATGAGAGAGAGATCGATCTTACTCTAAATTGGGATATCCAATACCACCAGTTTTTTACGCACCGAACTAGGTGTGAGAGTAGGAGACTAAGCAAATATATTGTACTAGGAATGGGAGACCCTTCCTTTTTGGAGCATTTTCCGCTCTCTTCGGCCCATTATGAACTGGGAGATTAAACATTTGCATGCTCAGTGAAATCGCTCTACGTG
Organism: Mustela nivalis; assembly: GCF_964662115.1. NCBI lineage: Eukaryota > Metazoa > Chordata > Mammalia > Carnivora > Mustelidae > Mustela > Mustela nivalis. The sequence goes on from NC_139021.1 coordinate 72,961,637, forward strand.
AAGTCCTCGTAAGCCCTGAAAGCCTCTACGGAGTTCCAAAAGTCCCCCCAGTATGAACTTACATTGTGGCACTTCACTGCAGGCGGAGATGCCAGACCTCTCGGCTCTGCCACACGTCTGGCCAGATGCTGGGGCCGCAAAACCAACCACCCGCCCCAGCTCTCAGCTGGGGCTCCGCTGCCCGGCGAACGCCCCCGCAGACCCCCCAAGCAGGGGCGGGGCCAACACCGGAAGAGGCGGGGCCAGGAGTGCCGAAGGGCCGGCGGAAGAAGCTGTGCTTTCTTTTCCGCGCGGCCACCGAAGGATGAGGGTGTGTGAGGTCCCTTCGGCCAAGCAGGCCGGGTGGCAGCGTCTGAGGGCCAGTCGCAGGGCTCTTCGAGGTGGGAGTCCTCGCGGTTTTAGTTCCTCCTGTTCCTGCCGGGAACCTGATTCCGTGCCGGAAGCCATGCTTACTTACCTCAGGCCTTCTGACCTTGGGTGCCCGCGCCCAGGGCTTCCGACCCTTGCCGGAGCTCAGCGGAATGGTTGGCCCGGGAGGCGGACTCCTCCCTGCTAAGTGGACGCGGCTGGAGCTTGCTTCCCAGTCGTTGGCTCTCGCATGTTTTGAGTAACCAGACGCGACTCTTAACCTGACCCTTCTCTTTTAGTAACCCTGGCTTCAACTGTTCTAACCTCAAGAATTAATAAGGCGTCTCCTCAGATTCAGGTCGTTCCGAGGTGGGTGGAGGGTATGGCGGGTAGGTTTAGTGCCCCTCCCGGCCCTTCTCCGGAGCACTTTTGTAGTATCTCCTGCAAAGACTTGTGTGCGGCCTAGACAGTTTTAAGGTCCGCTAAATGGGCTGCGTATTTACCCCTAGTAAGGGAGCATTTTGTAAAATCGGGAAGGGATTAGCTCCAGGAAGTTAGGACAACCTTTACTTAACTATACTTTGTGATTGGCATTTAAAATTGTTAACAGTTTAGGAACAGTTCTGGTAGGGATTTAGTACAGTTAAGTAGTCGCATTTGTGAGTCTGCTTTTCTAGATAACGCCAGAGACGTGGTATTGAAGTTGGAGAACAACACGTACTGTATAGATCCCCGCCCTCGCCCCACAGGCCATAAATGCCTGCTCTACCCTTAGATGTTTGCGTTTGTATAGAGATTTGTATTTCTGGACCTAAGAGGGAAGAAACAAGGTCAGCCGCTAGGAGACTGGAAAAATAATGCCTGTTCAAAAACAAGTTATTAATGAATACTTCATCGACGAGACTTGGTAAAATCCTGTGGTTTTGTTGTTCCCTCTCCAAATACGTTGCTGACAACAAGGCAACTGTGATGGCTGCAAAATCGTTTATATTGGGTATTAGTCATTATTTTGAGGCCTAAGGGGCTTGAATCCAATTTTTATTGATAAATATTGGGATTTTTAAAAATTTTTCAGTCTAATGTTTGGTAAAAATATTGATAATGTAGGTAATTCCTGAAGCATAATAAATACAGAGGGTATCAAACGATTAATGTGATTTTACCAATACAGTAGCATCTCATTTCTTTCCCGTCCCATTCTCCTGCCTGCCATTCTGAGACGCCTTTTATCTGGGCTTTTTGTCGCTCTCCCCTTTTTTGAGCTGAGTGGGACAGATAGTTTCATTCCAGATATGTTTATCTCTAAACATTCTTAGACGCTACACAGATGGGATTATGCATGTAGTTGTCAGTAGTTTTCATGAATCTCATTACACTGAAATTTTCCAGTTGGAATTATTCATAACTAATAGTTTGTGTTCCTAATATTGATTATGTGAAATTATTTCCAGACTTGAAAATGATAAATTGTTTTGCAAGGTCCAGCATTTGGTGTGTCTTCATAAATCATTTCCAGTAGCTGTCTGGTTCAGTGATTTATCCTCCTGGGGTGCTGTGGGATATGATCTGTGGTCCTGGACATTCCCTTTGCACTGCTGAAGTGTGCTTTCAGGCAACCTGGGACTTAATTCCACAAGACTGTCCAATAATGATGCCAACATAATTTATCTGCTGTAAAACTGTATTAGATTTGCCATTGTGATGCTTTGGTTGGAGGTCTGCACACTTGTTTTTATATATGTAACCTTTAACCTGATTCATATCTCATCCTTGTCAAGCTCTGAGACAGAAAAGCAATGGCCAGGTACTCATTAGGACCATCATGTCTTAAAATCGATACTGCCACAATAAAGAACTATCATATGTATCCACCATTTTTCCTATTCATGCTAATAAACCCATTTCCAGCTTGGAAAGATCATTTATAGAATTATTAGGACCCAAACAGTCAAAAATACTAAAATGCTCAAATCATTATAGAGATTTAAATTTGGGGTTTATCTGTTTTGACTATCAAAAAAAGAATTAAACAAAATACTTTGCTCATTAGAGGTGTGTTAAACAGAAAATTTTTCCAGTATATGGAAAAATAATGTGGTTTTTATTAAGAAGTTAGTTGGGAGTCAGGAAGGTTGCAAATATTACTGCACTTATGATTCCTGATAAGGAAAAATTTTTATTGGACCATTTTTACATATTAGATGCCAAACAAACATATGCAAGTACAAATGAGAACTCAAAATACTTTAATTTCAAGGTGCAGCAGAGCCTGTGAGGTGAAGATGAATGAAGGTCATCCTGATGTTTTCCAGAAATTGCTCACAGGATGGCTGTGATAAAACCACTAGGAGCACAACTGCACATAATGAGGTACCAAATTTAGTGTTAATCGTGTGCTTTTTTATGTTTAATACATTTTTGACATGGGTTTAAATTATAACTGGCACAATGATGACTTAAATTACTTTTTGCCGTTTACCCAGCTGAGGGTTTCTTTGAAGAAATAATTTTAAGACTGAGATGCCAGTAACCTATATTGTTTAGGTGAATTACACAAGTATAATGCAATTTTTAATTAAAATGGGTGAACTGTTCTTTTCAGCATATAGGTAGCTGCAGATGAATATTCAAGTCCAAAACTGTCATGGTTAAAATTCATTGCCTCAAGTAAGTAATTATGATTTGTCAAGTAATCACAGCTATTAATAATCAAAAGTATCTGAAACTCCAGTGGGCTAGCGCCATTTCCTGTTAAAATTGCCTGCGTATGTGAGAAGTATGGTTTCTTTTTGATTCTTGACTATGGAATGATTTTCACTATTGGTTTCTGATTTTTTTCTAGAGGCATGCAGTTGGAAGGAAAAATGAAGAATTGGTCAAGAAGACATGAATTGAAACAGATAATAAAATTAGTATTTTATTTAAAATTGATCACCTTACAATAAATGATGTAGAAAAATACATCTTTTGAATATTTGTAACTGCTGGTCAGTAATGCCTGTTATCTTTTAAATATTTCTAAACCACTCCATTTTCAAAATCATTAGTCAGACTTGTTTTTAACATTCTTTAAGGATACTGTGCTCTTGTCAATAACTAGCTCACTTGTGGATGATTCCCTTTGAGAAGCCAGTCACCCAGGGAGACATTCTAGTACCTTCAGTTCTCCTGCCCTTTCTTGCCTTAGGGGATTTCAGCAAACTAGATAGCCATAAGGTTTACCCCCAGAACCTGCTATTATACCTAAAAAACAAGTATTTTGGAGTCGTCTTATGATCTATGGAATTTGTTTAAAATTTAAATCTTATTCTTTGTTTTTACTTTTGAATAAAAAAGTAACCCTGGGGTACCTAGGTAGTACAGTTAGTTGGGCATCTGACTCTTGGTTTCTTCTCAGGTTGTGAGATAAAACCCAGCGTCAGGCTCTGCACTGAGCATGGAGTATGCTTAGGCTCTCCTCTCCCTCTGCTCCCCTTCTTTCATTCTCGCTCATGAGTAAATCTTATTAATAAAAATTTTTTTTAAATCAATTGCTCTGAAAAAAAAATTCTGATCTATTACTAGAACAAATAATGTTACATTAAGGGAAATAGTGATTGGACGACTCTCCAGTCTGTCCAGTACTTAAGGATTTACAAGAATTCTAAAACTAGGGGCTGCCTGGGTGGCTCAGTTGGCTAAGTGTCTGCCTATGGCTAAGATCATGATTTCAGGGTCCTGAGATTGAGTCCCACATTGGGCTCTCTACAAAGCGGGGAGTCTGCTTCTCCCTCTCATGCCCCTTTTATGCTTGTTCTCAAATAAGTAAATAGAAGTTTCAAGAAAAATTCTAAAATTCCTAACTGGAGGTTTAGGTAAATCTTGCTTTTCCCCTTTTGAGTCCCACAGTCTATAATGATCTGCCTTTATCCAAGTTAACAATTTCAATATGGCAAGTCAAACAGTACAAAACCTGTATAGCAACAAAGACGCCACAAAATAAAGTCTTAACTAGAATTACAGAACTTCAATATGTAAATTGTTTTTGAAAACTAGCTTTGCTTTCTAAACAGGAGTATCTGTGACTAGTGTATATGCACTATTTTTGAATGATTGATTTTCAAAGGTCCATAGAGAAACTGTCCCATCTTTATGGTTAAAAAGCTCCATGAGGTACCAGTTTCTAAAGAATCAGCATAGTAGTATCTGGGTGAAATTTTGGCAATTTTGTAATGACATTTTCCTTTGAGTAAGATTTATTTATTATATATATATATTTTATAAATTTTATAATTTCTCTTAACTTTGAAAAATGAAAAGGATTTGGGGATTTTACAAGTTAAGCATATTTTCTTGGTCTTACTCTCCCCAGCCCACCCTTGCCCCACCTTTCAAAGTAGATCTCCCTCCAAAAACAAAGGGTTTGCAGATTGGTTTCTTTGCCTTTTGGTACCTTTCCTGTAACCAATTTAGGTTTAAAGAGCCAATTCTTGCCCTTTGATTTGATTTAAATTACTTTTTCATTTAACCTGGCTTAAAAAATGGGGAATATCCAAGCTTTCCCTTATTCCATAATTAGGGCTTCCAAAATGATAGAATGGACATAACAGTGTATAATACAGTATGAAATCTTAAATTTGAGGCTTCTGTTTATAGAAATTGCTGTTGTCCAGTTCATGGGTGCATGACAAATGGTTTAAAAGGACTTGTAAGTAAATATTTTCTTTTAAAGTGTTGTTGCCATCTTGTGACAAGTAGAGGGAATTACATAAAAGTGATTTTTTTACATTGCTTGGTTTATAAGTTTTTCATATTGAGACCATATTTCATACATTTAGGATAGTGTTCTAATGTATTATTATACATAATATTACCTGAAGCATTACTTCAAAATCACACTTTTCTACTGCTTAAATATGAAGAAAATACCCTCAGATTGGCTATTCATCGCTAGTGAAAAGAGCTGTCCCAGGTCCATATGTGGTAATAAACTGTTGGAGCTGCTGTTGGCATTGAGTCAGATAAATGTCCCTTTGCTCTAAATACTCTTCATTATAGAATTCAAATGGAAATACTGCATTTGGAGCAACACAAAATACAGTGGCCCCTAAGAAGGAAAAAAAATGTTAATGAGAATTCTTCAAATGCTAAATTTGAAATCATGTTTTTCAACAAAATAGTATGTTTTAAAATTAAGTTCTGACCTATTTAATAGAATATTTCAATAATCATTTAAAGTTGACCTGTTTTTGAGACTTAGGAGATAGTTTCAGTACATGGAAAACTTAACAGTGCCAAGAAATAACGTTGATTACATTTTAAAGTTCAGAAACTACAGAAATTTGTTATCTGTTGACGTCATTACAGTTTTGAACCTGAGTAGTGATGTGAGGAGGTGGAAGTAGGGAGAGAAGGTATTAGAAGGTATGGAAATACTTTGATAAAGGTTAAATGGATGATTGAGGATAAAGACATCATTGTATGTTTTTCAATTATTTAAAACCATTGCCATAAAGGCAGACATCAGCCTATGGAATAGAATATAAAGCCTGAAAATAACCCCTCAAATACATGGTTAGATGATTTTTATAAGGGTGCCAAGACCAATGGGGAAAGGACAGTTTCCAACAAATGGTACTGGGAAAACAATATCCACATAAAAAAGAATGAAGTTGGTCCCTTACCTTATAGCAGACTAAAACACAAGGACTAAAATACAAAAAATTGGGGAAATGCTTCTTGATACTGGATTTGGCAGTGATTTCCTGAATACAACATTACAAGCACAGGAAACCAGAAGAAACTGGTAAATTAGATTACTTCAAAATTAAAAACCTGTGCATCAAACATTATCAACAGAGTGAAAAGGCAACCCATGGAATGGGAGAAAATACTTGGGAATCATATCTACTAACAAGAAGAAAACTACCCAATTCAGAAATGGGTAAAAGAGAAAAAGACATTCTTCAAAAAAAGATACACAAGTAGCCAATAGGCAACATGAAAAGATGGTCAACATCGCTTTAGGAAGATGCTGAGATAATGCCTCACACCCATAAGGATGGCCACTACAAAAAAAAACCCCACAAATGTTAAGTTTGTGAAAAAAAGCAAATGAAATGTTGGCAAAGTCCTTGTGTACTGTTGGTGGGAATGTAAAATGTCCAACCCTATGGAAAACAGTATGGTGTTTTATCCAAAAAATTACTATATGATCCAGTGATTTCATTTATGGGTATATACCCAAAAGAATGGAAACCAAGGTCTCAAAGAGGTAAGTGTATACTCATGTTAATAGCATTATTCAGAATAGCCAAAGGTAAAAGCAATCTAAAGTCCATTTTTGAATGAATGGATAAAGAAAATGTGTGTGTGTGTATACATACATACATATACACATACACTAGAATATTCGATCTTGAACAAGAAAGAGATTCTAATGCATGCTACAACATGGATAAACCTTGAGGACATTATACTAAGTGAAGTAAGCGGGACAAAATAGGACAAACACATGATTCCACTTACATGAGGTACATAGAGAAGTCAGATTTATAAAAATAGAAAGAATGGTGGATGCCAGGGCCTGGGGCAGGGGGAGATTGGGGAGTTACTGTTTATTGGGTATAGAGTTTCAGTTAGGGTCAATGAAAAGGTTATAGAGAAGGATGGTGTCAACAGTGTGAATGTACTTAACACCACTGAATTGTATACTTAAAAATGGTTAAGATAGTAAATGTTAGATATTTTTTACCACAATTTAAAAGAAAAAAAGAACTGGCTGTTACTGAGGAAATAAGCTCTTAAATTCTGTTTCGTTGTTGATTCATTGAGTGAACAGTGAACAGTCACACTGTGACTGGCCAGATGTAGAGTGGGTAGTCAAGCAGAGAGTGCCACTTTTCCTAGAGCCTCCTGTCCTCAATAACAATTCTATAGCCTCAGACTTCTGTGACTGCTCCCTTTACTACTTCCTTTATATTATCTGCATCTTTGCTGTCCCTTGAGACACTGCTTTCTTCCCCGTGGCTGTCTTAGATGAAGCTGCTTTTTCTCAAAACACCTCATACCTTACTATCACAAGGCAGAGACAGTGCCTAACTTGCTGTCCCTTTGTAGCAAGACCAGACCATTCTCAACCCTGCTTTTCTCTGAATAAAAATCGTTCTTCTAATGTCTAGTGCCACCTGGCTTTACTACCCTTTCTCTTCCATGGTAAAGTCATCAACCAGTTCTCAGCACAAGGCTCATAATCTCCTCTTTTCCCTAATGCTTACCTTTCCATGGCCTCCATGTGAATTACTGCTTTAACTTCAGACCTCCCAGTCTTGACCTTTTCCCTTCTACCTCCACTATGCATAGGAAGGTCACAGGAAACTGATCACCAAAAACTTACTTCAAAACCATTAGTTCAGATGTCCCCCTTCCCTGAACTACCTTTTATACTTCAAGCTTCCAGGTTTTTTTTTATCTCCAAGGCCTCTAATCAGCTTTCTTCAATTCACTCCTCTTATTTATTTACTTATTTATTTTTAAAACTTTTAAAAAAATATTTTATTTATTTATTTATCAGAGAGAGATAGCACAAGTAGGCAGAGTGGCAGGCAGAGGCAGAGACAGAGAAGCAGGCTCCCCGCAGAGCAAGGAGCCCAATGCAGGACTCAATCTCAGGACCTGAGCTGAAGGCAGTACCTTAGCCAACTGAGCCACCTAGGTGTCCCTCACTTCCTTCTTTTAAAGGAAGAATCTCTGCCAAGCCAGTCCCCCAACTCCTTGCCCCTCTACAACAGTCTGTCACACTCAAATATTAAAACCTTAACTCTGCACTGGCACATTTGCTTTATGCTTGCACTTGGGCTGCTAGGCAGAAAATCACCTAATTGGCATTTCCTGGTTTCACTTTAAATGAACCACAGAAACCTCGGCTGGATGGGAACTTGCACTGCCAGACAACCCTGCTGGGTTTGTCTAGCACAACTGTCCCCCACAACATGACTATTATATTCCATTCTTCTCTCAAACATTTTGTTTTAGCTGATGATCTTGTGTAGAGTATCTGACCAAATCTACAGAACGAATTCTGTATCCATTTGTCTTCCCTCCTATAAAATGAACTCTTTTCTAGTAGAGGCCAATTCTTTCATATGTGCTGTGGATCCCATCCTCTCTTACCTTTTTAAGGATTTTACTCCTTTGATCTTCCCCCAGTTCTATAGTGTCATTTGTTTACTCCCTATTTATTGCACATCATAAGATCTATTTATTCTTTTTTTTTAAAAGATTTTATTTATTTATTTGACAGAGATCAGAAGCAGGCAGAGAGGCAGGCAGAGAGAGAGAGAGGGTGGGGAGAAAGCAGGCTACCTATTGAGCAGAGATCCGGATGCGAGGCTTGATCCTCAGGTCATGAGATCATGACCTGAGCTGAAGGCAAAGGCTTTAGCCCACTGAGCCACCCAGGTGCCCCAGATCTATTTATTCTTAAAAAACAAAAAACAAAAAACAAAAAACTAGGGCACCTGGATGGCTTAGTCGTTAAGCGTCTGCCTTTGACTCAGGTCATGATCCTGGGGTTCTGGGACTGAGTCCTACATCGGGGGTTCCTGCTCAGCAGGGAGTCTGCTTCTCCTTCTCCCTTTGCTGCTCTCTCTCTTCCTCTCTCTGTCAAATAAATAGATAAATAAATAAAATCTTAAAAAAGAAATTATCCTTTCTTGGACCGCACATCCTTCTCTGGATAATACCCTGTTTTTCTTCCTCATCTTTAGAGTCAAACATCTCAAAGTTGTCTGTGTGTATCCCACCCAAACCCCACTCCACTGAAGTAGCTCTGATCACAGACACTTTACCCCCTAGATTGCCAAATCTAATCTTCTATAACTATACGTGATTTTCTTTCTACATTTTAGCTGCTACTTCTCAGTGTCCTTTGTTAGTTCCCTCCTAACTCAACCCCATTTCTAAATATTGAAATTCTTCAAGGGCATTTCTAAATATTGAAATTCTTCAAGGGCAGTCCTTGGAGTTCTTAGTATAATCTCTTTCTACGTGATTTCAAGTGATTTCTTCCATTCCATGGCTACGAATGCCATCTCTGTGCTGATGGTTCCCAAATTAAATTTCTAAATTAGAATTCTCATCGAAACTCCAGATTCTTATATGTTTACTGGTACCTATGTAGGATGCCTCAAACTTGTATCTATCATTTGGTTATTCTCCCTTGCCTTCTTCTCCTTTTTTCCTAGACTTGGTAAATGGCACCATGATTCACTCAGTTGCTCAAGGCAGAGGCTTGAGAGATTTCCTTAATTCTTCCCTCTACCCTCTGTCCCAGCTTCTAAATCTAGTTCATGAGCACAATCTATTAGTTTCTGTATCCAAAAAATATTTTTATGTCATTCCTCTTACTTAAGGTTGGTTGGGAACCAATATTTTACTCTCTTAGTACATAAAATTAATTCAGGATGATAATTAACTTTTTATGGAGATCACAGACCTATAAGATATACTTCATAAAACTTACTATTCACTTCTCTAAGCAAAAAGGCATAAAGCACATACACATAAAAATTTTTATAGAATTTAGAGATTCACCATCCCCTAGAACTCTCTAAGTATTCATAAATTTCAGGTTAAGAATGCTTGATTTAGATAATTACAGAACAAAGTTCTAATGTTCTAAGGAATCTCTGCAAAAAGTTATTACCATATAAACTGAATTTAAGGCAAATTTAAGCACTGAACGTACATACACAGAAAAGCCAATGTTAATACATACTTTAATTCCTAAGGTTGGAACCAAAGTTTGGTTTCAAGGATGGTTATATTTTATCAAAATTAATGTCTCATCCAATTCAACAAAGACCTTGTGAGAGTAACTCTCTTTACTCTTACCCTAAGAGCCCTTTAATTTTTTATTAGCAAAACCATAATAAGCTCAAATTAATTTCAAATAATTAAATGCTATAACCACAGGATTAATAATTATTTAATTAAAAATCTAATTAATTAATTAATTAAATTGCTAATTAAATGATTAAATGATATAGTCACAGCTAGCAATTCAGAAAGGTGGTGATGCCAGATGATCACATTTTCTTTAACTATGTGCCTAACTCCATTGAGGGGGACTGCTTGACAATTAAATGTTACATGCTATTTTAAAAGGAAGATGAATTTAAAATCACCTCCTGTGTTGTATTAAGTACATGTTTTTACAGAATTCTAAAAGCGTTGCAAAAGTTCAAATATCCAAGCAATCATACACAATAAGCAACTTAACAGAGGATACTACCTATAAACAATTAGTGTTCAAATTCAAACAGGCCTTATCGGATAAAAATTTATTATTCTTTAAAATAATATTTAAAATATATATAACATTTTATTTTAACAGACTAAGAATATTTAAATATAATTATTTATAGTGACCATTAACAAATTTAATAGATTACCATATTTCAGTGTGAGAGATGTTTCAAATAATAAGGCTGCAATCAGTGCATCTTCTTTAAGCACTTTACTCCTTAAGTTCAGTCGAGCATGGGCTTCAGCTAGGGAAACTCTGTAAAAGAAAATACATGCTAATCAAAATATGTTGGTATTATAAAGATAATATATATTTTGGCAGGAACAAATCAAGACGTATGTGTACATAAGCCATACTTTAAAGATTAGCTTGTTTTTACTTTAAAAAAATTTAGTTTCTTTTCAAAGCATGTTTTTCCTACTAAGTTCAATAGACTATTCCAGAAAAAGCAAATATCCTGACTTGTTATCAAAGACTTGGTTTCTACCCTGACTTCTCTTCTTCATTTTTATTATTCTACACCCTCTTCCCCAAGTTCTATTCAGATAAATACACAGTTGGGAAAATTAACCTAACTAAATATCTCTTATAGATATCTTTCGTGTTTTCTTCCAGTTCTTCATCTATTTAAAATCCTCATAGAATCTTGAAATTTTAGTTTTGGAAGAGACCTCAAAGTTAGGACTCATCTTAGATAATTCAATTTTCTCTACAATATCCCAGGCTACTTATTGTCCAGTCTCTTCTGAACTTTTCCTAGGGCTCACTAGGAATCCAGTCCTTTATCTTCTATTTTTAAATTAACCCGTGATTACCTAAAAAATTTCCCTCAAGCTCTCATTAGGTATATGTAATGTATCTGAATGATCGCTGAGCTTAGAAATCAGAAAACATGGGCTAAGTCTTTAGAATTTTCTAGCTGTGTGACTTCATATATATCATTTACTTTCTGGAATCTTTTTTTTAAGATTTTATTTATTCATTTGACAGATATCACAAGTAGGCAGAAAGGCAGGCAGAGAGAGAGGAAGGGAAGCAGGCTCCCTGCTGCACAAAGAGCCCGATGCGGGGCTTGATCCCAGGACCCCGGAATCATGACCTGAGCCGAAGGCAGAGGCTTTAACCCACTGAGCCACCCAGGCGCCCCACTTTCTGGAATTTTTTTGAAGCTCAGGTATAAAATGGGAACAATAATAATTCACAGTTAATATAATTTCAAGTAAAGCACTTGAAAATTTTGGGACTCACCCACAAAGATTATATAAATTAAAGCTGAAATTGGTTTCACTGAAACTTCTATCCATTGGTCCCTAGTTTTATTTTCTACGATTATAAAACAAACTTAATACTTCTTAAATATGACAGCTCTTCAAATATTCAAAGACAACTTTCCTATTTGCCCTATGTTTTCTTTTCTCTAAGATAAAATATTCCTAGCTCTTTTTACTGTGTTGTAAGACGTAATTTTCACTATTCTGGCTTCTTTCCTCATGACCAGATTTGGCTAATATTCTTTTTCAGTATAGTACTACAAGTGTGATTTAACCAGCAATGCAGAGGTGAGGCAGAACTAGCATTTTTTTAACTCTAGATACGATATTCTATTACACAACCTGAATTCAAAGTATTATTAACAACCATATTACATTTTTGCCCATATTAAACATAAGAAGAATGAAATCTCAAGTCTTTTTCATATTAAGACATCAACTGTGGGGCGCCTGGGTGGCTCAGTGGATTAAGCCTCTGCCTTTAGCTCAGGTCATGATCTCAGGGTCCTGGAATAGAGCCCCGCATCGGATTCTCTGCTCAGCAGGGAGCCTGTTCCCCCACCCCCACCCCGCTCCTCTGCCTGCCCCTCTGCCTACTTGTGATCTCTGTCAAATAAAGTTAAAAAAAAAAAAAAAGACATCAACCTTTTCTTATCCATTCATACTTGGTTAGACCAAGATCATCATTTGAGTCTATGGAGATCTCTCCAGAGTTGTTTATTTTCAAATCTGACTATCATGTTCCTGATGTCCTCACCTAAGCTCCTCCTAAAAATGTTGACCACAACAGAATATGTATAAGACCCTTCAGGGAAAGAGAAGAGAGTACTATTCAGCTCTACTCCAGAAAAGCAAGGATGGTGTTATTAGGTACCTGTTTAAAGAAGCAGGAAAAAAATTTAAAGTTTATGACTCTTCTGAGTTCATTTACTTTGCTATTTCATAAACCCCATCTCCACCTCTAGTGTTTATTTCTACAATGGGAAGAAGTGGAGTTATTACATTGAATTTAACTCTGCTTTATTTTTGTACCAATATAGTCAAATGTAAACTGAGGCTATATGAGTTTAAAGAAATATTTTTTTGCTACAGAGGAAAAAAATGAGACAATAGGATTTTCAAGATTTTGAGTATTTAAGTACTGATATGAGTATTTTATTTTGTTATTTAAGAAAAAAATTTTTGGAGGTGCCTGAGTGGCTCAGATGCTTAGGCGTATGCCTTTGGCTCAGGTCATAATCTTTAGGTCCTGCGATCAAGCCACATGTCAGGCTCCCACCCAGCTCAGCAGAGAGCCTGTTTCTCCCTCTCTCTCTTTCTGTCCCCCTGCTTGTGCTCCCTCTGTCTCTCAAGTGAATAAATAAAATCTTTTAAAAAGGAACCCCTTTAAATTAATTAATTAATTAAAGTAAAAATAATTTTTTTAGGTAAGCTCCATGCCCAATGTGGGGCTTGAACTCATGACCCCAAGATCAAGAGTTGCATTGTTCACCAACTAAGCCAGCAAGGCACCTCTGATTTGAGTATTTTAAATATTCCTTCAGAAAATGGCAAAGATTACAAAATTCCATTCACTATTTTAAAACATGACAAGCTGATGTCTACCTTCTTTTATTTTCAGGAATTTTTTCAGCTCTATGAAGATAAATATACAGCTAGGAAAGTTAATTAAACATATTTATCTCTTGTAGACCTATATCTGACATTTCCTGCCAGTCTTTCACTTACTTTATATTGCAGTTATAACAAGATATTTATTTATTTATTTAATGGATTATTCTACTCCTGGTCCTACTTCATGATTTGTTTGAAATTACACATTAATTTTTAGCAAATGACATAATGGTTTATCAAAAGGGGACCGTTTAAATTATGGTACAGCCACACTGGAACACAGTAAGAATAATGTAATTCCTTATGTTCTTTTTTTTTTTTTTTTAAAGATTTTATTTATTTATTTATTTATTTTATTTATTTGACAGAGAGAGATCACAAGTAGGCAGAGGCAGGCAGAGAGAGAGAGAGAGAGGAGGAAGCAGGCTCTCCGCTGAGCAGAGAGCCCGATGCGGGACTCGATCCCAGGACCCTGAGATCACGACCCGAGCCAAAGGCAGCGGCTTAACCCACTGAGCCACCCAGGCGCCCCTAATTCCTTATGTTCTGATAGTACTATAATACAATATGTAAATCATTCATGATTCCATTTGGGCAAAAGGAAAATATCTATCTCTGTACTCATACAGAGCTATATGAATATAGAGATAGATATTTACATATCTATTCATATAGATAGATATTTATATTTAGATTTTTCTCAACTTATAATGGATTTACATCCTAATAAACCCACTGTAAACTGAAAATATCATAAGTCAAATATGCATTTAATACACCTAGCCTACCAAACATCGCTTACCCTAGACATTCTGAAAACACTTACATTAGCCTACAGTTGGGTAAAATCATCTAAACAAAGCCAATTTTATAACGAAATGTTGACTATCTCACATAATTTACTGAATAGTGCACTGAAAGTGAACCACAGAGTGGCTGTAAGGATATAGAATGGTTGTCTGTGTACCATTTGTTTACCCTTTTAATCTCGTAGCTGACTAAGAACTGCAGCCCAACTGTCGCTGCCCAGTAGGAGAGAGTATCCTACTGCATATTGCTAGCTGGGAAAAAGGAAGAAATTCTAAATGCAAAGTATGATTTCTATTGAATGTGTACATTTCACACCACTTACACAACTATGAAGTTGAAAAATCATAAAACCATCCTAAGTCAGGAGCCATCTATACATATAATATGTTTAAGTAATATATTCATCTAAAAATATGTAACATATTCAAATAAAGTATGTATTTAATATACAGCATATATTTAAATTACATATTTTTGTACCTGCTAGTATTTGAATGGATAATTTTTGGAAGAACACAAAAAACTGTTAACAGTGATTCTCCCTCTAGAGATTGGGACAGCAATGGGTAGAGTTAGCTGGACACCGTACTCATTATTTAGGACTTTTCTTTTACTGTGTCCATACTTTACTTTTATAAAAATTAGTTTTTTAAAATGACTTCTTGGGGCGCCTGTGTGGCTCCATGGGTTAAAGTCTCTGCCTTTGGCTCATAGGCTCATTGGGCGTGGCTCTCTGCTCAGCAGGGAACCTGCTTCCTCCTCTCTGACTGCCTCCCTGTCTTCTTGTGATCTCTATCAAATAAATAAATAAAATCTTTAAAAAATAAAATAATATAAAATAACTTCTCTAAGAACAATAATAGATGAGTCTTCTAAAGTATTTAAAAGTACAGGGAGCAGTGTACTTAAAACAAATTTTTTCAGAGTGCCTGGGTGGCTCAGTTGGTTAAGCAGCTGCTTTTGGCTAAGGTCATGATTCCAGGGTCCTGGGACCGAGCCCTGCACTGGGCTTCCTGCTCAGCGGAGAGCCTGCTTCTCCCTCTCCCTCTGCCTGCCACTCTGCCTACTTGTGCTCCCTCACTCTCTCTGTCAAATAAATAAATAAAATCGTTAAAAAATAAAAAGAAAAAGAATTTTTTCTAGGCTCAACTAAAAAGTACCTGAGCATAAAAAAGCCACATTTTAAAAAACAATAATTTGCATTTGAAATCAGTGTACTTTACTTAAACCCAGTTCATACAGAGATTCCAATAAAAAAATACTTTCATGAAAATAAGTAATGGGCATTCAAATGATGTAACCATATAACAAAAGGAATTGTTATATCACCTTAAAACCTTTTGAAATAAGGTAAATTATAAACCAAACAACTACAATCAAAGAAAGAAAGAAAGAAGTAAAACATAAATAAATTAATTAAACATGCCATTTAAAAGTCAATACTGGTTTTAAAATTTTAGATTGAATACCTACAAGTATTTTAATGCAGATGCTGACAGTTTTGATCCACTTATAGAATCTGTTCTGATCCTTCGACTTGCTAGATAATAGCCATGAATCATTCTTTCTGCCTCCAAACTGAATTCTACATTCAAATTCTTTGCAAAAGCCAGCAGCTAAATTAAAAGTGTGAAAAATTCAAACTTAAGAAAAAAAGAAATTTCCAAACTTTATTATAAAATCTATATTACAAATATCCAAAGTTTGTATATTTTATTTATATCAAAGTTGGTTAAATATCTGGGGCCATCCCCAAAGTCACTGAGCATTTAAAATCATAGTCTTACAAACAGTCTTGTAAATACTGTTAAAGTTTAGCCAGAATAATCTCTTCCTCCCTCTTAGCGCAGAAATGTTCTCTGCAATGTATTTCAATGAGGATCAGGTCTTTGCTTCCAGTGGAATAAAAGGCTCACTTAGATCCTTTCAGTGGGAGAGGCTTCCCCCAGCAGCTCATTTCCCTTTGAATAGCTTTAATTCTTTGACAAATTTTTTCCCTTGTGCTCGCTCTCTTTCCCTCTCTCTCTCTGACAAATAAATAAAATCTTAAAAAAAAAAAAAAAACACCTTTCTCTCATGGCCCTAGAGCTACCTGCCCTCCCTCCAGCTGAACACTACTAATGTGGGAGGCACTGTGTTAACCACTATGAAGGTGGACTTTCCAGGACCGAACAAGCCTTCAACATAACGATTACCACTGTCTTCTCTGAGCTTTGTGCCTTTTTTTCCTGAGGATTCCGGTCCCTTAAGTCCTTAATCTGTGACATCATTTTCAAACTTTTCACCATCCTGTTTGTTTTCTGCTTTTTCAATGCAGAATCAAAAGGAAAATTTAATCATATTAAGGTTACTATTAACCATAATATTATATTTTAAATAAAACTTTTTAAAGGATCTAGATATGTCCTGTATTGATATGTTCTGTCTTCTTTTTTTTTTTTTTTAATTTTTTACTTATTCCTTTGACAGAGACAGATCAGAAGTAGGCAGAGAGGAAGGCAGAGAGAGGAGGAAGCAGGCTCCCTGCCGAGCAGAGAGCTCGATGCGGGGCTCGATCCCAGGACCCTGAGATCATGACCTGAGCTGAAGGCAGAGGCTTTAACCCACTGAGCCACCCAGGCGCCCCTATGTTCTGTCTTCTTTATTTTCCTTATACTTCACAGTTTCCTCTAGACCTTCAGAACTGGATAATAATATTATTAATAATATCAGTAGCCCTCTCTAGCTTTCAGAACCCCATGGAGTCACAGAAATGTGCCAGCTGTCTCTCCCTTCAGGAAAGGATTTTCTCCCAGCTCCTGGGAGTACTGTCAGCATTGGCCTCCAGGTGTCAGCCTCTTTAGGGAATGCCTCAGGACAGCCCTCTATCAAATGACTGAGTAGAAGTGGGACAAGTGCTACCAAAAAAGTCTATTTCTGTCCAAAGCAAAGCAATCCCTGGTGGCTCTCTTTACCTCCAGAGCTCAGTGTAGGATTATCTTTGGGCCTGCGTCACAGCTTGACTCCTTTCTCTGCCCAATCCTGCTTCCTCCTCCCTTCCACAGGTATTAATAGAAGAGCTAGAAGAGCACTCCTGAGTAAACAATGACACTCTAAACTCATCTCAGTCAGCCTCCTGGAGAGCTCAGTCTGTGACACACTCCACCCAATCTGTTTCGTATAATGGACAGATTTATCTTTTGGAGAAATCATTTTTGCTCTTTCACGGGCTTAGTAAAGTCCAACTGTTCTCTACAGTCTGATGAATCAACTATAATTTTTTTTTTTTTTTGCCTGAGCTTTATGGTTTATTGTAATTTGCCAAATCCTAATCCCAATGACTCTAATTTTTGGTCCAGTCAACTAAGTCTTCTCATAGTTTTCCAGGTATATTCATTTCTACTTTTGTCTTTGCTCCTTCTTTCATTCCTGTTTAGAATGTCCATCCTTCCTGTCATCTAACTCTTACTTTTTCTTAAGGATCAACTAAAGTCTCACTTCCTTGAGTCTTCCCAACTCTTGCATTCTACTTGACATCTTCCTTCCTGAATTCCTAAAATACTTAGAGTACTTAGAGTTAGCACCACCCAGTTTAGCACTTAAACTGTCTCCTAATGGTTTCTTGTATCTTGTTTTTATCTCATTTAAATGACAAACTATTTAAAGATTTATTTTTCTGTGAGAATATAAAAGAACAGAAGTAGGCTCATATGTATAAAGTATTCAGTAAAGACTTAATTAAAAAGCCCAAGGGCTTTTTTGTTTGTTTTTCAGAGAAAAACTGGGCAAAAATTTCTCTGGTCAGTAGTATGTCTATATATTTAGCACACAAATTCCTAGAGACTAACTACCTTCTTCTTATATATTAAAACAAACAGGGGTACCTGGGTGGCTCAGTCTGTTGAGCATCCGACTCTTGGTTTTGGTTCAAGTCATGACCTCAGGGCTGTCAGATGGAGCCCCATCCCATGTTGGGCTTTGTGTTGGTCATGGAGCCTGTTTAGGATTCTGTCTTAGGGCACCTGGGTGGTGCAGTCAGTTAAGTATCTGCCTTTGGCTCAGGGTCCTGATCTCAGGGTCCTGGGATCAAGCCCCACATCAGGTGCTCTGCTCGGTAGGGACCCTGCTTCTCCCTCTACTTCTGCCTGCTGTTCCCCCTACTTGTGCTTTCTCTTTCTCTCTGTCAAATAAATAAATAAAATCTTAAAAAAGAAAAAAGGTTCTCTCTCTCCCTCTGCCCCTCTCCCAAATATAAGTAAATAAATAAAACAAACAAAAATACCTAATGTATCATAAATATTATTTTTCTGTTTTAAGCTATGTGAATAAACAATGCTCATAATTCAGTTTTAAGACCACCTCAGTTTTCTTTTTACCCATGCAATCTGCCTACAAGGAAGGCAGGTAAGAAAAAAAAATTCTAATGACTCAATGATTCCCACTCCCAGTATTCCCTGCCCTTTATCTATCTTATCCAGGTACTTTAACTCTACAGTGACTAGAATTCTGAATAGTTAATATTAAAAGAGCGTCACTTGTAAATACTTGTGTTCCTTTAATAGCTATAAAAATCATTGCTAACTTACATCATCTACTCTCAGGTTCTCTGAACACGCTGCACATGTTTTCATGGCAGGACACTGAAATGGGTTAGTGAGTTATGACAGGTATTCTTTAAAGCCATAACTCTAAAGGCATTTGTATAAAGTAAATCCCTTTGAACAGTCTGTAAAATGAAAATAACTATATACCTATATAGCCTCTCATCATAATTTTCCATAGAAAGATTTTTTATTAAGATTTTTAAAAGCTATTTGGACAGTGGTACAAACAATTAACTCAACATTTTAATATTTATTATCCTTAAATAGTTTTTTATTTAATTATAGTCCTAAATATTTTCTATACAATGCCTTAAAGTATTTAAAAGCTGAAAGGGACTTAGAATAAAAGAAATCTAAATAAAACTGCTCATTTGAGTTCTATTTCAATTGAGAAACATTAGCACAAGTATGCTTGGTACTCATTTCTTCTGCTTGTACCTTTTCAAAATCTTCAGTTGTGAACTTCTTAGAAGCCACATAAAGCTGCCCTTTAGGATCAATGGCTTTCTTTAAAGTATGTTGCACAGTAGAAAGAAGTGGAGAGCAAGGTGATGATTCATTGCACTTAATCAATAATCCAAATGCCTCTAGTAGATTAGTTGGAATCAAACTGCAATCCTACACCAAATGAAAATTTAAAAGACAAACATTAAACTCTGGCATTTCCACAAACACTTTAGAAATAATTATAAATTAAATACTGTTTATAATTATTTAAATTATTAGCATATTTATATTATATCTTATTATATTAACTATGTAGCTATTTTTTAATTTTAGTATTTGTTATTATTGTTATTTAAAGTGATTCCTGAGTAGCATGGGAACTTAATATGACCAAGTTTTTTTTAAAGATTTTATTTACTTATTTGAGAGAGAGAGAAAGAGAGAGTGAGAGAAAGCATGAGAGGGGAGAAGGTCAGAGGGAGAAGCAGACTCCCTGTGGAGCTGGGTGCCCTATGCAGGACTCCATCCTATGATTTTGGGACCATGACCTGAGCCAAAGGCAGTCTCTTAACCAACTGAACCACTCAGGCACCCTTAATCTAACCAAGTTTTTGAATGCTCTTTATTATTTTCTTACACATGATTCATTAAAGCCTACTCTGGTGCCTATTCAAATAATAATTTCTAGTAAACAGACACCTGCTTTGCATGACTAAAAAAATGAAAATTTTCAAACAATCATATCATTATATAGTTCTACTACCTGATTAAAGATAGACATGGGCTAATAACAAAACATTAAGAACAACAAAAAATTGAGATTAAAATCTAGTTAAATTCCCTGAACATTCTAAAAATAAAATATACATATACCTTACCATCTGACCAATTAGAGTGTTTGTTTTCTGCATATTTTTCCTTAAAGATGAATCCATATCAACAAAAGACCAAAAACTGCACTGAACTGGAAATGTCATTTGTTGATTAACACCATCCCCAAACTTCTTTCCTGGGATATATACTGTGATGTTTCTGCTTTCCACAACTAAGTCAAAAGACAGTACCCATTTATTATTTAGTTCATTTAGGCCTATATATCTACAAATAATAACAAATATTATTATATAGAATGTTATACTCTAAATGTTGGACAGTAAAGACACAAGTAAATTCGGTTGTTTTGTAAGATATAGTTAAATTAGAGGATCTGCCATAAAAAGAATAAGACAAAAAAATATTTGCATGTTTATGTGTCCCATGACTTGATGAGAACAACAGTGTAAGCCATGTAGCTATAATTATGATCAGTATCTGGGTGAAATAGGTAGCGCGTTGAGAGATTGGTCATATAGGTCATGCTTACAAGGGGGTTCTAAAATTAAGCAATGTTCTTTTATGCGGAAAAAAATAAAGCAGGACTTGTATGTAAGAGTGAAAGAGCATAAGACTGAGAGAAAATATGAACTACAATGACTTGGGGAAAATACATCTCAAATCCAACATGTTGAAAACCAAATTCATCATTCTCTTCCTCAAATGACTTTGTGTGGATTACTCACAATTAGAGATATCACCATCCAACTACTTAAAACCCAAATTAAAAATGTAGAAGCAACATAATCTCCTTTCTATCCTTCTTTCACCCCTTGTAATCATTCAATCTATGGATTCAATCCAATTCCTAAGATTCTATCTTCCGAACAGTTCTCAAATTAGTCTTCTCCTCATTCATGATAACAGAGTCTTCTGTTTAAATTTATCTTTCTTTTGGGTCATAAGGTAAATAGTATTTTTAACTCTACAGAAACTGCCAGAGAAGTTTTCAAAATGGTTGTACTATGTCATATTCTCATCAACAATATATAGGAATTCCCATTTTTCCACATCCTTGTTCTGAAATTTGTTGTCAATCTTTTTAATTTTTTTAGTTTTTGCTATTCCAGTAGCCAAGGCCAGCTACTTAGTATGTAGGCCCAGTGTAGTCTAAAAATCCGGGCTCCTTAATCAAACACAAGGGAAAAGCTGCTGTTAAGTATAATAATATATAAAGCTTTTTCCTTTAAAAGTATTTTATTAGTTATGAAATGTAACAGGACTGATGTGGAGAAATTAGAATCTTCATCCTTTACTAGTGGGAATGTAAAGTTGTATAGCCACTGTGGAAAACAGTTTGGCAGGTCCTCATTAGGTTAAACATAGAATTAACTTATGATCCAGCAATTCCACCTCTAGGTATACACCCAAGAGTTGAAAGTAGGGACTCAAACAGATACATGGACTCCAATGTTCAGAGCAACATTATTCACAATAGCTGAAAGACAGATACAACCTAAGTGTTCCTCAACAAACAAATGAATTTTTTTTTAAAAAGTGGTGTATATATATATATATATATATATATATATATATATATATATAATGGAATCTTATTCAACAATAAGAAGAGAGATTCTCGAATGGACAAATTCATGAAAACAGAAAGTAGAATGGAGGCTACCAGGGTCTGGAGGTAGGGAATAACAGGGAGTTATTGTATAACTTACAGAGTTTCTTTCTTTCTTTTTTTTTTTTTTTTTTAAAGATTTTATTTATTTGTCAGAGAGAGGTTGAGAGACAGAGAGCACAAGCAGAGGGAGCAGCAGGAAGGGGAAGAAGCAGGCTTCCCGCTGAGCAAGGAGCCAGATGCAGGACTTGATCCCAGGACCCTGGGATCATGACCTGAGCTGAAGGCAGCCACTTAACCAACTTGTATCACCCAGGTGTCATTGGATACAGAATTTCTGTTAGGAATTATGAAAAGTTCTAGAAATGGAAGCTGGTAAGGATTATATATAACACTGTGAATGTGCTTAATGACACTGAATTGTATATTTAAAAATGGTTAAAACCATAAATTTTATGTTATGTGTACTTCACCATGGAGGGGAACTCCTTCAACTTGGAAAGGAACATCTACAAAAAAACCTACAGTTAACATCATATTTAATGGTGACAAACTCAAAACTCTCCTACTAAGATGAGGAACAAGACAAGGAGGCCTCTTTTCACCACTGTTTTTCGGCATCAGAGTAGAAGTCCTAGCTAAAACAATAATACAAGAAAAGAAATCTGGGCCAATACAAACTCACATATTAGCATAACTGAGATCAAAAGCTAAAACAGTATATTTGCATATTAAATTCCTCTCTTTTTATTTATAAAGGTAAAATGAGAAATGTCATTTAATATAATTTCTCAATTCCTAAAATGTGTACAATATAATCTTAACAGTTAAGTATCTCCTTGACATTGGTGAAACTATAAGTTAAACAGGTAAAAATTAATTAGAAAAAAATATTATTTACCTGATTGAAGCTGTTCTAGTTTATCCTTTTTGTGTGAAGCCAAGTCTCCTATAAAACAAATACCACCTTTAGCTAGCAAAGCACTGCCAGCCTGAATGCTAAATGCTCCAGTTCCATACTTATTCCTGGATAGAGTAGGAAAAATTTCAGTAGAGACGAGATGACGTATACCACGGGGCACAAGGTTTATACTAAAATTCAAAAGCCTAGGAAAAAATAAATTACTCATTATTATTATTCAAGGTTTTATTTTCAGAAGTGATAATGTATAACAGCTATGCAATTAAATTTAGTTTGAGTCAGTGCTTTATGAACATTTTTTTTAGATTTTATTTTTAAGTAATCTGTACACCAAACATGGGGCTCAGACTCAAAACCCCAAGATCAAGAGCTGCATGCTGTACTGACTGAGCCAGGCAGATACCCTTAATGAGCACCTTTTCTAGGGATAAAAATATATATGAGACATGCTCTTTAACTTGGAAAGTTCACAGCCTAGAAAGACATAAACAAAAAACTAAAACACAATGTTTTCATGAGAATATCCATAGAAGATTATTATTTCTTCCCAGAAGGCAGTCAGAGAAAGCTACAGAGAGATGTCATTTGAACTCTTATGGATTGCTTTCTTTTGTTTATTCAGAATTTTCACATTTAGGCTTGACAGTAGCCCATAATGATTATCCCTGATGCCTATGTATTGTGTAACTCTTGATACATCTGTTTTCTAACCTTTTTGCCAATTTCCTTAGCCTCTTCATTTCTTAAATTTAAATTCTAAGAAAAGATTATGATTATCTTAACTTCCAAAACCTTCCCACAGAAATCACAGCTTGCTGGTGCAATCAACTATGATGAGCTGACACAGACATCCAGTGCAAAAGAGGATGAAGTAGTATTCTTTAAATAAGGATAGGTAGATGCTGTAAAATTTCTAGTATATATGCCTTCTAAGGAATTTGGATGTTAGTTTGAAGATATATAAAATGGGGGAATGAGATTTAGAAAGAAACTTATGCAAGCCTATAAAGCAGTGGTTTTCAAACTGACCTCACATTAAAATCACCTGGGGATATTTTTAAAATTCCAATGTCAAGCCCCACCCCAAACCATTCTAGGGGTGAACCAAAGTCATAAATATTTCTTCTAAAATTCTCCCAAGTGGAGCGCTTGGGTGGGTCAGTTGGTTAAGCATCCGACTCTTGATCTTGGCTCTGGTCTTAATCTCAGGTTCACGGGCTCAAGCCCTGTGATGGGCTCCAAACAGATATCTGCTCAGATCAATTTAATATCTAGTTTATACCCAGTTCAATTCATTCTCAACAATGGTGTCAAAACAATTCAATGAGGAAAGGAAAGTCTTTTCAACAAATGGTAAGGAAAAACTGTATAAATGCATAGGAAAAAACATTAACTTTGACTCCTACTTCACAACATATACAAAAATTAACATATGATGGGTAACAGATCTAATGTAAAAACTAGAACTGTAATGCTTCTAAGAGAAAATATAAAAGAACATCTCCATGACCTTAGAGTAGGTAAAGATTTCTTTCTTTTTTTTTAGAAATTTTATTTATTTGACAGACAGAGATCACAAGTAGGCAGAGAGGCAGGCAGAGAGAGGGTGGGGGGGAAACAGGCTCCATGCTGAGCACAGAATCCAATGTGGGGCTTGATCCTAGGACCCTGAGATCATGACCTGAGCCAAAGGCAAAGGCTTAACCCACTGAGCCACCCAGTGCCCATAGGTAAAGATTTCTTAAACAGAACCCAGAGAACACTAAACTTAAATAAACTCAATAAATTGAATTTCATCAAAACACAATAGTCTGCTCATCAAAGACATTTTTAAGAAAAAAAATACTAGCTTTAGACTGAAAGAAAAATTTCATGCTACATATATGTGACAAAGGACATATATCTAGAACAACCCCTCTTAAAAGTGGGTAAAAGACTTGAATAGACACTTCATAAAAGAAGATATATGAGCAGCCAATAAACACATATGAAAGAGCTCAGATCAGCAGTCATCAGGAAAATGCAAATTACAATGTGATACCATTTCACATGCACCAGAATGGCTAAATTGAGAAAGACTGACAACAACAGATGTTGGTGATGATAGAAACAACTGGAATCTTACATTGTTAGTAAGAATATAAAATGGTATAACCACTTTGGAAAACAGTTTGACAGTTTCTTATAAAGTTAAATATATATCTACCTAATGACATAGCAATTTTACTCCTAGGTATTTATTCAAGATAATGAAAACACATGTCCACAAAAAGACCTGTATAGGAATGTTTACAGTGGCTTCATTTATAAAGTCAAAACATGCAAAACCCAATCGATGTTCATCATTAGGAGAATGGATAAACAAATTTTGGTACATTCATATAATGGAATACTACCCATCAGTAAAAACAATGAACTACTAACAAACACAACTGGGTCAATCTCAAAAACATGTAGAGTAAAAGAGACTAGGCCCAAAAGAATATGCTTTGTATGCATTGTATGATTCTATTTTTATGAAGTTCGAGGACAGGAAAATTAACCTACAGTGACAGAAATCACCTGTGGAAAAAGGAACTAAGTTAAAGAACTTTCTGAGGTGATGGAAATGTTCTATATCTTATTTTGGTGCCAGCTATCACAATGTATGCACTTGTCAAAACTTATTACGGTATATACTTAAGATCTGATTAATTCACTATATATAAATTTTAACTAAAAAAAATGAAACAACCCCCCCAAATCTCTCATACCACCCCAAATACCACAGGAAAAGCCAGAGGTTAATGACAAACAGGAAAAGAGACAAAGGCCTTAATTTACAAGAGATACCACAAATCATTTAGGAATAAACAACTTAATAGAAAAGAGGACAAAAGAGGTTCATAGAAAAATAATAGAAGTGTTTAGACTGATGCTAAAACTTACTTCCAATTAAAAAAGTGCAAATTAAAATAAAATACAATTTTCCACCCATTCAGATGGCTAAATTTAAAAGTTTGATAATACCTAGTGTTGGTGAGATTGTGAGGAAACAAATATTCCCATGCTCATCAGTGGAAGATTAAATTGGTGCAATCTGTAGCAGTTAGTACCACATTTACATTGCAATTTAATTTTAATTTAAGTTTAGCAAAACATCATCTGTCCAATTAAGCTAAATTTGCATTTTTTAAATTTTAAATTCATTCTATGAATTTGTTTTTGCTTTACAAATGCATCCAAGGTATTAATATAAGAAGTTTATTCCTAGCTTTTGAGCATTTTAAGTGATTTTAAAAATGGTACTTCCTAGTGGAGAGCCCCAAAATGCTGAATAGAAGTTTATTCCAAAGTTAGGGTGATAGTCCCAAAACAATAATTTTGGCACTTTTCACAGACTTATTTGTATATAGTGCATCAGTATTATTTAATGGAATCTTGGAGAAAAATAAGACAATGGCCTGTTGGCTTGTTGGCTCTTCGGGGGAAGATTATTTTAAAATGAAAGCAAATAAAAAATAGAACACTGAAATAGGGAATGAGGGAAAAGGAAGCCTGTGAAGGCTTGATAATATCAAAAATATTATCAAATTATAGAGGTCACTTTGGTCTCTCAATTTTATTATTTATTTATTTACAAATAAATAAAGGATGCATTTATTTGTAAAGGTCTGAGTGAGGAAACTGGTGAAATTCTGCGTGGTTAGATTCTCAAAATATTGAAAGCAAATATCCAATTTATCAATTCCTGTTTTTAAAGTTTTGAAATTCATTAATAAAAGTTTATTTAAATATTTATAGTGCCCAGTTGAATTCTAAATATTTGTTTTGTAATAATGCTCATGGAAAGGATTTATGCAAATCCGTGACCAATGTATACTTTGAAAACATTCGTATCACATATTTTACCTGTCTACAAGTAGAGTATCACTTGTTATAATTAAAATATCCAGGCAATCTTTCAGTTCCTTGTTACGGTCACTTGTCTGTACTAGACTCATCAGCAAACAGAGCTTGAGTAAATTGTAAGTCCCAGGAGGAACAATTTGTGATGCAAAGATATTGGCAAGTATTGCTGTAAACTTCCAGCATGAGCTGGAAGTCAAAGAGAGAAGATACCTGAAATTGTCGCTAATTCCTGAGGGAACTGGAAGTAAATATTAACACATATATTAAAAAGGGTTTTAAAACAAGAAAATGACATTATAGATCTCTAATTCCATTTATCAAAAATATTATCAAATTATAGTTCTTCTAGTAAAACCATACTCAAATTCTTATGATGTTAAATTATTATATATATATACATATATATATATATAAAATATAAATTATATTAAACTATGATTAGAGGTCACTTTGGTCTCTCAATTTTATTCCAGGGAATATAATAAAAGGAAGCAGTTACTCCATGTGCCCACATAGACTGGCTGTGATGGGGGCAAGCAAATCCCTCATTCTTTTCCTTTTAAGGCCTAGATGAACAAAGCCGGGGGGCTCCTGTATTACAGTGTTTGCTTCTATATTTCTATGTTTAAAATAATAACCACCTTTAGTGAGGGCTAAACAGCAGAATGGGAATTATTTGAATGGTGCTATTAAAAAGGAAGATTTACTCTCTACTACTTAGAAAGCACTGTATTGAACTATACTGTGACATTCTAGATCTTCCCTATTTCCTTACTCTATCTGGCTCCTAAAAAAAAAAAAATGATTTATTGCAGCTGATCATTAGGAGGAATAGCTGTGCACGCATAACTCAGTCATTTTCTCCTTCCTCTTGAGGGCTGCCATCACAGAGTAATGGTTTTTTCTATTCATCCAAGCCAATGGACAAAGGGAGACCTACTTTAGTGTAGCTCCTGCCACATTTGGGTAGTTAAGTCTGCCTAATTCTGTAGAGCAGCATGAGAAAGCACACTTTTTCACCTACATATAAGTCATGTTCTGCTACCAAATCAGTAAGTCAGGAAACATTTCACAGCAAAAATTATGTCAAATATCATTAAAATATCTACTGTCCATTTGTGCTTCTTTTCTTCAATACTTTTATTCTTTTAAGAAGCTTTTCTCTTCAAAACAAGCAGAGGTATCTAGAATCCACTTGCATTTAAATTTAACTCGGTCCTCTATTATTGCAGATGGTTATCTAGTGATTAAAAAAAATCTAACTTTATCCAAGATTTAACTAATCTTTCGTACTTTAATTATTTGTGTGGCAAGTTAAGACTAGGTCTGCTCTCTACTTTTACTTCAAGCCTATTTATGTTTGAGTTGTTAAAGGAAATTATCAGTAACAAAGGTATATTTTGGCCCCCATCTGCCTTTCTCTATTATCTTATTCTTGATTGGTTTAGCTCAGATGAGGAAAAGGATGCTATTGTATTGGGTTTTTTCTCAGACCACAAGTTGCTTAACATTGCTTTAGTTAGAAAATAAAAGGTTGGGTAGAAAAATCTTTTCATGAATGTCTAACTCTTGGCATTTGGACATAATTTTCTCATTGTTAATTATGAAAAAATCAAAATAAAGTTTAGGCAAAAAAAAAGGAGTCCTTCCTGTGGGCAAGGTTCTACGTTATCACATTTTATTTCTTTCATAGCATTTATTATCTGAAATTGTCTTGTTGATTAGTTTATAGGTTTACTGACTGTCTCCCATATGATTTAAGAGTAGGAACCTTGATTATCCTGACTATAACTACACACCTAGTTCTTAGAAGGGTGCCCAGCAATATTTATTTCCTGAGCAAGTACTTATTTCCTGAACACATGGACTTAAATTTAAATATTTGTTAATATATGATACTAACAATTTCCTTACCTTTTGGGTTGCAAGAAATGATACTATTTGCCTCTATACAAACAGCAGTTTGTGAAGTTTTTACACAGGTTGGAATTCCAATAATTTTATACTCATTTCCTATATTCATTTTACTCACTGATTCATCTAAGATGATTAAACACAAAAGAAAATAAGTATTCACTAAATGAAACTTGTACATGTTTGTATGGTTCCAATACCTAAAGGTAGTAAGAATTTAGTACTTAAGTTAGTTGTAAAGCATTTACTTTTGTGTATAATCTCTATATAGAGTAACACTGAAAATGTAAATTAAGGCAATTTCATTGCTGGTAAATTTTGATATTTATAGGTGATGATGAATTAATTTTAAGAAGCAACAAGACAGTATCCTCTAAGACAATTAAAGGAAAAACAAGGATCAACCTATTTAAAATGAAATGTCTTTGCATTAAATGATAAAAAACATTAATAAAAAATGACCTATAAATAATAATTTGAGAAGAAAATAATTTTAGTATATGTGCTGCCGAAGCGAGCACAAGAAGAAAATAATTTTAAAAGGTATTGTCACTACCTATAATATAGGTAGGTATTTTTACATTTATTATCTAATTGAAAAGTGTTAGATATTGCTATTCCTGCTTTGTATATGAAGAAACTGAAAGTTAAGCAAATTGTACAAGGCTACACAGTACATAGCAGAACTGAAATTCACATCTAGATCTGGCAATCTCCAAAATCTACCTTCTTGCAGTACACTAGGTTTCCCTTCTCACATCTACAGACTAGGCAATGCTTTTGTACAAATTCAAAATTGGTTGGTTGATTGACTGATTGTTTTCAGTGGTCTCCATACCCAGCATGGAGCCCAATGAGGGGCTTGAGCCTCACGACTCCAAGATTAAGACCTGAGCTAAAATCAAGAGTTGGAAGCTTAATCAAATAATCCACCCAAGCACCCCCCCAAAATTTATTTTACAAACATACACTAAAAATCTTGATCCTCCATTACACAGTTAGAAGCTGGTTGGTTGTAAAACTATGAAAGAAAGGCTTAAAAGGAGGGACAGGATTAGCATTCTTCATGAAGAAGATCAAAAGGTGATCTTAATCATTTTTTTCCTTCTCTTTCTCTGGCTTTTTTTTTTTTTTTTTTTTTAAAGATTTCATTTATTTGTCAGAGAGAGAGTGTGTGCACAAGCAGGGGAAACAGCAGCCAGAGGAAGAAGCAAGATCCCCACTGAGCAAGGAGCTTGATGCAGAACTCCATCCCAGACCCTGGGATCATGACCTGAGTTGATGGCAGACACTTAACTGACTGAGTCCCAGGCGCCCCTCCTTTTTTTTTTTTTTTTTTTGCTCCACAGAGCTTATTGGTATACCCTGTAGACTGGAAGGGAAGAATCAGGCACAAGAATTGAGAAAATAAAAACTACAAACCAGTCAGCTGATCAAACAAACTAACAAAAACAATTAACTGAAGGATACAGAATGAATTATGAGGAAAAAATAAAAGCAAATTGTTTTTCAACTGTTCCTTGAATTACAGAGTTTGGCAAATGTATCTCAAGGTCAAGGAAAGGTCAAAAAAAGGTAAGGAGGCTGGGAAGTCTGGTTATTTCTTCTAACGTCAATCCCAAAAGGCCTGTTTTTTAAATTAATTTAATCTTTAAAATTCATTTAGGTTCTATATAAGTTTATTTGAAGAAAGGGTTTTCTACCAAAAATAAAAGTTGGATAGCCACTTATCTTTCTATATTATCGGGTTTGTATGTAGTATATAATAGAATTAAGTAATTAAAAACATAGACTTTGAGGCTGGAATGCCTGAATTTGAATGATGGCTGTGCTACATACTAGCTATGTGACTTTGGACAAATTACTTCTCTGTGCCTCAGTTTCCAAATTGTAAAATTGAGATAACAATAGAACTTACTTGATGCAGTTGTGCCTAAATGAGTTAATATATGTAAAAGTGACTGGCACACAGTAACTGCTATATAAAAATTACCTATTATCGGGGCACCTGGGTGGCTCAGTGGCTTGAGCCTCTGCCTGCGCCTCAGGTCATGATCTCAGGGTCCTGGGATTCAGCCCTGCATCGGACTCTCTGCTCAGTGGGGAGCCTGCTTCCACCTCTCTCTCTCTGCCTGCCTCTGTGCCTACTTGTGATCTCTGTCAAATAAATAAATAAAATCTTTAAAAAAAATGACCTATTATCATCTCTGCTTACATGCCTGCTTCATCCTTGTGAGGCGACAGTGGAAAGAGTTCTTGTTTGAATTTCTGTTTCCCTAAATCTTGAGTTTCCTATACATGGTTGACATCCAGTTATCTCCTTCTGAACAGTTTAATTCCTCCAATTTCAGCCCAAGAAAAGAGCCTGAGCCCCACCCTCATTTTCACAGTTCTGGCTTTTCAATGAAGACTCACCCTTCTCTGGGTAATTAATACCGATAATGATTTCCTCCATGGCAGACTCTGCCTGCTCACAGGTCTTTACTCATGCAGTTCTCAACAGTTAATCATATGTCACAGCTCATTCATATTTTAAGCAAATATTTATTGAGGTTTTACTATGTGCAGTAAAAACACTAAGTCTTTATCTTCATGAAGTTTACATTATAAAATAATCCCATAGGTGCCTGAGTGGCTCAATCAGTTAAGTGGTCGAAACTCTTGGTTTCTGCTCAGGTCCTGATCTCCCTGTGGGGGACACTAAGCTCCGTATCAATCTCCTCGCTCAGTGGGGAGTCTGCTTCCCCTCTGCCCCTCCCCCTGCTCACAAACTCTCTCTCTCTTTCAATAAATAAATAAATCTTTAAAAAATAAATAAAATAACTCCAATGTTTACATAAGACACAACATAAAATGATGGGAGAACATTGCCATAAATAATTTTGTCCCTGAAACTTAGCACAGTGCTTGGGACATAGCAGGCACTAATATTTTTTTTAAGTGAATGATGTATGACTCAATGAATAACTGATACATTAGCTAAATATGACTCTTTAAGACACTCAAAATAAGACCTATGATTCTTAAGCTATAGAAGTACCATTTATACTATATAACTATAAACAAGTCAATTACATATTTTATATATTTTACAGCTATTTGTTTTTAGTTCACGCAAAACTTACTTACCTCTTAGAAAAATTGTAAGAGACTGAAACCTAAATGGCTGGTTCTTAGAATATCCTCGAAAAGCATGAAGTGCCTTTGCTGTGATTATTTCAACTATCTGTTTATCTTAAGGCAAATAGCAAAAAACAATTAGTTATTTGAATATACATTCAATCTAATTTCCATATTAAGATATTAAATACTATTTTAAAATTTGTAATTACAAAATATGAATGCATTTTTACCACCAAGTACTCTAAATTTTCTGTCTTCTTGAAGTGAAGATGAACATAGATTACACAAAAAGTCATTTCTTACTGTTGCAGATTCTGTAGCACCAGGCACATGCACTCTTATATACTGAAATCCTAAAAGAAAACAGAGGTAAGCTAAATTTGCTTTTGGATTTAGCTACCCATTTTCAATCCTTTAAAATTATTCTAATTCAAGGTATAATTAATTCACTTTTGCATGTAGGTTCAGAGCAGTCAATTAACATTTATTGCATGGCTATTTCTTGCCAGACACTATGCTAAGGCACTCTTTTTGTTTGTTTTTTTTTTAATATTTTATTTATTTATTTGATAGAGACACAGCAAGAAAGGGAATACAAGTAGAGGGAGTGGGGGAGGGAGAAGCAGGCTCCCCAACGAGCAGGGAGCCCGATGTGGTGCTGCTCTCAATCCCAGGACCCTGGGATCATGACCTGAGTCGAAGGCAGACGCTTAATGACTGAACCACCCAGGAGCCCCAAGGCACTCTTGATATAGATCCTTAAACACAGTTTCAAAAGGCAGCAATAAAAAACAGATAATTTCAATATATGGTATTCATTTAGAGGGTTCAGAGAGAAGAAAGGAGGCATGACATCCAACCCAATGAGAAGTGGATATGAATGGAAAGATGTCCTGAGAAGTACTGAACTGAAGATAAGCCAAAGGTCAGGGAGAGGAAACAGCATGAACAGTCATGGAACAGTGTATGAGAAGAAGCACTTCAAAAATCCAAGAGCACCTCTTATATTGCGGGAGAGAGAAGGGAAAGAAAAGAATGCACCTGAGGATTATGCAAAGTAAACTTGTATACATGAAACATCAAGTTTTATTCCATTCTTTCTACTCCATGTTTCATAAAACTAATGGTAAACATGATTTAGGATTAAACAATAAATTGTTTTACAGTTTTATATCTACCTTTTGAAAGAGGACATGCTTCATCTGAACAAAGAAATCTTGCACCTTGTGTATACTTGGTTACAGTTGTCATTGCAATCACAATTCCTTGCATCATATAAAATCTTTGAGATGCATAATCAAGTGGAAACTCACAAAGATCAAGAATATAACTTCGCAGAGGAGGTAAATGTGTTAACTTCAGCACTATATTAATCTAATAGAAATGTAAAAATGGTATTAAAAAATTACAGATTCATTTGGACTTGCATTACACTATAGTAAGTATATTTGTGGAGTAAATCAGGTAAATAATTTGTGTTATCAGGAATCAAAATTTAAGCATAAGGCAAAAGATTTAAATATAAAATTAAAGATGCAAACCCCTAAATCTTACATTTTAATTGCAAATATTATAATGAACTAAGAATTTTTCCTTAAAAGTGCAATTTCCTGGCTATATCCACTGAAAAGACCTATAAAACAATGAGGATCAAATAGCAATGAACCCTTCCAGTACCCAGATTGTGATTTCTTAAATATTATTTCTCACCAAAAAGAACCAAGGCTGCTTAAGGAAAATGGCTGACTACAGGTCTGGGAAGGAAAATACAGACCTGTTGCACCACTTTGTGCCAGAAATCAAGGTAGCTACAAAAAACTAAAACATGGGATGTGTCAAAACGAAATAAACAAAAACCTTATGGGTCTCCCAATG
Source organism: Mustela nivalis (assembly GCF_964662115.1). Classification (NCBI taxonomy): domain Eukaryota; kingdom Metazoa; phylum Chordata; class Mammalia; order Carnivora; family Mustelidae; genus Mustela; species Mustela nivalis. The sequence continues at coordinate 72,995,166 of NC_139021.1, forward strand.
GATCAAAAGCACAATAACATACATCAAAAAGAATGACAAAGATTCATTGAAATATATTGTATATATTTTTAAACTCGTGAGTTCCTCAAAAAAAAAAAAAAAAAAAAAGGATAAATGAAACCAAAAAAAGTATTGGTCATCATTGGAGGCTCTCAGAGTTCAGTTCATTATTCTATGAAAATTTATAAATGGAAAGAATCAATCATTTACTCTGCCCTTCAGATACAAACTGTATTTTAGGGTAACAAAATAGTTGATGAGAGAAAACTGTTATAGAACAATTTCAGCTAATAAATTCAAAAGGTTGCTGAAATTAGAAAAATCACAATTTTACAACTTCTAATGAAATAATGGATTCTACATAATGGTCATCAGTGGCTGCAAAAACTATTAGGTGAAAGTTGATGGGAGGGTGTATATTGAAGAGGTCAGACTGGCATTACCAGAGCTCACTGATCAATTGTGCGGTTACTAAAAGTGAAAAACAGTTTATTTCTCCTAATGCAGTGCAGTATGAAATACATGACAATAAGTATGATGTATTCTTGTCAAAATGAGTTGAATCTAAATTTAAGCAAGTTTTTAGAGCCAATTCTATTTCCCAGAAATATGGCATATGGAAGAATAAGTTAAATACCATAAGAACATAATCAGACAAATCCAAACATTGTACAGGACAATTAACTAGTTTCTTCAAAAACTCAGTGGTATAAAAAGAAAGAGGGAGGAAACTGCTCTAGATTAAAAGAGATTTAATGAGATACAATAACCAATTATAATATATAGATCTTGTTTTGATCCTGATTTGAACAAATCAATTGTGAAATACTCTTGAGAACCCAAATAGGTACCTTTATGGATTGGAAATTAAAGGATACCAAAAATTGTTATTTTGTAAAGGGTCATAATGGCATTGTGGTTGTGTAAGAAAAATGTCCACAGCTTTTAGAGGTTGCTACTAAAGGATGTAGTAGTGACATTAAGATGTCTGGGATTTGTCTTAAAATATTTTGGTAAAAAATGCAGGTAATGGCAAAATATTGTAAACTATTAGATCTGAATGATACATATTCTCTTTATTTTGGGGTATGTTTAGAATGTTTTAATATAATAATGTTCACTGTTATAAATGATAATACAGGAAGTAAAGATGTGTATTTAAGATATTCTATTGAACTCTGAAAAAATGTAGTATCTTTTTAAATAAAAATATGAATACAAAAATATTTATTTACAAGTAATCTTCAAAGCTTTTTACCCTAGTTTTCTTGTTAAATTTAAATAAAACTTACTTGAGTTTCAGTCTGTAATTGTCCAATTAATGACAGAGTCTTAACAGCAGTAAAACAGACCTGTGATTTCAAACAAACAAAGTTACCAAAAATTCCATGTGGCATGAAATTATTTTTCTTTAACTTACTGATTGAAAAACTTGAGCAGCTTTTAAAGGCTTGTGTAAAATATGATTTCCAAGTTCAGCATCCAATTCAACAATATCAGAGGGATTTACTAAAATATTAAATCGATAGACAGCATAACTTTGTTTTGAATCTGTAAAAATACACAAATATAAAAATGAGAACAGTAACATGTAGGAATTAATTTTAAAGTTTCTAAAATATAAAGTCACCTTTGCTGAACATACCGTTGTAGTATTTGCAGTCATCTATAAACTTTTGGAGGCCTCCACTTCTGTCAAGGTAGATAAGGGCTGCCTCTTTCATTTTCAGATTTGACATTTTCTCCTAGTTAATGATTCTTCTGTATTACATTGGTTAAACCACAGTTGCTGGTAAAGACTACAGATGATGAAACACACAAAAAAGATGAGAATACCTGGAAATAAAATAAATTAGAATTTACACTTCACAATCTCTAATAAAACTTTACAAACTGTTCAACTTAAAATTGAGAGTGAAATGAAATGAAGTAAAATTTTCAACTTAAATTCCTACCCAAAAGGAAACAAACTTTTTTTTTTCCAAATAACGTTTTTTATCAATAGGAGGTCAGCAAATTCTCCACAAGATTGCATATCTAAGAAGAGGAGCCTCAACTGTCTCTTTACAGAGTGGGTGTTTCCAAAAAATGCTTGTTGAAATAATATTACATCATGAGGTCCCCTTGCAGGGTTGCTTAAAAAATTAAAGTGGTAAAAGTTGTTTCAAAAATTCAAAGTAAAATGTAGTTGGCCTAAAAAATCTGAAAACTTAGTTTTAGATACAGCTTTTCCTAGTTGCTGTGGGGGAATCACTTAACCTCTCTTGGCTCAGTTATCTTCATCTGTAGAAAACAAAGGGGTTGTATTAGATGATAAGGCCTCTTCTGGATTTAAATCTTTTATTAGTGACCAGCACAAAACATTAAACCCTGATAATGAGAACAGAATATGCAAAAGTCATTTAAAGGGACGTCTGGGTGGCTCAGTCAGTTAAGCATCTGCCTTCAGCTCGAGTCATGATCTCAGGATCCTGAGATTGAGTGCCACATCAGGCTCCCTGTTCAGGGGGAAACCTGTTCTCCCGTCTCCCTCTATCTACTGCTCTGCCTACTTGTGCCCCCTGCCCCCTGACAAACAAATACATAAAATCTTTTATAAAAAATTCTTCATTTAAAGACAGCCAACAGTAATTGGAAACAATATATATCAATAATTGTATTAGGTGTTAAGGATGAAATGATTAAAATCGGATCTTGCCTTCAAGGATCTACCAATTTAGAGAACTCAGAAATGATAACCATCACATTTATTCATTATCAAATATTTATTGGACATTTACTATTCCTTGGATATGACTCCTAGACAATGGGGATACAAAGATAAATAAAATATGATTTCTATTGTTCACAAAGAGTACAGTGAGGGATGAGAAATACGTAAAAAACTTACAATTTACTTGCTATAAAAATATTAGTGTACTGGGGTGCCTGGGTGGCTCTGTGGGTTAAAGCCTCTGCATTCAGCTCAGGTCATGATCTCAGGGTCCTGGGATTGAGCCCCACATCAGGCTCTCTGTTCAGCAGGGAGCCCGCTTCCTGCCTCTCTCTCTGCCTGCCTCTCTGCCTACTTGTGACCTCTCTGTCAAATAAATAAATAAAATCTTAAAAAATATTAATGTACTACGGTGCACAAAAGGAAGAGGATATATTAAATAGTTCACAAAATGACATCATCCTTATGTTGGGTCATAATATTTTCTATTGTTTTAGTATATTCTGACTTAATACAATGGGTCAAGAGAAAAAGCAATAAATTCTACTTTAAAGGTGATATTTGATAAAGACTTCACTAACTGGAAGAGATGAAAAGACAGGAGGATTTTTTCCAAAGATAGGGTAACCCCTTGTTACCCCAATTTTCAGACCTACACTATTGAATCCATGTGCTTACTACTTCGTATTCAGGCTACTTTCCAAATAAAAGTTAACTGAGACTGTTCTTTTTGCTATTGCACAGGAGGGAAATTTCAGAGTTTCTCAGCGGTCATAGTACAATGATCTTAAAGCGTATTTTGTGTTCAGGACATCTGTGCTTCATTTGAATATAAGTTTTCTGGGGCTGAATGAAGGGAGGCTATTGGTAATTAAATGGGTGAGTCTCAATCAGATTATTAATGTGTTTGAAGTCCATGATGATTATATAGATAGGCAAAGAAAAGCCATCAGAGGTTTTAACAAGGGGGACACCTGGGTGGCTCAGTCGGTTAAATGTCTGCCTTGGTTGGGCTCACATCATGATCCCAGCATTCTGGAATCCAGCCCCATGTCAGGTTCCCTGCACAGCTGGAATGAAATGAAGGAGAGCCGACGGATTCTAGATTTTTAACGTTTTCATGCTGGACATGGTGACCAGACTGGAAATGTGTTCAGGATGGGGGTGTGTGGATAATGACGCTCTAATGGAAGTATGGAACTCCGGAGAAGCGTAGGAAAATCATGTAAAAGTTCACTTGTGAAACCGTAACCCCGATGGGCTCTTGGAGTCCAGCAGAGAGAGAGAAATAAAGAGAGAGAGAAAAAGAAAGAAAAGAGAGAGAAAGAAAAGGAAAGGAAAGGCAGCGAGAGATAACGCTCCAGAGTACGGGTGTAAAACAGAGGTCTTGGGGAGTATGTATATTCACTTTTGAGAAAGGGAAAGGGGAGACCCGACATGGAAGCCTGTGGAAAGGCATTAAATAAGAGAACAGGGATAAAATTCTACAAGTGTTCCCATACTCTAAAGAATTCAAGTGTGTTGGTTCACTTGGAAGAGGCGCGAGTCGCGTCTTCTCACCCTGTCGCAGAAAAACACCTCACAAAGTGGATAAAAGCGAATCTGACCTCACACCCTCGGATCTAGAACCTCTTCCACCGAGCCAACCACAGCCTCTGCGACCAGGAACCCAGACGCACCGAAGCCTGCCAAGCGAGCGTTCCCCTCACACCAACACCCAAGCCGAATCGCACGCATGCGCACACCTTGCAACCGTTGGTGGCGCGCTGGCTGCCGGGACCCTGCCCCACCCCTCATCAGGGTGGGTACCCAGACTCTTCCTCCTCCCTCTTTAATTAAATCAACGTTGCACCTTCACTGTAAGGCAAAGAAGAGGGACAAGAATAGAAACAAATCTTTGTTTTTTGTTGTTTTCACAGGCAAAGTGTCTCCTTGGTTTTTGTTTTTATTTTATTTGAAAACTCTCCCGCTGGGAAGGCAAAATGGTGTAATCAAGCTGGAAAACATTTTGGACTACTTCAAAGGTGGAGTTACTTTATGATCCGTGCCAGCAAGTCCGTACCACACATTATCTATTATACATATATAATGAGCGGATTTAAAACATATGTTCAAATTGGTCTGGCAGTGTTTTCTCACAAGACTTTCAGAATGAGGCGATTCCTGGCCAAGAAACAAAAGCAGAATCGTCCCGTTCCCCAGTGGATTCGGATGAAAACTGGTAATAATATCAGGTACAACTTCCAAGGGGAGGCACTGGAGAAGAACGGAGCTGGGTGTATAAGGCATCACACATCATGAGAAGACACACCTAATTGGCACCACATACTTAAGCTACGTGAAGATCCTGTGTTCTATCCTATCACTCTGTAGACATCCTTCCTACCTGGCCAATAGATAGGTTTTATCAGGGAAATGATTTTTCTGTTACTATGCCTCTGCACCAGTAGGTTGGTTCAGTAATAAATGCGAGACCTTCCGGCTTAAAAAGAAAGAAAGAAAAAAAACCCAAACAAAAAACCATATGTTCACACAAAAACTTATACATGGATGTTCATAGCCAAAAAGCGGAACCAACTGATAAGTGGAAAAATAACAATGGAATGTTATTTGGCCTTAAAAAGGAATGGGGTACTAATATATGCTTCGACATGGATGAGCCTTGAAAACACTATGAAAAGTCAAAGAAGCCAGACACAAAAGACCAAATACTGTATGATTCATAGGAAATGCCTAGAACAGGCAAATCTGTACAGAAAGTAGATTACTTATTTTTAAACTGTGGTAAAATATATACAACAGTCACCTTTTAAATGTTTACCATTGCTAAAATTATACCCAAACAGTGTCTGTTGGATCTCTCTATAAATATCCTAAGATCAAAAATTATTCTGGCATATAAAAATTTTGAATGGAGATACTGCTTCCAGTCTCTATCTACATCATTTAGCATCTCACCCCCAGGTATGCCCAAGACTTGTCAATTTTAGTGTGTACTATAATGTAACAATGGCTGGGAAGCTCTTCACTGTACCATACACAATAAAATAAGAGAGAACATGAAGAATGTTAGGGATTCTTCATTTAGACCTTTGAATTTATTTTGGAAATAGCCATAAAATTGTTCAACTATTCAAAGGGCACACATTTTTTTTTCTAAAAGACAGCATGCTATGAAAGAAAAAATAAACTTGAAACTTGGAAGATGTTTATTCCCTGAATAATATGTAAGCCTCTGATAATGTAGATAATCTAATTTTTCTGTTTGTCCAAAGTTTTATACATTTATCCCTCACATACACAAACAATTCATTTTTGTAATGACTTTTATAAACCATCACCAATTTAAAATAATGACAGGAATTAGGTGCTTATTAATATTTTTGCTAGTTTTATTATACTATAAGATTTGTATTTCTTGTGATCCAATAAACATCAGCATAATATTTAAATTTGTCCTTAAAAATATACAATATTGCACTTTAATTTTTGGCAGTTTAATTAAGGAATGACTGAGTAAAAAAATCATACAAGAAACTACAGGTTTTATTTTGCTTTATAATAAGCAAAGAACTTTGTGTAAAAGCAGAACTTACAGTAGTGCCAAAAAAAACAAGTATTTACAGTGTTGCTATAAAGTCTTACCTCTGAAGGAAGATTCAGTGTATTGGATGCAAATATTATTAATCTAACAAAACCACACTCCCCTCCTCCCACTTTGCTGAACAATTTTCAGCCAAAGGCTATTGGTGTAAAATGCTTTTGTGATTTCTTTCTCAAGAGAAAATACATGGAAAGAATGCTTGTTCCTGAAGCATATAAACTTGGTCCTTAAACTTTCACAATGTTTCCTACATGACTTGAAAAGTCTCTAAGAAGCAGAATTCCAAGACAAGCATTATTTTTTAGTTTTTCTGTATTCTCTTTTATAATGACAAGTACACAGTTAGTTTGTTTTTAGTATGATTTTAAGGTCAGTTTCCTGTACTTATTCTAGGACAATAAAGATACTGACAGTGCATCTGCCTGATTTTTAACTTTTATTACATTGTTGTGAAATACATATTAATACTGACCAAGAATTTGCTATTCTATTTTTTAATCCCCAATTAGGTAAAAACTCTTAGAAGGCTCAATATTTTTCACTCATTAACCAATTAGAAAGACAGTTTTGAACAGCTGTTTGCAAAAGCGAATGCCAAGATTCAGGACTACTTAACAACATAAAGACCAGAAAGAACATAAATAGAATGTATTTGTAATATAAATACATGACACAGAGACATTCATTTTTGGCACCACCTAAAAAAAAAATCCAGTAGTATTTTATTACTCTTCAGATCTTTGGGAATACTCTAAATTTTCTATTAAGCTTTTATTTTTCTTCCAGAGAAAAAATAATTCACAAATTTGAATTGGTATTTCAAAAGCAATGGATCTCCTTTGTTATTTTTTAATTTGATCTACAGAATGAACACTTACTCAAAGTGTTAACTCACAGCCCATGTGTTAACGATGCTTTTACGTTTTAATCCTACCAAGAACTGATTATGTCAAACAATGACTTGTGGAAAGATGTGGTTTCTACTTAAACAACCACATACCAATTGCATAGTTCTGATCTGAGAACAAAGGTCAAAAGTAGAGAGAAAGGCATTAATGTATGTTAACCAAACTGAAACAGGCTGTCGAAAAATAGTCTGTCTTGGGTAGATGTTAGTGTAAACTCAGTGGGGAAAACAGTCATTAGCAAAAAGTTTTTTTAAAAATAGGTTAATGCTGAGAACAATAGCTTTTAAAATTTCAGTTTAAAAATAAGCTTAATAAACAATAATACAAATTTTAATTCGAAACTTAGCTCTTTGAAATGCCCTATTTTCTTGCATACAGCAGAAAATACATTTTTCATAGTTTTTAACATTACATGTAAAAATGAGGCACTAGTTAAACATATTTGAATATAGTCACACAAAGAAGAGTTTCAGTCTCAATGCTCAATGGTTTCTGGATGGCAAACTGTTCACAAAAATAAATCTTCTGAAGGAGGTGCGTAAGAGAAACCAACGAAGGCATCATCTGCTTCCAGCACACTGGCGTTCACTATAGAATAGTCAGAAGACACACACACAGAGTATGGAACTGTTTCTTCTGTAAACGCTGCATCGAAGTTCCTGATATCATCTGGTCCTGCCTAAAACATTAAAAGCATGTTATTACCTTAGGTTGCTTTTCATTAATTTAGTCTTTCCTTAAAACCCCTTCAAGAATGTATATATTTATTCCTGGCAAGTTTAGATGTCTTCCTACTTCACCATTTCTTTGAAACAATTTCTGCTTTTCCTTTCCAGAGTTTACCATCCTTCCGGCAAAGTTCTTGTTGGAAGTGGGGGGAGACAAGGGTGAGGAAGGCTAGCATAACAGAAGCTTGACCTATGTTAATTTGAACCTCAGACCTTGCAACTGACCCCCTTTCTCTCTACCCAGCAACATCTTTAAGTTTAGAAAAGGAGACCAGGTAGGTTTTCAGGATGGCACTTTTCACTTGAGTTCCATAAAATGCTTGCCCATCCAGTTTCTGTACTCTGGGCAGGTAAAGCCTTTTGAGGAGAAAAGGAAGGGGCTGCAAACAACCTGTGCTACAGAGGTCATTAAGCTTTTGGCTAGGACACCTTAGCTGTAGAGACCTAAAGAAGCCAGAAAGCTGGGAAGTAAAGCCTGGCAGCAGCTTGATGGAAGCGGTTCTTCTTCATCCTCTTTTACAAATCTGATACAAGCTAACGGATTCTTCCCTTCCGATGTATTCCCAGATAAAAACTGAGAGAGAAATTCAGGTGACTCACTCTTAGAACTCATCCCTAAATCTCTAGGTTCTCTGTGCTCTAAGGGGGAGGGAATTCTTAGCATGTCTAGGTCATCAAGTCTAACTGAGGTGAACAGACAAGGATCCAGAGCAGATATTCTAAGCCAAGAATACAGCTAGCCTGGTAAGCTACAAACAGCAGAGCACAGACAGAATGTGAGATCCTTCAATGTGAGATCCCCAATAAGAGATCCCTCAATAAGGGAAATTCTTCTACAGAGGAAGAAGAATGCTAGAATTTGTATTTATGTAATATAAAAAATGTCAACAAATTCTTACACGTAGCCCCGGAACAGGCTTTGGAATAAGACTAAGGTTTGAATTCTGGCTATGAAGTTTGCTAGCTCTAATTTTTTATATAAACTACCCTATCTCTGTGAGCTTGTTTCCACTTCTTTAGGTAAGAATACTACCACCTACCTGTTAAGGTTGTTGTGAGGATCTCATGTGTTAATACATAAAATTCCCAGAATCTGACATGTAGATGGTGCTCTGTAAATTACGGCAAATGTTCTTTTCTTGACATTAAAGATATTTTATGAATGCCCTTTTGGCTCATGGCTAGTACTGACAGGAATAATACTGCATTGCTTATGTTAAGAGTGAAGGAGGGCTTGGTCTTTGAAGAGCCTGAGCTCAAATTCTAGTTCTTTAAACTCTGGGGAAGTTAGTCAACCTTTCTGCACCTAAGTTAATGCATCTGTAATATGTGGAAAAGAGCAGCACTATTTCACAGAATTGATGTCAGGGTTAAATAAAAGGATACAAGTACTAAAAACAAAGTATGAGAACATTCACGTTATCATACTTTTTCTGATCTCTGTTAAGTGGAAAATGGTAACCTGTTAGAATCTGTCAGTCAATTTGAACATCTTTTCATATATTTAAAAGCCATCTGTATTTATTTTTCTGTTACTGCATATTTTGTGTATTTTGTCCATATTTTTACTGATCATTGGTCTTTTTCTCATTGACTTGTAAGAATGCTTTTAGTGTTTAAAAATCTTCCCCAGTTTGTTATTTGAAGTGGGTTTTTTTTCTCCCCCTTTCTTACCATGTAGACATTTCTAAATTTAATGTGGCCAAATTTACCAATTTCTTCTGTGGCTTCTCAGTTGTGGATCTTGCTTTAAAAAATTTAGTTAATTAGTCATAAAAGAGTGGGGATTCAAATGGAGGTACTAACTCTGAAGTCAACATTATTTCCATTTTCAGTACTGCTTAGGAGTACCTAACTCTTTAATGCCTGATGACATATTTATTTGAGGATAACTAAATTCAGTAAGACTTTCAATTTAAAAAGAAAACTATAATAATTCTTAAAGGGACGCCTGGGTGGCTCAGTGGTTAAGTGTCTGCCTTCTGCTCAGATCATGATCCCAGGGTCCTGGGATTGAGACCTGCATCGGGCTCCCTGGTTGGCAGGAAGCCTGCTTCTCCCCCTCCCATTTCCCCTACTTGTGTTCCCTCTCTCACTGTGTGTCTCTCTGTCAAATAAATTAAAAAAAAAAAAAAAAAATCTTAAAAAAAAAAAAGAATAATTCCTAAAGGTCCTAAGTTCCTAATGCAAATTCTAGAAATTAGGGACAGAAATTATCCTTAATGGAGTCACTCACTTCTGGATAAGCTATATGAAATAAGGCAATCTACAAGTATTGTTATGTTAATAGGTGTAAATGTCTCACCTATTAAATACTGCTAGCCACAAGCTATGCACTGAAACAAATCTTTAACAAAATGAGTAGACTAAATAATATTTTCCTAAAACGATTTCCTTATTCTGTACTAATTTACTAAAAAAGTATGTCATGAATTCCACAGCACCAAAACACTTAAAGTAAAAGAAAAAAAAAATTCACCCATGATCCCACAACCCCAAATCAATCCTGGTTTCTATTATATTCTCTTCTAGTCCTTAACTGTTATTTTTACTGCTATAATAATACATCACAAAAATTGCCATGTTTTTTATGTGATAATATAAGGATTGCCATGTTTTTATTTAACATTATAAGGATTTTCTAAGTACCTGCTCATTTTTACATTTACTGTTATTACCATTCACTTAACAAGAAAGGGCAATTGAGTATAAGAAAGCATGGATAGAACAGTGACTGTGCAATGAGGCATAGATTTGAATCCTTACTCTGCTACTTTTTAATCCAGCTATGTGGCATCTCTGACTTCCCATTTCTTCATTTATAAAACATACATAATAAGAAGGATAGTAATGGTAGTAACTTGGTAGCATGAGGAATAAATTACATATTATAATACATAAAAGTATGCCTATAGATATAGCTTTCAATAGTTCATAATATCATTAGCCTATTGATGATTATTAAACATTTCCCAACTGTTATGTATTTGTTTCCCCAAATTTCCAATATTGTTAATGCTGTAAACAGATCTCTGATTTAGCTTTCCTCTTTAAAAAAAAAAAAAAAAAAAGACTTTAGGTAAAAGATTTTAGATAAAGTGTTTCCATCAGTTGATTTAATAAGTCAAGCTAATATGAACACTTTATTTTCCAAAAAGGTATCTAACAATTTACATTACCATTAATAATGTTTGCTTGTGTCTGATCTCATATCAATCTAGAAAAATATGTGTATTAATGTTACTTAAAATATTTGCTGGTTTATAGGCACGAGACACCTCAGTTATTCTAATTTGCATCTTTTTTTAATCTAACAAGCTCATCCCTTTCTTATACATGCTCCAAAGAAACACTTCATAATTACTATCCTAAAAGATACTCTTACCAATGTAATATAACTACAGTTTTACTGGTCATCCTGAAGTTATCAGTGTACCAGATGACTCTGAGAGACACATTTTTCAGATATTTAGATACTGATTCAATTTCATTCACATTAGATTCTGAGATCTATTGCTAAGATTACGATTAGCTATAGTTCTACATTTCACTATATTAGAAAATAATATTTGAATATATTCTTACCACATTAGGATTAAATGGTGGTGGAATCCTCTTTTGCACAAGATCAGTCCAGCTGAGTGATTCAAAAAAAGGATGATTCTGAATTTCAAGCTAAAATGTTAAAGAAATACATATAGTTTTTACTAATGTTGAAAACTGTAATTAAGTACTCACTGAATAATTAGATGAAGCCAAACCACTACCACTTTGTCCCTCAATATTTTTTTTTAGGTAAATACTTATGGTATTCACATGGTAAGACAGTGTAGTGGGGAGACTATCACCAGAGCAGACATGAAAGACAGTTACTCAGAATGACCAACCTAAGTTATATCCCTTCATAGGCATGATTTCTTTGTAGGTAAAATGGAGTTAATATTTCTGTCCTAGATATTTCACATGCTATTTTAAGGACTGGTAGAAAATATGGACATAAAAGAGGTATGAAAAGAATAAGGCACAAGGCGCCTTGGGGGCACAGTCGGTTAAGCATCCGGCTCTTGGTTTCGGCTCAAGTTGTAATCTCAGGGTCATGGAATCAAGTCCCATGTTGGGCTCTGCACTTAGCATGGAATCTACTTAAGGCTCTCACTTTCTCTCTCTCTCGCTGTGTCCCTCCTCTCTGTGCTCTCTCTCAAATAAATATATCAATCTTCAAAAAAAAACAAAAAAAGGGACTACATAAGCACAAAGAACTGTAATTACTGTCTGAATGAGAGAGGTAAAAGAGAAGTTAGGTAAAAGATAAAAGAGTTTTTGGGGCACCTGGGTGGCTCAATGGGTTAAAGCCTCTGCCTTCAGCTCGGGTCATGATCCCAGGGTCCTAGGATCAAGCACTGCATGGGGTTCTATGCTCAGTGGGGAGCCTGCTTCCTCCTCTCTCTCTCTGCCTGCCTCTCTGCCTACTTGTGATCTCTGTCTGTCAAATAAATAAATAAAATCTTCAAAAAAAAAAAAAAGATAAAAGTTTTTTACACACTGGGGCAGAGGTAAAGATCAAACTGATAAGTTTCTGTACCAAAAAAAAAAATTCCAATCCGAGTTAATATTACCAAAAGCTCACAGAGTATTGATTCCAGTTATTTTCCCTGCCAGGTGACACAGGAGTGTATAAAGTAGGAGCCAACCTAGTTTGGTGGGCTTAAAAAGACTTTTTGGGGCGCCTGGGTGGCTCAGTGGGTTAGGCCGCTGCCTTCGGCTCAGGTCATGATCTCAGGGTCCTGGGATCGAGTCCTGCATCGGGCTCTCTGCTCAGTGGGGAGCCTGCTTCCCTCTCTCACTGCCTGCCTCTCTGCCTACTTGTGATCTCTGTCTGTCAAATGAATAAATAAAATCTTAAAAAAAAATAAAAAATAAAAAGACTTTTTGGAGATGAAGTAATGTTTGATTGGAGGTCTGAAAGTTGAATAAAAATTAGTCATATAAAAAATGAGGGAGAGAACATTCCAGGCAGAATAAGAAGGTCCTGTGGGGGCAAGAGGGTTATTTTGGTCAAGAAGATGAGCCAAATATTGTTGTAGTACAGGGAAGAATTGGGACTGTCACACAAGGGGAAGCCTACAAGGCAAACAGGCCATACCATATTGGGTCTACATTAATAATTTTTTATTTTATTCTAGGATTGTGAGAAGTCATGAGGGAGTTTTAGGAACGTCCCAGATATGGAGAATTTTTGGTTTGTTTTTTTAAGACCACTCTGACTGTCATAGGGAAATGGACTGGAAAGCCATGAGCAGATTAAGGAAAAATAACTAGTGAGTGTTGTGGCCAAACACAAGCTGAAAATGGTAGGGGTGCCTGGCTGGCTCAGTGGGTGGAGCCGTCACTCTTGATTTCAGGCTTGTGGGTTTGGGCCCCACGTTGGATACAGAAATTACCTGAAAAGAGAATCTTAAAAAAAAAAAAAAGTTGAAAATGGTAGAAAAAGAATAGTCACAGTAGGAGTAAAAAAGTGTGAGGATGAGGGAAAGATTTAGGAAGTAAATACAATAGGATCTGGCTGCCCACTGAATATGGAAGTAAGGAAGAAAGAGGAGTCAAGAATGACTCAGATTTCAGACCAGACACACACAAAAAGAAAATGGCAGAAGTTCAATTTGGAACATGCGATGTTTGAAGTTCTCTGCAGAAATCCGAAGGGTGTTGAACAGGCAGATATCCTATTAGTCCCAAGTTCAGAAGAGAGGTCTGGATTGGAGTGATGAACATGTGAAATGAAGACATACAGATAACCAAAGCCACTGGGCTAACTAAGACTGTCCAGAACAGAGCACAGAAGAAGGAAGAGGGTTTAGGACAACCACAAGAAACCACAACACTTAACCATCAGGTTGAATAAAGGATCTTACACGGAACATATGGAAGAAGGCCCAGAAATACAGAAAGGAAAGCATGAGATGACTGCGGGATCTTGTGGAAGCCTATGTCACAAGAGTACCGGAAGTTTATTTTTTTAAAGATTTTACTTATTTGTCAGAGAGAGAGAGGTGGGAGGGGATTAGCAGGGGAGCCGCAGGCAGACGGAGAAGCCAACTCCCCCACTGAGCAAGGAGCCCAATGTGGCACTTGATCCCAGGACCCTGGGATCATGACCTGAGCTAAAGGCAGACGCTTAGCTGACTGAGGCACCCATGTGCCCCTGATTCAGCAATTTTAGTAGCTATTTTTGGTAAATGGAGAAATGAGAAGAGACTGGGAAATTAAAAATGAGTACAGAAACTTTTAGCAAGTTTGGCTGTGAAGGGAAAAAGTATTACCTGGCAGGAGAGCATGGTTGAAGGGTTTTGATTTAAGAAGCAAGAGACTTGGGGCGCCTGGGTGGCTCAGTGGGTTAAAGCCTCTGCCTTTGGCTCAGGTCATGATTCCAGGGTCCTGGGATGGAGCCCTGCGTAGGGAGGCTCCTCAGCAGGGAGCCTGCTTCCCTTCCCTCTCTCTGCCCGCCTCTCTGCCTTGTGATCTCTGTCTGTCAAATAAATAAATAAAATCTTAAAAATAAAAGAAGAAGAAGCAAGAGACTTGATAATGTTTAATTATCGACTGGAAGGACCCCTCACAAAAGGAAGTAGTTATCTGTGTGGAAAAAAGGCATGCACAGGGTTCCCTGTGAGGAGTCAGGATCCAGTGCAGAGGTGGAAACTGGCCTTTTCTACTACATTAGAAAGAAGGAAACGTCAGCGAGCAGGGGCATGTGGGTCTGCAAATCTGACAGTGAGTTTGTTTGACTGAGTTTGTTCTGCTCTGCTGATTTCTGTTTTCCCTATAATTCAGAAGGCAAGATCATCTGCTAAAAGTGAATAAGGAGAAAAGGAGTCTGGAAATTTGCAGAACATCTGAAATAGTTAAGACAGAGAGGAGAAGAAGCAGCTAGAGAAACACAAGAGCATCACCAGGCAGTGGTGAAGCACAGGGGAGACTAGTCACTGGAACTTCGCAGTGCTTCCAGTATGCCCAGTGCTGCAACCTTCTTCAGCACTATACAGCAGCCCAGAAGATAAGAACTAGATTCAGCCAGGGTTGGGATTTCTGCCAGGGATATGCATAAAAGGACCAGGGGTGAGAAGGTGTAAAGCATTAACAAGACTGAATGAAACAATGGACTATGGAATGAATCCAAGCTAGATGGAAAACTGTTGACAGAGCAACCTACTGAACTGGGGAGTGTGGGAGGGACATAGCAGTACATACAAATTTGTTATTCAAGTGCAAGTTCACAACTGATAAACAGCCCCTTAGAGTGTGAGAAATTTATTTTTTAAGATTTTATTTATTTGGGGGCGCCGGGGTGGCTCAGTGGGTTAAGCCTCTGCCTTGGCTCAGGTCATGATCCTAGGGTCCTGGAATTAAGCCCTGCATTGGGCTCTCTGCTCAGCAGGGAGCCTGCTTCCTCCTCTCTCTCTGCCTGCCTGTCTGCCTACTTGTAATCTCTGTCTGCCAAATAAATAAATAAATAAATCTTAAGATTTTATTTATTTGTCAGAAAGAGAGAGAGAGTACAAGCAGGTGGAGAGGCAGGCAGAGGGAGAAGCAAATGCTTGCTGAGCAAAGAGCCCAATGTGAGACTCAACCCTAGGAACCTGGGATCATGACCTAAGCCAAAAGCAGCTGCTTAACCGACTGAGCAACACAGGTGTCCTGAATTTCTGATAAATTTAAATGAATTTAAAAGTTCATATTCCGGGGCGCATGGGTGGCTCAGTGGGTTAGGGCCTCTGCCTTCGGCTCGGGTCATGATCTCAGGGTCCTGGGATTGAGCCCCGCATCGGGCTCTCTGCTCAGCTGGGAGCCCGCTTTCCCCTCTGTCTCTGCCTGCCTCTCTGCTTCCTCGTGATCTCTGTCTGTCAAGTAAATAAATAAAATCTTTAAGAAAAAAAAAAAGTTCATATTCCCAAAAGGTCATGAATTTACTGATACCAGACCGTAACACCAGTAGCTACACAAGTCACTTAATTACCCTAATTTTTAAAAAGATTTTTTATATTTAAGTAATTGCTCCACCCATTATGGTGCTCAAACCTATAACCCTGAGATCAAGACTCCATTTATTGACTGCATACTCCATTCACTGACTGAGCCAGCCAGGTGCCCCTAATTGCCCTGATTTGTTAAAGAAAAACAAACAAACAAAGAAACCTATAGTTTCTATAATTACCTCAGGGAGGTGTCACCAAATTCTCAGAATAAAAGTTATTAGGCAAAAGGCATTACCTCATGCAGACAGGAGGCACTCAATAAATTCTTAAGTAAAATGATTTAAAAGTTTAGGTAACCAAAAAAATGCATGCCACACATTTTTTTAAAAAGGGGGGAAAAATTCTTATAAATGAAAAATAAGTAACAGGGTGTGAAAACAGGATGGGAGGGATGAAGAGGAGAGGCTCGAACTGTTCTGAAGATCAAATGGAAAGCCTATCTAAGTGCTTCAAACCCATAAACACTGGTGGAGAACTGCTGGGACAAGCATGCTTCCTTCCCATGGTGCTATTTAAGGGCTGTATACGTCCCAGTAAATGACACATAAAATAAGAATTTATCTTCAAATCTTAAAATAAGCTTTAAATAAAGCAGGTACTGGGAAGAATGTACATACAAAGTCTTCTTTGGCACCAAGTCGATTTTGCCTGTCTTTTTCTAGGAGTTCTTCCAGAATGGACCAGGCTGTGAGGCTCACTCCTGGCCTCAAACTCAGGGGCTTGTGAAGAATATTGTCATACATTTCAGCAACATCTCGGCAATAAAAAGGAGGCTGGTGGGGAGAAAAAAAAGAAAATAGAATTAGGGTTAATTAAGCTATGCGGAAATGGGGTTGAAAGAGTTGGATTTGGCCTTGCTCTACAGGGATCAGTGTGGGTCTGGACAGATCTAGAATGCACAGGCCTTGTGGGCATGTGTACATCTGTAGGGTGGTCTCCAAGCTGAAGAGGGTGTAGAACCCAGCACATGTGGAGCCCAATATGCGCTTGCTGAATGTTCAAGACCACCCTGCAGATAGGTGTAAACTGTGTAAAACTTGTAATAGTATCCGTTTTAGAGAAAAGCGCCAATCTCATTAGCAGCATAAGGAAAGAATGACTCCACTCAGAGATTCACATAGATCAAATATTAAATAGTTTCTTGAGACTTGGAAATAAATGAATTAAAACAGAGATTTCCAATAGAGATGAAGACCTGAAGAAGTGCTCCTTCCTACGTGCTTGTGGTGATGGCAGCATTATGGGTGCACACTGCAGAATTACAATTCTATTGTTACAGCCTGAAGACCTGTACAGCTTCAAAATGAGGAGTAGCCCATTAACCATCAAGTTAACTTTTACACCAAAAATAATTTTTAATGTTAAGGCAGCTATATAGCTTGTTATTTTCTTTTTTACAGGAAAGAAAAATGTTTTTACTTTTTAAAATTGAAACTTTATTTTTAAAAAGTTAATATAAGTATCATTATTGAAGTATATGTTTCAAATGTTCCCTTTTGAATCAACTGCATTTTACATACAATGACAGTATTTTCCACTTTCATAGTTCTCTGAAGAAATTTAAAGGATTCAAAAAATATCAGGACAGCAAATACCTAGCATTTAAAGAAAGGAAAGTATATCAGGTGTTCCAAGTCAATAGCATTACCAGAAAATGAGATCTTTTAATAAGCAACGGCAAAGAAGAGACAGTGTTGGTTGTCATAGGAATCTATCATTCAAAGTTAGCCCTGTAAGACAAATGCACTAACATGCACCTCATGTTTTAGATTTCACTGAGAGCTCCCCAGTTTTTGGGGGCGGGGAATTCCCACATAAAACAAAAAGTGAAACAAAAAAAACCGAGCCCCAGGTCAGGTCTCTGCTGATGGTAATATTTAGCTTAGTGTGGGCAGCAGCATGGGTGATAAGCACAAGGTCTCCAGCATGGGGCTGCTGGACACTCATGAAATCACAAAAGAACTTTAGAAACTGCTCTAAATACCTCAAAAAGTGTAAAGAAAAATATATATTGTTCCTACAAAAATATGTAAACTAACCAAAGTCCTAAATTGCTTGCTTTTGGTTGTAATGATATATTTTATTTATTTTTATTTTAGTAATCTCTACACCCAACATGTGGCTTAAAGTCAAGAGACCAAGATCAAGAGTCGCATGTCCCTCCAACTGATCCAGCCAGGCGTCCCTGGTTGGAATATTAATTAATATAGTGAATAACTTTACACATGTTAATCAGAAGCACTGGTTAGCCTTATGTGTCAATTAATAAAAACTGGGGTAAATGATTTCATAGTGAACATTCTTTTTTTTCAATAAAATCTAGACATGTTTGCAGTAAAAGGAATAGAGGGTTTCCAACAGCAGAAAAAGTAGAGCACCAGTATTAATCCTATAAAAATAAAACACAAGGCAACCAAAAGATATGATCTTCTAATAAATACAAAAATCTTTTCCTTCTTTTTTTTTTTTTTTTTTTAAAGATTTTATTTATTATTTATTTGACAGAGAGAG
Source organism: Mustela nivalis (assembly GCF_964662115.1). Lineage (NCBI taxonomy): Eukaryota > Metazoa > Chordata > Mammalia > Carnivora > Mustelidae > Mustela > Mustela nivalis. Next base: position 73,013,663 of record NC_139021.1, read on the forward strand.
ATCACAAGTAGGCAGAGAGGCAGGCAGAGAGAGAGAGGAGGAAGCAGGCTCCCTGCTGAGCAGAGAGCCCGATGCGGGACTCGATCCCAGGACCCTGAGATCATGACCTGAGCCGAAGGCAGTGGCTTAACCCATTGAGCCACCCAGGCGCCCTCCTTCTATCTTTTTGAAACTGGGTAGAATGATGGGGTAAACTGTATGAAAGTAAATAATAATAATGTTATAGCTAATGTCTATTTCTAAAAAATGCAAGTAGGATGGGAATACCGGATTAGTCTAAGTAGTGATTCATATGACAGAGAAATAATTAATAATAATTAAAAGATTAGTAACAAAGGAAAAGTTTTTCCTTTTGTGTATATTCCTAATGTGATTTTAGATGCATTTAACCAGGTTACTAATACTCCATCAATGTTATCTAAGAGTCCCTGGGATTAATAAAAAAGAGAGACAACTTAAAACAATGAAAATATATTGAAATAATAATGAAAGAGCAGAAATACATACCAATCCATACAGCATTTCATAGAGAACAGCACCGAGGCACCACCAATCTACAGTATTGTCATAGGGCTGTTTTCGGATTACTTCAGGAGCAAGGTACTATGGAAAACATTAAATATTAGAGCAACTCAATAAATAACTCATGATAAAATTTAGGAATAATTAAGAAATTTAACAAATCTAAGATGCTACTATGATACTAAAAACATTATCTAGATTTTTAATTCATTGGGTATTCAATCACTTCCTCCCAACAGATGGGATGCAATTAGGGTGAACAGAAGAGGAAAACAAATGCAGAAATCTGTAACACAATGTTAAACTAGGTATTGGGCTGGGGGGCAGGGAGAGTCTTTCACAAGATTAATTTATTTTAGAAATTCCTCTGGTCATCATTTATAACTGTTTCTCTTAAAGAATTAAAGAAATTCTTTCTTTTCTTTCTTTAAGAAATTCTTTTAAAGAAAGAATTTTTAATAAGGAAATTATAATCCATTTTTCTCTTCCATCAAAGAAAAAAGAACTGTTATTAGAGAATTATGAGTAATTACTATTAATTACTAAAGTAATTACTATAATTACTACATAATTCTCTAACATTATTTAGAAAAGTTGTGTAAATTATTAGATGGCTATGCAATTTTTATTTGTAAAACATTTAAACATCATAATTTCACACATATAACATGGTGAATTTGAATTTGAGATTTCTAAAATATATGTTTTTTCTTCCTATATGAAATAAGGAAATAATTCTTCTTAGGCTTTTTCAAAAAAAAATGTGATCCAGGCCACCTGGGTGGCTCAGTTGTTAAGCATCTGCCTTCTGCTTGGGTCATGATCCCAGGTCCTGAGATCAAGCCCGTGTCAGGCTCCTGCTTCTCCCTCTCCCACTTTCCCTGCTTGTCTGTTCTCTCTCTCTCTCTCTCTCTCTCTCTAATAAGTAAATAAATAATCTTAAAAAAAAAATGTGAACCAAAAAATGGGAAAATATACTGAAAGGGTTTAGCAATTTCTGACTACATTTGGATTTAGATGACCAAAAAACTTGTGTTTCCTCTCTAAAAACTATAGGACTTAAAAGATTTTTATAACTGTACAATCAATATACATCTGAGATAGTCCAAGATGACAGAGGAGTAGGAGACCTTAATTTCATCTGGCCCCAGGAATTCAGCTAGGTATCAAATCATTCTGAACACTGGCCAACTCAACTGGAGATCTAAGAAAAAGAATAGCTGCAATTCTATAAATAGAAAAGTGACCATTTTCTGCAAAGTAGGAAGGACTGAGAATTGAATTCAAAGCAATATATGGGAAGATAAACCACGGGTTAATTCTGCACAGGCAAAGACACCTGAGAACCACTGCAATAGGCTCCCCAGAAGATTACCAAGAACATCTGGCTAAGACCACGTTTATCAATCACACAGAACTACAAAACTCCAGGGCTATGGTAAAATGGTATATAGAATTTATGTTTTCCCCCCCATGATTCTTTAGGCTCTCAATTTTAAGTTTTTCCTCTTTCCACCAATTCTTTTTTTTAATCAACTTCTTAAAAATCTTTTTTAACTTTCATTTTTACACTTATATTCTATTTTTTTGTATTTCATTTTGTATTTTATATTTAATTTTATTTTTGTGTGTATATACATATTTTTTCTTTCTTTACAATTTTGTGATTCAGTTTCTTCTAATAGACCAAAATATACCCAGAGTCTAGTATATTGCTCTATTTCCTTCACTTGTTTAATTATATTCTTTTTTCTTCTTTCTGTTTGTTACAGTCTTTTTAAATTTTTGTCTTCACAGTTACATTCTAGCTTTTCAGTGCATTTAATTTTTGTGTGTGTGTAATATAACTTTTTCTCTCTTCCCAATTTTGGGATGTAGATTCTTCTAACAAACAAACCAAAATACTCTCAGGATATAGTGTACTGCTCTGTTTATATTCTTTTTTTTTTTTTTGTCCTTTAATTTTCATTTTTACGTACCATTCTATCTTCTCAATATATTTAAATTTATTTTTGTACATTTATTTTATCTATTTATTTATTTATTTATTTATTTTTTCTTTCTTCACAATTTTAGTATCAGTTTTCTAATAAACAGACTAAAATACACACAGGATCCAGTGGATTGGTCTGTTCTGTTCACCTGCTTGACTATTTTCTCTCTTCTTTTAAATTTTAATTTTTTTCACCCCGGTTTCAGCATTCTTCTGATTTGTTTGGGGTTGTTGTTTCCACTTTAGTATTTTGTTTTCTTGTCCATCTATTCTTCTCTGAACAGAATGCCAAGACAGAAAAACTCACCTCTACAAAGAGAACAAGAGGCGGTACTGATGGCCAGAAACCTAATCAGTGTAGATATAAGTATGATTTTGGAATTAGAGTTCAGAATAATGATTATAAAGATATTAGCTGTACTGGAAAAAAGCATGGAAAATACTAGAGAATCCCTTTCTGGAGAAATAAAAGAACTAAAATCTAATAAAGTCAAGATAAAAAAGGCTATTAATAAAATGTAATAAAAAATGGAGGCTCTAACCGCTAGGATAAATGAGGCAGAAGAGAGAATTAGTGATATAGAAGACAAAATGTTGGTAAATAAAGCAGCTCTGAAAAAGAGAGAAACAATTGGGTATCAAGGGAGAATTAGAGTCATAAGTGATACCATAAACCAAAACAGTATTAGAATTGGGATCCCAGGAGAGGAAGGGGAGACAGGCAGAAGGTATACTGGAGCAAATTATAGTGGAGAATGCCCTAATCTAGGAAAGGAAACAGGCATCCAAGTCCAGGAGACACAGACAAAGCCCCATCAAAATAAATAAAAACAGGTAAACACCTTGACATATAACAGTGAAACTTGCAAATCTCAGACAGACCTTCAAGGGTAAAAACATTAGATTGGAGGCAGACCTATCCAGAGAAACCTGGCAGGCCAGAAAGAACTGGCATGATCTATTTAGGGTACTAAATGAGAAAAATACGCAGCCAGGAATACTTTATCCAGCAAGGATGTCATTCAAAATAGGAGGAGAGATAAAAAGCTTCCAAGACAAACAGGAACAAAAAGAATTTGTGATTACCAAACCAGTCCTCCAAGAAATATTAAAAGGGATACTTTCAGTGAAGAGAAAGCCCAAAGGTAACAGAGATCAGAAAGGTACAGAGACAATATACACAGAAATAGTCAATTTATAGTTAGTACAATGGCACTCAATTCTTATATTTCAATAGTTACTCTGTATTTAAATGGCCTAAATGCCCCAATCAAAAGACATAGGGTATCAGATTGGATAAAAAAGCAAGATCCATTGATATGCTGTCTGTAAGAGACTCTTTTTAGACTCCAAGACACCTCCAGATTTAAAGTGAGGAGATGGAAAACCATTTATCATGCTAATGGACATCAAAAGAAAGCTGGGTGGCAATCCTAATATCAGACAAATTAGACTTTAAACCAAAGACTGTAATATAGATGAGGAAGGACACAGTATCAAAATTAAAGGGTCTGTCCAACAAGATCAAACAATTGTGAACAATTATGCCCCTAACATGGGAGCAGCCATTTATATAAACCAATTAGTAACAAAATTAAAGAAACACACTGATAATAGTAGGGGACTTTAACATTCCACTCACTGCAATGGACAGATCATCTAATCAGAAGATCAACAAGGAACAAGGGCTCTGAATGACACATTGGACCAGATGGACTTCACAGATATATTCAGAGCATACTACCCTAAAGCAACAGAATAAACATTCTTCTCAAGCTCATGGAACAGTCTCCACAGCAGACCACATACTGGGTCACAAATCAAGTCCCAACAGTACCAAAAGACTGGGATCATTCCCTGCATATTTTCAGACCACAATGCTTTGAAACTGGAACTCAGTCTCAAGAGGAAAGGTGGAAAGAACTGAAATACAAGTAGGCTAAGAGCATCCTATGAAAGAAGAAATGAGTCAACCAGGAAATTAAAGAATTTAAAGAATTCATAGGAACAAATGAAAATGAAAATACAACTGTTCAAAATCTTTGGGGCACAGCAAAAGTGGTCCTAAAAGGGAAGGAGATAGCAATATAAGCCTTTCTCAAGAAAACAGGAAAGATCTCAAATACACAACCTAACCTTACACCTAAAGGAGCTAGAGAAAGAACACCAAATAAAGCCTAAATCCAGCAGGAGAAGAAAATTAATAAAGATTAGAGCAGAAATCAATGAAATAGAAACCAAAAGAACAGTAGAATGGATCAAGGAAACTAGGAGCTGATTCTTTGAAAGAATTAATAAACTGATAAATCCCTGGCCAGACTTATCAAAAAGAAAAGAGAAAGGACCCAAGTAAAATCATGAATGAAAGGGAGAAATTATAACCACCACCAATATAAGAACATATTAGAGCAACTATATGCCAACAATGAGGCAATCTGAAAGAAATGGATGCATCCCTAGAGATGTAGAATCTACCAAAACTGAACTAGGAAGAAATAGAAAATCTGAACAGATTGATAACCAGAAAAGAAATTGAAGCAGTAATCAATAATCTTCCAACAAACAAGAGTCCAGAGCTGGATGGCTTCCCAGGGAAATTCTACCAAATATTTAAAGAAGACCTAATACCTATTCTTCTGAAGCCGTTTCAAAAAATAGAAATGGAAGGAAAATGTCCAAATTCTTTTTATGAGTCCAATATTACCTTGATCCCAAAAACAGACGAAGACCCTCCCAAAAAGGAGAATTACAGACCGGTATCCCTGATGAACACAGATGCCAAAATTCTCACCAAAATCCTAGCCAATAGGATCCAGAAGTACATTAAAAGGATTATTCACCATGACCAAGTGGGATTTATTCCTGGGCTGCAAGGGTTGTTCAACCTCTGCAAATCAATGTGATATATTACACATTAATTAAAAAAGGACAAGAACCAGATGATCCTCTCAACAGATGCAGAAAAAGCATTTAATGAAGTACAGCATTGTTTCCACCATACACAAAATAAAATTAATTATATCACAAAAGCCACATATCAAAAGCCCACAGTGAATATCATTCTCAGTGGAGAAAAACTGAGAGCTTTTCCCCTAAGGTCAGGAATATGGCAGAGATATCCACTCTCACCATTGTTGTTCAACACAGTACTAGAAGTCCTAGCCTCAGCAATCAGACAAAAAGAGATAAAGGGCACCTGAACTGGCAAAGAAGTCAAATTCTCACTCTTCACAAATGACATGATACTCTATGTGGAAATCCCAAAAAATTCTACCCCCAAATTGCTAGAACTCATATGGAAATTCATCAAAGTGGCAGGATAAAAAAAATCAATGCACAGAAATCAGTTACATGTTTATATACTAACAGTGAGACAGAAGAAAGAGAAATTAAGGAGTAGATCCAATTTACAATGGTACCCCAAACTGTAAGATACCTAGGAATAAACCTAACCAAAGAGGCAAAGGATCTGTTCTCAGAAAATTACAGAATACTCATGAAAGAAATTGAGGCAGACACAAAGAAATGGAAAAATGTTCTATGCTCATGAAGAACAAATATCATTAAAATGTCTATGATACCTAGAGCAATATATACATTTAATGTAATCCCTATCAAAATACCATCAACTTTTTTCATAGAGCTGGAACAAAGAATCCTAAAATTGGTATGGAATCAGAAAAGACCCTGAATAGCCAAAAGAATGTTGCAAAAGGTGGCCAAAGCTGGTGTAATAAAACTTCAAGCTCTAATACAAAGTTGTAACCATCTAGATGATATGGTACTGGCATAAAAACAGACACATAGATCAATGGAACAGAATAGAGAGCCCACAAATGGAACCTCGACTCTATGGTCAAACAAACTTTGACAAGGCAGGAAAGAATGTCCAATGGAAAAAAGACAGTCTCTTCAAGAAATGGTGCTGGGAAAACTGGGACAGCTTTCTTCTGTATGTATATTCAGAAGAATGAAAGTGAACCACTTCCTGACACCATACACAAAAGTAGACTCAAAATGGAAGCAAGACCCAAATGTGAGATAGGAATCCATCAAAATCCTAGGGGAGAACACAGGCAGCAACTTCTTGGTAGACATGTCTCCAAAGGCAAGGGAAACAAAGGCAAAAATGAACTATTGGGACTTCATCAAGATGAAAAGCTTTTGCACAGCAAAGGACAAAACCAAAAGACAATTGACAGAATGGGAGAAGATGTTTTAAATGAGATATAAGATAAAGGGCTAGTATCCAAAATTTATAAGGAACTTATCAAACTCAATGCTCAAAGAACAAATAATCTAATCAAGAAATGGGCAGAAGACATTAGCAGACATTTCTTCAAAGAAGACACACAAATGGTCAACAGACACATGAAAGAAATGTTCCACATCACTTGGCATCAGGGAAATATAGATCAAAATCGCAATGAGATACCACCTCACACTAGTCAGCATGGCTATAATGAACCACTCAGGAAATGACAGATTTTGGTGAGGATTCAGAGAAAGGAAAACCCTCCTACACTGCTGATGGGAATGCAAGCTGGTGCAGCCACTCTGGAAAACAGCATGGAGGTCCTCAAGAAGTTGAAAATAGAGCCACTCTAAGACCTAGCAATTGCACTACTAGGAATTTACCCTAAGGATACAAATGTAGGGATCTGTAAGGGCACCTGTACCCCAATGTTTATAGTAACAATGTCCATAATAGCCAAACTATGGAAAGAGCCCGGATGTCCATTGACAGATAAATGGATAAAGAAGATGTGTGTGTGTGTGTGTGTGTGTGTGTGTGTGTGTCTGTATACACACAATGGAATACTACTAAGCCATCAAAAAATGAAATTTTGACATTTGCAGTGATGTGGATAGAACTAGAGGGTATTATGTGAAATAAGTCACTCAGAGAAAGACAATTATCATATGACCTCACTCATATGTGGAATTTAACAAAACAGGATCAGAGGTGAAGAGAGGAAAAAATAAAACAAGAAGAAATCAGAGAGGGAGATAAACTGCAGGAGACTCTTAATATTAGGAAATAAACAGGGTTTATTTCCTGGAGAGGAGGGGGCCAAGGAAATTGGGTACTGGATGATGGACATTAAGGAGGACACACGGTGTAATGAGCACTGGGTATTATATAAGGCTGATGAATCACTGACCTCTACCTCTGAAACTAATAATACGTTATAGGTTAGTTAATTGAATTTAAATAAAAAATTTTTAAAAAATCAACTTAAAGGAGTTATAGCTTACAAAAAAATGCATCCATATTTTAAAAACTCAGTATACATTGACAAAAAAATGTTTCTTCATACACAAACCAAACTAGAATGGTTACAAATATATCTAAGAGCTATGGTAGATTAGAGAAAGGAAGGGAAAAAAATTTCAAAGGATTTTTACTTTTAATTTTTCTTAAGTTTTCTGATCTTGATTAAAAGTCTCATGTGAACCTTTTATCACACATTTCATCATGACATTTGCAATTACTCTAAAAAAAGATGAAATATTACCTGGCTTCTAAGATTACTATAAATACATTAGAATTAAGATAGTTTAAAATAAACTAAGTGTGTGTGTGTGTGTGTGTGTGTGTGTAGAATGCCAAGACTTTAACATAACTTGTAATGATTATTATTATTTGTCTCAAATGGAAGGATACATTTTTCTGCTAGCTAACATGATTAGACAATGAGATGTTCTGATTAATTCTGACTTGTAGTTTTCTTTTTTTGTTTTCTTCGAGATTTTATTTATTTATTTGACAGAGAGAGTGAGTAAGAGAGCAAAAGCAGGGCTGCTGCAGAGGGAGAGGGGGAAGCAGGCTCCCTGCTGAACAGGCTGCCCGATGCAGGGCTCTATCCCAGGACCCTGGGATCAGATCTGAGCTAAAGGCAGATGCTTAACCGACAGAGCCACCTAAGCACCCTGACTTAACGATTTCTTTCCTCTACATCCACTGCTTTACTTTCCTCTGTTAAATACATGGCTATTTTATTATAAAATATTTTCATCACACAGAAAAGAGAAAACAGAACCAATATAGCGGCCACTAATTATAGGCAACGTCAGTATCTTGCCATATTTGCTTTTAACTTACTTAAAAAAAACAGCTTTACTTAGATACATACCATGCAATTTACTCATTTTAAAGTGTATATTTCAATGGTATTAATATATTTAGTGTGGTGTAAACATTACAATTTTAATACATTCTTTATGCTGATTGATTTTTTTAAAAAAAGGATCAGAAATCTAATCAAATGCTTTAAAGAGTCTAAAGTAAACTTTTAACATTAAAAACAAATAACCATATGGGGGGATGGGGTAATTGGGTGATGGGCATTAAGGGCACTCGATATAATGAGCACTGGGTGTTCTATGCAACTGATGAATCATTAAATTCTACCCTTGAAACTAATAATACACTATGTTAACTAACTTGCCTTTAAATAAAATCTTAAAAAAAAGATAAAAACAAATAAGCGTAATTTATATCTTTGTTGGGTTATCTGCAGTAGCTTATAATCACAATTAAAAATACAATCAGGGAACTTTCCAAAATGCTCGGGGCCTCTCACCGGCTGTAGAAAATGGTGAATGAAACCACTTACTATGATGTTTAGGGGGTCAAACCCAATGCCACCCAAGAAGGACTGAAAAAGGCCTACAGGAAACTGGCCTTGAAGTACCACCCTGGTAAGAATCCAAATGAAGGAGAGAAGTTTAAACAGATTTCTCAAGTTTACTAAGTTCTCTCTGATACAAAGAAAAGGGAGTTATATGACAAAGGAGGGGAACAGGCAATTAAAGAAGGTGGAGTTGGTGTTACTTTTGTCTCCCCCATGGACATCTTTGATATGCTTTTTGGAGGAAGAGGAACAATGTAGAGAGAAAGGAGAGGTAAAAATGTTGTGTATCAGCTCTCAGTAACCTTAGAAGATTTATATAATGGTGCAACAAGAAAACCAGCTCTGCAAAAGAATGTGATTTGCGATAAATGTGAAGGCTGAGGTGGTAAGAAAGGAGCAGTCGAATGTTGTCCCAATTGCCAAGGTAATGGAATGCAAATAAGAATTCATCAGATAGGACCTGGAATGGGTTAGCAAATTCAATCTGTGTGCATGGAGTGCCAGGGCCATGGGGAACGGATCAGTCCTAAAGATGGATGTAAAAGCTGCAATGGAAGGAGGATAGTTTGAGAGAAGATTCTAGAAGTTCATATTGACAAAGGCATGAAGATGGCCAGAAGATAACATTCCATGGTGAAGGAGATCAAGAACCAGGACAGGAACCAGGAGATACTATCATTGTTTTAGAACTGAAGGACCATGCTGTTTTTACTCAGCAAGAAGACATTTTCATGTATATGGATATACAGCTGGTTGAGGCACTGTGCGGTTTTCAAAAGCCAGTATCTACTCTTCACAACCGAACCACTGTCATCACTTCTCACCCAGGTCAAATTGCCAAGCACAGAGATATCAAGTGTGTGCTAAATGAAGGCATGCCAATTTATCGTAGACCATACGAGAAGGGTCGCCTCATCATCGAATTTAAGGTAAACTTTCCTGAGAATGGCTTTCTCTCTCCTGATAAACTCTCTTTCCTGGAAAAACTCCTACCTAAGAGGAAGGAAGTAGAAGAGACTGATGAAATGGACCAGGTAGAACTGGTGGACTTTGATCCAAATCAGGAAAGATGGCACCATTACAATGGGGAAGAATATGAGGATGATGAATATCATCCCAGGGGTGTGTTCAGTGTCAGATCTCTTAATGGGGCCAGGGAACAACACTGCTGGCATTTTACATACAGTAGTGAATGAGTAGCTCACTACTTGCTATTGGTTTTTTTTTTTTTTTTTAAGATTTTATTTATTTATTTATTTGACAGACAGAGATCACAAGTAGGCAGAGAAGCAGGCAGAGGGAGAGGAGGAAGCAGACTCCCTGCTGAGCAGAGAGCCCGATGTGGGGCTCGATCCCAGGACCCTGGGATCATGACCTGAGCCGAAGGCAGAGGCTTTAACCCACTGAGCCACCCAGGCGCCCCTTGCTATTGTTTTTGTTTTAATATTCAACTATAGTAGTATTTTAAAAGTTAAATGAAGGATAAACTCAAATATAAAAGCAAAAAAAATACAATCAATAAACTTTAAACATTCTGAAGGGATGATTATCAGATATATACAAGTGGCTAAAAGCTTTCTGAAACAAGAGTTTTATTCTACTTTTCTGATCTCAAATATTGTATATGCAATTTGTGATTCATTTTTATATTTTACACATGATTACATAAACAACAAATGAAACCTATTTCTTACCTCTGGTGTCCCACAAAATGTTGTCGTCGTGTCAGATATAGCAATTCCTTCTTTACAAAGCCCAAAATCTGTTAAGACAACATGTCCCTGACAAAAAGAGGGGCAGTAAGATAAAACAATGCATGGGCATAAACTGACAATTTTTAAAACCATTTTACTTTGAAATAATCGCAGACCCACAGGAAACTGCAAAAATAGTACATAGAGTTTTGTGTACTCCTTACTCAGCTTCTCCCAATGTTGGTATCTTATATAACTGTAGTAAAATATGAAAATTGGGAAACTGACATTGGTAGACTACTGTTAACCAGACTGACCATTTTATTCAGTTTTCACTATTGTTTTTACACATATGCATTTGTGTGTGTGTATATGTAAGTGTGGTTCTATGCAGCAGAGATGTACAGATCTATGTTACTATTGCCACTGTCAAGATAGAAAACTATCCATAACCCCAAAGGAACTAAGGTACACACTCATGCTACCCCTTCATCTTTGTACTCCCCTATTCCCACTGTCCCTGTCACCTTGCAACCATTCATCTGTTTTCCATCTCTATAGTTCTGTCATTTGGAGACTGTTACATAAATGGAATGAAGTGCCCTTTGAGACTGCCTTTTTTCCACCAACTATAACGATAATAAAATTGAGAATTGGCAGATTTTTTAAAAAGATAATACTTACTACTGAATCCAAAAGAATATTTTCTGGTTTCAAGTCTCTATTAAAAGGAAAGCAAAGCAAAACTGAGTATTAACTGAAATAAAGTAATAAAAAAAGAGGTTTTTGTAAGAAATACATTAAAACGTACCTGTACACTATTTTGATGGAGTGCAAGTAACCCAATGCACTGGCAATTTCAGCAGCATAAAACCTAGCTCTGTGTTCGGGAAAGGACCGTTCTCTTTGTAAGTGGAAAAACAGCTGTAAAATAGAAAAAGAAATGGGTATTAGGATCATTCACACATAAAGTGAAACAAATATATCCTATAAATACAAAAAATAGGATTGGGGTTCTTCTGAACATGAGATAAAAAGCACAGAACTCTCACTCTGTATGTGTCCCCCTGTTCTCTCTTCAACCACACGTCTTTCCTTACCCTTGCTAACTTGAACTTGCTCATCTCTCATTTATTCCTCAGTCCTCAATATGGCAATGTCCTTACCACTCTGGAAAAGATTATCAATCAAGACTGATGATGTTGACATTGCCATGGAGTGAAATAAGATCTCTCACTAGCCCCTTTTCTGACTGTGGTTTCATTTGGAAAAAAAAAAAAAAAAAAGAAAGAAAAAAATCAAACACTATTCAGAGAGACTGGAAACAAGTGGCGGCAGACCAAATATAACCCACAGATACAACGTGTTTGAGCCAAATACTGTTTTTAGAAAAAAATCTAAATTAACTGTTAACATTTAAAAATGGAGAAACTTTTAGTAAAAATTCAGGTTTGGTTTCTTCTGGGGGTGGGAGGGAGGAAGCGAAGCAACATTAAGCCTAAATTCCAGTGTGGTAGCAAATGGCTGGCACTAAGCAGCAGCCTCTCCTGCTCATTTCCTGTACTTCTGAAATCATATTTATTTCTTACCAAATCTGTCCTTTTCTCATTAGGTCACCTGCCTGGGCGAAGTTTGCCCTAGGTCTTTACTCAAAGTTCCCTGGCTTCTAAAACAATGATCTCGCTCCTTCTTCCCTGGAGAATTCCATCTCTGCTGCTTTCCAGCCCCTTATACCTCAGGGACAGCAATGTGTCTGGCCTCAGTTTCTCCACTGTTATTTTTTCTCTGGATACCCTGCGCAGGTAACCCGATCCATCCAGTGATTTTAACCACCTCTGTGTTGACGTCTTTCATGTGGACATACCCCACCTACACCTCTGCTTGGAGCCTCTCCTGCAAAGACATGATGTCTGCTGCTTTTTCTGGAATATTTCACAAGCCAACACGTTCAACTTGTCTGGAACAGAGTCCCTTGTCTTCTTTGCAGATTTACTGCTGCTGCTGTATTCTATCCTTAATGACATTCTATCCAGCTCTCTGAGCCATGGGAGGCAACAAGGTACAGTGAGAAGAGTCAGGTTTTAAAGCTGATCAGACTTGGATTCAAATTCTAGTTCTTCTCTTTCTGTATGCAATTCACTTAACTTCTCTTACAAAAACTATCCCCCAATTTTTCTTAAACTCTTCTGAAAGGTTATGGTGAAGATCAGTTATAACAGATCCTGACAGAGCAGGAATGTGGAGCCTGGCTTGGGATTCATCTAGACTGTTCCTTTACCGTTAGCCTCTCTATCTATTGAATAAATTTTTCTGTTTTTATCTTTTAATTATTTCTGAAACACTCCTTCCTTTTTAGCCCTACTATACTTCCTCTATTAGATGTAACTAATAGTACTGTAATATTCTATTTATCTGAGCACATCTATCCAATATAATATTAATGAAAACTACCCAAAATGAAAATCTGATCATACACCAACGATAGCTAACTAAATCAAAGGCACCATGCCAAGGACTTTATGTGCTTGTATTATTTAACCTACCCAACTAGTTTCAGGCAAAAAACTAATGAGGAAGCTGAGGTTTGGGAAGGCTTGTCTATTTGCTAGTATCATATCAAAGTAAGTACACATGTCAAGGTTAAACTGTTAAGTATGAAAATCAGAGGGACTATCAACTGATGAATTACTGAACTCTACATCTGAAAACCAATGGTGTTCTATGTGTTGCCTAACTGAATTTAAATTTAAAAAAAAAGAGAGACACCTGGGTGGCTCAACTGGTTAAGCAACTACCTTCAGCTCCGGACACGATCCCAGGAGGGATCAAGTCCCGCACGGGGCTCCTTGCTCAGCAGAGTCTGTTTCTCCCTCTCAAATAAATAATAAATAAATAAATAAATAAAATCGTAAAAAAAAAAAAAAAAAAAAAAGTCAGGGGGACAGTACTAGTAAGAATAACAGGAAACCGATAATGAAATTATATCCCTCCTACCTCTCTCTATACTTTCTCGTATTTATTGCCCTTCTACTACTGTCCCATTTAGCTTCTCCTCCACCAACTCCAACATTCTATTCCATTCTTTTTATTTCCCATTATCTTAGCCAAGTTTATCTTTTAGAGTACAAGCCTACATTTTCCCACCTTTACCACTCAGTTTATGAGCAATCACTGTGTAAAACGGTATCAGACGCAAGGTCCCCAAACAAGACAAAAAGCCACAGACAAAGCAGGAAGCTTGCAACAGGATCTAATCTAATCTAATCTAATCTAATTGCAGGACATTTCAAAGTCACGGACTGGTACTCAGGTCCAGGTTAAATCCAGGACGTGACATATACTAGAAAACATGGTGACATTGAGGAAGTTACTTAACTTCTCTGAGCCTTAGAAGAGTATTTATCTCAAAGAGTTATAGTGATTAATTGAAATAATGCAGGTAAAGTAATTACAAAGTTCCAGGCCCTCAATAAATTCTCATTATATGTTAGCACTCCTGTACGCACAGAATAAAATGACAAACTTCAAATCTTCAACCTTCAAAGTTTTGCCTCTTCAGCAAGGAGGCATTTTTGTCATACAACTGCACAGGGTTGAATAATGATTCTTTTAACTATCTTCGCCCACAAATGACCCAGGTATGTCTGATCACCTTTCAGGTTTGCAGTCTCCCTTCTTTTTTTTTTTTTTTTAAGATTTTATTTATTTATTTATTTGACAGACAGAGATCACAAGTATGCAGAGAGGCAGAGAGAGAGAAGAGGAAGCAGGCTCCCTGCTGAGCAGAAAGCCCGATGCGGGGCTAGATCCCAGGGCCCTGGGATCATGACCTGAGCCGAAGGCAGAGGCTTTAACCCACTGAGCCACCCAGGCGCCCCTGCAGTCTCCCTTCTAATTCCTTTATTCTACAGTTAAGTACACTCTATTAAGTTTGAAATAATTGTTTTCCTCTCTCTCTGATCTAGGACCAGGGGATGAAAGATCCTTTTGTCAAGTCTAGGACACAATCTGGGAAAATAATTTTTAGAGACATTCGGAGCTCAGATATCAAATTAGAAAGGTGTGAGGACTGAGAAACAATAACAGGGGGTGGTCCACTCTCTAAATCCTGGAATCACACACTGCCTGAGTTCAATTCCTGGTTCTAATACTTACTAACCACATAACTTGAGCAAGTTACCTAGCTTCTCTGTGCCTCAGTTTCTTTATTTTATATAACAGGATTGTTATGAAGATAAAATAATAGAGAGCCAGAGTCCTGGGCACATTCAGTATACTTGATGCATGTTAGTTACTTCTGTAATTATTATCATGACAGTAGCGTTTTCCAAAATGTATTTCAATATCCTTCTAATTCAGAGTTTTGGGGAATATTATTAACAGATTTGGTTCAAACAAAAAGGGACTGCATGCTAAGAAAATACTTTCAAAGAAATCTTCGCTTTTTTAAGGCAGAACTCAAGTCTTTAACATGCTGAAACATACTGTGAATCACCAAGAAACATACTGTTAATTGCCAATGGGATAGAACATGAAACATTTTCCACACTGACTTCACCACAGAACTCTTTATTAGAGGATCTTCTTGTCTGATTATAGTTTGCATGCTTTAGACAATGACAGGCTAGAGTAATCTTTATATGCAACTGTGGAGACAGTAATTATCTAAATACAAATCATGTTTTATTCTAACGTTTCAGTGTATTATTCTTGCTATATTACCCATGAAGTCTGCAGCTTCACATCAAGGTTCTTTTATGACTCTTCCCACCTACACACCATAAGCTGCTTAAGAGCTTTGTTTACTGTTCTCTGTATCTTGCTTTGTGCTTATTAGCCAGCATCTTGAGTCCAATAGCTGTTAATGCTGGCCTAGTCTTCCAAAAACTATGAAGCAGAGGAAAACTATGACTTTATTCTAGTTTTTCTAAACACTATCAAGATTAGAAAACTAATCATAAAACTCACCTCCCCTCCGTTAACAAAATCCAGAACAAAATAAAGCTTTTCAGTTGTTTGGAAAGAGTAATGTAATCCAACCAAAAATGGATGTTTCACATTTTTCAAAAGCACATTACGTTCAGCCATGATATGTTTTTGCTGTTTAAAAAAAAAAAAAAAAAAAAAGTAAAGGATCAACTTGTATTATATACCAGGAAACAATTCTGTTAATTGAGAAAATGGATTTAGGATAAACAACACTATTTTATTTTACCTCTTTTCTGTTGAGAACTATTTTTTTCTGTAACACTTTGACAGCATAAAATTTTCCATCCAGTTTCCTTTTTGCAAGAAGAACCTGTTGTAGTTAAAGATTGTGCAAATAATTAGACATTTCAATATTTTGATAGAAATAAGTCACTTGTCAACAAATTCATATTTAAATTATGTACAAAGAAAGTCTAAATCGGACACAGATAATGTTTTAGTTTTGAAAACTGACAACTACCGAATATTTATTCTACTTCTTCTTAGATATTTTAATAAAACAATCAACAAAAAAGGGGTGTTAATCACTTGAATAGCCAGGTACCATTTCTTTGTCACTTAACGTGCTGATGTTTGAGACTTTTACTAAATTTAAGTCCCAGAATCTATACTGCTTGAGATTCTCAAGTGTGTTCAGTGTTATGTGAGCACACAAGCCAGCCTTGAGTCCTAAAGAGTGTCCTTAGGAAATACTGAGGCTATCAACTTCATGGATAGATTAAAAAACAGAGAAGGAAATGGTTTCTACATGATCAAAATGCATTTTTGTTTTAACATTTAGGTTTCTCTTATAAGTTGTTTTGTTTTTGTTTTTTTTAAAGATTTTATTTATTTATTTGAGAGAGAGACAGTGAGAGAGAGCATGAGCGAGGAGGTCAGAGAGAGAAGCAGACTCCCTGTGGAGCTGGGAGCCCGATGTGGGACTCGATGCAGGGACTCCGGGATCATGACCTGAGCCGAAGGCAGTCGTCCAACCAACTGAGCCACCCAGGCGTCCCTTGTTTTTGTTTTTTAAAAGATTTTATTTATTTGAAAGACAGAGATCACAAGTAGGCAGAGAGGCAGGCAGAGAGAGAGGAAGGGAAGCAGTCTCCCTGCTGAGCAGAGAGCCCGATGTGGGACTCAATCCCAAGACCCTGGGATCATGACCTGAGCCGAAGGCAGAGGCTTTAACCAGCTGAGCCACCCAGGTGCCCCTCTTATAAGTTTTTAATTCAGAAGCATTCAGAGAAAGAAGCACCATGTGTAGCTGAGTTTCTACAATGGGCTGGGCTGTACGCACTTTCAAGGATCTAAGGAAATTTAGAAACGCTTGCCCAAGAAAAAAAATACTTAGGGTTTTGCAAATAACTTTAAGGGATTCAAGATGCCCAACAAGTTGTGTTAACTATTAAGTGACCCATTTCAAAGACGTCTGGATGGCTGAGTCAATTAAGCATCTGTCTTTGGCTCAGGTCATGATCCCAGGGTCCTGGGGTTGAGTTCCGCACCGGGCTCCCTGCTCAGCCAGAAGTCAGCTACTCCCTCTGCTTGCTGCTCTCCCTGCTTGTGCTCTTTCTCTGACAGATAAATAAATAAAATCTTTAAAATAAATGAATGAATGAATGGATTTTTAAGATAACCTGATATAGTGACTAGTGACACTACTGGGCCTTATATTCTAGTATATATGTTGTCTTCCTCACTACAACATAAAACCCCAGGTGTTAAATGTAAGTGTTGAATCAATAAATTGTGCATCTGGAACTGGTATTACACTGGCTGTTAACCAAGTGGAATTTAAATTAAAAATGTTAAATTTTTAAAAATAAAACATTATCAGTAGCCTGAAGCGCCCCTTCTGCCCTATTTCAGAAACTACTTATCCCTGTCTTCCTCAACTATCTTAATTTCAGGTTTTGTCTTTTTCTGAATTTTATGTAATTAGAAATCATATAAAGTTATATCTGACTACTTTCATTCTAAATAGTGTAATATGTATTTATGTTGTGGCCTGCAGCACAATTTTTGTATTTTTACTGCTGTGCAGAATAACACATCACACAATTTAAAAAATTTGATTCCAGTATAGTAACTCAACAATTCTATACATTACTCAGTGTTCATTATGGTAAGTGTACTTTTTTTTTGATAAGTGTACTCTTCATCCCCTTCACCTACTTCACCCATCCCCCCCACCCACTTCCCTTCTGGTAACCATCAGTTTTTCTCTATAGTTGAGTTCATTTCTTGGTTTGTCTTCTTTTCTCACTTTCTCATGTTCTGTTTCTTAAATTTCATATGAATGATATCATACAGTATTTGACTTTATACTCTCTAGATCCACCCATTTTGTTGTAAATGGCAAGATTTCATTTTTTATAGCTCAGTAATATTCTATTGTGTGTGTGTATGGATATGTATATACATATATTGTATCTTCTTTATACACTCATAAGTCCAGGACACTTGGTTTGTTTCCATGCCATGGTTATGTAAAATAATGCTGTTATAACCATAGGAGTGCATATATCTTTTTGAACTAGTGTTTTCATTTTCTTTGGATAAATATCTAATATTAGACTTACTGGGTCATATGGTAGTTCTGTTTTTAATTTTCTGAGGAAACTCCATACTGTTTCCCACAGTGGCTGTGCCAGTTTGCATTCCTACTAACTGTGCACAAGGGGTCTTCCTTCTCTACATCCTTACTAACACTTTTTGATTTTAGCCATTCTGACAGGTATAAGGTGATATCTCACTGTGGTTTTGATTTGTTGAGCATCTTTTCATGTCTCTGTTGCCCATCTGTATGTCCTCTTTTGAGAAGTTTGTTCATTTCTTCTGCCCCCTTTCTAACTGGATTACTTGGGTTTTCTGGTGTTGAGTTATTTCAGTTCTTTACCTATCTTGGATACTAACCCTGTATCAACCATGTCATTTGCAAATATCTTCTCCCATTCAGTAGGCTGTCTCTTTGTTTCGTTGATTATTTCCTTTGTTGTGCAGAGACTTATTTTGATGTAGTTTCAAGAGTTTATTTTTGGTTTTGTTTCCCCTGCCTCAAGAGACATACCTAGAAAAATGTTCTTTCAGCCGATGTCAGAGAAATTACTGCCTGTGTGCTCTTCTAGGATTTTTATGGTTTCCATTCTCACATTTAGGCCTTAATCAAATAGAGTTTATTTTTGTGTATGGTTTAAGAACATAGTCCAGTTTCATTCTTTTGCATGTAGCTATCCAATTTTCCCAACACTGTTTGTTGAAAAGACTTTGTCCAATTATATATTCTTGCCTCTTTTGTTGAAGACTAATTGACTGTATAATTGTGGGTTTATTTCTGGGCTCTCTATTCTGTCCCACTGTTCTATGTGTCTATATTTGTGTCACTACCATACTGTTTTGATGACTGCGGCTTTGTAGTATATCTTGACATCTGGATTGTGATACCTCCAGTTTTTTCTTTTTCAAGATTGCTTTGGCTGTTTAAGGTCTTTTGTGGTTCCATATAAATTTTAGAATTATTTGTTCTAGTTCTGCGAAAAACTGCATTACACAGTTTAATCCACTTTTTAATGGACAGACATTTGGACAGTTTATGAATAACAATGCCATGAATATTCTGGCAAATGCCTTTCTTAGCACATGTGTGCATGCATGTCTATTGGACATACAGCTAGAAGTAGAACCAATGTGTCACACAGTGGCATACCTTTAGCTTCAATAATTAATAGCAGTTTTCAATAGCATAGGTATTTCACACAGGAATAAATCTAATCAAAGATGTGTAAAACTCTATATTAAACACTGTAAAACATTACTGAGAAAAGTTAAAGATGAATTAAATTAAGAAAGGGATATACCAGGGTGCCTGAGCGGTTCAGTGGTTGGTTGTCTCTTTCTTTGGCTCAGGTCATCATCCCAGGGTCCTGGGATTGAGTCCTGTGTTGGGCTCCCTGCCAAGCAGGGAGCCTGCTACTCCCTCTGCCTCTACCCCTTCGCCCCACACGTGCTTGCTTGCTTCTTCTCTCTCAAAAAATTAAAATCTTAAAAAAAAAAAAGAAAAGAAAAGAAAGGGATATACCATGGTCATGGATTAGTAAACTCAATAATGTAAAAGTAGTAATTTTTCCCAAATTGACCTACAGATTAAAACTCAAAAAGATATGCAAAGGGCTAAAACCTTTTTTTTAAGATTTGTTTATTTGACAGACAAAGATCACGAGTAGGCAGAGAGGCAGGCAGAGAGAGAGAAGGAAGAAGGCTCCCTCCAAGCAGAGAGCCTGATGCGGGGCTCGATCCCGGGACTCTGGGACCACAACCTTAGCTGAAGGCAGAGGCTCTTGAAGAACAAGGAGGGGGGATCTGTTTTGTTGGATATCAAGCAACACAATCTAGCAGCCTGATGGAATAATATATATCTTGAAACATAAACATATAAAATCTAGAAGAAGATCCATGCATATATGGACACTAGATAAATGAAGAAGTTTACCCTGCAGTTCAGTGGGGAAAGAATTGCTGTTTCAGTAAATTGTGTGGGTCAGGTGGCCATCAATAGGGGAAAAATGAACTGCGACCTTAAAATTTCATGCTACATCCAAGAACCAATTCCTGGTAGACTCTAGATCTAAACATGCAGTTTCCAAAAGACAATGTTTTGTTTTTTTGTTTTTTAAATATTTTATTTATTTATTTGAGAGAGAGAGGGAGAGAGAGCAAGAGCACAAGAGGGGAGAATGTCAGAGGGAGGAATAGACTCTCCACTGAGCTGGGAGCCTGATGTGGGACTCAATCTCGGGACTCCAGGATCATGACCTGAGCCGAAGGCAGTTGCTTAACCAACTGAGCCACCCAGGCACCCCTGTTTTTTGTTTTTAACAACGGATTATCTCTAACATCCTGAGCATTCTGAGCTCAGTATCCCTTTCTAACTTTCTGTTGCTATACTAGCACAATATCCAGCACATACTGTGTGGTCAACATGTGTGTGCGTATTAACACACATGGATTTAATTGTATGGTTATAGTTTCTGGTATCCAGGGAACTCAGAAAACAAACTAGAGATACCCAAAGCTCAGAATGTAGCAAACCATAATTAAACACATGCATATTTATTTTCACTACAGATTGAAGCGTAGTACAAAGAAGCACTTAAATATATCTAAAGATTCTGGCAACTTCATCCACAATGCTTCTGGCCTTAAAGCAGTTTCTCCTTCCTTGGTATGGCCACACTGTCAAGTTGTATGATTCATCTGCCGCTCACTGTATGAGGAACGGCAGGGTTTTCACACATCCCTTTCCTTCCCCAACTGTTATTTTCACAGTTGCTCATTTTTGTCTTTCCAGCTTCAGCCTAAACAGAACCTCTTTAAAGAAGCCGACCTTGACCAACCCACCTGAGTAGGAATTTTCCCCCCACTTGCCTATTGTCCTCTATCATACATTCTATTCTATGTTTTACATCACAGTCCCCATTACTGCTTTTCATTATTTATTGACTGCATATTTTTAATCGCCTCTTTCCCCAATGGGGTTGCAAGCCTCACAAAGGTAGTAACTCTCTCAGTTTTGTTCAATACTCTCTAACTAACCAGGAGTCAGTACAATGCTTGGCACATGAGAGGTGCTAACTGTATGCCAGCATCTGTGCGACACACAGGTTCTACTTCTAGCTGTATGTCCAACCTACATGCATCCTATGCACCAAGAAGGGCATATGCCAGAATATTCAAGGCATCGTTATTCATAAACAATCTAAACACTCAAACAAATGAACTTTATGTTAAAATTTGAGTAAATGCCTTAACTACCTAAGTATTTTGAAGGTAGAGAAAGCATCGTAACTCCATATCCTGCATACCAGCAAGTCCTGTGGCCTGGAATGTATAAGGCATGCATTCCTGAAGTACTTATTTACTGAGTGGCAAAATAAAAACACTCTTACCTTGCCAAAGCTGCCTTTCCCAATAACTTTCAGGAAATCAAAGTCTGTTGGTTTAGCACTGAAAAAAATGAATGATGACAAGAATTAGCCTCCTCGAAACTGGAAAGATGTTAACTTTTTAAACATTTCTTAGCACCTCACTCTTTACTAAGAAAATGCTGGGCAAAAAACATTTTAGCATGAAGACTCCAGGTTTCACACATGTAGTTTCTCATCTTGAATATAAAATAGGTAATAATGGATAATAGTAAATATCTACTTGCTGATAAGACATTTTACAACTTTATTAAAGCCTTGTTAGGTTCTGCTTAAGACAGATTTCATTAATAGTCCCTTTGGGAGAAAAGGATAGACCTCTCTCTCTCTATATATATATATATAGTTTTGAAGTCAATTTTATTTAACCATAAACCTCACCCATGTTGTTAATAAGGACACTGAGTAACTATATAAATTAGTAATACATTCCAAGGACTACCTCATCTGGCAATTCTTTGGACATATAATAGCACTTATTGTGCATTACACATAAAAGACCTCTCTGCTTATTCTCATAGATGGTAATTCAGGAAATCCAGTAGAGAAACCAAAAGGATTACTACTTTTGTCCTTTTATTTATTGACCTGTCAGGTGAAAACAACATTGGCTGTAGGTACGCAAAAGCACATGGCAGCAGAAAGTTGAGCCAAAGCAGCCAGAAGAGCTTTTTCCTTCAACACACTCTGAATCCCAAGTTGGACTAGGGAGAGGAGAAAAACTCCATTTAGATTTTAAACTTCCTTAATTTTTCTTAAAACTTTTATTTATTTGAGAGAGAGACCACAAGCAGGAGGGGAAGGCAGAGAGAGAGCAAGAAGCAGACCCCTCCTCTGAGCAGGGAGGGAGCCTGACATGGGGCTCAATCCCAGGACACTGAGATCATGACCTGAGCCAAAGGCAGATGCGTAACCAACTGAGCCACCCAGGTGCCCCTAGGTTTTAAATTTTCTTTAATTCATTACCGAGATAAATGGTCAATTCAAACATGAGAGTAACACCAGGTCTAGGTTAAATAATAACAGGTAAAGATTAGGGAGATAAATACTTAACTAGGCTCAGGTGTTTTTCTTCTTCAAGAATCTGCTCTTTGGACTAGTTACTTTGTTCTTGAATGACATGCTGAGATACTGAAATAGTTTTTTTTAAACAAACGTAATAGCAAAAAATCATGCAAATTCCTCAATCATGCTATTCCTCAAAAGAGGCTAACTGAGACAAGACCCAAGGCCCCAGTGTTAATTGTTGGTGACAAATCCTAACTGAAAGTCAGTTTCTGTTTCTGTGCTGCCTGACCAACTCTGAGTATGGCAACAGAAAAGCAGCTTAAAACCAAACCTCCCCTTCCGGCTACCACCTCCCCCATTTCTTTGCTTTCCTTTGCAGTAAAACTCCTCAAGTAAGAGATCGAAATTCTTTGGCTATTCCTGCTATCCTCTCCCTTAATTCTCTCTCTCTCTTTTTTTTTAAAGATTTTATTTATTTGACAGTCAAAGATCACAAGTAGGCAGAGAAGCAGGCAGAGAGAGGGGAAAGCAGGCTCCCCGCTGAGCAGAGAGCCCGATGCGATGCGGGGCTCGATCCCAGGACTGAGACCATGACCTGAGTCAAAGGCAGAGGCTTAACCCACTGAGCCACCCAGGTGCCCCTCCCTTAATTCTCTCTTGAACTCCTTCCTATCAGGGTCTATATCCACCATACCACTGAAATGGCTTGCAAAGGTCACCAATGACTTATCAAGTCCAGTGGTCAATTCTCAACACTTACTTGCTTTACCAGCAACATTAACAGAGTGAATTACTACCCCCTTGAGACACTTTGTTCACCTGATTGTGTGACATCACATTCTCAGTTTTTCTACCTTACTGCAGCGGTGAATGACCCAATCCTTGGGCTATTTCTATCTGTCTTTACTCACTAAGTGGATCAAAAGGGTGAGGGAAACATTACATCCTGGGATAAAAGACAGACTACTTGAGAATGAATGTGGTGAACCTGAAGGATCATTATAAGCCAAGTACAGCAACACTATACGTTTTCCTAAACCATGGCAGATACCACTCATCAGTCAGGGCACTCCTCCAGCTGAGCCAAGATGTGGCCCTGGAATCCTCTGTATTCAGTGGTCTAACCTCTAATGAAATGCCGGAGTCGACATTCAAGATGAAGTCTGTATTTGCCTTCCCTGTGCTTAAGCAAATAAGGGACTATGAGAGGAACTGGTTAAAGCAGGTTTACTACCCTTTACTATGCTAATGTCTATCATGATTCCTCTGGAACAAGCTGGCTGACAACTAGGGTTTCAGCAGTAAATACTGAGTACCAGTCATACCCATTAAGCCTGTATGGATGCTTCTGTCAGAGTAACCTCCCAGGACTTAAGATCTCCTTAGAAATACAGTCTATTTCCATCCACTCCTCCGTGCTTAGCAAAATAAGTCAATCGGAGAAAGACAACTATCATATGATCTCCCTGATACGAGGAAGTGGAGATGCAACATGGGGGGTTAAGGGGGTAGGAGAAGAATAAATGAAACAAGATGGGATTGGGAGGGAGACAAACCATAAGTGACTCTTAATTTCACAAAGCAAACTGAGGGTTGCTGGGGGAGGGGGGTTGGGAGAAGGGGGGTGGGGTTATGGACATTGGGGAGGGTATGTGCTATGGTGAGTGCTGTTAAGTGTGTAAACCTGGCGGTTTACACAAATAAAAATATATTGTATGTTTATAAAAAATTAAAAAATTAAAAAAAAATAAACACACACACACAAAAGAAATACAGTCTATTGGCTTTACACACACACGCACGCGCACATTCATACACACACACACACACACACATTCATACACACACACACACACACACACACAAAATAATAGCGGGAAAAAATAGCAAAACAGCAGAACCCAATTACAATTGGTGGATTTAAAAACTCCTCAGAACTCTATCAAAGCAATGCAAAGCTAGAGCAGTAAAACAGGCAAGCATTTGATAGTATTATATTCACTATAACTATGATTATTATATTTTTCAGGGTTCTAGTTAAACTGGTCTAATTAAAGTGGTATGTACATACACAGGCACAAAAAAAGGTCTTCTCAGAATTCAATTAGAGGAGGTTTGAAACAGACTTACTGAGGATTTCCAGATGGTCCCAGGTTGATGTTCTGTGAGGTAGAGTGTAGCTGTTGGGATGGGGGAAAAAAAGCAGTAACGCTCTTATTGGAGTTTCAAGGTTATCAGTCAGTGAATGTTTCTGAAATAAAATATACTAACTCTGCCATAAATATTGGATGTACTGCATGTAAAAGAAGCCTGAAGTCCTCATTCTTAACAAATGTACTAACTTATTTGGAAACACACAATCAATATAATTACGATAAATTTCAAGAGCAGTTGTAAGGAAAAACACAAGGCAGAAACAAAGCTCACGGGTGTCAAATGAAGTACACTGGGGAAAGCTCCTTGGACAGGTAGGTGTAGAAACCACAATTTAGGAAGGATCATTTCTACATTTAAAAAGCTGGTTAAAATGGCTGTCTGTTTTTTCAAATTTTCAAGTAATTGTTTATTAATTTATGATATGGAAATGATAATATCATGATAATGAAGACTACTAAAGCTGGATTGAATTATAGGAGACAGACCTATTTCTAAATCAAATACATGTAGACAAGAGTGCTTTTCTTTCTAAGTCCACCCTGTAGTCAAATAAAAATTTTAAATAGCCTTTTCTCTCAATAATTAATATAGTAAATTCAATCCCTAATATTAATTTAGAAGTAAATCTTTACTTACTATGCCATAAAGCAATTTAACTAAAAAAAAAATTCTTGCTAATTAATAGCTAGAAATTTAACCCCAAATCCTGCAAGATTAATCTCGTGATCTTGTTAACGCGAGCACTTTTTATAAAACCAACTGTAAGTGAATTCTGCTTCACATAAATTCCCTTTGAGATTCCTTATGCATAGAGAATTAAAAGTTATAAATATCCCAAATATGCATACTTTTACTACAGCCCTGCATAATTATCCTTCAAGTAAGTTATAGATACGAGCTTTAAAAAATTTTTCTCTTTAATCAGAACCAAAAAATTTTACCTAAGCAATTTTTTATTAGAGACATACATCATACAGATTTCTACTTAAATTCATTTGAAACTTACCATCTCCAGAATGCAAACTACTTTTAAAAATAAAGGGCAAAGGTTCCTAAGCATAATGTATTTCTTCAATAATAACAATACTGCCACCAGCTTTTAACTTACAAAACAAAATTTCCTATCAATATCTCTACATGAAAAATCTTCATATAATACAGTTTCAGCCCCTAGAAGACAGAAATACAGAAGACCACACAATCTAGCACAAGACAAAAAAAAATGTATAAAAAAATCTGGTTCGAGAAATGAGAAGCATCCTGTTGTGCCATAATTTTAACATGGAGGAATCTTTTCTGTTTATATATTATATTGTTCCAGAGAATCTGATAACATAATACAAACTAAGTTACAATTTTGATAAATTTATTCTTTTAATGAAAGTGCAGAAAACTGATGGATCATTTTTTTTCTTTTTAAAGATTTAGTTCAGAGGGAGAGGAAGAGAGAGCTTCAGGGTGAGCAGGGGGAGGGGAAGAGGGAGAGACTCTTCAAACTGACTTCCCATTCAGTGTGGAGCCCCATGTAGGCAAGCCCACAACCCATGAAATTACGACCCGAGCCAAAACCAAGAGCCAGTCACTTAACCAACTAGGCCACCCAGGCCCCCCCAAATTGGATCACTTTTCTATTCAATTAACTCTCCTCATATAGATGAGGGAAGAGGAATTCAATAAGCATGGATTAAAGAATAGGACAACCTATATGCCCTGAATTGCACCAAGCACAATGATAATGGAAATTATTGGGAAATATAATCAGATAACTTTTTACTCTATCTACTATTTTTTTTTTAATTTTTATTTATTTATTTGACAGAGAGAGATCACAAGTAGGCAGAGAGGCAGGAAGAGAGAGAGAGAGAGGAGGAAGCAGGCTCCCTGCTGAGCAGAGAGCCCGATGCGGGACTCGATCCCAGGACCCTGAGATCACGACCTGAGCCGAAGGCAGCGGCTTAACCCACTGAGCCACCCAGGCGCCCCATCTATCTACTATTTTTAATGATTATACTACACCAAGGACGAGGTATAATTTATTAACAGTGAACACTAATAAAAAGCATAAGTTTCTTGACTTTTTTTGGCCTCTACTTTTCTCTCACTAAATAAGGTAAAAAGGTCCAGATGCCCTGAAAGATATTTTATGGCTATTAATTAAGTTATCCACATAGAAGTCTTTATCAAACAGCTACACCAGGGTGCCTGGGTGGCTCAGTCCGTTAAACATCCCACTGGTGATTTCGGCTCAGGTCATGATCTCATGGGTCTTGAGACTGAGCCACTGGTTAGGCTCTGCGCTTAGCAGGGAGTCTGCTTGAGATTCTCTTTCACCCTTTTCTGAAGATTTTTTTTTTTAATCCATATTTTAAAACTGCAAGAGATCCTAGTCCCAAGTTTCCGATTTTATGGATGAAAAAAGAGAAAGGAAATGAAATTCAGATCTGAATGAAACGTGGCAGAGAACAGGAACCAGAACCTGGGAAGGTCTCTTTAGTCTGGTTCTTACTTCAAAACCAGCTGTCTCCTACAGCAAGACAAGGTATTTTTCAAATGACCTTAACCTATATCCTCTCAACATGATTGCCAAGCAAAACATGGAAAATCAGGGTTACATACATTTTACTCTTTAGAATATAGTTTAATAGTTTCATCTTTTCCAATTAAAAACATATACTCATAGTTGGAAAATATGGAAAGAAAAAATGCTTTTGAAAAATCTATAACCGGGGTGCCTGGGTGGCTCAGTGGGTTAAAGCTTCTGCCTTCGGCTCAGGTCATGATCCCAGGGTTCTGGGATCGAGCCCCACATTGGGCTCTCTGATCAGGAGGAAGCCTGCTTCCCCCTCTCCCTCTCTGCCTGCCTCTCTGCCTACTTGTGATCTCTGTCTGTCAAATAAATAAATAAAATCTTAAAAAAAAAAAAGAAAAGAAAAATCTATAACCTTATTAACCAATGATTTTGCAAATATTACAGCAACTTCATGTAGTTTTTACTTAATGTTAAAAAACTGACTGGAATCATACTGTGAGAATATGCCTATAAAATTTTATACCCTGATTCCAGGTAACAGTATGTCAAAACTTATCCTAAAAAATATTCTCAAAATGGTACAGTATATAGGGAGAAACATTATTTAGTTAATATTTAAATTGATCCTAATTTTTCATATAAACTGTACAACAGTGAGTATTCTTTTCTGTGTGAGGAAACATTTCATTTGCATCAACTCCTAAATAACTTGAATATTTTCATGTTTGGTAAACATTGCCAAATTGTTTTCCAAAAGAGTTGCATAACATTATGCAAATGCCAGGAAAGCCTGAGGGTGCCTACTGTGCTCTACCCTTATCAGTCCGGAAATATTTTATTTACTTTACATTTTTGTTAATTTGGCAGAGAAAAAAATCTCTGTTGTACAAATTTCACTTGCTACTGGCACTGATGGATTGAACATTCCCCCACATATCAATTTACTAACAGTATTTCTTCATGCCTCTTTTCTCTTAATCTACTGGGATCTTATTAAGTGTCCTTTTTAAAAATCCATTTGTATGACATTTTTATATAATATTTTTCCTTCTTATGCCGTATTTATACAAGTGCTGTCCTAGTTTGTTTCCCTTTTGACAAGCTGCACAGATAAAAAATTAAAATACCTTTTATGCTGTCCTAGGACCAACCATGTCACAAATGGAAAAGATAAATCAGTTCTCTTAACTGAAAACCCTCTTGTGGCATCAGAGATGGAAAATTACAACTTTATAGTAGTCACAAAAAAAGAATAGGTCTATTTTCCAAATGAAGATTTTTAGCTGTGCGACAGTAACATTCTGATTCATGTTATCTTTTAAATCACAAAAACAGAACCATGACAAAATAAGACATTATAAAGACAAAAACACCCTTCAACCCAATACCTCTGATTTTTATGTCTATGTTAAGCAAACATATATAGTTTTCATCACTTTTTAATTATAAAGGTGTTACCATATTTATATATACTTTTTCATTATAATTTTAATTGCTAAATAATAATTCTCTGGGCTAAGTTTAACAATTTACCTTTTTCACATCACTTTCGAAAGTAAATGTTGAAAACATCTTTATAATATGCTACAGCTTATTCTATTTATCTATTTGTTATCACAATTGATTTAAAAAAATAAGAATATTCTAGTGTTGATTTCGAACACATACTGGTTATGTGCCTGTACCTACAGGAATACGACTTAGTTGATGCCAACTGGCATATGTATAGTGATTGGCTTTTTGAATATAAAAACTTAGCAATGTAGAGGAAGAAGTATTCAATTAACACAAAGGCCTTTCCTGCTGGTCTAAATTCAAAAAACAGCTTAAGTATGTTAATGATTATGAAGATATATAATGATAAAAAATTAAGATGTAAAGCAAAGGCAGAATATAAAATTGTACATACTATGCAATTAAAATTAGGTCACTAAAAAATCCTTATATATTAAGAGAAGGTTAGAAAGAAAACCACTAAAATATTAAAAATTACTGCTCTGGTTAGTGATAAGAAAGCAATACATCTATTTTTTTTTTTTTGAAGATTTTTTTATTTATTTGTCAGACAGAGAGTGAGCACAAGCAGAGGACTAGTGGCAGGCAGGCAGAGAGAGGGAGAAGCAGGCTCCCCAAGGAGCAGGGTGCCAGATGCGGGGCCTGATCCCAGGACCCTGGATTGTGACCTGCACTAAAGGCAGATGCTTAACCGAATGAGCCACCCAAGTGTCCCTGCATCTATTTTCAAAATTTCTACTAACAAACTTTCTACTATTCTACCTACTAAATTGCTAGTATGTATTGCTTTTTTATCACAGACGTACTCATTTTGTAAGTTTTATAAGAAATAGTAATCAGTAAAAGGTGAACACATTTGTTTTTATGTATTCTAGAGAGTAGAAAATTTACAATAGATGAAATTACATAATTTTAAGTATATGTTGCTGTAAAGTTGCCAGTAATTTCATCTTTGGGGAATGGTATTTTTTCTTTTAAAAAGATACAATCCCTCTTACTACCTTCTGAGTACTTCTTTCATCCTCATCTTCAGATGGATCTGACTGATGTTTTGGACTGTCCATTTGAAGGAATGCTCTGACATCTGGACTAAAAACAAAAATTAACTTTATTATGACTTTGAAAGCATTTCTATAGCTTTTCTCCCTTTTAAATTGAAAATAACCACAGTAATATTTAAAGAATGAAAGCCAATACAATCCGTCAATATTATTATAAAAGGAACAAAATGATTAATTTTTTAAAAATAGGGAATTCAACAAATGGTCAAAGCTATCAACAAGGCAGTTCATAAAGAAAAAGACCCAAATGGTAAGGACGATGTCTAGCTTAATTAATAATAGAAGAAATTCAAATTAAAACACTAATAAGATGTCATTTTATGTCCATTAACTGGCTAAAAGTTAGAAAGACAGATAACATCAGAAGTTGGTATGGATATAGGGAAAGAGACACCCTCATGCATTGCTAGTAAGAATGTGAAATGAGGCAACTTTTCTGAAAAGAAATTTGGCAATACTTGGTGTAACTGTGTCTGCATTTTTCCTGGGCCCAGAAATTCCAGTTCTAGGAATAAACCACAAAAAAAATTATGTGCAGTTTCAAAAGACACATAACTAGGATACTGACTGTAACTTTCTAATAGTTAATCAAAAGCAAAATAGACATCTGCCACTAGAGAAATTAGTAAGAAAGCTATGGTCACTGACCACAGAGAATTCTACTCAAGTCAGAAACAAGGTAGCACAGTATCATTTTTGTGTATATATATATTAAATATTCACAGACATGAAGCAACACTCAATAAAGCAAATTCCAAAGACATAACAAATACATGAAAATGGGTATCAATGGGAGGGATGATGAGATGAGTAGGAAGACCAAATATGAAGAGAAAAAAATGAGAGTAAAATACAAGAGAGGCCTTGGTGCACTAATGCAGAGAGGATTGCATTAATGACAACCCTGAGGGATGATTTAATCCCTGTATCTGAGGTTTCTCTTCCTCACATTGTCTTTAATGCTTAAGTAAAATATAGATTCATTGTAGGAAATTCAGAAAAATGAAAAATAATTTTTAAAAAACAGTAGGGTTGATGAGAATGGATAATAGCCACTGTGGAAAAAAGAGTTTGGCAGTTCTTCAAAAAGTTAAACATAGAATTTCCATGTGATTAAGCAATTCCATTCCTAGGTATGTATCCAAGAAAAATAAGAACATATTCACACAAAAACTCACAAATGTTCATAGCAGCATTATTCACATAGCCAAAAAGTAGAAATAACCCAAATGTCTATCAGCTAATGAATGGACAAACAAAATGTAGCATATCCACACAATGGAATATTATTTTGTCATAAAAAGGAATGAAGTACTGACACATGATATTCCATGGATGAACGTCAAAAACATTAGGCTAAAAAAAAAGACGAAAAAGGTCATATATTATAAGACTGCATTTTATGAAATGTCCACAGTAGGCAAACCCATAGTAATAGAAAAGCAGATTAGTGGTTGCTAAGGTTTGGGGGAAATTCAAAAGTACTGCTAACCCTTCAACAACTTGAGGGTTAGGGACAGCAATGCCCCATGTAGTTGAAAATCCATGTGTTACTTTTGATTCCCCCCAAATTTAACTACTGACAGCTTGCCGTTGACCCAAAGCGTTACCACTAACATAAAGAGTTAACACTTACTTTGTGTTATATGTATTACTTACTGTATTCCTAGAATAAAGGAACCTACAGAAAATCTTAAAAAAACCACAAGAGAAAATGTATTTACAGTACTGTCCTGAAGTTATCAAAAAATAACCAGGCATAAACAGACCCACAGTTCAAATCCATGTTGTTCAAGGGTCAATTGTAGTCTCTCTGGAGTGATGGTGTTACATTAGCCTTGAGGCAACAGAAATGGATAGTTGTGATGGTTGAACAGCAATGTGATTATATTAAATACCACAAAATTGTATACTTTAAAAATAATTAGAAGGGTGAATTATATTTATGTGAATTTTATCTCAATAAAAAAATTTTTTATTCTTTTTTTTTTTTTTTTTTTAAACAAACCCTTAAGTCGAGGGAGGGATGACTTTAAATAAATTGCTGCGAGGGAACTGCTCTGCTATGAACGAAGCCCCGACCCAGAAGCAGGCCGTCTCTGAATGTTTTAGCACCAGGTTCCCCACAAACATGCGTTGCGTGATGGGCAAAGAGAGGTGCAGCCTCCTTTCCGGCCGCGCCCCGTTTCCCGAGATGAGGGGCTCTCTGCACCCAACCCCAGTCCTGACGCGTGGCGGTGTACGCCACGCCACGCCACGCAGGGCATATGCAGTGGCCTGCCGGCAGGGACCACATCATACCAGCCATCTTAGGCCATCCAAGGCCAACCGAGGCCAATTGAGGCTCCACAGCCTTGCCCTATCGTTCGCCTGAGTGGGATTCTGATTTAGAGGCCCTCCGTCATAATCCCACAGATGGCAGCTTCGCCCCATTGGCTCCTCAGCCAAGCACTAAAAATTTCTTTTAAAGGTGAAGTTGAGGATCTTCAATCTTAACACACAGAGGCAACTTTTACTAATCTTGGTGGTATTTTATTTCAAGATTTTCCTGCACTGTTAAGACCATTCTGTATTTAAAATATTTTGATCTTAACTATTTTTCACCTAAATATTACATCATAAACATTTCCCCATGTTGTTAAAAACTCCTTGTGAACAGTCACTCTTGATAGATGTATGATGTTGTATAATAAGAGTGCACTAAATGTTACTCAATGATTCTTTAGCTTTAAGATATATATATAGATGGCCTCCAACTTTTTACTATATAATTTACACTGCTATAAATGTTGCCATTGATAATCTTCATGCACAACATTTAGAACTGCATTTAGCATTTTCACTATAGGTTTTTAAAAATACACTGACTTATAAATAATTTTCAGGATTTAAATACAGTTTGTTAAGCTGATTTCCAGAGAGGTTATATTAATTTATTCTTTCCCAGCAGTATATGAACATTGTAAAGATTCTCTCTAGCTCTTGTTAGCATTAAATATTAGTTTATATTACTATCTTTAATAATATAAGTGAAAATAGTAATTTAAAGAAAAGGCACTCAACTTTATTAGTAATCAGTGAAATACAAATTAAAGCAACAATAAGTGACCATGACCCACTCATCAGAATGTCTAAAACTGAAGAAACTAACAATACTAAGTGTTGGTGAGGTGAGCAGTGATCTCAGACATGGATAGTGGAAGTATTATCTGGGACAATCACTTTGGAAAACATATTTAACATTATCCCCTAAGGTTAAACATATACACTGCAACCCAGAAGTTCTACTCCAGATTTATCACATGTTTGCACATGTGCACTAAAAGACATGTTAATGGCAACATTATTTGTAACAAAATAAAAATAACTCAAATGTGCATCAGCAGTAAAATGGATAAACTGGAGTATATTCATACAATGGGCTATTATAGAGCAGTGGAAATCAATAAATTCTATTTGTCCAACAACATATTTGTGTTTATATTTGTGTCCAACAACATAAATGACTCTCACATGATTGAAAACAAGCCAGATATAGAATACATGCTGTATGATTCCATGTATTATAAAGTACAACAATGGCACCTTAATCTATCCTGCTAAAAATCAGGAGAATCATTAACTTTGGGAAGGAGGGAAGGAAGAGAGTTTCAGAGGAGGCATGTGAGGGGTTTCCGGTATGCTCGTAATGTTCTATTTCTTGGCCTCAGGGGTGGGAACATAGATGTGTTCAACTTCTCGTAGTTCATTAAGTTGTATAATCATGATTTGTGCTCTTTTCTGTATGTGTTATCCTGCAATAAAGCTAAAATAAGGTATTTTTACTCGTATTTGCATTTCTTATATAAGGAAATACTCAGTTTCTCTGGTAATTAACCAGCCACTTGTATCTCCTCTTTCATAAATCATTAATGTGCTTTGTCCATTTCTTTTGGTGTCTTAAGTGTGTACTATCTGTACAAGCTCTTTCTATATTAAGCAAATTTTATCTATTGTCCTTTACTATGGGAAGATTTTCCTACATTTTTGGTTTTTAATTTCACTTGTGATTTCTGGGGTTCAAAAGTTTTTATTTAGTCAAACATCATTGTTTTACTTTACAATACATCATGCGCTACTAACATGCTCAGAAAACCCTTTATTTAATCTAGAAATCACAGATGTAAGTATTAACCTATCTTATTCCAGTTTTTAAATAATTCTAAACATAAATTTTAATAAAAAGTTTTAAAATAAGCAAGCAGAGGTATTTTTAATTTTTAGGTAATCTCTACACCCAACATGGGGCTCGAACTCACAACCGCAAGATCAAGACTTACACATTCCGCTGACTGAGCCAACCAGTACCCCATTAAGTAAAGGTATTTGTAAAGTGCATTTCCTTAACACAGGAGAAACAGGTACACAGTAGGTGTTCAAGATACACTTGATGACTGGCTTCTCTTCTTGCTCTCGTTAATCTATTTCATAGTTTGAGGTATAGAGTAAAAGTGTGAAAATTAACAAAGCTCTATCAACACCAAGCTGAGATTCAGAAAATATAAAATGTCATTTTTTATTAAAAAGAAAATGTCAGTTAAAAATTAAGTTTGAAAAATCTCTTGGCTATTTATTTTTGGAATTCTATAAATGTCCTCTACCCTGAATGCAATGGTGGCATTATCGGTTATATAGGTACATAAAAATCCATTAGGTTATATACTTAAGAATTATGTATTTTATGGTATAATGTTAAAATGAAAGTAATCAAATTGCTTTTAATTGACTTTTAATACCAAATATAACATCTCTGAAATGCTATAGTTCCAGATCCAGAATCAATATTTAGAATTTGATACATAGAGGTAGAGGTTCTGAGTAACACTTCAAAATGCCAGGAGAAATAATCACCAGCAACAACATTTGTTCTATATTTATTCCATGTGAGGCTCTGTCAAAGAAGACAAATTCAACCTCTCGATTTATGAACTCTATTTCAAACAAGCCACTAATGTGACAATCTGAAGTAATCTCAAGTGCAGACAGGAAAAATTAATGGTTAGGGAGTGGATCTAAGCTGAAGACCCAAAAATGAAAACACATGTCAAGCCATGGATCTACCTGTATGTTCCTAGGTATTTCTGATATGACTCACCTTTCCAGCTTAGTGGCATGAGACCCACACAGGGCTGGGAAAGCCCCTTGTTAAGTGGCTGCCTGCAGTTCTGGGTGGCGAAGGCCTGGAGACCTTGTCTGGGTCAAGAGAATACTGCTCCACATGGAACAAGGATAGTGGCATGTGTGCATGACCTTTGCCAACTCCTTCAGCCTTATCTCCTTTCTGAAAACCTACTCCATATTCTAGTCACTGTGAAATGTAAACACTTAAATGTCTTCAACATGTCCGGCTTTTTGTAGATTCCATTACATGTACTACTCCTTTTGCCTGGATGTACTCCCTACCTTTTCTTGAACAACTGCACATCCTTTAAATCCCAGGAAGACTTGTTTGCCCTCCTCCCAAGGAAAGCTGGCCACATTTTTCTCCATTGTCTTCTAGTACCTCTATCATAAAACTTTCTTACCTTTAATTGCTTGTTTACATGTCTGTTTCTCCCACTAGACTGGGAGCCTGTGCCTCTGGCAGGTTTTTTCATTACCAATGCATAGAGCAGATACTTAATAAGTTCTTTTTAAAAAAGTTTTTATTTAAACCAAACTATGGAAAGAGCCCAGATGTCCACTGAGAGATGAATGGATGAAGATGTGGTGTATATGTGTACACATACACATGCACACACACACATAGACACACAATGGAATATGCAGCCATCAAAAAAAGAAAACCTGGCATCTGCAACAACATGGATGGAGCTAGAGGGTATCATGCTAAGCGAAATAAGTCACTCAGAGAAAGACAATTATCATATGATCTCACTGATATGCAGAATTTAAGAAACAAGGCTGAGGATCACACGGCAAGAGAGGGAAAAAATGAAACGAGACGATACCAGAGAGGGCGACAAACCATACAAGATCTTAATCTTAGGAAACAAATGGAGGATTTCCGGAGGATAGGAGTATAGGGAGATGGGGTGGCTGGGCGATGGATACTGGAGAGGGTATGTGTTGTGGTGAGCACTATGTATTATGTAAGACTGATGAATCACAGACCTGTACCCTTGAAACAGATAATACACTATATGTTAAATAGAAAAATAAATAAATAAATAAAAATATATAAATCGCTGAGCATATGTCAAAAAAACAAACAAAAACAAAACAAAACAAAACCTCAAAAACCAAACAAAATAAAATTCTGATGAGCAATTTAAAAAAGGTTTTTATTTAAATTTGAGTTAGTTAACATATAGTGTAATATTAGTTTCAGGTGTACAACACAGTGATTTATAAATGCTTTCTGAATATAATTAGAAAAATTACATTACTCTGTACTATGTAACTCTGTACTATGCAAAGTTCTTTCAAGTTTAATCTACAAAGCTAATACAAGTACAAAAGAAAGACAGACAATAACTAGGGCCTTGAATAGATGGGGCCTTGAGTTGATGGAGGGAAAAGAAGATTAAGAACACCAGGGGAAAACTGCTTGAGGATTTTACAAACACATACAGCACAATAATATTCCAAGGAATGTATAAAATCTTTATCTGTAGCTTATTCAAGATTCTTAAATTGGGCTTCAGCACCTCTTCAAAACACAATGAAAATTACTTACTGGTTGTAAAGTTCTGGATACCTAACTAAGTTCTGAATGAATTCATTCAGTCCTGCTCTTCTTTGTTTAATAAAATCTGTTAAGAGAGACATAAACTATTAGGATTATTTACGTCAGACTATGATTATCAATACAGTTATGTAAGAATGGACAATGAAAAGAGTGCATTTTCATCAATAAGCTATTCCTTAATTCATGTTTCTTGATATACAATAATACTTAAAAATATATATATTTAAATATATAAATACAATGATTATAAAATTAAAATCAAGCAGAAAACATATCTCCCAAAAGAGAACTCTCCAAAGAAATGTCCAATTTAGGTTCTAAATAAATTCACTATAAAACTTAAAGAGGGGCTTTGCTTTGCCCAACTCCTCAAGTACTATCATGTAATGAATAAAAATTAACACAATGACACTGGTGATGGAAAATTGCACTAATTTAAAAAAGTAACAAGAATTACTGGAAATCCTTGTAACTGGTTAACTGAGTATCAATTAACCAGTTACAAGGATTTCCAGTAATTCTTGTTACTTTTTGGTGAGTATCACCAAAACTTGGCTGCTAAAAAATTCCCCCTGCTAAACATCCCTTGAAAAATACAATGGAACAATTTTCTAAAAAACAACTGTCTAGCAACTTCAAAGTGTTTTGACTTGATAATTAAGGATTATGCATCAGCAGGTTAGCAATAAAGGTTAAGCACAAAAGTTTCTTTGAATTAAAAATACTTTATTCAAGCATCTTTGCTACTTACTAGTTAACTGACCTTGAACCTCTCTGAGATTTAAATCCTTACTTGTAAAATGATACAATTTTAGACCTCTTAATGCTGTTATAGGATTGAGACAATGCATATTAATTTACAGTAAAATGTTGGTAGACAGAAAGAGCACAATCTTTAGCTATTACTATTTTTGTTATTGTTGTTGTTATTTATTGTTGTAGGGTTACAAATCCACCAACCTAAACCCTAATTCTTAAGAAATATACTCTAAAAATGGAAAAAAAAAAAAAAACCCAGAATGCTTGAGAAAGTGTCTCAAAGGGTGAATTTCTCAATAAAAATCTATAAACATTATTCAACTCAAGAATGAGTTTTGGTGGCTCAGTGGTTTAAAGCCTCTGCCTTCGGCTCAGGTCATGATCCCAGGCTCCTTGGATCGAGCCCCACATTGGGCTCTCTGCTTGGCGGGGAGCCTGCTTCCCTCTCTCTCTCTCTCTGCCTGCCTCTCTGCCTACTTGTGATCTCTCTGTCAAATAAATAAATAAATAAATAAAATATTAAAAAAAAAAAAAGAATGAGTTTTGGTTTAGTAAAATGGTTTCTATGTAATAAAGGTTTTAATGTACAATGTTTGTCACCAAAATTATGGGTTGTTTCTAGTCACTTAGGTTTATTTCCATTTCTTAAAGGTAAGGTATGGCTATAAAAGAAAAAATATAAGTCAGATCTGGTCTGTTAGATCCAAATGCACTTAGTACTTTTTTTCTTGTTAAACTGTGAATTTCTTGAAGAATTTCAGGATGGTATCTTATAAAACTCTTCTAAGGGCATTCTTCTATTTACCACAGTGTAAAGCTTAGGTAAGGTTTAGGTGAGGTTTACATTAGAAACTACACTTGAAACCGTTATTTTTCAGGAACTGAACGTAGTAACATAGGAGAAAGCTAAAATGAATGACTACATTTGAGATAGAGAAAAGTTAATGATTATAGGGATGCAGCTCTAACCTGTTCTGTGGATACTTACTAAAGGTACATTTTACATTGGGAGATCATTGTAAGAGTAAGTTTCTGTCTTTAGTTGAGCTACAGCCCATGCTGCAGTAAGTATAACTAGACCTTCCATTTCGTTGCTGACTTTGAACAGTTTTTAAAAGCCCTTATGGAAAACCCAAAATGAGAAAGAAGTCAGTAATGAAAAAAGAAGCCCTACAGTAGTCAGAGATTTGAGGAAATTTCAAGCTTAATTTGTAGATAAACGTTAAGCATGCAACAAATATCTTTAAAAATCCCAGGTAAGATTAAAATGGATACAAGTCCATTACTGGGTGAGTCCCAAGAATTTATATACAGCTGACATACTGTCTTTAAGAATTACAGTTAGAGATTAATATATATACATATAGGCTTGTGCACGCGAGAGGGGGTGGAGGGGGAGAGGGAAAGAATTCCAAGCAGGTTCCACATTGTGTGGGATTCGATCCCACGACCCAAGGATCATGACCTGAGCTGAAATCAAGGGTCAGATACTTAACCACTACTGAGCTACCTAGGAGCGCCTGGAGAGATATATTTTTAAAAATCTCTCCAATGAAGAACTTAAGTGAATTTATCTGTTGTAACTCAAAAGAAATTTCAGTTAGAGACTGAAATCAATGTTTAGACAATAAAATGAGAGTTTTAGTCTTTAGAGTACATACAAAAATGACCTATACAGATTTCTCTGTCATTTCACTATTTCAAGAAAAATCAACTAAGAGGACACAATTTCCAATACTGTGGGACAACAGGAAAAAAAAATCACTAAACTCTGAAGTAAGGAGGCCTTGAGTTTTAATCCTAATACTGCCACTCGTGGCCAGCATGCCTAATTATACTCACCACCAAAAGTATTTAGAGCTCCCAGGGACCAGATTTTTTTTTTTTCAGTCCTAACCCACACTTTTCAGATTAGGTTAAGATTTTTGTAATGTTCCAAACAAGTTATCTAAAATTTTAAAATAGAATGTACATAATAATATTGTGAATTTTGTTTTAAAAGATAACATGCATAAATCGGACAATAAAGTGAAAAGAGAAATAAACAAACCTGGATGAATGTAATTCTGCTATATATTAGCTGTGTGGCTGATCTTTGCTAAGTCTCTACTTTCCTCATGCATGAAATGGAGGTAAAAAAGCTACTTTACAGTTAGGAACTCAAATAATGGCACAGTTATT
This sequence comes from Mustela nivalis, assembly GCF_964662115.1. Taxonomy (NCBI): domain Eukaryota; kingdom Metazoa; phylum Chordata; class Mammalia; order Carnivora; family Mustelidae; genus Mustela; species Mustela nivalis. Next base: position 73,053,406 of record NC_139021.1, read on the forward strand.
ATTATTACTACTGCTACTGTTATTATATTATTAAATTACTATATATATGTTATTATATGTTACTATTATAATGGTAGCAGCATTTTAAAAAACAGCCTACTATAGGGAAAGAACACTGGAATCAGAGGGTAAGATGTAATTAAATCTCACTTGTGCCACTGCCTAGTTTTCTAACCACAGACTCCTCCCTTCTTTAATCTGTCAAGTAGGGGATAGAATTAGATGATCTGTAAGCTCTCTTTATAGCTATAACATTTTGGGACTCAAAATAAAAGTCATCTGACTGAAGGAAAAAAAAAAAAGGAGTAACATGGTTAACAAAATTACTGTACCTAATTCAGAATCACCAACTATTTGAAAGTTTAAGTTCTAAGAGAAGTGATTTTTTAAAAATCTTTAACCTAATATTAAGTAGACCTTCCAAAATAAGTGACTAGTTGAAAATAACATGCATGGATACATTTGTTCATTTGTTCACCAATCAGCTATTAGACACTTCACCCTGTACAAGGCACTAGAAATACAAAAATGTTTAATTAAGACATGGTACCTATACTCAATAAGTTCAAATTCTAGTGGAAAACAAATTTAAACAAGTCACTCCTTCAGCACACCAAAGGAACAGAGAATTCACAAGCTGCTATGAGAACAAAGAGGCTCCTCAACTCTGCCCAGGGACTAGCACTTAAGAAAAATTTCCTGAGGCACTGGTACCTACACCAAGTCTTATGAAGAACTAGATGGGTACAATGTCTTGGCTTCAGAAGGATGCAAAGACTAGAATAATAATGGAGAGTTATTTTGTACAAACCTAGTTCTCTTCAATTAGTAAGCGTTAAAGAAATAAAAGTGGTTTATATACAAGCCGTGGAAGGATCATGCCTTTAAAAAAATATTTTATCTTTAGCCCTTAACCAAGTGTTATTAAAGGTACTTAACTCATGTTAAGTGATGTTTTTGTGAAGGGATAAATAAAATACTGAGCAAATAGTTATATATTCTAACATTCATATTCTCTAAATTTCACAAGCTCTATCTTTTATTGGACTCACACTGATTTTGTTATTTTATATACTTATTTTTCAGTAGTTAAGATAAAATAAACTTGTTTTTTTTTTAAACTTCAAAAAAAACAGTAGTTTATATACTGACCTCAGGATCCTACTGGCAAAAGGCTTGATATTAAAAGTATAGGTATCTCTGTGCTCTCTACAGAAAGATCCTTAAATTCAAAATGAAACTTTAACTCTGGAAATTACAGGCAGAAATAACTCTTAAAATCTACCTTCAGATATATAAAACTTATCTTAGAGAGGTTGGCAACCATCAGAATCAAGAAGTGAAGACAAGAATATGGAGACATCCTCTTAAACTATGACATAAGAACACAGAGATATCTCTATCTCTTTGTCTTCTTCCCAAGACGAAATGAAATGATTCTATCACTAGGTTCAACTAAGGGCTCTCCAGAACTCTAGCCTGAGTTCAAGTCTTTATTATCAAAACACAGTTCGACTCCTCTCAGATGTCTTTCTGCCACTTCACAGTAACTCATTCTCTCGTTCACCCAGTCTTGACACCTCACTTGTCTCTCATTCTCTTCTCTACATCTACTTTACCTAAGCAATCACCAAGATTTCTTTTAAGATTTTCTTTATTTATTTGACAGAGAGAGTAGACTTCTTAGAGATTTTTCCTTACAAGAGTTCCTGCATACTGCTCCATTTATAGCTCATTTCCACACCAGTCTTCGTTCTGATTATCTAATGTGAGGTCTATTGAAACAGTCCCTTAGCCAGTGTTCTAGCCTCTATCTTGTCTCTTCTCTCTGCTGTGCCTACTGTGTATCACACACTATCGATTTCACGTCGTTCTTCATACTCTCTTTACCCAAATAGGGTAGGTACTCTAGGACTAACATGTTGTCCATGATGATGTTTTTCAGCCTGTGCTCTGCAGACACATTTCACTGTTCTACCAACAAAGCAGCTCCCTTTTTATCTGTTTGAGACAGGACATATTCTGCAAGAGATATCACCGGGAAAAAGCATTCTGCAGTTAAAAACAAAATTAGTACAAAGGCACTGGCCTACAGAATCAATTCTGCAGAATGTCCAGTCTAGCTTTGTTGTGGCAACTCAGTCTTCTGACTCTATGAACTATGCTTCTGAGCAAGAGCTGCCTCTTTTTAATTTGCTTCTTTTTATTAATGAATTCCTTTATTCAAGTAATATTTATTGAAAACCCAAGATCTACCAAGCACTATAAATCGATAAAAAAACAAATATCAATGTTCATAAAATCTACAGCCAGATGAGACAGACTGGCAATGACAATGAAGTGTGCTAAATTCTCTCAAGGGAAAAAAATTCTACACATAACAGGGGAAGTAAGAACCCTCTCCAATCCTAAGGTTCATAAAGTGTAAAATAATGAAGAGCCTCTAGTTGAGAGGGCTATAGGGAATGATCCAGCCACCTCAGGGGAAAAAACCAAGTTTAATTAAAGCAAGAATATAAAAGAAATATGAAAAAGATGAAGGATAAAAAGGAATTTGCTAATCATGGACAGAATTTCACAGGGCACAGTGGGAAAAGGTTTGAGAGGTAAAGAAATGATAGAAGACTGAGTTGCAGAGAAGATGTCCAATCAAGATAAGTGATGTGAGAACTTGTGTCTTGAGTAGAGATCCAAGAAAGCAGACATATATAGAATCATAGGTTTAATGGGTTACAAGGCTACAAGCAAATTAGTTACAAAGGTAAGCCAGATAGATGATAAGGATAGACAGCACTCTAGCTCATCAGGATTCACCTGTAGCACAGATAGACAGCTTTTCTCATCTGCATAAGGAGGTTATGTGATGGATAAGGAGACCTCTGTCTCTCTGTAAGCAGCCATTTGTAACCTGGACTGCTACTATGTATTCAAGTGAAAGAAGTTCCAGACTTGAGGCTTCAGACATACAGCTCCAGACTCCTGACAGCCCTGTTTCATGAGGCTTCCTAAGGGTGAACAATAGGACATTTTCTTAGTATCCCATTCAGAGCCTTGCAGAGTTCTTGTGTATACAGTATATATTTAATAAATATTCTGGATGTAACAAAGAATGTCCTTCATGGTTACAAAAGTACCCCCAAATTATCCTTAATGACCTATAAATTTACCTGAAGCTAGACTGCTGGAATTTAATTTCCAAATCTGACACTTACTAGCTGTGACCCTGGGCAAATTAATTAACCTAAATGTGCCTCAATTTCCTTACCTATAAAACAGTGATGATAATAAGAACACCCACCTCAAAGGGTTTTGTGAGGACTTAATGAATTAAAAGATCCAAACATAAGCAGTAACCTCTTCAACATAAGCCACAGTTATTTCTTTCAAGACAAATCTCCAAAGCAAGTGAAACAAAAGCAAAAAAAAAACTTTGGGGACTTCATCAAGATAAAAAGTTTCTGCACAGAAAACGAAATAGTCAACAAAACTAGGAGGCAGGCACGGAATGGGAGAAGATATTTACAAATGACATTACAGATAAAGAGCTGAAATCCAAGATCTATTAAGAACTTTTTAAACTCAATACTCAAAAAACAAATAACCCAGTCAAAAAATGGGTAGAAGACATGAACAGACATTTCTCCAAAGAAGACATACAAATGGCTAATAGAAACATGAAAAAATGCTCAACATCACTAGCCATCAGGGAATTACAAATCAAAACCACAATGAGCTACCACCTTACACTGATAAGAATGGCAAAAATTAACACAACAGGAAACAATAAGTGTTGGTGAGGATGTGAAGAAAGGGGAACCCTCTTACATGGTTGGTGGGAATGCAAGCTGGTGCAACCACTCCGGGAAACAGTATGGACATTCCTCAAGATGTTAAGAATAGAGCTACCCTATGACCCATCAATTGTACTACTAGATATTTATCCCAAAGATGCATATGCAGTAAAAAGAAGGGGTACCTGCACCCCAGTGTTCATAGCAGCAAAGTCCACAACAGCCAAACTGTGGAAGGAGCTGAGATACCCTTCAACAGATGAATGAAGAAGATATACACAATGAAATATTATTCAGCCATCAGAAAGGATGAATACCCACCATTTGCATTGACATGGGTGGAAATGGAGGGGATTATGTCAAGTGAAGTAAGTCAAGCAGAGAAAGACAATTATCGTATGGTTACACTCATATGTGGAACATAAGCAATAGCACAGAGGACCATAGGAGAAGGGAGGGAATCCAAACGGGGAGAAATCAGAGAGGGAGATGAACCGTGAGAAACTAGGGACCCTGGGAAACAAACTGAGGGTTTCAGAGGGGAGGGTATAAGAGGATGGGGTAACAGGGTGGTGGGTATTAAGGAGGGCACATGCTGTGATGAGCACTGAGTTTTATACATAATTAATGAATCACTGAACACTACATCAAAAACTAATGATATACTACACAGTGGCTAACTGAACATAAAACAAAAACAAAAACCCAGAGACATGCGAAGTGTTTAAAACAATGCCTGGGAAGCGCCTGGGTGGTTCAGTCAGTTAAGTTTGGCTCAGGTTATGACCTCAGGGTCCTGGAATGGAGCCCCACATCGCATAGGGCTCTCTGCCCAGGGGGAGTCTGTTTCTCCTTCTCCTGCTACCCCTGCTTGTGTTCGCTCACTGTCCCTGTCAAATATATAAATAAAATCTTAAAAAAAATCCCAAAACAATGCCTGGCACACAGAAAGCCCCATCCTGAGGCATTATGTTCAAAGAACATGAAATCGATTAGCTTTGTGAAACCTCGTGCACCATACAGCACAATCAACACATTACCTATTACTTCAAACTTCAATTATCACTTATGGCTGGTCTATGAAGGTATTGCTTACCTGGATCAAAATTATCACCAAATATTCTCTTGGCAGGAATCTTCAGGGCCATAGCAGGAAATTGTTTCTTTAACTAGAATTTTTAAAAATACCATTATACGAACTTAACTGGTTATACATGTACCAAAACAAATTACAATCTGATTTTCAAGAAAATCTGTAAGGCATACTTTTAAGGACATCATGATCAAATAAATACAATATTAAATTATACCAATAAAATAACATTAGCTTGTCTAATCATCCTATTTTGTCCCAATAGAACACTTAGTATCTTTGTGACCCTGGATAAGTTACTTAACATCTCTGTGTTTCAGTTTTCTTGTTTGTAAAATGGAGATAATTTTAGAGCTTAGATAAGAATCTGGAGTAAAGCTCTGAATACATGTTACTCACCATTTATTACCTCAAGAGAAGTTGTGATCTTTGCATTCTTTCTAAATGATCAGACTTAACAATTGTTTTTAAGAAAGTGGTGAATTTTGTTTTCCAATAGCCTCTGCTCTAGCCTACCCCTTATTAAAATTTTAATACATCTGCTTATCAGATTTGCTTATCCCAGGACAAAGAACAATGTGGCCCTGAAGACCTTAAATTTGGGGCAGTAAAGTCATTAAAATGGGCTAAGGCTTATTTTTATTATAAGCTTCATGTCAAAAAACTACACACACACACACACACACACACACACACACTACATACCCAACTACCGAAATGTCAGAAAATACAAAGAATGGAAGAATATTAATCACTCTACACCATGAGTATGCAGTCAGCAAAATTCGGACTGAAAAATCTGTAGACAAATGACCCTACTTTTTCAACAAAGAACTGTAAAGGAAAGAAAAGAGAGGTGGAGGGGGAGACTTTGTGACATAAAGACACTTCATAGATTTATTAACCAGTCATATAAACACTGACTATTAGATATTAAAATGTTATTGTTAATTATTTTCACATGTGATTACTAATTGTGTGTGTGTGTGTGTGTGTGTGTGTGCATTTTTAAAGAACTTTTATCTTTTTAGAGACATATACTAAAATATTTACAGATGAAATGAAACGAAGTCTAAAATTTGCTTCAAAATTACAGTGGGCTGGCTAGGGAAAGAGATGAAACAAGAATGGCCGTGTATCTGGACCTAAGACAGCTGGCTGGTACGTTATATTATTTTCTATATTTATGCTATTCTACTTCTGTATATGTGCAATAATTTCTACAATTTAAAATGCAGGGGCACCTGGGTGGCTCAGTGGTTTAAAGCCTCTGCCTTCGGCTCAGGTCATGATCCTAGGGTGCTGGGATTAAGCCCCGCATTGGGCTCTCTGCTCCGCAGGAAGCCTGCGTCCTCCCTTCTCTCTGCCTGACTCTCCGCCTACTCGTGATCTCTGTCTGTCAAATAAATAAATAAAAATGTAAAAAAAAAAAAAAAATTTAAAATGCAAACTACAATCATAAAAATACATTTCTATGGACAAAATATTTATAGAATGGATATTTTACTTTTTGTTTTTTTCTTTTACTCTAAAGGGAGCACAGGGAAAGAATTTGTGTTTTCAAACTTAGGGATGGGGAACCTGGGTGGCTCAGTGAGTTGGGCTTCTGTCTTCAGCTCAGGTCAGGGTCTCAGGGCCCTGTGTCGGGCTCTCTGCTCAGCGGAGAGCCTGCTTCCCCCACTCCCTCTGCCTGCCTCTCTGCCTACTTGTCATTTCTCCCTCTGTGTCAAATAAATAAATAAACAAAAATCTTTTTAAAAAAACAACTTAGAGAAATCCAGGCCAGGCTGAACCTCACTTCTATGGTTTCAAGGAACACAACTGACATGATTCCTGTGTTTTGCTTTGCCACCCTCACTGCAGGACGCACAGAATTTGGAGTTACAGAAAAACAGGCAGACAGAGAAAATGGAGAAATAAGAAAAAGATGAAAAAAGGAAGAGAAATACAGAAAAAAAGAGGGAGAAGGATAATAAAAACTCAACTAGATTTGAGGAAAAATTTCTGCAGAAAGCTTAAGATGGGATGTTTGATGGAATAAGGAAATGAAAGTGATCATGGTGGGGGAGAGTACCCCAAACAAATCATTCACTTCTTCTTTATATTTAAAGCTATTCAAATATTAACACCCTTAAACTAATTAATCTCTAGCTATTTATTTACAGAAAGTGAGGGGTGGGGAGGCAGGGAGGGATACAGGAAAAGGGAGAAGCAAACTCCCTGCTGTGAGGCTTGATCTCAGGACCCTGGGTATCATGACCTGAGCTGAAGGCAGACATTTAATCAACTAAGCCATCCAGGCACCCCAGACATCCATAATCTCTAGTTACTTAAATCATGAAACCACCATGACATGAGGATGGCTCTTCACTCATGCAAGATTTCCACACTGCTGAGTTTTTAGGCCACATCCCCTACATTCCTCCTTCTTATAAACAATTCTACAGAAGGAAACACGTTTAGAAGGTAAATCTGACTCATATAATCATTTAAGCAAATATAGAAAGAACCTCAGATTTTCAGTTATTCGTAGTTCACTGGAAAAAACCTGATCTTATTTCTCTAAGAAGTTCATATAAACTATCTACATGTGCATATGTTTGTTAAAGTACCATCATGATAGCTATGGTCAAATCTGTACAATCCTCAAAAAATGCCGATCATTTACATAACGGTATCCAAGAATTTCAAACAGAGCTGGCAATTCAACCCTCACCCAGTCTCCAATATAAACTATTTTTTAATGTAATTATTTTTTAATCTCTCAACATTATGGGGTACCTGGGTGGCTCAGTCAATAAAGTATCTGACCCTTGATCTCAGCTCAAGTCTTGATCTTGGGGTCATGAGTTTGAGCACTGCTTTGGGCTCTAAACTGCATGTGGAACCTACTTAAAAATAAAATAAATAAATAAATAAAAATGATTAACATTACAGAAGATAGCCTCATGTACAAATTGTTTTTGGATATTATTTTGTTTCAAAAGTGTGACTTCACTTACAGTAAAAAAAAGACTGCCTCGATAGCCTCTAATTAAGCAATTAAAAATATATATAGAGAGAGTTCGGTTACATATGCATTAAGGAAAAATTTAAGAACAGAAGAAAACACAGTAAAAATACTACAGTTACCTCTGAGTAGCAACATAGGAGGGGTGATTTTTAAGTTTAAACACTTAATTTCCTCCACATTCCAGATTTTCTAGAATACATATTAATTTTACACAGGAAAAAATGCCATTTAAAAACTTAAGTATTACTTTTTAATTCAATTTAATTTAATTCAATTCAATTTTAACTAGCAAAACATTTGAATACTATTTCAAAGAAAAACACAGTGAAATACTAAATAGAAATGAATTGGAAAGGGCACCTGGGTGGCTCAGTCAGTTAAGCATTTGCCTTTGGCTCAGGTCATGATCCTGGAGTCCTGGGATTAAGCCCCATCAGACTCCCTGCTTGGCAGGGAGCTGCTTCTCTCTCTGCCTATCACCCACTCATGTGCGTGCATGCAAGTGCGCGCGCTCTCTCTCTTTCTCTCTCTCTCTCTCTAGTAGATAAATAAAATCTTAAAAAAAAAAAATGAGTCAGAAGCCTTACTTTCGTGACTTAACAAAACATGGAATGTTGTACAGCTAGTCACTGGATTCATTCAGGCCCATTTAGGAAGTTAGTTATCTCTTAACTGAGATATGTTTAACTTTCTCCATATTTAAAGATTTTACAAATGGTAAGTCACACACTTCTGCATCTATTTAATTCTACTTTTTTAAAATCAAGAGACAGCGTTAAAAAATTTGAAAAAAATTACCTTCTGAATACGAAACAATTTTTTCTGAAGGATGCCTGGTAATCTACCATTTATTAAATAATGACATAAAGAGATTCCTATTTATGCTTAGGGCAGAGAAAAATTGAAATTTGGGATTTAAAGCATAACTGCTTTTTTCTTTAATTGAAGCAAAGCTCAGAACCCAGAGCTGTCTTAATAATGTGAGGTCTACAATGACCAACACAGGTGGTGTTCTTTGGCCTCCTAGGTATGTATGACTAATACTCTACAATGGACAATAATACACAAGCACTGGTTTGATCTGGCCTGATGTGTTAAAAGGACCATGGTGCTCCTGCTTCCTCCTTAAAAATAATATTTAATATCTAAATTTTGAATATATAAAAATAGTTTGTATTAATTTAAATAATTAATGATTCCTTAGATATCACCCCCCCACCCTACCAGTAACTGTCAGAACTTAACATTTTAGTTGTGTTGGCTACTTAAAATCTGGAACCGAAGACTTAACTCCGGCCAAAAATGCAACTATATAAGGAAGGTAAGCTTATGACAAACTTTCAGACCTAAATCTAGTTGCTGGGCAATTTAACCAGAAACAAAACGGCGATAAACAACTATTAGTGAGGCAGTAGAAAGAATTTATTTCTAATATTCTGATATTAACTGTATTTTAAGCTGCACATATAATTTTCACATCTTTAAGAGTTTACTCGAAAATTCTCAACAATCCTCTCTCCACCCTTTTTTGTAGAAATTCCAAAGTTAGGATGCTTCTGAAGAATCTCTTACCCTTTTCTGCTTATCTGTTTGAGAAGGAATATTATTTAATCAAAGAAATCTCTCTTGGGGTCCCTGGGTGGCTCAGTCGGTTATGTGTCTGCCTTTAGCTCAGGTCATAGTCTCAGGGTCCTGAGACTAAATCCCACATCAAATTCCCTGCTCAGCAGGGAGGCTATTTCTCCCTCTTCCTCTGTCCCCTTGCATCTCTCTCTCTCTCTCAAATAAATAAATAAATACATAAATAAAATCTTTAAAAAAAAAATCTCTCTCATTTGTAAGTTTTCTTAGGTGTTTTATTTCATTACATATTTTTTAAGTTTTATTTATTTAAATACTCTCTATACTTAATATGGGGCTTGCACTCACAACCCTAAGATCAAGAGTTCCACACTCTTCCAACTGAGCCAGCCAGGAACCCTCAGGTATTTTGTGTTAAAAAAAATCCGGGGACACCTGGGTGGCTCAGTGGGTTAAGCTTCTGCCTTCAGCTCAGGTCATGATCTCACGGCGTTGGGATCAAGCCCCACATCAGGCTCTCCGCTCAGTGGGGAGCCTGCTTCTCCCTCTCTCTGCCTGACTCTCTGCCTACTTGTGATCTCTGTCTGTCAAATTAATAATTTGTTTTAAGATTTTATTTATTTATTTGATAGAGAGAGACACACACAGCAAAAGAGGAAACTCAAGCAGGGGGAGTGGGAGAGGGAGAAGCAGTCCTCCTGAGCAGGCAGCCCAATGCAGGGCTCGATTCCAGGACCCTGGGATCATGACCTGAGCTGAAGGCAGACGCTTAACGACTGAGCCACCCAGGCACCCCAATAAATAAAATCTTTAAAACAAACAAAGTTCCCGCAGACTGACATTTACTTACAGTATTGTAAAGCTTATCAAACTCTGCATATCTCCTGAAGACAAACCACTCACTCCTGCCCATTGAGACCAGAACTTTATAAACCTGTGGAAATAAAAAATAGCATTAACAAAACTTGATTGCAAAAAAAATTCATTAGCTACTTAGTAGGTGAATCACCCATTTTTATACTCATGATTAGACATCCATGTTTATGCATGATTCTCTAAAATACACAAGTATACTGGCTAAAAGACTCACTTAGTCTTCTTGAAAGGAGATATTTTATTTTATTTATTTTTTAGGAGATATTTTATTTTTAAAATGTTATGAAATATTTCTACAGTTTTCAAAAGAATAACACAGTGAACACCTGTGAATTCATTCAGATGTCTGAATTCTAACATTTGCCATTCTTGCTTCAGACCCTTTCCCCAAGATTACAACATTATAGATTCAATTGATGCTATTCTCCTCTCTTCTTCCCCAGCAGTAACCATTATCTTGAAATTATAAAGTATTTTCCAAAGTGATGCGGGGCACACAGTAAAGACTCAGCTAAAAGTTCTCCTTCTAGGTCATCTTGTACACAGTATTTTTCAAACGAGGAATTATCCTCAGACTTCCTACTACTATCTTACCTGTGTTTAATAATCATATATAAATATATATAACTCCATATAACCAGAGTCAACAACCCTATGAAGTAAGCAGAACAAATACTATAACCCTTACTATATATGTTAGAAATTATGGCTCAAAAAAGTTTAATAATTTGCCCAAATTCACAGACTTATGAGACTAAAATGCAAACCTTTTAGCCCTTTATATACCAGAGCCAGTATCAAATCATCAACCATTATAATACAGAATTAATTCTGATAATCCATCCCATCCCATTCTCTCAGAGTATAATTCAACATAATAATGTAGAGAGGATGGTTTGGGACTCTAAACATCTGTTTCATTTCTTTTTTTTCTTTCTTTTTAAAAGATTAATTTGAGAGAGAAAGCGAGAAAGAAGCATGAGGGGTGGGGAAGGGCAGAGGGAAATGAAGAGAGTCTTAAGCAGACTCCACACTGAGCAGAGAGCCTGACACAGGGCTTGATCCCGGAACCCTGAGATCATGACCTGACCTGAAACCAAGAGTCAGACACTTAACCAAGTATGCCACCCAGATGCCCCATGTGTCATTTCTAAAGAGAAAAGTAACAAGAACCAAGGTGTTTGAGGAAAAGCTCAATGATGAATAACTTGGGTTATGAATTAAAGAGATAGGAATTACTTTGGAGTTTACAATACAGCAGTCCACAGTCTTTCAGACAACTTGGAGTAAACAAGGTTTATTTTAGAACATGGGCATACAAATATGTATAAACTATCCTTTCCCATAAAAGATTGAAAGCTATGCTCACAGGTTCATAGATAATACTCTGAGGACAGCACCTCTCCAAGACTGCATGTGATTAGAATGAGAATTCTGTAGCACTCTGTAAGTTACGGTCACATTAGCAAGAGCACAGTGAGAAGGGTCCCAGGTTGCAAACCACATTCCTCTGTGAGAGAGAGGATAAGATCCCACACGGAAGGTGAAACAAAGTCCTTAGTATCAATCACTGGAGTTAAGTGATGGATTACTTAGACTGAGAGAAAAAGGGCACCCAGGTACCTACATGAGCTACATACATCTGGTGGTGGGTGGTAACATGGCTCTTCTGGTCTTAACCAAGAAGGCATCAAGTGGTCTAAGAGGAAGATGTTGGATGTAAGACACCAGATTTATTTGTAAGATGATACAGCTCACAAGGAGAGAAGAGGGAAGTAGAGGATAAAGAACCTGGTTAAGGGGCCGCTGAAGCTATGGTGTTTCTAAGACCAGATTACAGATTTAACTCATGGAGCACTCAGGATCAGACAGGACTGCTAGCAAAGAATCAGAAACTTAGGTTTAGATTATTGCAAGCTTCTTGAATTAGTTATGCTGGCTTCCTAGTATGGTAAGGTGGTTTCCCATGGTTACCCAAGGACAGCCAAGACTAGAAGCCACAAATAGGCTCCAGGCAGAAGCAGCCCTGCTTCAGATAAAGCCCCATGAAGTTACCAATCAGCCGTATGACTTATGAACAAGGGCTTTTTTTTTTTTTTTTTAAGATTTTTATTTATTTGAGAGAAGGAGAAAGCAGAGAAAGAGAAAGCCTAACTCAGGGCTCCATCCCAGGACCTCGGGATCACAACCTGAGCCAAAGGCAGACATTTAAGTGACGGAACCACCAAGGTGCCCTAAACAAGGGCCTATTACGTGAATTGAAATAAAACACCAACAGGTAACAACAAACTCTTCAAATTTTAAAAAACACTTTCATTTGCAAAAGATGCACAAGAATTCACAGATAGCAGTACGATACTTATTACAATATAAAATTATTATTATTTTTTTTTTTTAGTATTTCCTTACTGTCTTTTACCCCCAGAAAGTGAGTTCCTTGAGAGCCAGGGCTGTTATCATTCTTGCTACCTACCATACCCCCAGTGCCTAGAACAGCATCTAGCATGACGCAAAAACTCAATGACAATTTGTTGAATGGATAAATAATCTAAGTATAATTTAAACTTGGTTTAAATTAAGACATCCTAGAAGATAATGCATTTCTCTGTTAGAAGCTTCACAGCATAGATCTATATAAAAGACATGAGAACTAGAGTATAAAAATATTATCAAATAGCAAATAACACAATCTCTGTTTTTATTCCCAAGTATGACACAGGCATCTGGGACCCACTGAGGCTCAACACAGAGTCTGCGTTGGATGAGGTAGGGTCTATCCTTGTTGACTAGAACGGAGGTTCTTGAGGATTGCCCTGTAGTGATCAGCAACTAATATGTGAACTCAGTACTACTCTTCATTCAACATCAATTCAACAAATACTTCTAAAATATCCAACTCTGTCTGGGTACAGATAAAGCAACAGTGAAGAAGTTCTTATTTCAAAGGATCTTGCTAGTAGTCTAGTCTAGTCATAAATAAACACAAAATATATCAAGTAGTGATAACTGCTAATAAAAAATTTAAGAGGATAGGGGCACATGGGTGGCTCAGTCATTAAGCATCTGCCTTCAGCTCAGGTCATGATCCCAGGGTCCTGGGATCGAGCCCCACATCAGGCTCTCTGCTTGGCAGGAAGCCTGATTCTCCCTCTTTCTGCCTGTGTTCCCTCTCTTGCTGTGTCTCTCTCTGTCAAATAAATAAAATCTTAAAAAAAAAAAAAAGCTAAATAGGGTAGAGGCACCTGGGTAGCTCAGTTGGGTAAGTATCTGACTTTTGATCTCAGCTCAGGTCTTGATCTCAGCATTGTCAGTTCAAGTCCTGCAGCAGACTCAAGGCTGGATGTGGGGCCTATACTAAAAAAAAATGGGTGATGCACCTGGGGGGCTCAGTTGGCTAAGCATCCAACTCTTGATTTCGGCTCAGGTCATGATCTCCGGGTTTTGAGATTGAGCACTGTGTTGGGGTCTCTGCTGAGCTTGGAGGCTGCCTTAAGATTCTCTTTCCCTCTCTCTCTGCCCTTCACCAACCACCTCCTCCAAAATTAAATAGGGTAAGCAGGACAGACAGTAGGTGTACTCTACTGTATACCTCTACTGTACTGTAAAGAGTAGGAGTAGGGAGGGCTGTGAAGGTGCTATTTTATATAGGATGGTCAGAAAAAGCCTCTCTACAAAGGCAACGTTTGATCATCTGAAGCAAGGAAATGAACAAAGTGATCTGGAGGAGGCCTTCAAGAATGCAGGGGACAGCTCTGGGAACCGCTGGGTAAGAACAATGCTACAGACTTCCTGAACCTTTCAAAGATGGCATGAAAATACCTCTATCATGAAAAGTAAATGGACACTGAGATAACTCACTGCCTGTATTTGTTATATATGAACTTCCATCAAACTTGGCAGGAGGTTATGCCCTTCAAGGACAGAATGCTCATGGGTTTAAAAAAAAAAAAAAAAAAGAAAAGGGAAGGAAAAAAACCTTTCATACACTTCACTATTTTACTGAGGTACACTGACCTCTTATTTACCATCAATGTGACGTTTCTAAGACTTGCTTATAAGATTGTGGGATAAATGAACAATGTTTAAGATACTGCTGTAACAGACACTGAGCAGAGGCAAATGGCCAGACACACATTGCAGTCTTTCCTCAGTCTCTCCTCTGGGCTTTGGTACAGGGTATGGAGGTACATTTATTAAGAAAAGGAAAACAGGGGCACCTGGGTGGCTCAGTGAGTTAAAGCCTCTGTCTTCGGCTCAGGTCATAATCCCAGGGTTCTGGGATCGAGCCCTACATTGAGCTCTCTGCTCAGCAGGGAGCCTGCTTCTCCCTCTCTCTCTGCTTGCCTCTCTGCCTACTTGTGATCTCTATCAAATAAATAAATTTAAAAAAAAAAAAGAAAAGGAAAACAGAGGAGAGAAGAACAGAAGCTGTTTCTAGTTCCTTGTCTGGGACTTTGGGACAAAAGTGTCATTTGGGGGTTCCAGCCCCACCTACTTAAGAGAGGAGACTGGATCGCGCTTGCTCGCTCTCTCTCTCTCTCTCTGACAAATAAATAAATAGAATCTTAAAAACAAAACAAAACAAAAATACACATGGGTGGCTCAGTCAGTTAAGCATCTGCCTTCAGCTCAGGTCATGATCCCAGGGTCCTGGGATCAAGTCCCACATTAGGCTCCTTGCTCTGCAAAAAAGCCTGCTTCTTCCTCTACCTGCCACTCCCCCTGCATGTTTGCTCTCTCTTTCTCTGAAAAATAAATAAATAAAATCTTAAAAATGAAAGAAGGGAGGAATGAAGGAAAGGAGGAGACTGGAGTGGTCAGACCAAAGGGTTTAGTTTAACTCCTCAGTTTTCCCATGTGACATGAACTCTGAGTTGAAAGTCAGTTGTCATGGATGCAATGGCTGAAGCGAGGTGATCCCCAGGTCAGAGGTCAGGGTAGACCACTTGAATCAAGAGCAGTGAAAGGAATGGCAGAGCCTCAGTGGGGTCTACAGCCATCAAGACCAATAGGAAGCTGGGTCAGCAAGAGTCACCACCACTCTGGCTAAGCCAACAGAGAATAGAAAACAAATCAGTTGATTGACTGCAGATGCCAGCAGTGAATGCCAACAAAATGTCCAGGGCTAGATCAGGTCAACTACTGCTGGCTGTTTGCCAGATCAGTCACTCTACACCCAAAACAGCAAAGATCTAGAGGGCTGACAAGAATGCAAGAGCCTTCAGCAGGCTACCATGAGGTCAATCAATGACTCAATAAATACCATGAAAGGGGACACCTCTCCACTCATAAACCATGATGTCAAGTTGGAGAAGCGTGTGTTCAAATAGGAGAAATAGAGTAGAATGAAGACAGCCTTAGCATTTTAACTTAAAAGAACTGCTTACATTTTAGCTCAAACTAAGTGTTAAACAGAATTGAGTTAAATGAGTTGCTTTATACTACTCAGCAGGTGGTAGAAGATTACAAGGAAGAGCAGATCAGTTATAGACAAGATAAATGAAACTGTTTCAGGGGGAGAAGGGGAGGGGATCTCTGAATATACACACAAACAGGACTGCTGGGAATAAAACAGGATGTTTCATTACACTCATTAGAGAAATAGCTACTCTCACTGATACAATGATTCAGCAAACATTCACTGTGTTTATTCTTTATAGTTCCATATTAGATATTATGGTGATAAAAAAGATAAAATTAGAAATGAACTTTGCCTTTCAGGTAAAAAAGAGATAAAATACTGGATTAAATACTTCAAAAACTGAGGTAGAAAATGATTAATGTCATAAGAAAGGTGCTGTGGAAACTGCAAGACAGGGGTTCTTAACATGGGATCCATGACTTCTGGAGTCCATTCACCTCCTGATAATGCATGTGAAATTATGTGCATTTGTAAATCACTGTGCCTGCACAATTTTTAGTGAAAGGATCTACTGAAGTTTCATAACTTTTTCCCCAGGGAATAAGTAAACAGGCAAAAATCTGAAAAGTAAACTATATTCTGTTACAGTACAAAGGAAAGACCGTGGAAGATATATAATTTTAAAGGTGTGTAAGATCTGGATTATGTGAAAACATGGGATGGAGGAGTTCTAGGTTAGGGAAGAACAAAAGCAGATATGGAAATATTATCTATATTCATTTTTTTCTCCATACGCTTTATAGTACATACTTACAGTAAACCTCTTCTTTTTCTCTCTGTGTTCATCAGAACTGGGAATGCTGACACTTGGGCAGCTTTCCTTGTAGTCCATGTTATAATCCCTTTGAGTTTATTGTCTCAAAAGGACACCAAAAAATAAGTCCGAAGAAATAGTCAGCAGAGGACACAGTTAGTTAATCCAAAACATAAAACCTCTGGAGGTAATATTCAAATTCCATCATGCAACCTTAATCAACAGAAAAAAGAAAAAAAGAAAAGAAAAAGAAAAAAAGAAAGCATGGATTAGCAAAATAATTTAAAAATACAATGATTTGTCATTATTCACAGGACCCACTTTATGTTTATTCTGTCAGGAATTTACATTTGATCCTAAAGCGCAGCCCAGGTTAGAGATAGAGTTTTTCTGCCCCATCAATAGATATACCACAATGAAACATGTGTGTCCCACCTGCCTTCCTTATTATGAAGAAATTCTAGGAGCTACAGTTCAGGTGAACTGACACCAACTTGCACCTAAAAGGGTTCTATTTTGTTAGATTTCGAGGAGGGTTTTTCAATGTTTATTTTCCATTTTTTTTTTTAAGTTTATTTATTTAAGTAATCTCTACACCCAAGGTGGGGCTCCAACTCACGGGCCTGGGATTCAGAGGCACATGCTCTTCTGACTGAGCTGGCCAGGCAGTCAAGTGTGTTTTTTCAGACTTCTTGCATCAAGATGAGCAGGCGAAGCCTGCTTCAGATTAGGATCCTATATAGTAATTATTTACTCCTGTATTAGATGTGAGGCAACTGAGACATGGAGACATTAAATAAATTACCCATCCAGGATGTGAACCCAGGCTGTGTACACGGCTCCAGTCTTGACTCTTAACCACTGCGCTAAGCTGCATTTTAACAACTGTGGATTTTATGCCCTGGGCCCCTGGTCAAAGATATTACAATCTTCCTATAGAACAAATACAGTTATGTTATTATCATTCTGCCCGAGGACAAAGGGCTTGATATGTCAAACTGATGTCACTTTTGCTACACACAGCAGCTCACTCTCTCCACTGATACAAAATAATACCCTTTAAAGAGTTACTTTGCCAGTTTCCCTGGTGACTAATTTTAGGAAGTCACACCGACAGATCTAATAATTGTAAATACATTACAGTGAAGCAATGATTTCAAATATCTACCAATAGGCGTTGCATATTCAGGTATGGTGAGTTTGAACTGGTTATAAAGGTGCTTCCTTTGAGAGGATTCAAAACCCACTTTGCTAGACCGGATGAATGCAGTCAAGAAGGATTTACATGTAGTTGAATTAGTTGTCAGAAAACATAGATACGTAGCTGACGCACTCCTAAGCTCAGAGTGCCGCATAAAAGCAGCCAGCTTCTTTAGCTCACCCATTAGACCAGGGCGGCCACCTGATCAAAGTCTTGCCCGCAGTCCCAGCGCTCTACTGCCACAGAATCAGAGCAGATGGAACCTTAGCTCTTCTAAGACAGATTAACCTTGTCTAGGAGCCCGAGACCGACATCAGCCCATTCTCTATCTGTAGCAGAAATGACAAGAGAGTGGAAGTCACAGTGCTACACTTTCCACACCTATCCCTTGAGAATGTGAGACTCAGGGCATGGTGGGCCCTGCTGGTACCATATTATGTATGAGCTTGAAGGTCTGTTTGTGCCTAACTGTGCACAATCCACAGGAGCAGAACTAGAGGAGGACATCAAGTCTCAGGTCTTCCCTTTGGAAGGGACAATAAGGTATGACATTAAATGGCATCAGAAACACATGAGGGGGGAAAGAGCTCAGAAGCAGGATAAGTTGTTTCATACAAGATACCCAGAGTACAAGTATAGTAGGCAATTTAGTATAGAGCCCAGCACTTAGGGGGATGCCAATTCTCCTAACTACCTATTCTTCTCACCCCTTATTGCACCCTAACGACAGTTAGCTCCACAAGAACCGAGGAAGAAGTTCAACTCTGGGAAGAGACCACTTTTATAATGGAAAATTTGCAGAATCTCAGAAATTTTTACCAGTAAGAGTCTGAAGAGCATATATGGGAGTACATTCAAAGGATTGAGGAGGACTAAATAGGAGATTACTGTGATCCTATAATGGTCACAGTCCTTTTCCAGACCTCCCTGAGAGAGACCTGCACCCATGCACAGGGGTGACAGCCCCCTGTGGAAAGAGAAATATATAGTCCTTTCAAGGGTTACTAGACACTAGACCTAAACTGATACTAATCCCTGAAGATCCAAAGCAGGGCCCACAGGTCAGAGTGCATATCTCATTCCAGAAAAGAGATGAGTGATGAAGTCAACCCTGGTATCCCATGGTGGGTACCATGCGAACACAGGCCCATCCTGTGGTTACCTCCCTAGTCCTAAAATTTTTGTGCAAATGGATATACTTAGTAACTGGCCAAGCTCCCACATTGGTTCCCTGTCCTATGTCATAAAAGCCATATGGAAGAAATGGCCAGGAAGAAACCCCTGGAACTCTTCCCCTCTCCCTACTATGAAAGTAAACCAAAAACTGTACCACATCCATGGGAGAAGCTCAGAAATCGGTACTACTATCAAAAACACTGAAGGATACAGAGGCGTTGATTCCTATTATATCTCCTTTTTTTCCTTGCCAAAAGCCAGAAAGATCTTGGAACATAACAACAGATGGTGAGGCCAATCATGGCTGCACTTCTAAATGTGATACTTCTTGCTGGAGAAAATGAGCAAAACGTCTGCTAGCTGGTAGATAACTGCTGACCCAGCAAATGCTTCCTTTTCCATCATCATCAGTAAGAACAGTATGATGCAATTTCCCACCAAGTGCCAGACAGCAGTGCACCTTCAATGTTTTACCTGAGGGCTATTTCTGCACTGCCATAATATAGTCTGGAAGGACCTCGATCATCTCAGTATCCCAAAGATTACGACACTGGTCCATCACACAGATGGCATTCTGTCAACCAGATCTCGAGAACAAAGAAGTAGCAAGCACTCAGGATGCCTTTGTAAGATATATGTACAAGCCAGAGAATGGAGATAAAAGCCATAGAAGTTCAGGGATCTACTACATTGATGGTTTCTATGGTTCCAGATGTCTGAAGCAGGATATTGCATCTGAAGTAAAATTGCTACACTTGGCACCATGTCCATTAAGAAAGACGTAACATAACTGGTGAGTTTCATACGTGGATATAACCCATGAGGCTGCCAGTTTTTTCTGGGGCCTGATTCAAGAGAAGGTTCTTCAGCAGTAAAAGCTGCCCTAACTCTTGGGGCTATGCTTTAGCACACCCACTAGTACCACAAATGACATGACAGACAGGGATGGGGTAAGAAGCCTCTGACAAGCATCCAGAGAAGAGTAAGAGTTACAGACTCCTTAGGGTACTGTCAATAAGTTTTTTCCATTTGGTTCCTGGCTTGCTACTCAGCTCTGGCAAAGATTATATTCCTGCCCACGGGAAACCAAGAGACTATGTAGTAAGAACAGCCGTCATGAGAAGTATTATCTGACCAACCAATTCATAAAACTGGACTGTACGAAAGCTTTCCACTTGGTATGCTGAAAGCAAGACTGGGCCTGAGCAGGTCTGGAAGGCACAAGTAAACCGCAGGAAAACCTGGTACTTGTAACACCTTCCTTGTAAGCTCTGGCACCACACACTCACGGAGAGGATCCTACGATCAGTTAGTAGAGGAGGGAAAAGACATGCCCATTTGTGAATGGACATGCACGGTATGCAAGCCCCAACCAGAAATGAAACACTGTAGCTCTACGAAGGGATGGTCCTGACAGAGTTGTGAAGGGAACTCTTCCCATTAGGCACAATTCTGAGCAGTACATGTCAGGAGACAGGTGTCAGGAGAAATGCATGCCCAAGGAATGTATCTACACTGACTTGTGGCCAATGGCTAAAGGATGGCTCACTGGTGAAAGAGCTGGAAAGAACAAGATTTGAATTGTTTTTCAAAGGGGAGAGCATATTCCCATACGTTGTACTTTCATTTTTTTAAAAAATAAACATTTAAAAAAGTTTAAAAAGGAGGAGAGGGGGTGCCTGGGTGGCTCAGTAGGTTAAGCCTCTGCCTTCAGCTCAAGTCATGATCCTGGGGTCCTGGATCAAGCCCTGCTTGGCAGGGAGCCTGCTTCCCCCTCTCTCTCTGACTTCCTCTCTTCCTACTTGTTATCTCTCCCTGTCAAATAAATAAAATCTTAAAAAAATAAAGTAAAATAAAAATAAAAAGGAGAGGTTTGCAGATGTACTGGAAGGAGTGGAAGTTGGCTGTGCCAAGTTAAGATTATTTTAACTGGTTAGATGACTGAGAAGCAGAAAGTTGTTGAAGGTATTTACCAAACTCAGATCTAAGACTTCTGGGAATTCGTGAGCATCCTGGGAGAATCAATCTATTAGACCTCAAAGAAGAGATGTACTTATTTTCCACTGTGACCTGGTCTGAACTTCATGGGATCAGAAATTCCAAAGAAGTGCAGAAATATCTGAAAAAATGAAATCACTCTTTCAGAAGCAATTCATTCATCTTGGTGCTATGAATCATTGCTTACACTTCTTTGCTTGCCTTTTTTTTTTTTTTTAAGATTTTATTTACTCATTTGAGAGAGAGAGAGAGAGAGAGAGAGAGAAAGCATAGGCAGGGCAAGGGGAGAGGGAAAAGGAGACTCCCCATGGAGCCGAGAGGTGGACATGGGGCTCGATCCCAGGACCTGGAGAGCAAGACCTGAAGCGAAGACAGATGATCAAACATCTAAGCCACCCAGGCCTCCTCTTTGCTTGCTTTTGATGCCTAAATATGTAAGGTTCCTGAATGATCAAGTATTTGTCATATCAGTTTCTGGAGTACTCATATTCAATCTTAAGGCAATGTCTGTGTTTGCACGGCTCTCTGACAATACACATCATTTTGTTGACATGGAGACCCATTAGCAACATATAAACTAGTATCAGAACAGCAATGGTCCCTGACTCAATGCACCTTCAGTCCTCAAAAGGACAAAACTGGCTGAAGAGTGATATTCTCCCTGATTTCATCAATAAGGACGACTGAACCTGGGCTAAAAACTGTGTTTTTATGTGATAAAATTTGGCTCAATTACCTTCTTGAGTCACTTTCAAATTACTTACAAAATTCACTAACTTTGCTATTTGAATATAAAAATAATAATCATAAAAATTAAAGGCATATAGAAAAGCATATAGAAAAATATCCAGCATCTTAGCACACAGCAGACATGTACAGTCAATATTTTTGGCATATATTTCATTTTTTTTCTATATGTCTATAAACATATATGGGTGTGAGAATGTGTCTGTATTATGAGTATGTATGTACTCATGTATTAAAATGAAGGAAAATATTGTTTTACAAATTTGTACTTTAAACTCTATAATGTATTTTATTTTAATACCAGTAACCATAGTGATGATTATTATTACTGTTTGCTAGGCACTGGGTTGATATTTAATCTTCACAGTAACCCTAGGAGATACTATTGTCACTCTCCTTTTACATGGGAGCTAATAGACACAAAACTGGACTAAGTAACTGCTTGAAGTCACTGAGGCAAGTAGTTGGCGGAATCAGAACCTGAAGTGATGTCTCATTCCAGAACCTCTGCTTTAACATGACACTATAACCCTTTCCTTCTCGAGACAACCTCAGGTTTGATGGAGGGATGCTTTCACTGAGAAAACAGTCTAGTCCTGTTAAACTGAAAGCTAAGCCTATCCCCTACCCATGTGTGCTTTATCAAGCCATCCAACCTGATAAGAAAATGGTCACTGCCCCAGTAAAGTGACCAATCTGGATTTCCAGGAGGAAACCTGGATGTCATTACACAGCATGGGGAGGGGAATTATGTCTGAATTAAGGAGATTCAGGGGCGCCTGGGTGGCTTAGTGAGTTAAAGCCTCTGCCTTCGACTCAGGTCATGGTCTCAGGGTCCTGGGATCGAGCCCCGCATCAAGCTCATTGCTCAGCAGGGAGCCTGCTTCCTCCTCTCTCTCTGCCTGACTCTCTGCCTACCTGTGATCTCTGTCTGTCAAATAAATAAATAAAATCTTAAAATACACACACACACACACACACATTTGAATTAAGGAGATTCGGTGAGGCATGTCTAACAGTACTGGTCAATGGAAAACTGGCAACTCAGTAAACAGACTTGGATCCTGTGGGAATGAATGTTTGGGGTCCTCCACCAGGAAACTCGGACAAGCTAAGGTGTTGGAAGAGGGTAGGGGAACATAAAATAGGTATTATTATCAACTTGAGGCAAAAGACTAGCTACAGATGCCAAGACTATAGCAATTTTGTTTTAGTTTAGTTTTCTTCTCTGTTCCCTTCTCTGAACACTGGCAGTGGTTCCAGGTGGGAGTGTGAATGCACTGAATACAGTGCCTGTCAGTGACAGACTGTGTTTCCCCTGAGTTAGGAACATAAGTGTTATGCCCAAAGTGTAAGAGGGAATACTGAAGAACAGGAAGGGGAGGACTCTGCTGGATATCCTCTGTGTCTGTTCAGATCCATATCCACCCTGCTCCATGCCCTGGGATGCTGACCTCGACAGCCTGCACACTTTAGGCCTCCCTGCTTTCTAGCTGCTGGTTGATTTCATGCCTCTGGCATGATGGGGGGCGGGAAACATTTGCTCATCTTGCTCCCTCCTGAGCAGGCTGCAGTTTGGTAGTACTGGTTCCTCCCTCTAAGGCCAAAAACTCCTGAGAGATGATTCCGTCCTGTGGGGATAAAATGCTACAATTCTCCACCTCAGTCCCTGGACAAAACTAATCTAAACCCTTGTTTCCTAATCTGGAAAATGAGGCTAGCAACACCTACTTCAAATGGTTGTTTAAGCATATGAGATAAGAAAAAGATCTCACTCTGTAAAAGTAGTCAATAAATTGGATCTAAGACATAGCGATTCATTTCAAATTACTTTTTATTCCTTTGTTCAACATACTTATTAGGCATTCCTTAGGAATTAAGCAATAAGACAAAGAGAAGAGAAAATCCCACCTGCAAAGACCTTATCTCATGGGGAATAATGATAAGCAATATAAAAATTTCAACACCTCACTAAGTGTGATGTTATGTGTATGCATGGTATACCACGAAATGACAGAGAAGGGCCACAAATGAAGACTGTCATATATTCTCAGCCTAACTAAAAATAAAGCCAGGCAGATACTGTAGCAGAAGTTTGAAAGAAATCACATTTGCCTGCTTCAATTTTCTCTGGAAAAAGGAAGCTAAAACCATATGTTGGAAATGAGGATGCTGCTTCAAGAAAAACAATGAGATTAAATCACTTGCCCCCCATAATAACTATTATTATTATTTAAAGAAAGAAATCACTTGTCTAAGCTATGATCCGGTTAATTGCTTGGATTTAAGTCCAAATTTGACTACCTCCAAAATCTATAGATACTTGTTTGTTATACTACACTGTCTCACTTTAAATAAGGTCTTCCTTCTCTTCAAGCTAGATCAATCCAGTAGCCTAACAACATTTAATATTTCATAGCTAAGTTTAATATAAGCCAGACTGTGGCTCCTCACCAAAGCCTTACTGACAGGAAAACCAAGGAGACACTGCAGCATGAAAAAGGTAATCTGCCCCAGGTAGTGGGTTCAGGATTTGAACCCAGGTGGTCTGCCCTGTTGTATATATATATACAACATATATATCCTCTAAAGAGTCCTCTGTTAATCAATGAAGGCTCATAAATTTAGTCTTAAGTGGTCAGGAGTGAAACTATGAAAAAGATACTCTGCTATTACTATAACCTAATCTAGGTTTATTCTGTGAAACTGAAGCAACTAAAATCCTGCAAAATCATCTTAGAGCCAGTCAGGGAAATAAAACAGAGAAGAGGACTGATACAAGAACCCAAAATTAAAAACAAATGATAAAAAGGGAAGTTGTTCATGGGGGGATAAAACCTGGAATTTGGGGGGAGGTTCACAGGTATGTTAGGATTTTCAAAAGAAGAATGGGGATGGGGGAGCACCTGGCTGGCTGAGTCAGTGGAGCATGCAACTCTTGATCTTGGGGTCTTGAGTTCAAGTCCCACATTGAATGCAAAGATTACTTAAAAAAAAAAAAATCTTAAAAATGAAGAAGAAGAATGGGAAAAGAATCTGCTCTCACTCTGCTGGAGAATCACAATACGGTCTTACAGATCGGTTCCCAGGGGCAGCAGGCTCACCTAGGGGTGGGTCATGTGGCTCTAATGAGACCAAATTCAGATACTAACTCAGAATGCAAGAACTAACCTTGATATTCACCTAGTCAATCAACTCAGACAAGTCCAACATGACAAAAAGAAGTGGATTAGATGAGAACAGAACTTTCAGGGACCAGCCAGACTTTAGGAGAGACAGTGATTTGCAAAGGTAAGACTAACAGTAAATATTATATTTATGTATAGTGATAGTGGTTCCTCAGGGGGACAGTGCACAATGCCGTGGTATTTTTGGTTGTCATAACTTGGGGGGTTGCTAAGTGGCTACATGTCAAGGACAATGCTAAACATCGTACAATCACAGGACAACCCCTACAACAGAAAGTCATCTAGCCTAAGATGTCAATACTGCTGAGGCTAAGAAACGAGTATCTATTAAGTACTAATGCTAGGCACTATTTGAAGCATGCCTTAGCACTAACACATCACTTGTTCCTCATAAAGACACATCAGTATCTTTACCTGGATTTTAGAGATGAACAAACCTAGGCTACAAGGTCCACATTTCACACAGATTCAGGGAGTAGCCCTATATGGTGATCACAGCTCTGACCTGAGAGACTGGGGTGCACACACTGTCTTTCAATTCCTTACAGTACTACTGCATGCATCCTTTTCTTCCAAATCACCTTTGGAGATACGGGGTGAAGATGGGAGAACGCCAAGTGTCCATTAGCTCTCAGGTTATAGAAAAGAAAGCCATGTGCCAGAAAAGCAGCATTCTGATTCTGTCACCTGGAGGGGTCAGGTTTGTGTAGCACTGTACGAGGAGTGGCCTAGCTTCATAAAACATCATACGTTAATATCTAACCAAGAGTGTGGGATACAGAATAGGCCCTAAGTATTGGTCCCATCACAAGGACAATCAAGGGCTAAATTGTGAAATAAGAAGGATACAAGAGGGGGCACCTGGGTGGCTCAATGGGTTAAGACTCTGCCTTCAGCTCAGGTCATGATCTCAGGGTCCTGGGACAGAGCCCCACATCGGGCTCTCTACTCAGCGGGGAGCCTGTTTCCTCCTCTCTCTCTCTCTGCCTACTTGTGATCTCTGTCAAATAAATAAATAAACAAAATCCTTAAAAAAAAAAACGACTTAAGAAAGGATGCTATCACAGGATATGGTTTTTTAAGGGGTGGGAGGAAGAAAGTTTAAAAAAATCATTAATAGGTTTTTTTAATATTCTGAAATAAAAAGTGGAAATAGGGATGAAACACCATGACAGAAAACTGTCCAAAATCAAGTTATGTTAAAATTCTGTTTTTAAAAATACTGCTTAAAATAGATAAGCATTGATTAAGGCTTTTGTTAAATTAAGTTTTTTATTTCAATTCCAGTATAGTTAATATCAGTTAAAGCCTTTTTTAGAGCATTTTCCCCCCCTTCACCATTGTGCCTCTCTTTCTGTCCATTATATAAAATTACTGTCCTGGATCTTGTCCATCTCTGTTTCAGACACAAAAAAATGTTTTATAAGAAAATCCAAAGATTCTCCAGCTTTTTACCTCTAAAATTTAAGCAGAAGTTCTTAACTCCGTTTCTTTCACACATCATGGATACTGTTTGGCACTGACTAGTGGACCCTACCCAAAATTACAA
This sequence comes from Mustela nivalis, assembly GCF_964662115.1. Taxonomy (NCBI): domain Eukaryota; kingdom Metazoa; phylum Chordata; class Mammalia; order Carnivora; family Mustelidae; genus Mustela; species Mustela nivalis. The sequence continues at coordinate 73,079,795 of NC_139021.1, forward strand.
GACAGATACACTCATAATTATCAGTATCCACTCTCAACTAATACGGCAGAGAGGGGTTCAGTGATTTATACCAAGGCATAAAAGGAAATTAAGAACAATTCTGTTCCAAAAGGCAGGATGCAAACCTGGAAGAACTACAAATTTTCTTCAGCAGGGTGACAGGACCAGGTGCTGGATGTTTGGAAACAAGGGTCCTAAAGGAGAGAACTGACAAAGAGACAAAAGAAAATCCCTGTTCAGACCTGAGGCATGGCATAGGGTTGGTTTGGAAAATGGGGACTGACCCAGAGAATGTGAAAAGGAACGGGCATGGGGAAGGGAGCACGAATTATTCCTGAGAACAGGCTAAAAGAGATTGGGTTCATTTTAAAACTACATTAAAAGCCCCTTGGGAATTCTTACTCCAAACTAACTAGTTACTTTAATGAAAGCTTACTGTAATAGTATATATCTGTATCTGTTTTACTTCCGCCTTTTAGAATATTAGCTCCAAACATATCCAGCAGAAACAAAGCACATCTTTGTCACATCTGTAAATTAAATTCACTGCAGAACAGATTAAAAATCTAACAGGATCTCAATATTGAAGATACATAGTAACCTTCTCCCTACACATATCACAGGATGAATCAGTTAAAACTTTTCCTGTTTTCCTTCCTTACTAATATATCCTTCCTCTAATCCCCACCCCACCCCCTCTTTGATTTTTCCCCTCACTGTGTAATCACAAAGCAGTCCTAGTTTTTCCAAGGTTTATCACATCTCTTATTTGAGGTACCTTTTATTTATCCTGATTCTTTTTTTTTTTCCTAAAGATTTTATTTATTCACCTGACAGAGATCACAAGTAGGCAGAGAGGCAGGCAGAGAGAGAGAGGAGGAAGCAGGCTCCCTGCTGAGCAATGAGCCCGATGTCCGGCTGGATCCCAGGACCCTGAGATCATGACCCAAGTCAAAGGCAGAGGCTTTAACCCACTGAGCCACCCAGGCACCCTCTATCCTCATTCTTGATAAAGAAAAGTGATACATAAATTAGAAATAAAATATGTGTAAAATAGTCAATTTGGGACACAATATAGAAGAATAGTCTGCACCCAGCAATTTGAAAGGCATATCCAAAAACTTGGACAAAAGTTACATGAGTCTGTTGGTTTTCTGAAACTGGCTCCATTTAATACAGATATTTAAGGAAAGGACTGAGTGAGGCAGTAGGAGGAGCACAGTCCTCTGTTTTCCAATACTAGACCCAAAGCTGCCAGGATAAGGAAGACGGTCCTAAACCGAGTCCAAATGATAACATGACCTTCCACAGGTTCCAGAACTGACAGAGTAGAGATGTTCACTGAAGCTGCAATGCTCTGCTCTATCCTTCTCAGCCTCCTAAGGTCACTGTCTTGGGTTTCCCAATACCAGAACACCAGCCCTATTCCTGGCTTCCCAAGCTTTTCCACTGGAAAGCACACTCCCAATATATGTTTCAGGAGGACAGGAACAAAGAACACTTTCAAAGATGATTCTTGGAGGACTGTGATCACTGGCAGAGTGATGGGTGGATGGATGATTATATGAGACATGAGAAAAAGGAACGTGGAGTTTCACACAATTAGCAGTAGTAAAATACTGCAGGTCCTAAGAAGTCTTGCTCTGGCTCTCTGGCTGGGAAGACTTGGAAAAGTGAGGAGGAACCAAAATCAAAACAACTAAATGCCAAAGAACCCCCCACAAAGATAACAATCACCATCACACTTCACAGTCTCTTTAGAGAAGCTCCAATCTTCTCTCTTTCTTTCCTCTCTTACCCCTTGCAATCCATTATTCCCATAGTAACCAGGGTCATTTTCTTCATCACTACAAATCTGATAATTTCACCCTATCACTTAAATCCTTTCTATTCTTCCCACTGCCCTTAGAATAAAATCCAACTCTGAATTATTGCTAATACCCTACAAACACTCACATGGCCTAATCTCTTCTTATCTCTCCAGCTGCATCCCACCAGTGCCTCCCACAACCCTACTCACTAGACTCCCGTGGGAACAGCCTCCTTCCTACTTCTCACACACACTGAGCACTCTCCCATCTCATCTCTTGTACCTGTGTACCCTCTGACTAGCATTCTCTCTCTCCAGCTCGTCACACTGAGGCTTTGTTCAAATGCCACCTCCTGCAACAGGCCTTCAAGACCACCTAACTACAGTGCCCCTTCCCCAAAATAATTTGTCATCACCCTGGTTTTTTCCATTTTAGCATTTATAATCATCTAAGATTACATCTTGTAGGTTGAGAACCTCCCTGACTAGACTGTAGAAATTGTGACTTTTATACTGCCATGTACTGGGGTGGTACACATTTCATTTATTCTTTCAACAAACAGGTGGAGAGAGGCATGTAAAAATTCCAATTTGCCAAAAATTCCCATTTTCCTCTTTACTAGATTAATTCCATTATTAAACATACTAGTATGCTACAGTACTCGAACAAAATCCTGAAAAATACAGATTTATTTAACAGATACTTACACAGTGTTTACCATGTGCTAGAGATGTGTAATTAGTCTGGGCCCCATCTTTTATTATTTGTATGAATGATCCATCTGATGTGCACCCTTAAGTAAGGCTTTTGAAAACAAGGAGAACTCAGGGTAAACACAGATGCCTATACAGTGTGATAAAGGAAACTTTACTCCAAAGCAAATATTTGCTTTCAAGTTTTTTTTTTTTAAGATTCTTCTTCTTCTTTTTTTTTTTTTTAAAGATTTTATTTATTTATTTGAAATAGAGAGAGAGAGATCACAAGTAGGCAGAGAGGCAGGCAGAGAGAGGGAGAAGCGGACTCCCTGCTGAGCAGAGAGCCCGATGCGGGCCTCAATCCCAGGACCCTGAGATCATGACCTGAGCCGAAGGCAGAGGCTTAACCCACTGAGCCACCCAGACGCCCTAAGATTCTTGTTCTGAGAGTAAAACTTTACTGGTTAGCACAAAACAAGAAATTTAAATAGCAGTATGATCTGAATCTAAATTTAAATTATAGTATGTTAGATTTAAGTCCTGATTTATATTAGCTACTTATTAGTAAAAATAATATGCAGATTTTTACCTTAAAATTTTAAAATTAAAGAAATTAGGACTTTTATATATATTTTCCCTACCAACTATTTCCTGCCAATAGAAATTGCAGCTTCATCCTAGGGATGGTAAAATAAATTTAGTCGACACCTGTAAACACTCATAATCAAGAACAAAGAGAATAAGTTAGGCTAGTGCATGTTCTAGAATGGGAAAACCCCAGACAAGGTTTGGGAGGCAACAAGAGAGAAAATTAAATTTCAGAAATGTCTATAGACGTCCTAGAGACAAGTTTTAATTTATCAGAAAAAATCACATGCAAAATAAAAGCATTCACTCAACTGGAGTATGTGCAAGGACACGTTGGTAATGAAATGAAACAAAATATACTGAACCAGATGCTGATATCAAATAATAAAACTGGAAGCTTCACACAATAGATAAACTCAAGTATCTTCTATCCGTCTCTTTTCTCTGAAGAACTAAAAGCTTCTGGCATATAATTTCTCCATATGTACAGGAAAATAAGAAAGAAGTATGAACATTTTATTAGTTTAAAAATAAGGGAAAGCAAGTAAACTACTTTCTGCAGACCAGAAAGAGGAAGAGAAAGTTCAGTCTTACTCAGTTCAGAAAACAAAGCAGAGTGACATTATTTGTGTGTAGAGATGCAAAAACAAAATAAAGCTAGGAATAATTCCCCCACAAGAAAAACCAAAGCTGCAGATGTTGCTCCATAAAGTCCGTCTTGCCCTACTGGTTTTGTGTATCTTTTTAAAGGTCTGTGTGTCCAATTACGTGGGTGTTGGGTACGTTGCTCTCCCTACTCCTCTTTCCTGCTCAGTATCTTCATTTAGATCTTTTTATGTAGTACTGAATTTACCCCTGCCTTCTTCCTTAATTGTTCATATTGTAGAAATGACTGTTGAAGCTCAATATTTAATGATTTAAAGACCTATAAATAGAACTTTAAGTTCACTTTTACTTAAAAAACAAAGAAGTGGGTGTACTTTAAAAAGTAACTGGAACTTTTATGTGTGTGGTATTTGTCCTCCAGGAGCTAATATGTACCAAAAAGAAAAGATAAGTGCCCAAAGAATTACAATGCAAAACAGACTATGATAAATTCTCTAAGAAAAGTATGAAAAGTTTCTAGAATTCAGAGGAAGGAAAGACAAAAAAACAAAACACTTCCCACTGAACTTTTCTAGGTATCTGGGGTGATTATAACATGTGAGGGAGGATCTGAAGGCTGGGCACTCAAAACAGAAAGAGCAGCAAAAGTCCTCAGTACAAAGAATAGCCATTCGTTCAATTTGTCTGAATTCCTGCCCACTTAACAGGAAAAGATCCACTCCACTTGGTAAAAACAGAAAGAGAAACTGTCACAACATTCACCTTTAGCTTTTACATGGCATTATCATTAAAGCCTTATTTTACAAGTATAAACTGGAAATCACTTTTCTTACATATAGGAGCCAGAGGTTGGAAAAGTGTGTTTAAATCATGTAGAGAACTCTGAATGCCAGGCTTCTCACTCTGGATTTCATTGTGCAGATGAGGATGTAAAGGCATTTGAAAAGGTAATTTGAAAGGTTGTAGGTGTAGAGAATGAAATGAAATGGAGGAGAGCTTAAAGAAACTGGGGTTTGGCAACAATAGGAATGGCAGGTTTGCAAAAAACTGACCTAAGAAATAAGTAATAGGTATTTGCATGTGGAGTGCAAGGTAGAAGGAGGCATTAAGATTGCTTCAAGGTTTTATTCCTCGGTAATCAGAATAAATAACTAGGAATGGGGGGAGGGAAGAGAGGGCAAGGCAAAATGACAGCAAACTAGTTTAAGTAAATACTAGCCCAAGCTGGAAATGTCTGCATCAGATGCACAGATCTGACACCTTCCGGTGCCAGGCATTGTTTCCAGGCACTTAGGATACAGCAGTGAACACAACTGGCAAGCACCACAGCCCACATGGAACTTACCCTCCAATGGCAGACAAGAGATAATGAACAAGTAAATAGAGAGATAAATATATATTATAGGAAGAGTGGGGTTGTATGGAATTTTAATTCGGAGGGTCTGACTGAGAGTGACATCTAAACAAATACCTAGAGGTGAGGGAGTGAACCACGCAAGGCGCCAAGAAAGAGTCAGCAACTAACATAGATATATCTTCATTTAGTTTCACTCTTGATGCTTTTGAAGTTAGCAGCAATTGCAGTGTATCTCTTTGGTGACCCAGTCCTATTTCCTTGGGCTAATATGTAGTGTTCCACTTCCTGACTGTCCTACCAGATCAAGAAAACTTCACCAATAACACAGTGATAACGAACTGCCTAGTAGGTCAATTTGTTTACACTGGCTGTTTATGTTCCCTACCTGGGAGAAAAGGACTACATTTTAAAACAACAAAACCAAAGCACTGTTAGAACATGTTTGTACAAAGCTTAAGAAGACAATCATCTTGTTCTCAAAGCAATCATTGATGTAGCAACTTTTGAAACTTGTGATTTAAATCAAAGGTGAAGAATGATTATGAATCATGCAATTAAGGTACCAAGGAGGATGCTGAAGAGAGAAAAACCATTCACAGCACCATAAAACTGTCAAAAATAAAAACAGTACAATTATCAAAACCAGAATTGATATCATTCTTTGATTTTATGATTTGTTGTTCAGCAGAACTGAACTGTAGGCTAAATTATGCATTTTATTGATTCTAGATCTTGGGGCCTCATCCTTATCTGTAAAGGGCAGCTGTTGTGATTTTTCAGATTCCCTTCAATTCCAAGATTCGATGTGGCTAATTACCATTCCTATGATGTTTAGGTTATTTGTGTACTCTGGTTTACCTCCTTTTGCAGTAATAGTACAAACTGCACCCATCCCAAGTAATACAACTTGTAAGTTTTGTATAAAAGTGATAATGACCTTCTTTTAAACACATCTACCAGAGCTTGGTGTTTAAAATGAGGATACCCTCTCTGAAAGTGCTGCCTTTTTTTCATCCCTCTTTTATAACAGTCTTTAAGACACTCCGGCTTCTGCATCATTTTAGGGAGGATTAGATTTGAAATCAGGTGGATGATCACATCTCTAGTAGATGAGAAAAGTAATGAGACCTTATCTGGTGGGATTCATTCTCTGAAATTCCAAAGGAATTCTCAAACATTTCTAGCTATGACTCTGAGGAAAGATTTTCCGGTGTTGACAACTTTATAGATTAATGCCCATCTAAAGGCATAATAAAGAAAATAACCAACGTTATTGTGGACTATGCGTCAGGCAGAATTAAGTACTGACTGATTAATCCTCATAACAATACTTTAAGGATGAACTATCACTATTCTCATTTTACATGTGCAGAAACAAAGTCATAGAGAAATTAAACAGATTGCTCAAGTTTTCACAATTAACAAAGAGATTCGAACCCAGGCACTCTAGCTTCAAAGCCTGAGATCTTAACTTTCACCATACACTGCCTATATATATCCTGGCGTCCCTGTTTAAGTAACAGTCCCATTATCAGCCGCACTCTCCTTGCAAACTGAAAAACACGAAGTCAAAATAAAGCTGCACTGCAAATTCGTTATCGAGCTTCTCCTCCAGTCCTGAACCACGAACTAGACTCTTAAAGAATATAAAATCTCAGTACCTGAGGTCTCTCGAGATTTAGGGAAGAAGTGTGTGGAGCAACCCAAATGTGTTCTGTCCTGGCGGTAATGCCGTGAACAAGCGCTGCAAAAACTAGAGCCGGACCCGGTGTCTCCCTGCCTCTGGGGGTTCACGCCAGGGGGCCGCCCAGCCGCACCACGCGCTCCTACTACGCACGGAAGTGGCCCAGGGGCCGGTCCAACCAAACCACACCTGGCTCGAACGCGCCCGCGGGGTTCCTTCACTTGGTTCTCGCGGCGCCCATACCCCTTCCCGTACTTACCTTCGCGGACCCTCGCCCGACGCATAGCGAGCGGGAAGCCCCACCAGAGCTGCGCCACACTCTACCGTCCTCCGCGCCGCGCCTCCCACCCCCAGCGGGGCCCACCACCCTCCCCGCCTTGGCCCGGCCTCCTGACTCCGCCCCTCGCACCATGCCCCGCCCACACCAATCAACGGAACCGTCCCAACCACTAGCCTGCTCAGGGGCGGGGCTTATGCACACTCAGCTCCGCCCCTCGCTCGCTAGAAAGCGGTGGATCCGAGTGTAGGCACCGTGTGGATGCTGCCGGGAGGCCGTAAATAAACAAAGCCGGGAGGGCTTGGGGGTGTGTGACCCCGAGGGAGGGAGTGCTGGGCGCAGGGAGAGGGAACCGTCAAAGGGAGACAGTCAGCCTTGTGGCAAGATGCGGAAGGAGACTTGGGAGGGGAAAGTGAAGGCCCTCTCCCCGGGTTCCAGCTGACGTGTAGGACTGGGTGAGACATCTTGAAGCAACGGAGTTTATACTTAATAAGCGCATTAGCTAATCTTGTTCTCCTTAGGCAGGGTAGGACTCATGAATTCCGGGCTCCATGCATGAGAAATCACAGGAACAAGGGTTGAGAGGGAGGAAAAAAGCAATCGAATTCTTTACTGATCTCCAGCACACATCCTCGTTTTTCATTTTGGGGAAAATTCTGGAAAGGACTTCAGTAGGAATCACTTCAGACTCACTCATTCCTTCTCCCCTCAAATAGCTCAGGCACTTTTCAAGAGAGCATACTCAACGCAGGTTGAGTTTGGCATTAATGCCCACGGTGTACTGCAAGGTTTGTGACTACATGTATGGATAAAGGAAAAAATCAGACCACTCAGAAGGAATTATTTTAACTATTAATTTATTTGATTTTTGAACGTGAAAAACTATTTGAGGAATCAAGTCAAACACTAATTAAATTATGGTGGGAAAACACAAGGCTCACCTTGCTAACAAGCAGCATTTGCTGGGAGAACTTCAGAAAACAGTGTCAAGAGGCCAGCCTAGCTGTGTGGCCCTAAGGGAGATCACAATATCCAAAGCCCCAGATCTGCTTATTTTTAAAATAAAGATATTGGACCAAGTGACCTCATGACCTCTAAATACCCTTCCAAACTTAATTTCATCCTGCAAGATTCCGCAATTAAGGGCAAAGGGACCATAAGGAAAGTGCTGTCCAGTCAGGAGCCACACAGAGAAATTGGGGATTTTTAGAAAAAGCTTCAGGGATCTCTGACATTACTTCATTCAAGCTCTCCTGTCAGACTTTTCTATTTGAAATAATGATAACTCTTGTCCTAGCTCAAAACCTCTGACTCTTCCCTCTCAATCCTCACATTTGGTCATCAGGTCCTTGGCTTTTTCCATTATACAGTCTCTTCAATGAACCTTCTCACTTTCACTGCCATCTCTGAATAAAGTACAAAACCAAAGAACTCAGGTTCTTGGATCTGACCCTCACCTATTTTTTTCTACCTAATCTCCAAGTACTCTCTGGCAGACTGCTTCTTCACTGTGTAGTATCCACAACATACAGCCAACATTCCTGCCACTGAACATTTATATCCACTGCTTCCCAGCTCAAAATATTTCTTAGTCCTAGCTACCTGTTCAGATTATGATAGCTCAGCTCAGGGACCTCTCTATCCAGTAAAATGCTATAACACCTAGGATCTGCACCACTCAATGTGGCACTTAGTAGGCCTACCTTATTTTGGTTTTTTTCTGTTATTTATATTTATCTCTAAAACTAAACTGTAAGCTCCTTCCTGGATAACCCCAGGCTCCAGGCAATAAAGTAAAAAAAAGCTATTTTCAGTATCTCAAAAGCCTAAAAAAATTATATATTCATCTATAATTAGGCTGTTCAAATTACCTATAACTGTAATATTCTGGTTTTTTTATTAAGAAAATTTATATTTTTATTTTCATTTATTTTTTAAATATATATGTATATTTAAAGATTTTATTTACTTATTTGACAGAGAGATCACAAGTAGGCAGAGAGGCAGGGAGAAGCAGGCTTCCTGCTGAGCAGAGAGCCCAACATGGGGCTTGATCCCAGGACCCCAAGATCATGACCCGAGCCAAAGGCAGAGGCCCAACCCACTGAGCCACCCAGATGCCCCTGTATTTTTATTTTTTAAGTAATTTGTATACCCAACATGGGGCTCAGACTTTACCCCAAGATCAAGAGTCACATGTTCCAGTGACTGAGCCAGCCAGGAGCCCCAGGATTCTGTTTTTATCTGAAATTATGTGACACTGCAATAACATCTATTACTTCATGTTAACCAAAGCTCTGATAGGCAGTTAGATGTGACTGATTTTTAGAAAAGGGAAACAGGAGTGCCTGGCTGGCTTGTCAGGAGAGCAGGTGACTCTTCATCTTGGTCAGGGTCTTGAGTTCAAGAGTTCAAGTCCCACACTGGATATAGAGATTACTTAAAAAAAAAAAAAAAGAAGAAGAAGAAGAAAGAAAGAAAGTAAAGAAAAGGGAAAATAAATTGCTAATAAATAAGACTTATTTTGAAGTCTGAATCTATGAGATTCACAGAGGTACATAAAAATAAAAAGTAGCCGACCCATTCTTTTGTCACCCCATTGCCAAAACAAGTGACATACCCAGAGTAAGTGCTTAAGAAGATAGTCATTAGTCTATTATTATTTTCAGCTTTCGTTAAGCCCTCACTCTCTCCTTTGCTTTAATTAAAATACTGGTCTTTTCTTCTCATGCAAATAAGATTGTAAGAGTTTCCCTTCAATTTCAAATAAATTCTGAAGAATAAGATAAACAAGAATCACACTGCTTCTCAGAGTTGGACTAGAAAGGTTTCTGATGTCCAAGAAATAAACCATCAAATCATGGTAAACTGCCTATGTTAAGGCGCCCTACATACTACTCACATCTTTAAAGAGTAAATTTTCCTTAACTGCAACCTTAGCCAGATGACAAAAGTAGGAGCAAGACCAAGTTTGCAGAATGACTACCAAGTAAGAGTGAAAACTGATTTGCAATCTATCAATGGCCCCTTGTGTTTTGAAAATGTCACTGGCAAATTTAAAGGAGGCCCCAGAGCTCTGAAGTGTGGCCCAAACAATCTATAAATCACTACTCACAGCAAACCTTTATAATATTCTGGATGTTTAGAAAGTAATAAATAGGCAGATTAAACAATAGTCACACTTCATTTTATAGACTGGTTGTACCAGAGGCTACTGGTTATACACTCTTGGAATGTTTCTCTTCCTCTTCTAAAAATGTGAAGTAATTATTAAGATGAGAGATTTAAGGGAACTTCTAAATCTGGCCAAGATGTTGTAACAAGGACCATATTTACTCTCCTACCTGAACCAACAACGACAACAAAAAGAAGCCAGACAAAATATATAAAACAACAGTTTTCAAGATGGGTATCAGGCAAATGAAGGAGACTGATGTCTCAGAGATGAGGAATGAACAAGATTTGCCCCAGCTTATCACCTCAGAGAACTTACAGGCCATGACAGTAGAAGAGGGAAGCTCAAGAACTATGAGACCAGGGAAAACAAGACAGCTAGAGTTCATAACTCAGATAGGGAGAAAAGAGAACAATACAGAGAATCCCAGAGATCTGCTGACGTTCTTCCTTGAGAATTCAACAGTGCTGATCAGTGTACGCTTGTCCTCAAGGTCATGGAAAGAACAAACCATCTCAAAGCAGTAAAAGGAAAAGTATTAGGCACTCACAGAGGGCCAGGAATAATGGCTATTCACACCAAGCCAACTAGAAACCTCCCAATTCAATGAAATAGAGTACTTAGAAGGGTCTTGCTGTAGTATCGGGGAGTAATTAGCCCTAGACTAAATGCTGCTTGGGTGCTGCCAAAAAAATAAGAAGTAAGATCCAAAAGGATCAAACTATTTTAAAGTTATTTAACTGCATCTCAAATTAGAATTCAGGTGTTCAGCACCCAATAAGCTAAAATTCACAACATCTGCCATTCAATCAGATATTGCAAGGCATGAAAAGAAACAAAAATATGGCTCATAATGAGAAAAATCAATCAGTGAAACTAACAACTGACATAGCAGTTAGAATTAGCAGACAAGAACATTAAAACAGTTATTATAAGGGCACCTGTGTGGCTCAGTGGGTTAAGCCTCTGCTTTCGGCTCAGGTCGTTATCCCAGTGTCCTGGGATCAAGCCCCACATTGGGCTCTCTGCACAGCGGGGACCCTGCTTCCCTCTCTCTCTGCCTGCCTCTCTGCCTACTTGTAATCTCTCTCTCTGTATTACTTATAAATAAATAAATAAAATCTTAAAAATATTTTTTTAAAAAAGCAGTTATTATAATGGTAATATATTTTAAAAATTAAGTAGAGATAAGGAAGGTATAGAAAAATTTCTAATTCCAGAGCACCTGGGTGGTTCAGTGGGTTAAAGCCTCTGCCTTCAGCTTAGGTCATGATCTCAGGTTCCTGGGATTGAGTCCCGCATCAGGCTCTCACAGAGAGCCTGCTTCCTCCTCTCTCTCTGACTGCCTCTCTGCTTTGAGATCTCTATTACCTCTGTGTGATCTTATGATCGCTATCTGTCAAGTAAATTAAAAAAAATTTTTTTTAAATAATGTAAAAAAAAAGAAACATTTTTAAAAAAGAAGGAAATTGGGGATAAAAATATATGTTTATAAAAAATAAAAAATTTGAAAGTGAAAAAAAAAAAGGAGGGGCGCCTGGGTGGCTCAGTGGGTTAAGCCGCTGCCTTTGGCTCAGGTCATGATCTCAGGGTCCTGGGATCGAGTCCCGCATCGGGCTCTCTGCTCAGCGGGAGCCTGCTTCCTCCTCTCTCTCTCTCTGCCTGCCTCTCTGCCTACTTGTGATCTCTCTCTGTAAAATAAATAAATAAAATCTTAAAAAAAAAAAAAGGAAAAATTTCTAAATCCAATCTAGAGGTGAAAACAATCTCTAAGGTGAAAAATACATTGGATGGGATTAATGGGGGAATTGACACTGCAGAAGAAAGGATTAGTGAACTTGAATACAAACAAAACAAAATTTCCAAGATGAATTACAGAGAGAAAAAGGAATTAAAAAGAGAATCCATAGGCTATGGGAAACCTTTACGCAGCCTAACATACTTGTAGCTGGAGTCCATGAAGGAGATGATAAAACTGAGCTGGGGAAAGATCAGAATAGACATTTGAAGAAATATGACTGATATTTCAAAATTTGATGAAAATTATAAACCCACAGATCTCACAAACTTGATGAACCCAAACATCAGAAACACAAAGGAAACTACAACAAGATATTTCATAATACAATTACTAAAAACCAGTGATAAAGCAAAAAAGGGGGGGGAGACATAATATATGGAGAAATGAGAGTAAAATTGACAGATTTCTTGTCAGAAGCATGCAAGAAAAAGACAGTGGAGCAAGATCTTTGAAGTCCTGAACAAAAAAGCTGTTAACCTAGAATTCTACACTCAGCAAAAAATATCTTTCAAAATTCAAGATAATACAAAAAATTTTTTTTCAGATGCAGAAACTGAAAGACGGTAACAAGAAAACTTGCACTACAAGAAATGTTAAAGGGAGTCCATCAGACACACAAAAAATGACTCCAGATATCTGGGAATATGTACCACAAATGAAGAATAGTGGAAATAGTAACAAGAGATGTGTTTGTTTGTTTGTTTACAATTAGAATCTTGTAAAAGATAGTAACTATTTAAAACAATAAGCATAATCATTTATTGTGGGTTTTATAGCCTATATGTAAGTAAAATGTATGACAACAATAGCATAAAGGTTAGCTGGAGAGACATGGAAGTATATTATTGAAAGGTATATTGTATAATTATGTATAAGCCTCCTATAAGTTATATGGCATAATTCATTTGAAGATAGACTATAATAAATTAGAATAGTATACTCAAACCCTAAAATAAGGTAGGAAAAGAAGAAAGAGGACAAAAAGAACACATAAGACAAATAGAAAACAAGTAACAAGAGGACACACATAAACTTAACTCACATCAATAATAACATAAAAAGCAATAGTCAAAACAACACAATTAAAATTTGTCTTACTGGTAAATAAAACAAGACCCAACTATATTTCACATACAAAATACTATTCTTCAGATATGAAGACACAAATAGGTTTAAAGTAAAAGTATGGAAAAAGATATACCATAGTAACAGTGTCAAAAGAAAGCTGGAGCAACTGTAATAATATCACATAAGGTAGACTTCAAAGCAAATAATATCACCAGGGAACAAAAAGATCACTTCATAACTATGAAGAGATCAATTCATCTTGATGACATAAAAGTCCTAAACATTTATAGGGGTGCCTGGGTAGCTCAGTTTGTTAAGCATTTGCCTTCAGCTCAAGTCATGTTCCCCAGGTCCTAGGACCAAGCCCCACATGGAGCTCCCTGCTCAGCAGGGAGGCTGCTTCTCCCTCTCCTCTGCTCCTTCCCCTGCTTGTGCTCTCTCTCTCTTGCTCTATCAAATGAGTAGATAAAATCATTTTTTAAAAAAAGTCCTAATCATTTATGTATCTAATAACAGAGTTTCAAAATAAATGAGAAAAAAATGAAACAACTTGAAGGAAAACTAGGCATATGCTATTTTTAGAGGTTTTAAAAACTCTCATAATAACGGTACAAAATCAGCAAGGATATTGTCTTAATTAGTTTGGGTTGCTATAACAAAATACCAGACTGTGTAGCTTATAAACAACTGAAATTTAATTTTCATAGGTTCTAGAGACTGGAAGTCAGAGATCGGGGGCCACCAGGGTTGGGTGAGGGCCCTTTTCATGATCTATGGCCAGTATCTTCTCTTTGTGTCCTCACCCGATAGAAGGGAAAAAGAAGTTCTGTGGGATCTCTTTTGTAAGAATACTAAACCTATTTTTTAAAATTTCTTATCAGTGTAACAGTATTCATTGTTTTTGCACCACACCCAGTGCTCCATGCAATACATGCCCTCTCTAATACCCATCACCTGGTTCCCCCAACCTCCCACCTCCCGCCCCTTCAAAACCCTCAGATTGTTTTTCAGAGTCCATAGTCCCTCATGGTCCCTCCCCTTCCAATTTCCCTCAACTCCCTTTTCCTCTCCATCTCCCGTTGTCCTCCATGCTATTTGTTATGCTCCACAAATAAGTGAAACCATATGATAATTGACTCTCTCTGCTTGACTTATTTCACTCAGCATCATCTCTTCCAGTCCCGTCTATGTTGCTACAAAAGTTGGGTATTCATCCTTTCTGATGGAGGCATAATACTCCATAGTGTATATGGACCATATCTTCCTTATCCATTTGTCCGTTGAAGGGCATCTTGGTTCTTTCCACAGTTTGGTGACCGTGGCCATTGCTGCTATAAACATTGGGGTACAGATGGCCCTTCTTTTCACTACATCTGTATCTTTGGGGTAAATACCCAGTAGTGCAATTGCAGGATCATAGGGAAGCTCTATTTTTAATTTCTTGAGGAATCTCCACACTGTTCTCCAAAGAGGCTGCACCAACTTGCATTCCCACCAACAGTGTAAGAGGGTTCCCCTTTCTCCACATCCTCTCCAACACATGTTGTTTCCGGTCTTGCTAATTTTGGCCATTTTAACCGGTGTAAGGTGGTATCTCAATGTGGTTTTACTTTGAATCTCCCTGATGGCTAATGATGATGAACATTTTTTCATGTGTCTGATAGCCATTTGTATGTCTTCATTGGAGAAGTGTCCATATCTTCTGCCCATTTTTTTATATGATTGTCTGTTTTGTGTGTGTTGAGTTTGAGGAGTTCTTTATAGATCCTGGATATCAACCTTTGTCTGTACTGTTATTTGCAAATTTCTTCTCCCATTCTGTGGGTTGCCTCTTTGTTTTGTTGACTGTTTCCTTGGCTGTGCAGAAGCTTTTGATCTTGATGGAGTCCCAAAAGTTTATTTTCGCTTTTGTTTCCTTTGCCTTTGGAGACATATCTTGAAAGAAGTTGCTGTGGCTGATATTGAAGAGGTTACTGCCTATGTTCTCCTCTAGGATTCTGATGGATTCCTGTCTCACGTTGAGGTCTTCTATCCATTTTGAGTTTATCTTTGTGTACGGTGTAAGAAAATGGTTGAGTTTCATTCTTCTACATATAGCTGTCCAGTTTTCCCAGCACCATTTATTGAAGAGACTGTCTTTTTTCCACTGTATATTTTTTCCTGTTTTGTTGAAGATTAATTGACCATAGAGTTGAGGGTCCATATCTGGGCTTTCTACTCTGTTCCACTGGTCTCTGTGTCTGTTGTTATGCCAGTACCATGCTGTCTTGGTGATCACAGCTTTATAGTAAAGTTTGAAATCAGGTAAGGTGATACCCCCAGTTTTATTTTTGTTTTTCAACATTTCGTTAGCGATTCAGGGTCTCCTCTGATTCCATACAAATTTTTGGATTATTTGCTCCAGCTCTTTGAAAAATACTGGTGGAATTTTGATCGGAATACTCATTCTTCTCAAGTGCACATGGAACCTTCTCAAGAACAGACCACATACTGGGTCACAAATCAGGACTGAACCGATACCAAAAGACTGAAGTTATTCCCTGCATATTCTCAGATCACAATGCTTTGAAACTGGAGCTCAATCACAAGGAAAAGTTCGGAAGGAACTCAAACACCTGGAAGCTAAAGACCACCTTGCTTAAGAATGCTTGGATCAACCAGGAGATCAAGGAAGAACTGAAACAATTCATGGAAACCAAAGAGAATGAAGACACTTCGGTCCAAAACCTATGGGATACAGCAAAGGCAGTCCTAAGGGGGAAATACATAGCCATCCAAGCCTCCCTCAAAAAAACTGAAAAATCCAGAATACACCAGCTGTCTCTACACCTTACAGAACTGGAGAATCAACAACAAATCAAACCAACTCCACACATAAGAAGGGAAATCATCAAGATTAGAGCTGAGATCAATGAGGTAGAAACCAGAGTTATCAATGTTATAGTTATCAATGAAACTAGAAGTTGTTTTTTTTTAAAGAATCAATAAAATCAATAAACCATTGGCCACACTAATCCAAAAGAAAAGAGAGAAAGCCCAAATTCATAAAATTATGAATGAAAAGAAAGAGATCACAACTAACACCAAGGAAGTAGAAACAATCATCAGAAGTTATTATCAACAGTTATATGTCAATAAGCTAAGCAACCTAGATGAAATGGATGCATTCCTAGAAAACTATAAACTCCCAAAATTGAACCAGGAAGAAATGGACAACCTGAATAGACCGATATCTAGTAACGAGATTGAAGCAGTGATCAAAAACCTCCCAAAAAACAAGAGCCCAGGACCTGATGGATTCCCTGGAGAATTCTACCAAACTTTCAAAGAAGAAATAACACCTATTCTCCTGAAGCTGTTTCAAAAAATTGAAGCAGAGGAAAAACTTCCAGACTCTTTCTATGAAGCCAGCATTACCCTGATCCCCAAACCCGGCAAAGACCCTACCAAAAAGGGGAATTTCAGACCAATATCACTGGTGAATATGGATGCTAAGATTCTCAACAAGATCCTAGCAAACAGGATCCAACAGCACATTAAAAAGATTATCCACCATGACCAGGTAGGATTCATCCCTGGGCTACAAGGATGGTTCAACATTCGCAAATCAATCAGTGTGATAGAATAAATTAATAAGAGAAGAGAGAAGAGCCACATGGTCCTCTCAATTGATGCAAAAAAAGCATTTGACAAAATCTAGCATCCGTTCCTGATTAAAACGTTTCAAAGTATAGGGATAGATGGAACATTCCTGAACTTCATAAAATCTATCTATGAAAGACCCACAGCAAATATCATCCTCAATGGGAAAAAGCTTGTAGCCTTCCGGCTGAGAGCAGGAACACAACAAGGATGCCCACTCTCACCACTCTTGCTCAACATAGTATTAGAAGTCCTAGCAACAGCAATCAGACAACAAAGAGAAATAAAAGGTATCCAAATTGGCAATGAAGAAGTCAAACTCTCTCTCTTTGCAGATGACATGATTCTTTAGATAGAAAACCCAGAAGACTCCACCCCCAAACTACTAGAGTACTAATCCTATTTATGAGGGCTCCACCTTCATGACCTAATTACCTCCCAAAGGCTCTACCTACTAATACTTCATCACCTTTTGAGGTGAAGATTTCCACGGATGAATTTGAGGGTAGACACAAACATTCAGACCATAACAGATATAAAATATCTAAACAATATTATTAACCATAGGGGCGCCTGGGTGGCTCAGTGGTTAAGCCGCTGCCTTTGGCTCGGGTCATGATCTCGGGGTCCTGGGATCGAGTCCCGCATCGGGCTCTCTGCTCAGCAGGGAGCCTGCTTCCTCCTCTCTCTCTCTGCCTGCCTCTCTGCCTACTTGTGATTTCTCTCTGTCAAATAAATAAATAAAATCTTTAAAAAAAAATAAAATAAAAATATATTATTAACCATAAAAGATCTAAACAATACTATTAACCATCTTAACCTGACATTTAAGATTACTAAAAGACATGAGAATATAATTCTTTTTGAGTACACGCAAGACACTTACCAAGTTAGACCATATTCTGGGCCACAAAACAAGTTTCAATAAACTTATAAGGATTTAAGGCATACTAAGTATGTTCTCTAAACAATGAAATTAAATTAGAAATCAATAACAGGGGGCGCCTGGGTGGCTCAGTGGGTTAAAGCCTCTGCCTTCAGCTCAGGTCATGATCCCAGGGTCCTGGGATTGAGCCCCATATCTGGCTCTCTGCTCAGCAGGGAGCCTGCTTCCTCCTCTCTCTTACTGCCTCTCTGCCTACTTGTAATCTCTGTCTGTCAAATAAATAAATAAAATCTTTAAAAAAAAAAAAAAGAAATCAATAACAGAAAAACATCTGGAAAATCTCCAAGTATATGAAATCAATATTTAATTCTAAGTAACCCATGGGTCAAAGAAGAAATCAAAAGGAAACTAGGAAATATTTTGCACTAAATGAAAATTAAAACACAACACACCCAAATATTTGTGGGTTGCAATAAAACAGTACTTAGGAGACAATACACATAAAAAAAAAAAAGAGAGAGAAACTTCTCAAATCAGTGACCTCAGTTTCTATCTTACTAAACAAAAGGAGCAAAGTACAATACAAAGAAAGAAAGTAATAAAGATCTGAGCACAATCAATGAAAGAGAAAAGAGAAAAGTCAATGAGACCAAAAGTTAATTTAAAAAAATTAGTCAAACTGCTAAACCAAACTCATCAACCCACCCACAAAAAGACAGAGGGGCACCTGGATGGCTCAGTCAGTTAAGCCTCTGACTCTTTATTTCTGCTCAGGTCATGATCTCAGGGTCCTGGGATTCAGCCCCGCTTCAGGATCTGTGCTTGGCACGGAGTCTTCTTGTCCCCTCCCTTTGTTATTCCCCATTCAGGCTCTCTTTATCTCTCTCAGATAGATAGATAGATGATAGATAGGAAAACAAACAAATAAAATCTTAAAAAAAAATTAAAAGGGGAGAACCTGGGTGGCTCAGTCAGTTAAGTGTCTGCCTTTGGGTCAGGTCATGATCCTCAGGTTCTGGGATCGAGTTCCGAGTCATGCTCCCTACTCAGCAGGTAGTCTGTTTTTCCTTCTCCCTCTGCCACTCCTCCCTGCTCACGGTCACTCTTTCTCCCTCTCTCAAATAAATACATAAAATCTTTTTTAAAAGGTGGGGGTGTGTGCCTGGTGGCTTAGTAGGTTAAACATCCAACTCTTGATCTCCAGGTTGTAAGTTCAAGCCCTACATTGGGCTCTACACTGGGTATGAAGCCTACTGAAAAATAAATAAATAAATAGCTGTTCTTCATTGAGGCCTTTCCTATATAAAATAGGCCTTCCTCTGTTAGCTCTATAATAGTGGCTTGTTCATTTTCGTCATAGCACTGCGATCACAATTTGCTCTTTATTTTACTGTTTACTGTGCCCCTGTTCTTGCCCCATTAGAGTTCAAGGTCCATGAAAGTAAAATAACATATCCATCTTGTTTACCATAGCTTCTGCAGGGCCTGGGGCATATAACGATGGGGTGCAAATCATTAAATGAATGGACTACTTTCTGAAGTCCCTTCAAGTCTGCCTCCACAGCCTGTCTGGCATTTGTCCCTTTCCTACACTCTGATAATATAGGTCTGAGCCTTCCTGTTGTGCTCACTTTTTTAATGGTCTCCCAGACTCCTCTCTTTTTCTTTTTCTATTCAGATTGTAGAATGTTGTCTAAGACAATTTAATTCTAGCCACATCATTTTCTCTGTTCAAATCCTATAATAATTTTAATACAATCTTTATCAAAATTCTAACAGCCTTGTTTTACAGAAATTATCCTCAAATTCATATAGAATTGCAAAGGGCCCTATATAACAAAAACAATATTGAAAAAGAACAAGGCAAAACTTACCAGAGTTATAGTAATGAAAGCAACAGAACACTAACACAAGGATAGATAGGCCTATTAGCCACTGGGATAGAACTGAGTCCATAAATAAGCCCATATATCTATGGCCAACTAATTTTCAACAAGGGTGCTAAGATCATTCAGCAGGGAAAGGGTAGTCTCTTCAAATAGTGGCTGGCCAACTGCATATCCATATGCAAAAAATGAAGTTGGATTCCTACCTCACACTCTGTATAAAAACTAACTCAAGATTGATTAATGACCTAAATATAAAAGTTAAAACTACTACAATCTTATATGAAAACATAGAGATGAATACTCATGATCTTGGATTTGACAATGGATTCTTAGATCTGACACTAAAAGTATGAGCAACAACAAAACAGATAAATTATAGTTCATAAAAAATTTAAAACCTTTGTGAAAAATTAAAATTAAAAATTAAAAACCTTTGTGAGTCAAAGATTATTATCAAGGAATTAAAAAGACAACATATGCAACAGAAGAAAATATTTGCAAATCATATATTGAAAAGAGTCTAGCACCCAGAATATATAAAGAACTTGTAGAACTCAACAACAAAAAGATAAAGAACACAATTAAAAAGTGGACAAAGGACCTGAGTAAACATTTCTCTAAAGAAGAAATATAAACAGCCAACATGCATATGAAAAGTGTTCAGCATATCAGTCATCAGGAAAATGCAAATCAAAACCACAAAGAGATACCATGTCACACCTACTAGGATGGTAATAATAAAAAAAGAGCGGAAACCAAGTAGGGGTGAGGATGTGGAAAAACTGGAGCTCTTGTATATTGTTGGTAGGAATGTAAAATGGATCAGCTACTGAGGAAAACAGTTTGTCAGTTCCTCAGAAAGCTAAACACAGAATTATTATTATATTACCCAGCAATTCCACACCTAGATATATACCCCAAACAACTGAATACATGTGCCCAAAACAATATTTACATGTACATGTTAATAACTGCACTATTTACAATAGCCAAAAGACGGAAACAACCAAATGTTCATCAAAGGATGAATGGTTAAACAAATTGTGTTATATATATTCAACAGAATATTATTCAGCCATAAAAAGTAATGAAGTACTGATAGATGTTACACTGTGGATGAACCTCAAAAGCATTATGCTAAGTGAAAGAAGTCAGACACAAGAGGACACATCCTGAATAAATGCACTACTTGGAATAGCTGGAGCCACAGAAACCCTAACGCAATGGTAGTTGCCAAGGGCTGTGATGGGGTTGGGGGAGTTGGGGCACAAGGGAATGGGAAATTACTGCTTACAGGACATGGGGTTTAACTTGGGGTGAAGAAAATGTTTGAAACTAGATAGGAGTGATCACACAACATTGTAAATATACTAAATGTCACTGAATTGTTCATTTTAAAAGGGTTAATTTTATGTTACGTGAATGCTACCTTAATTTTGTGGAAAACACCTTAACCATAATCCACTGATGAGTAAATAAGACCTCATCAACCTATCCTCCTAGAGCCTTCATATGTGACCATCACATAACTCTACTTCCCCTTCATGCCTCCCATCCTTCAAGCAGAAGTCCTTTCCTTTACATGCAACACAGAGCCTCATTACATACATAAGTCCAGCTCTTCGTTCATGGCATTATTCAAATGTCCTTCAAATATCCTTATTTAAATATTATTCAAATATCCTTCAAGATTTTTTCTCAGTCTCTTAGTGGAGCATACATACTCTCTTTCCTGTAAGCTTCTATGAGCATTATGGGCATCTGGGTGGCTCAGTAGGTTAAGCCTCTGCCTTTGGCTCAGGTCATGATCTCAGGGTCCTGGGATTGAGCCCCACATCGGGGTCTCTGATCAGCAGGGAGCCTGCTTCCCCCCACCCCTATAGCTAACAAAATAGCTATAGACATATTTCTGCAGATTAATAGGAAATAACTAGAACTATTTGTAGCTCTGATAATAATTGTTAATGTTCTTTTTTTAAAGATTTATTTATTTATTTGAGGGGGCAGAAAAATAGGGGGAGAGGTAGAGAGGGTCTTAAGCAGACTCTGCGTGGAGCTCAGAGCCGGATGCTGGGCTCGATCTCACTACCCTGAGATCACGACCTAAGCTAAAACCAAGAGTCAGATGCTTAACCAACTGTGCTGCCCAGGTGCCCCATAATTGCTAATGTCCTTAATAGTATGAGTCAAAATAATAATAGCTAACAGTCATATAGCACTTTTACATATATTGATCCTCACAATAAGCTTATGAGCCATGCACAACCATCATCCCTATTATACAGATGATGAAACACCTACAAAGCCAAATCACTTGGCTCAATGTCACTTGCTATTAACTGGCAGAGTTGGGATTGGAATCTGGCCATTTTGGTTCCAGAGTACATGTTCTCAGTCACTATGCTACATCACCTCTATTATAATGACAACTTAACCATGTATAATAGAATAACTTTGAAAAGTCAATGAGTTTCTAAGAAACTTACTGCTAATATTCTAGAGCAGATTAATGTGAAACTTCCACTGTTTTCTCAGACTTTATGCCTAGAATTCTGAGATGGCTGATAACTTTTATGAATAAACTTGATTCCATTGTACTAAAGAAAGTATACTAACTAAGAACCAAAGTTGAAGCAGGAACACAACATAACACACTATTAAAGATATAATAACAAATGAACTATAATAAAGGAACACAATAAAAGTTTAAGTACACCAATGGGACTATACATTTACTGAAATATAAGGGAACCTGAAAATTTCATAAAGAAAGACCGATTAAGTATAAATTTCTGATTAAAAACAATTTTTAAATATTTTAGGTATCTCAAATTCCACATAATGTTTACATGTAACAGTGCTTATATATCTTTTGTTAAATCAACATTGATTTACATAAATATTAATGTTATAGTGAAGGGGACCTAACTCTATAAAAGAGAATTAGTGACCTATGATATAATTACACTGAAGACCTATAGAGCAGTGGGCCAGAGAAAATAGAATTTGATAAACAACAATTAAAGGTTATTCATCTTAGAGAGGAAATAAAATCTTTGAATTTGACATCTAATCGAATCCTTTTTCTCAACTTTCAAAAGTCTGATCCTTTCTATTAATCTTGTATGCAGAAAATCATCTATTAATGATGTGCTGAGTAATTTTATTTGACACTGGAATTTGGAATAGGCCTTTGGGTTTAAATTTGTCTCAAATGATTTATATGATCTGGTCAGTAATTTTTAATCCATGATTAGTTACACATTTTTTTTTTAAAAGACCGACTAATTCAGGGGCACCTGGGTGGCTCAGTGGATTAAGCCACTGCCTTAGCCTCAGGTCATGATTTCAGGGTCTTAGGATCAAGCCCCACATTGGGCTCTCTGTCCCCCCTCTCTCTGACTGCCTCTCTGCCTACTTGTGATCTCTCTCTCTCTGTCAAGTAAATAAATAAAATCTTTTAAATAAAATAAAATAAAAGACTAATCCAGTTTCCATGAATGGAGACAGAGTATAAGAACATTTTTATGCATTCTTTTGTATGCTAAGGGGGAAAATTATTTCCCATCATATTTTCATGATTCAAAAGACTATGTTATAAATAGGTAATTTGTTATTTTCCAATTTGGGTCCCAGAACTTACCACTAATAGCTTCATTCACTTGAACTTAACTTTCTAACTCTTCTTTCTTTTTTATTAGTTTCAAAGGTAGGATTTAGTGTTTCATTAGTTGCATATAACACCCAGTGCTCATTACATCAAGTGTTCTCATTAATGCCCATCACCCAATCATCCCATCCCCTGACACACCTCTCCTCCAGTAACCTTCAGTTTGTTTCGTAAGAGTTCAGCATCTCTTAGGGTTTGCCTCTCTCTCAACTGTTATCTTACTTTATTTTCCTTCCCTTCCCCTATGTTCATATGAGCACTAGAGTCATGTCAAAGGCCTTACAACCAATGCAGAGTTAACCAAAGATGGAAAAATCAAGCATAAAAAAGAATAATGACTATGGTGAACTGAAACACAATGAATGTCATTCTGGAAGCAGCCAACTTTTGGTTTCGGTTCAAGTCATAATCTCAGGATCCTGGGATTGAGCCCTGTATCAGGCTCCCTGCTCAGTGGGGAGTCTGCTGGAGGAATCACTCTACCTCTTCTTTTGTCCCTCCCCCCACTCGTGCACTCTCTCAAATAAATAAATAAATCATTAAAAAATATAAAACAAACCTCATGGATTATCTATGAGTGATACTAAGGAACTAAATCTTTTTTTTTTTTAACTGGTATATAAATGGCATATAAATGATAGGAATCAAGACTTTATACTGCTTGGGGTGTCTGGGTGGCTCAGTGGGTTAAAGCCTCTATCTTCAGCTCAGGCCATGATCTCAGGGTCCTAGGATGGAGCCCTGCATCTGGCTCTCTGCTCAGCAGGGAGCCTGCTTCCCTCTCTCTCTACCTGCCTCTCTGCCTATTTGTGATCTGTCTCTGTGTCAAATAAATAAATAAACTCTTAAAAAAAAAAAGACTTTATACTGCTTTTCCCATATAAATTACACCTTGAGGTAACCAAATAGTTGATGAAGGGACGTTGCCTTTTATAGAAGAATGAATAAAGAAGAATAGAATTAGAATGTGACCATTTTGCAACCTCTAAGGAATTAATGCGTCTAGGCAATGATCACCAATGACTGCTCCCTTAAAATAGGACAGCCAACCAGACATTTTGTCTCCCAAAAGAAAAAACACACCACCACTTATGAAGTACTCTTGGCAAAAAATTTGAACCCAAATCTCAAAAAGTTTCTAGTCCTAACTTCCAATGTATAGGAAAAACAGGGGTCAGAGATACATGATAAATGACATTTCAGGGATGAAATCAGCAGAATTTAATGGTAAATTCTACAGGACAAATGACCGTTTCTTAATTGTATAAGTCTTAAGGTTAAAAAGAAAGGCAGGAAACACTTAGATTAAAAGACCTAAAAGATATATCAACTACCAATTGTAATATATGGATATTATTTGGATCTTGATTGGATTAAACAAACTGAAAAACTTATAAGGCAACTGGGGATGACTAGATATCTAATAACATTAAGAAATCATTGTGGTTTCTTAAAGATATGATGTTGTATTTCTGAAAAGTGTCTATATCTTAGAGGTAATACTGAAATATTTAAGTGGGTGTGTGTGTGGTTCAGTTGGTTGAGCATCTGACTCTTGGTTTCAGCTCAGGTCATGATCTGACCTGGGTCATGGTCCTGGGATACAACCCGCTGTTGGGCTCTGCTATTAGCATGGAGTCTGCCTGAGATTTTCTCTCTCCCTCTGCCCTTACCCATGCTGGCATACTCTCTCTCGCTCTCTCAAAATAATAAATAAATAAATAAATCTTTTAAAAATACAGAAATATTTAAGGATGAAATGACCTGATGTCTCAGATTTGCCTCAAATTTGTAGAGATGGGAAGAGGGTGTGATTAGCTGAATAAGATTTAGTATAAATAGATAATTGTTGAAACTGGGCAACATATTTATGAAGGCTAATTCCACCATTCAGACTCTTTCTGTAGAGGTCTGAAATTTTCTATAATAAAAAGGTATCTTTCCTTAAAACAGAGTTTGCTACAGGGAACTGGCTGAGGTAAGAGAGTGTTGTTTTTTATTATAAGTGTTCCTGTATTGTTTGTTTTTTTTATTTTTAGGTACATGCATACATTTCATTTCTAAGGAAAGAGTCTTAGTAATAAGAAATACACGTGTATTAAAAATTTTATCAGTCTACAGTGATTTAGTTCTAAAATTGTACATCAGCAGTTTTCATAGTCCATGGACCCCTGGAAGGCCCTATGACCATTCCAGGGAATCTGCGAGATCAAACTATATTCACAATAACACTAAGATGTTATTTGCCTTTTTCACTGATTTGCACTGATGGTGCAAAAGTAATAATACCTAGAACTGCTAGGTAGTATTATATGTCCTGGCATGAAGGAAGGCAGATTCATGGCTATCCTCCTCATGGTTTTCTTCACCATTACTCACTTGGAGTTTAAAAAGAGAAAAAAAGCCAAGTTCACTTGAGGATATCCTTTAAAAAATAGTAAAAAAAAATTTTTAAAGCATTTTAAAAAGATTTTATTTATTTATTTGACAGAGAGAGAGAGACCACAAGTAGGCAGAGAGGCAGGGGGAAGCAGGCTCCCCGCTAAGCGGAGAGCCCAATGTGGGGCTCAATCCCAGGCCCCTGAGATGGTGACCCAAGCCAAAGGCAGTGGCTTAACCCACTGAGCAACCCAGGCAACCCAACAGTAAAAACTTTATTAAATTTTTTTAAAAAGATTTTATTTATTTATTTGACAGAGAGAGCAAGAGAGCACAAGCAGGGGGAACAGTGGGAAGAGAGAGAGGGAGAAGCAGGTTTCCTACTGAGCAGGGAGCCCGATGCGGGGTTTGATCCCAGGTCCCTGGGATCATGACCTGAGCCAAAGGCAGATGCCTAACCACCTGAGCCACCCAGGTGCCCAAAAACATTTTAATATATCTTGACCTTTGAGTGCATTATTTTATAATATACTGTGTGACAAAATGGTGAGTATGCATAAGGCACTTCTGCTGTATCACCAAAGTCTAAGGATTGTCTGGAGGGAAAGTCCTTCCTTGTGTGATTGTTCGAGTTAAAAGCTGAACTAGCTGCTTTACAGAGAACACCATTTTTACTGAAAAAGGTGATTGAGAAATGACAATATTTGCCAAACTTCAGTATTTGGCAGACATTTTCTTGAAAATGAACAAAGTAAGCCTGTCACACTGAGGAAAACAACTCAGTGTATTTGTTGGCAATGATAAAATTCAACCTTAAAAGTGAAATTAAGAGTTTTGGAAAAGTTGTGTCTTCCCCCATGAGCTTCCCTGCTTCCTTCCACTGAAAGATTTTTCTGATGCACTCAGTTAGGGATATTAATAAAAGAGATTTTAAAAAATATTGTTAAATGAAATGAGTCAACATTTGGAAAATCTGCATAAATTAGTGAACCAATATTTTCCCAAAGACAGAGTTATAAAAACATGCATGCACCAAAGGTCCATTCAAAATGTAAGAGGACCATAAGGGGTTGAATGGGAGTCCCACAAATGGATGACAAGATAAAATCATTTGTGTATTTTCCAGGTGAGCCTTAAATCCAATGACAAGTGTCCTTATAAGAGATGGAAGAGAAGAAGCACAGAGACACATGGAGGAGAAAGCCACATGACAATGAAAGCAGACAACCACCAGAAGCTATAGGAGGTAAGGAACAAATGTCCCCTAGAGTCTTTGGAGAGAATGTGGACTTGCTGACTCCCTGATTTCAGACTTCTAGATTCCAGAACTGTGAGGGAATTTTTATTTTTTAAAGCCACATAGCTTATGTTCAAAAAACAGCCACGTGCCAAGTCTTGGTATAGTATCAAAGAAGAATCTTCACAGATTTCTGGAAGTTCTTTTAAAATACCCTGCTTTTTCCCACTATATATCTATGTGAGGTCTGTGTTTTATTTATTTATTTATTTATTTTTGCATACTTCAATCAAAACAATATATTGTAACTGTTTGAATGCAGAAGCTGGTATAAGGATCCAGTTGTCTCTTAGTAAGCCAGATATAATTGAAGAGATTTAAAATATGTAAACCAGTGTTAATCTCACTATTTTTTTTTTTTTTTTTTAAGTTTTGGGAAACACTTGACATAAAAATGTTTTATGCTAATATATAATAGCTAAATATTCTTAATTTAAATATTTTTTAAAATTTCTCAGTTTTAACTTTTTATATAGTAAATATTGACAATCCACATAAATCCAGACTCTTTGGTGTCCTCAATAATTTTTAAGAGTGCAAAGGATTCTAAGACCAAAACGTTTGAGAACTACTAGTATATATAATTAGTAAAAAAGGACAGACAAATCGGGGCCTGAGCAATCAAAGGTATCATGTATATAAGATTTCAGTTATTTTTAACTATGCATTGGATTTTCAGGGGTAAGAGGGCAGAGACAGACCCTCCCAGGCAAAAGAACCCCTTAAAAAAAATGCACTTTAGAAGCAGCTCTACACATGATAATGTCGGAAGACCTGGTCATTAATAAATACATAAACATAAACAAGGGCGCCTGGGTGGCTCAGTTAAGCATCCCATTCTTGATTTCAGCTCCGGTCATGATCTCAGGGTTGTCAGATGGGGCCCTGAGTCTGACTCTGTGCTCTGCATGGACCCTTCTTAAGTTTCTCTCTCTCCTCCTCCTTTTGACCCTCCCCACCTGCTTGCATGCATGTGCACTCTCTCTCTCTCTCTCAAAAAAAAAAAAAGGCCACTCTTTTAAAAATACATAAATAAATATATACATAATCATATTTTACATATCCAGATTATTATTTTCTTTTAAAAGACTGGATAAATGACTCAATTTCAGGAATCTCTGTTAGTTTTTGGTAACCCATACTTCAAAAGATTTTTGGTTTTGTAAATGTGGGTAACATACTATTCTTATTCTCTTATTCCTCCAAATAGATGGAAAGAGTCCCTTTAAATACCAAACTAATCAACTACAACCTTCTTCTGAGTCTGTAGACTCACTTTACCAGGAACACTCATACCTCTACTTTTCACTTGATATATTAGTCAGCTAGGGTTGCCATACCAAAGTAACACAGATTGGACAGTTCAAACAACAGAAAGTTATTTTCTCACAATTCTAGAAGCTAGAAGTCCAAGATCAAGGTGTTTATTGAGCTGGTTTCTTCTGAGGCCTCTCTCATTGCTTGCAGATGGCCATCTTCTCCCTGCATCTTCACTTGGTCCTCCCTCTGTGTATATCTGTGTCTTCATTTCTTCTTAGAAGGACACTAGTCATATCAGGTTAGGGCCCACCCTAATGCTTAACTTTAATTACCTCTTTATTTATTTATTTATTTATTTTAAAAGATTTTTATTTATTTGACAGAGAGAGTTCACAAGTAGATGGAGAGGCAGGTAGAGAGAGAAAGAGAGAGAGAGAGAAGCAGGCTCCCCGCTGAGCAGAGAGCCCGATGCGGGACTCGATCCCAGGACCCCGAGATCATGACCTGAGCCGAAGGCAGCGGCTTAACCCACTGAGCCACCCAGGCGCCCCTTAGTTACCTCTTTAAAGACTTTCTTCAAATGCAGTCACATTCTGAGGTAGTAGGGGTCAGGATTTCAACATATGAATTTGGAGGGAAACACAATTCAGTCCATGAGACTTAGCTAACTATTACCTGCCTTTTAGGTATCAGCCTGAATAGTACTTCCTCAGGGAAGCATTCCTTCCCCCTGGATTTAGGTTAGGGCCCTTGTTACATTCACATAGTATCCAATACTTATCCTATACACAATTTATCACACAAATGTAATTAAACAATTGGTGTGAATATTTTATGACTGTCTCTCCTTAAGCACCATGGGAGCAGAGTCTGTGACTGTCACATTCACCACTGGGTTGGCAGGGTTTAGGATAATGCCTGACATACTAGGGCCACTCGATGAATGAGTGAGGGAATGCTGTGTGGTGTCACAACATTACAGAGTTGTTGCTTTTTTTTTTTAATTTAAATTCAATTAGCCAACATAGGTACATCATTAGTTTCACATGTAGTGTTCAATAATTTATCACTTGCGTGTAACACCCAGTGCTCATCACATCATATGCCCTCCTTAATGCCCATCACCAAGTTGTCCCATCCCCAAAACCACCACCCCTTCCGCAATCCTCAGCTTGTTTCTCAGAGTCAACAGTCTCTCATGGTTTGTCTCCCTCTTTGATTGCTTTCTATCCAGTTTTTCCTCCCTTCCCCATGATCCTCTGCACTATTTCTTATATTCCACATATGAGTGAAACCATATGATAATTGTCTTTCTCACATTAGAGCGTTTTGATGAGAACATCAGATCTATGAGCCTGCCTGAAAGCATTTGGAGTACTGAAGCAGCCTGGCAAGAGATGTACCAACAAATTAGTGCATTGGTGGTGGTAAAGTCTCACTGGCTTTTAATCCCACTGGGGCAATAGGTTAAGGGGGTAGAGATTTAACTCTAGTTCTGGCTCAATCATTAACTAGTAACATAAAAATGGGGCAATGTTCCTTAACTTTACCTTATCTCTCCTCATCTGTAAATGCAGAAATTATCAAAGTCAAAGCTGGTCACAATTTAAACAGAAATCCCCCAATCTGTGAATATCCAAAATATACTGTCCAATTCTTTCCCTTGCTGTTGGGGCCCTTGTCTGCCCTTGCTAGAAGGATCAACCACCTTTAACAACCAATTCTTCTAAAGCTCTGGAAGTCCCACTTCTGGGTTTCTGAAGACTTCTCTCCCACCACAACAGCACGTTGCTAAACAAATATTCAAACAGTCACTACCACTTCCCCAAAACTCGGGACTTAGAGGGCAACCAGAGTTCAGGGGTTCATAAGGGCATTTAAAATCTAGAGCCAATATTAAAAATCTTGCAACCTGGTTAGGAATTAAGAAGTGTCATCTGTGACTTCTGGGGGAAGTGCATTTGAATTCAAAAAACCAAAATACAAATGAATGACTAGACTATTTCTGGGGTATGGAGAGAGTAGGAGCACATTCATTTATTTTGAAGTTGGGAAAGTATGTAATGTGGGGGAAAGTGCAAGCAAATTTTTAAAAATGATTTTATTTATTTATTTGACAGAGATCACAAGTAGGCAGAGAAGCAGGCAGACAGAGAGGAGGAAGCAGGCTCCCTGCTGAGCAGAGAGCCCAATGCGGGGGGGGGGGGGGGGGGGGGGCTGGGATCATGACCTGAGAGAAGGCAGAGGCTTTAATCCACTGAGCCACCCAGGAGCCCCAAGTGCAAGCAATTTATAATGTCTTTAGTTGTTCTTTCCCACACATTGCCTAACCATATGTCTTGACTACCCAAGTGACTTTGGACAAGATTCTACCTTGGTTACTGTCCCCTCACCTGGAGATAAAAATACCACAAGAGATAGGTGTGAGTGTCAGGTGAAATGACATGTAGAAATGTGTTGAATGCAGAGATAAGGAGTGAAGGGTTTCACAGGACCTACAGAGTCCTGGCTTCTCCCTTTTAGGAACTGCATAACATTGAGCAAGTGTTAACTTCTCTGTGGCTCAGTTTCCTCATCTGTAAAATGGAGATAATAGTATCTATCTCTTGTGGTGATAATATTCTTAAGATACCTATGTATCTAATATCTAAGTATTAGCTATTTCTTCTAGCACTTTGTAATTCTTAGATTCTAATATAATCACATTTGATTATCTCAGAAATTTGTGATTTCCCCACTCTCCTTTAACTTCCCACCTCCTTTCTTTTTCCTCTCCCTCAACAGTGCCCTAGTCTCACTGAAGATATAGAGGCCACCAGACTTTATCCCCCTTAACATCCCCCACATACCCAGACCCTGTGGTATAAGAACTTGGGCTCCCTTCCCTTTTAGTAACTTGCCTTTCTCTTTCAGGAAAAAACGACTTGTGTTTCTCTAAAAACCAAATGCTGCATGCTTTCTCTACCTGAAATGTTCTGTCCCCCTGTTTTTTTGTTGGGGTAACTCCTACTCTTTCTCTGGATTCATCTTCTCTCTTTTTGACCACCTTGTGCAAACTGGGGAGTATTCCCTTTTGTGTTCACATGGCTCCTTAAATTTATAACCTAAATTATCATGTTATATAATTATTCTCCCTTTGCACATCTATTTTTTATAACCTCAGAACCTAGCACCGAACCTAGCATATAGAATAACCAAATGCTCCCTTTTGCCTGGGACTATGCTGAAGTCCTGAGTCCAAGGAAACCCTGCAGTAGTTAGTCACTCTATTACAAATTCATGTATTAAATGAACAGAGTCCACACTTGCTGTCTTCTCTTCTCTTCACTCTTCAACACAATGTCACCACTTTCCACCCCTCACCTCCCCAAACTGCTTTGACACATAGCACAGTGCTCTCCTCATGACCATATCTACTGGACACTTTATAGTCCTTCTTAGAGTGACCTTTCAAAAATGATATTTAGTAACTAAAGATTATTCCTGTGATGTACTACTTTTTCTTTTAGTGAAGCAATCCAGTACTAAAATATCCAAATTTATTAAGTACATGAGTATCTGTGGATTCAAGGTACCATCCCATGTGTTGTTGACATAGTTCTAAATGTCATGCCATACTTATGATTTCATTAAAATGATCACAAGATGCAATCAATGACTACTATGTTTTCTGAATAAGAAGTTTCCACAAGTCATGACTCATGGAATTAAAAAAATATTTGTAGCAACAAAAAAAGTAGTTCTTCTTTTTCATGAAATCCAAATAAGAAAACAGAACGGTATTCTGTTAGGAAGAATTATAATAAGTAACTTTTCTTTAAAGCTTTGAAAGTAGATATATTAAAATTACCTATAAAATGAGTAAGTAAGGGGACGCCTGGGTGGCTCAGTTGGGTTAAGCGGCTGCCTTCGGCTCAGGTCATGATCCCAGCGTCCTGGGATCGAGTCCCACGTCGGGCTCCTTGCTCAGCAGGGAGCCTGCTTCTCCCTCTGCCTCTGCCTGCCATTCTGTCTGCCTGTGCTCGCTCTCTCCCCCTCTCTCTCTCTGATAAATAAATAAAATCTTTAAAAAAAAATGAGTAAGTAAGTAAATAAGAACTTAAATTTATTGTACATTTATTTTAAATCAAAGAACAGGGTTTTTAAAAAAATATCTTAATAGTGAAGGCATTCTCTGCCCTGTTCTCAAAACTCTCTATGAGCCAATTCTTATCAAAGCAAATTGCCCAGGAATTACCTGTTCAGGTATATTCTAAGCTCTTTGGGGGCAGGACTAGATCTAGCTTCTTGTCCCATCTCCAGCACTTAGACAAATAGGTACCTGGCCCAGGCAGGGGCAAAAACACATATCTTAAATACAGAGGAAGGGAGGAAATCTTAAAAGTCAGCAAATTTTAGATAGTTGTAAAACAAGGGTTTCTCAGAAGAGAGGGCATTATATCAGCAATGCACATAAATTCCAGATATATACAAAGGAAAGCACTAGCAATAAATACTAGTTGTAAAGTTGGCAATTACCACAGCCTTTATTGACTCATCATGAATTTGTAAAAATACAAATATCACAGTGAAAAATTAATTCAGCATCTTACAGTCCATTTTACTTCCAGACAGTAGAAGATGCAGTGACTAAAGCAGGCTGAATGAATATAAAATTCCTTTTTTTCTCTCTAAATCAAGAAATCTGAATGCAATTTTTTCACTGCCCATATTCAGAGATTTACACACATAAAACTATTTCCAGGCAGCAGTGGCTTATATTCAATTATTCAATTGGCACGTACCAGGACAGTCATACTGGTTCATACATAATAAAAGTTAGCTGTTATTATTATTAAGATTATACTCTGATTCCTGAAATTGACTATATCTTTATCTCATATCTATAGACCTATATCCATGTATAAACTTATTTAAACAATCTAGAATTCCTCGTTTCCTGACTTTTCTGAATAAATCAACTATCTTTAAATAATTTGAACTATTTTTCCTAGAAAAATTGCTAAAATTGATACTAAATTTTCAAACCACTGATTTGTAATACATTCTTTCAATCTCAAATCTGCCTGAAATTCAAAGAAAAGCAAATTGCATTTTTCATGAAGTTCAGGAAATAAGCAATTTGTTTAGCAATTCCACTTTTACTCATGTGCAACAAGGGACATGTATAAGAAATAAATGTTTGTACTAATCAAAAAACTAGCAATGACCCAAATGTCCATCAAGAAAAGAATAGATAACTAAATTGTTGGACAATCACACAACGGAATGTTAACAGAAGTGAAAATCAATGAACTACATCTGTACACATCGGTATGGATGACTGCCACCAACAGTACCAGTAAAGGTATCAGGAGAAATCACTCCATTTATATAAGTTTCAAAAACAAAACATTTAGTAAGGTACTGCTTAGAGATAAATAAAAATGTTGAAAAAATCATTTTATAATAAGTCAAGAGACTAATAAATACAAAGTTTGGCCATAGTTAATTGGTGGATAGAGGGAAGTGAACTGAATTGGGGAAGGGCACATGGGGAACCTGATGTATTATTACTATTCTATTTTCTAAACTGAGAGGTAGCTACATGGTATTTGTTTTAGTGTTACTCTTTATATTTTCCACATCTGCCGTGAATATTCTTTCATATATATTTAATAATATGTTTTTAAAAGACTGACTAGCTTACAAAAAATATCTAAAACAATTCATATCTAGGTCCACTATATCCCTGGGATGTTAAAACTTCTACTTTTTAAAAAAAATATATTTATTTATTTTTTAAAGATTTTCTTTATTTGACAGAAAGAAGAACAGCAAGAGAGGGAACACAAGCAGGGGGACTAGGAGAGGGAGAAGCAGGCTCCCTGCTGAGCTGGGAGCCTGATGCGCAGCTTGATCCCATGATCCTGGGATCATGACCTGAGCCCAAAGCAGACACTTAACAACTGAGCCTCCTAGGTACCCCAGATCTTCTACTTTTTAAATAAAAAAGTGTAAATGGAGACTTCTAGTTTAATAAAAATATATCTGTAAGGCTACATAATATTCACCTTCAAAATTTAGAATTTAGTCTTCCAAATGCAAGATACAGCCCATTAATA
Source organism: Mustela nivalis (assembly GCF_964662115.1). Classification (NCBI taxonomy): domain Eukaryota; kingdom Metazoa; phylum Chordata; class Mammalia; order Carnivora; family Mustelidae; genus Mustela; species Mustela nivalis. Next base: position 73,113,984 of record NC_139021.1, read on the forward strand.
AATTGATAATTTTTTTGTCAGATGAATCAAATTAAATTTTGTCCATTTTGTTAGCTGTTCACCAACAGTAGTTAATTTCAGAAACTGTATTATAGAATAATTCTCTGAATGATACAAAATAGATCCATCCCTTACTCTATATTTTCTTTATCATTCTCTCACATAAGCATTCATATAACTAGAATATCTAGGTAGAGTTTCCTGGAAATAATTTAATAGCAAAATTAGAAATCCCTAATGGCCATCTCTGACATAATGGGCTTCAAATTGATGAGTCCACCATCTTTGCAAAGGTAACCCAGACAAATGGATGACAATATCATGTAGGCAATTTTCAAAATTAAAATTGATGAGCCTGCTCCTTCTACTTGTCAGAGTAGACAGTTTATTGATCTCAAAATCAGCAGCGTTAGAGGGAAATGCAAGTCAGGGCAGAACTGAACTTGTCCTGGGGGTCCCTAGCACCAGTCAGGTCCAGGAGGATGGTGATACTGGTGATACAAGGAACAGCCCAGACCAAACATGTCCCACAGGCAAGATGAGCCCAGCATATTTATAGTACATTAACATAAAAAGGAAGAATCTATCAAGGCTTGACATATTCACAAATTCCCCTAGGTAATACCCAAAGCCTGAGTAGCTTGGCAAAGAAAAGTTATTTCAAAAATTTGGAGTTCCCTCCTGTAACGCACTATTGTTTTCATAGGCTGCTAATTCAGCACAGACAGGATTAACTCTTAGAAAACTCTGAGCATAAATCATAAATAGATACTATATTAGTGGCAGTATTTTTTTAAATTTACTCAAACTATCTCCAAATTAAAACTTCTAAGAATTAGACAAAAGGATCTGAATTATATAACTTCCTACTGGTAGTTTTGATTCAGCAGAACATTCTGAGTAAGTAGGAGGAAAGTAGGAGGAAAAGGCACTGAGCTAGATGCTTTACATACCTCAATAGAAGGAACTAACTATTATTAATGGAGCCAAGCCCTGTACTGAGGACTCCATATGCATTCTCTCATGTTATCCCCATAAAGACACCTTTTTAAAAAAGTTTTTATTTATCTATTTGAGAGAGAGAGTGTGTGTGCGAGTACACATAAGGGATGGGGGATGGTAGGCAGAGAGAGAGAGAGAGAGAGAAGCAGGCATCCTGCTGGGCAGGAAGCCCAACTCAGGGCTCAATCCCAGGACCCTGTAATCAAGAGTAGACCTTTAACCCACTGAGCCACCCAGGTGCCCCAGTAAGGGTACCTTCTTAATTCTATTCTATAGAAGTGGAAAATGAGACTTTAAGTAATTAGCTCAGCAGTGCTGGAATTCAAACCAGCGCCTGACCAACTTGCTCTCTACCTGCAATGCTATGCCGAAGCATTGATTTTTGAAAAAGACTTAGCAAAGCAAACAGATTTAAAAAAAAAAAAAAAAAAAACAAACCACTAAATTGCTAAGTGGCTCAAAGTCTAGAAGAGGCCTTTTAACTTGATACTAAGACTGCATACATGTTGAAGAATTTTAAAATAATGTGTACTACCATTCTTCCACAATATGGCAACATCTCAGTTCCTTCCAGCTCTCCTACTCCTCTAGACCTGGCCCTTCTAAAACAGTTACTCAAAAAACTCTATGGCTGTTTAAACTACTTAAAGATAGTCTTTTATTTGTAAGCAATTGCTCTGTAAGAAATTTTACTGAAGTCACGGGGATGGAAAAATCATGGTCAGATGTTCAAAAAGAAAAAGAACATTAAAATGAGGTTAGGGAATAAAACAGTCTATTTTAAAAGTAAACTTCACACCTCAATATCATGAGAACTAACAACTTTCACAAAGCCACATTCAGCATGCTTCATATTATGAATCGTCTCCTGATGTCAGACTCTGGATATTTGAATTGGCCATGAGAAGACAACAAACACAGGGTTGCCAAAATCTAAAAGTAAAAGGAAGAACCTCTGTTTTTTGAAATGAGAAACCACAAAAGGTAATTTTTTTAAAAACTTATTTTATTTGTTCAGTGTTCCAAGATTCATTGTTTCACAAAAGGTAATTTAAAATCTACATAGCATTCTCTCTATGCTCTCTGGAAAACAGCATGTCATTTAATACTTACACAAGGATTTCATCTACATAAATACATTAACATTAATTGGGTCTCCACTTACCTGTATAGGAGAAATATTAGCATATGCCCTCTTTTTTTTAATGACATACATGGAGAATTTCATAAATTAAAAAGCTCAGGAAAGGATTTCTCATTTTAATATGTTGGTATATAGATATTTCATCCCTTTCTCTCAGAAGTCACCACAAACAACAGAAAATACACAAAAGACAATAAACTCCATACTATATGAAGAAAAGGAAAATGCACAGAGTGGCGGAAGGTGAAACCTAAGGGCCTGCAGATGGGACACCAGACAAGAGGGAGCTGACCTACTCCGCAGATTCCGTGAAAAGGCTCAGGATTTTGGTGCAAAAGGAAAGAGATGAGAGGCTTCTTGTCTGAAAATACTGAATAGTCCTCGAGAATGCAGCTGCTGATGATGAAACCTGTGATGGTCCACAGCAAACAAGCTGGCTCACTCACCTTTAACAAGTTCCACTCAGATTTGTAGAACTTTTATTCTGTTTTCAATAAAATTTTAGTGCTTTACTCTTAAATGATCATCAGGGACTTAAGAAAAACTTCTAATATAAAGGACCAAAGTAAAAGAGGAAAAAAAATGAAACAAACTAGAACAAATAAAAAATAAGAAATAGAATACCAGGAATAAACAAAAGGTTTTAACCTACACACACAAAAAAATACCTTCAGAGACATAAAAGATACTATATGCATGGAACAAGAACAAGATTTTTTCCCAATAAAATTATTTTTTTTAAGATTTTATTTATTTATTTGACAGAGATCACAAGCAGGCAGAGAGGCAGGCAGAAAGAGAGGAGGAAGCAGGCCCCCCGCTGAGCAGAGAGCCCGAAGTGGGGCCCAATCCCAGGACTCTGATATCATGACCTGAGCCGAAGGCAGCGGCCTAACCCACTGAGCCACCCAGGCGCCCCCAATAAAATAATTTTTTAAATTATTTTTTAAAAAATTTAAATTTTTAAAACTTTAATGATGAATAAGATGAATAAGAAAGAGCTCTCGGAAAGTAACAATGATGCTAAAACAAAAATTTCAATAAAAAAATTGGAAGATGAGGTGCCTGGGTGGCTCAGTAGTTAAGTGTCCGCCCTTGGCTCAGGTCATGATCCCAGTGTCCTGGGATCAAGCCTCGAATGGGGCTCCCTGCTCAGCGGGAAGCCTTGTTCTCACTCCCCTAATCCCTCTGCTTGTGTTCCCTCTCTCACTGTCAAATCTGTCAAATAAATAAAATCTTAAAGAAACAAACAAACAAATAAATAAGTTGGAAGATAAAGTTGAGGGACACTTGCAGAAAGTAGGACAAAAATAACAAGAGATGGACAACAGGAAAAACAGGTTAAGAAAATCAGAGGACCAATACAAAAGATCAAACACAGAACTAAACCAAGATCTACAAAGAGAAAACAGTGAGAATGAAATTATCAAAGACTTCTTCCAAAACATGAAGAACATAAATTCTACCTTGAGAATGTTCACTGAGTCCTAGCACAATGGCTGAAGAAAGGACCCCCTCACGAGCCAGATCACTGTAATATTTTAGAATAGAACGTATAAAAGATCTTAAGAGCTCCAGAGAGGAATAAAGAAGTCACATGCAGAAGTTCAGGAATAAGAATGGCATGGGTCTTAACTGCAACAGTGGAAACTAGAAGACAACAGAGCAATGCTTTTAAAAGTCTGAGGGAAAACAGTTTTCAACAAGAGTTCTACAGACAGCTAATTTATCATTCAAATGTGAAGGTACAATAGCTCATTAAGATATGGGACTGTGTACTCTACCAAAATAATGGAATCAGCCACAAAAGCAGCATCAAGGGATCCAGCCCAGGTAAGAGGCAAAGAGAAGGCACAGAATGACAATCCAGCAGCAACCCAGACTGGAACTGGAGAACAGAAGAATCCTGAAGGAAGTTTTCCAAAGAAGGGCGAGGGAACTGGGAGATTCCAATCTGTCTGACTAAACTGTAAGAGCAATCTTACGGCAGGGCTGTTCGAGGATTTAGGAAGAATTAGAGACAAGCTCAAAGAAAATCAACACTAATAATGAACAAAACATCCTAGATACCATATAAATTGGAGAGAGTGGAATATTTAGAGCCCAGGTGATAAGTACTTGTCCTAAAGTAATATATATTCTACACTTGATCTTAGCCAAAAGGGCGAGAAGCAATATTAATATATATTCTAATTGGGAAACTAATCCATAGATATAATGTGAACCACTGTTTTTCAAAACAAATTATTTTACCAACAAGTATGTAATAAGAAATATTTCTTTTTTAAAGATTTATTGTATTTATTTATTTGAGAAAGAGAGTTTGAGAGAGAGAAAGAAAGATTGAGAGAAAGCAAGCAGGAGAAGGGAGAGAGGCAGAGGATCTCAAGTAGACTTGGCACTAAGTGCAGAGCCCAGCGCAGGGCTGGATCTTAAGACCCCCCCCAAGAGCAGGACATGAGCTGAAATCAAGAGTTGGACGTTTAACCATCTGAGCCACCCAGGTGTTCCAAGAAATATTTCTTACACGATAAGCCAGTGTGGTGCCACACACACACACACACACACACACACCTGCAACAAAATTACCATTGAACAATAGCAGGTATCCCCTACTTTTTGAAAGTCTGTATTACACCATATCGATTTTATGAAAAACCTACTTCAGTTTCTGTTTTTGCTAATTGAAAGAAATCTGAAGAGAATTTTTGCTTTTACCAAAAAGGTGAAACACAAAAATGGCATTCAGCATTTGTTTTGCAGTGGGTGTTTATGGAGAAAGTGCACACCCCAAGCAGCCAGAGTGACATCACCAAGTTCTTTGCCCAGAACTAGGCTCAGCATCTTGGCGTCAAGCTGCACCAGCTTTGAACTGTCTGAGCATCTCTGCTTCATCTACAATTTATTCTGGACATCCATTAGCAAGATGTATCCTAAGGTATCAGAAAAGCCTAAGAAGTTATTTTTTGGATCTGGGAACATTTAAAATTGTTTCCATGTAAATTAATGGTAATTGCTTCTTTGCTTTACATTATTTTGTCTTACAAAACGTTTCATAGGAACCTATTCTTGGATAGTGGGGGAAGCCTGTACTCCTGTTGATACATATTCTGATATTTTCTATTTTATTCCAGGTTTTTATAAATTTTTTTATTATTTATTTATTTATTTTTGAGAGAGAGCGCATCTGCCCATGCAGGGAAGGGGAGAGGCAAAGGGAGAGGGAGAGAGAGAATCCTGAGCAGGTCTGACACAGGACTCAATCTGATGGCCTTGAGATCATGACCTGAGGGGAAATCAAGAGTTGGATGCTTAACTGACTGACACACCCAGGCATCCCATTATTCTAGGTTTTTAAATGCTGATCACAATCCACTAAACTGACTTCACAAGTCACTAATGGTTTGCAACCCACATTAAAAAAAACACACACTATGGTACGTTTTACTGAAAAGAGAAAAGAAAACACTTCTGGAGAATTGGAGGTGGCAAGAAAGAAAGCAAAAAAATCAGGGACTTGATAGAAAAAGAATTTGAACTGAGTTTTCAAGAATGGATCATAATCTGACAGGCAATGAAAGGGAAGGTAGCTATTCCATGTGAAGAGAAGGTAAGTAAAGGCTCAAATGCAGGAAAACACAGGGTGTGCTAAAGTTAGGGCAGGGAAGAGGGTAAGTCTAAATGAAAGAGACAAGTAGAAAATCGAGAGAGAGAGAGAGGTAGGTTGAAGACTAATGGTGAAAGGCTTGACAAGTCTGCTGAGGAGTCTAATGTAATTCTGATAGCAATGGAAATCCAATGAGTAGATCCAGGGAAATGCTCCAAGGGGGTTGGGGTGTTAGCAAACTACAATAATGTCTATACCACCCCAGTGAGACTTATTAATTTTGTATGCATAAATTACTTAAATTAAAAGCAACATAATATGTGAATAGAAACTGAGCAGTGAAACAACAGAAGCTTATTTTATTCATTGTGATTTTTTCCGTTCTTAAAACTTCCATGAAAGAAAAGAATGAATTTATTTGAATAATTTAGACCCTGAGGAAAAGAGGAAGTAAGTCTCTGATAGGATAAAGAAATACCCTTTCTTTTCTTTCAGATCTACTACACTAATACAGATGGCTCCTTGTACCTAAGATCTACCCTTAAGAAACTTCTCTCATTTTCTTGAGCATACCAGCCTCTCTTTCCACTAAACTTCTGTACTTGCTGTTCCTTGAACCTGTAATGCACAACCCATTGACTGCTGCCAAGTTAGATGTCACCGAGCCTAAGAAGCCATCTCTGATCTCCTAGCTGGGTTAGATGCTCCTGCTGTGAACTTAGCCTCCAGGAGCACTTCCCCTGTGGTAGCACATTTTGCCCTGAATTATAATTATTTGCCTTCACAATTAGACTGGAATCTCCATGAAGGCTGAGGTTATGCTGAGTTAGATTATAATGAATACCCCATGCACTGCTCCAGTGCCTAGCCCATAGGGAGCACTCAATAAATATTTAATGAACACTAAGGTTTTGTTTAGGGTACTGACATATAATTTGAAAGTCTCTACCCTGATGCCCCAAGATTGAAAAGTCAAAATCTGGTTCAGTTAAGAACAACCAATCTGTATTTCCTGCCTAGCAAGTAAGTGGATCTAACTGTACAGAATGATTCTGTAGAAGTTGGTGCCCAAAATTAGGTTGAATGGGTAAGACAGGGTGAGGAGTTCGGACTTGAACTAATAAAGAGCTATTGTACGTTAAGAAAGACAGGCATGCAATTAAAATAGGGCTTTAAAAAGATTAATCTCTTCTGGTATGCAAGATAGAATGGGGGAATTTTTTTTCCTCCATCATTTTAGCCTGTTTTTTAAAGTATGAGCAGATGGCCAGACTAACATGAGCAATTAACCACAAAGACCCAGTCTGCATAGACTGAGTTTAGTATTCATCAACTCAAGAAACATTTTTTTGAGATTCTACTATGTTCTAGGAGCTGTACTATATTAAATCAAATAACTTCATATACTATAACCTGACCTTTAATGAAATGGATACAAATTGTTGAGAGCTGAGCCACATTAATATCAGCATTCTGGTGTAGTAAGGGGAGCCTATGGTGCTTAAGTATAATTGGGAAAGTGTCTACATAAAATGACTGAATTTAATGTTATTTTCATAGAACCAAGTCATATTACTTATTTTTTTTCTTCTACTATTAGTGCTCCTGTATTGATAAGTAATTCTATTTTATTATTTTTTAGATTTTATTTTATTTATTAATCTGACAGAGAGTGAGAGCACAAGCTGCGAGACAGAGGGAGAGGAAGAAGCAGGCTCTCTGCTGAGCATAGAGCCCGATTTAGGGTTTGATCCCAGCACCCTGGGATCATGACCTGAGCAGAAGGCAGTTGCTTAATCAACTGAGCCCCTCGGGCACCCTGGTAAGTAATTTTAATAACAACTGTGACTTCCACCTCTGGAAAAAAGCACTCTTTTAAAGGTGTCAGAGGGAGCTCAACACTTCCTGATGGGCTACAAGAGATAATTCCAATACAACAATCTGTTAGGATAAAAGTATCCAGAGGTTACAGTGGAAGCACAGAGGAGAGGCAAATGGTTATGTTTCAGGAGACAGTATAGCAAGGAAAATGAAAGTTAGGGAAGATGTCCTAAAGAAGGTGGCTCTTGAGCTGAGAACTGGTAAGTGGACAAGTTCGTGACCAGTATTCCAGTCTGGACCAGTATTCCAAGCTGGACACACAGTATATGTGGAAGTAATTACTACTGGAGTTGAGAGCATGAACCAGAAAGAACTAGTCAATAAGTAAAGATCAGAAGATCACAATGAGATGGATAAGACAAGCTAAGGAAGGACCTTGGACTTGATAATATAGGAAATGAAGAAGGTGTTTGTGTGTAGGAATGACAATGGTCATTTCTTCACTTTAAATCAAAGAATTACAGAGAATGAATGAAGATGGGGCAAGATCAAGATGGGGTTAAAGAAACCTAGAGAAAGAGGCAAGAGATGATGAAGGCCTCAAGAGGCTATAGCTGACATAGAACTGATGAGAAAAACGAGAAATATGTAGGAGGTAAAACCAGGAGGACTTTGTAAATGACAGAATGTAGACAATAAGGGAGACAAAGAAGTCTAGAATGCTTCTCAGGTTGATGGGGATACCATAAATTGAATAGGGGTAATAAAAGGAAGACAAAATTAGTGGAAAGTGGGGATGAGGCATCAGGAGGAGGGTAGAGAAGACATATTTTGTTTATGTACGTTGAGTTTGAACTACCTGTACAGTAGCACTATGTGACACTAGTTATCTGGTAGTAGGCAAGGACATATCAGTTTGAATGGCAACAGATAAAGGTCATGTAGGAGTCATGATTTGGAAATCATATGCAAAAGGTGCATGTAAACCAGAGTAGCAGCTCCAATCACTCACAGAGAGCTTGTGTAGTCCAAAAAGGGCAACTGGCGGAAAGTCAGACTCTTGGGGACACAACAGGGGGAATAGGCTTATCATCTTTAAGCTTAGGTCAGGAATAATCTCTGAAGAATCATTTCTTTGCCATTCTCCAGATCTCTCTCTCTTTCCTTTTCTTTTTTTTTTTTTTTAAAGATTTTATTTATTTATTTGACAGACAGAGATCACAAGTAGGCACAGAGGCAGGCAGAGAGAGAGAGATAGAGAGAGAGAGAGGGAAGCAGGCTCCCTGCGGAGCAGAGAGCCCGATGCGGGGCTCGATCCCAGGACCCTGAGATCATGACCGGAGCCGAAGGCAGCAGCCCAACCCACTGAGCCACCCAGGCGCCCCTCTCTCTCTCTTTCCTAATTGCTTCTTAGGACTTATGAAGGGAAAGTCGTGGTATATGTCTTCCTTTGAAGTAATTAACAAAAGAGAAATAAAATTAAAGTCATTAAATTTTATCCATTAAAAATACAGTAGCCCCCCCTTATCCATGGTTTTGCTTTCTGTGGGTTTAGTAACTCATTGTCAACTACAGTCTGGAAGCAGATAGTACTTAAATGTGTCATCAGGTCAATATTAGCCTAACACTCTGTCACAATGCCTATGTCATTCACCTCACTTCATCTCATCACATTGGCATTTGATCATCTCACATCATTACAAGAAGAATGTAAAATACAGTATAATAAGATATTTTCAGAGAGAAAGAGAAAGCACATTCATGTAACTTTTATTGCGGGATATTGTTGTAATTGTTCTATTTTATTATTAATTATTGTTAATCTCTTATGGTGCCTGATTTATAAATTAAGCTTCATCATATATATATATAGGCATAGGAAAAAACTTAATAGATATAGGATTTGGTATTATCCTTGGTTTCAGGGATCCACTGAACGTCCTAGAACTTATGACCTAAATATAGAGGAAGACTAGTGTATTATTAATTACTGACATTTATTGAGCACTACTATAGCACAAGCATTGTGGTAAGTGCTTCACAAGTATTATTTATTTTACACTTAATAGCAAACCTATGAGATACGTCCTATTACTATGACTTCTCTACAGGTGAAAAACTCAGAGGTGGCTGAACCACTATTTGAACTAAAGTCCAGAATGCCCATTCTTTTTTTTTTTTTTTAAGATTTATTTATTTACTTATTTAAGAAAGCAGTGGGTGGAGTGGAAGAGGGAGAGAGAATCTCAAAGCAGACTTTGCACTGAGCATGGAGCCCAATGAAGGGCTCAATCTCACAGCCCTGAGTTCATGATCTAAGCGAAAACCAAAAGTCAGACGCTTAACTAACTGAACCAGGCACCCCCAGAATGCCCATTCTTTTTTTTTTTTAAAGATTTTATTTATTTATTTGACAGACAGAGATCACAAGTAGGCAGAGAGGCAGGCAGAGAGAGAGAGGAGGAAGCAGGCTCCCCACTGAGCAGAGAGCCCCATGTGGGGCTTGATCCCAGGACTGTGATCATCACCCAAGCTGAAGGCAGAGGTTTTAACCCACTGAGCCACCTTGGCACCCCCAGAATGCCCATTCTTAACCACATTTAAGTATAATTTCTCAAAGGAGCTGAAAGAAATGAGTTGCCCAAGGCAACCTGCTCCTTCTATGCATAATATGCTTGTCATTGCCATTCATCACATTTGTGACCATCTTGCATACATTTTTAAAGAAGTATTCTATTCAATGCCACAGTCCAAAGATTCATTCTGCTTTAATTATGAAATACTAAAATCAAAACCTGAGTGGTAAACTTCAATGACAGACATATAAGTCTGTGGCTAACTACCTGAGATGAAATGAGAAAGCACTCCTTGCTTTCTACCTGTATAATGTCTGAAAGTCAATACTGTGCTCCAGGATAGGGCTAGATCTTGGGGGTCCGAGACAGGCTTAAGGGCAAATGCTGACCAACAAAGTAACATAGCCTTTATAGTAATATAGTCTTCAACACAGTCCCTTACCCAGAGCCTTCTTCAAGTGACCCAAATTTTATATTTTAACGATTAAAAAGTTCATGAGAAGAGACTTCCATTAAATATACAAAGGATCCTTTTCACTGAGGATTTGATGAATCTGTCATTTTAAGAGAGCTGTGCCTGACAGATCCTTCTACTACTGTACATACTTGCACAATAAACCATAATGACTCATAACCACCATCCATTACTTTGGTGTTTCGCAACTTGTTTTCCACTCTTCCCTCCTTTTAAAACTGAACTTAAGGCAATATACACAGAATTATAATAAATGAACTTTAATAGTAAGAGTTTAAGATTTAAAAAACCCACGGTACATTTGAATGGCTTGCCTTCTGGTTTTTCCACTAAAGATTACATAGATATTTAAAGTGTACTGTATTCTCTTAATGGAGGCAGAAAAAATTGTTTTCATTCTCATAATGTTAACATTCTTTTTTTTTTTTAAAAAGATTTTATTTAAAAAAAAAAGATTTTATTTATTTATTTGACAGACAGAGATTACAAGTAGGCAGAGAGGCAGGCAGAGAGAGGAGGAAGCAGGCTCCCTGCTGAGCAGAGAGCCCGATGTGGGGCTCGATCCCAGGACCCTAGGATCATGACCTGAGCCGAAGGCAGAGGCTTTAACTCACTGAGCCACCCAGGCACCCCTAATGTTAACAATTCTTAAACGAGAATGTTGCATATTGGTTTGATAGGATTTCAAATCTACTTGTTTATGACAAAAATGAAACTGTTCTTAAGAGTAAAGTTGTTTTGATATGAGAATGAAGTAGGTTGTGTCAGGATTTTATCATCTCATCCATTACTGTTGATAAGTACTCCATAGCTCAGCTGCCAAGGGCCATGCTTGGGGCTTATCAATAAAACATAAGAAGCAGCAACTTATGGCAAGGGGACATTTAGACTATAAACATGGAGAGTCTGTGAAGACTGTGCGTATTCAGTCTGGCAAGGCTACCCTTTGCTAATCTAAATAGCTCTCCCAAGACCCGATGAGCTGGTGGGTCCGGTGCAGGAAAGGCAACCTCTTTTTTTCCCAACAGTGGTGAAAACTGTAGTGGCCCCACGAAGAACATCTTTCCCACCAGCGTCAGTGCCATTGTTCCTTACCAAAACGCTCAGGCAACAAAGGTCTTTTGCTTCTGTTCTGACTGCATAACATCAGCTCTCAGCTGGCGGGGCTCTCTCTCCTGAGTACCAACTATATAAAAGGTAAACCTCAACTGAATTTGGACTTTATTTCTTTCATTTCCCCTTGCCAGGAACAATAATGTGATTTTTGATTTATCATTGTTTTGGAGTTTCTTATTTCTTTGTTGGCTTATTAAGAGACATTATCTTGTATGCTATTGGCTTATGAAATGCCTACAGTGAACCTGCATTAAATAAATTGCTGGTGTTGACCTTAAAAATAAAACGTCCAGTTATTTTACTAGCAAAAGATGAGTTTATTCGGGAATAAAGAGAATTGTAAAACCATAGGCAAGTTCAGAGAACAAAGAAGTAGTAGGTTCTTTTATAGAGAAAGGGGGGGCTAAGTTGGAAAGGCAGTTATAGACAGAAAATCCATTGGAGTAAACTGGGAGCTGGAAGTATAGTAGATTTTCACTGGCTGGGCTGTTGGGTGAGAGTGAGATAAGGTAAGGCTTTCTTCCTTCTGCTGAGAGTAACGTAGTATCCACCTGCAAGGTCTGCCTTTTTCTGTTGGGTATGCAGTTGACTAGAGTAATAGGGTGTGAGAGCTCTGCCTGCTGAACCTCCTGACTCCATTTTAGTGAGGTTTCCCATGAATTTTCACACTGGTAAAGACAAACTCTGTCTTGGAGCATAATTTGACTCCTAAAACCAAACAGTATATTACAGTGATGTTGTGATTTATATTAAGAAATACATATATTTGGTCTTTTTCAGTTTCTGGCAAAGCTCCTTAAGTGATAAAAACAATAAAGGTCAGGGGGAGGTTGGGGAGGGAGAGGGTGGTGGGGTTATGGACATTGGGGAAGGTATGGGCTATGAAGTGTATAAACCTGGCAATTCACAGACCTGTATCCCTGGGGCTAATAATATATTATATGTTAATAAAAAATTAAAAATTAAAAACAATAAAGGTGAAACAGGTATCTTTTAAAGAAGATTTTATTTATTTATTCGGCTGAGAGAGACACAGGGAGAGAGAGAACACAAGTAGGAGAAGTGGGAGAGGGAGAAGCAAGCCTCCCGCTGAGAAGGGAGCACATTGGGGGCTCCATCCCACAACCCCAGGATCATGACCTGAGGCCAAGGTAGATGCTTAATGACTGGAGCCACCCGGGCACCCTGAAACAGGTGTCTTTTGTCATTCATATAACAAGCCTGTTTAAATCACACTTGAGTTAATATTAATGAGGTGACTTTTGGAAAACCCCAAGGTAATATATAGGGGGAACCATGCTGATGAGATCAGAGGGTTGGAACTTTCAGTCCTACCTACCACCCCACCTCCCATCTCTCCAAAGGGGCTGGAGTTCGAGTAAATTCTATACAGATTTAATATAACAACCAATGGTCAATGACTTCATCAACCATGCCTACATAACGAAGCCTCCATAGAAAACCAAAAGGACAGGATTCAGAGAGTTTCCAAATTGGGACACAAGAAGGTGTGGGGGGAGAGTGGTGCACCCCCAACTGAGAGCATCCCTCATCCCTTCTCACATACCTTGATCCACGCATCTCCTCCATTTGGCTGTTCCTGAGTTATATGCTTTTATAATAAAAGCAATCTAGTAAATCTAGCAATCTAGTAAATCTGGCAATCTAGTAAATAAACTTTTTTTTCTGAGTTCTGTGAGCCACTCTAGCAAATTAATCAAACATGAGAAGGGAGTCATGGGAAATTAATTTATAGCCTGTAGGTCAAAAGAACAGTTAACACCCTGGCCTTGCACTTGTTGGATGAAGGGAGTGGGACAACAGTTCTATAGAACTGAGCTCTGAATCTGTGGGATCTCCAGCTAGGTGGTATCAGAATTGAGTTAAATTGTAAGACACCCAGTTAGTGTCTCAGATTGCTTGGCGTGTTGAAAAACTACCACACATTTATGGCCAGAGTACAGAATTGTTCAGAGTATTGCTTGCAAAGGAAAACGAGAGTTTTTTCCTTCACAACTACTTGAATATGATTCCATACAAGCACTTTTAAAATAAAAATAACCAACCATACTGATTCACTATCAAATAGCCACACCATACATCAACATTTCAAAATGTTGAAAATGCTCCTAAAATTTTCATTATCACTAATTTCTTTGCTAGAAATCACTCAGATCAGAAAATATAACAAAAAGCAGCAATTGTTTCTCCAACAGCTTTGCATCAGAGCCACACTTCCAACCTACTTTTCACTTTCCTACAATACATTCCACCCGTACATTTTAGAACTTTTGCAAATTAAGTTAGAAGTACTTGTTCACCTCAATTCATCTCTCGTGAATGGCTGTGTGGAACTCTAAATTTAAGCACAACTGAATTACTGTTCTCTGATTAGTGTAGAATAATTCTTGGATTCATGGCAAAGCCAGGCTAAATGACACTGTAAAGAAACCCTTTGTTTTCAAATAAATCAGTGGTTGGCTTTAGATAATGCTATAAAGAATCTTATTCATGTAGTGTACCCTAGTTAAAATTGTAGAAGTTGAGAACAACAACAAAACTTCCACTTCTATTAAAATAATAATCTTTATTTAAAGCTTTTCCCTCTATATGGATTCAATAGAACCACTGCATTTTAGAGGCAGAAGGAAATCTGAGTAACTTAAAATCAAGGAAAATCAAGTGACTTGCTAAGGATCCCTGAATAAGTTAGTGGCAGATCTAACAAACTTTGGCTTTCTAAATTCCTACATAAGGCTAAAAAGCATTATAGAATATTATGGATAGGTTATTATCAGCCAACATTTACCACATTCCTACTTTGTGCCCTTTCCTATGCCAAGCATTTTTACATCCATCATCACTTTTCTAAGTTAGCTCATAAGATTTTTAAAAACTTAACAAAAGAATCACATTCACTCCTTTAGATGTTTAGTGTTGCCAACAGAAAATATTGCCACATGATCTAAACGGAAAGAGGAAATTCAATTACTGCAATAACTGCACTGCTTAAGAGGATGTGTCCCAATGACACACTTCACTCTCAGAAATTTCCCTCCCAGAGGTAGATAAAGATTTAGAAAACCTACGAACTCATTTCTGTGTACTGGCTTCTTTGCAAAAGACCTATAAAGAACTCTGTAGCTACCTCATCCTCCTTCATCCACTTCTATACTTTTTCCTTATCACATTCTTTCTGATTCTTCTATAGCTACTTTGTTCTCCAATCTATGCTTTCTCCTAAATTGCTGTTGCCTCTGATAATCCAAAAATCTGGATAATCAGGAAATGATGTAGAATTTTTCCTCTACATTCTGACCCACATCCTTTTTTTTTTTTTTAAAGATTTTATTTATTTATTTGACAGATCACAAGTAGAGAGAGAGGAGGAAGCAGGCTCCCCACCGAGCAGAGAGCCTATGCGGGGCTCGACCCCAAGACACTGGGATCATAACCTGAGCTGAAGGCAGAGGCTTTAACCCACTGAGCCACCCAGGCGCACCCCCCCCTTTTTTTTTAAGATTTTATTTATTTGAGAGGGAGAGAGGGCGCACACACACGTGAACTAGTGGGGAGGGGGCATGGCAGAGGGAGAGGCCAGAAGCGGACTCCTTGCTGAGCAGAGAGCCTGATGTAGGGCTCAATCCCAGGACCCCGAGATCATGACCTGAGCCGAAGGCACCCGCTTAACCAACTGAGCCACCTGGGCGTCCCTGACCCACACCCTTTATCTACCTAGGCCAAATTCCTTCCAAAATGGTCACTGTTAGAGGACAGGATTCATCAAATCAGAGATCATTCTAACCATGGTTAAAAAAAAAAAAAACACTAAAATGTGGGTATTTGCTTTTTTATAAATAATAATCTACTTTAAAATGCATTATAATTGTCATTTCTATACATGCTACAAGGCAAAGTAAATTATATTGTTTTCACAGACCCATTGTACTAAAAGGTTCAGTATTTTTAGTTGAGGATAAGAATTTACTGGTATTAACAGTCAGAATGGCTAAAATTAACAAGTCAGGAAATGACAGATGCTGGCGAAGTTGTGGAGAAAGAGGAGCCCTCTTACACTGTTGGTGGGAATGCAAGCTGGTGCAACCACTCTGGAAAACAGCATGGAGGTTCCTCAAAATGCTGCAAATAGAACTACCCTATGACCCAGCAATTGCACTACTGGGTATTTACCCTAAAGATACAAACGTAGTGATCCGAAGGGGCCCGTGCACCTGAATGTTTATAGCAGCAATGTCTACAATAGCTAAACTATGGAAAGAACTTAGATATCCCTCAACAGATGAATGGATAAAGAAGATGTGGTATATATACACAATGGAATACTATGCAGCCATCAAAAGAAATGAAATCTTGCCATTTGCGACGACGTGGATGGAACTAGAAGGTATCATGCTTAGTGAAATAAGTCAATCAGAGAAAGACAACTATCATATGATCTCTCTGATATGAGGAAGTGGAGATGCAACATGGGGGGTTAAGGGGGGAGGAGAAGAATAAATGAAATAAGATGGGATTGGGAGGGAGACAAACCATAAGTGACTGTTAATTTCACAAAACAAACTGAGGGTTGCTGGGGGGGGGGGTTGGGAGAAGAGGGGTGGGTTATGGACATTGGGGAGGGTATGTGTTATGGTGAGTGCTGTGAAGTGTGTAAACCTGGCGATTCACAAACCTGTACCCCTGGGGATAAAAATATATTATATGTTTATAAAAAATAAAAAATAAATAAATAAAAATTTACTGGTATTCATATATTTATGCTTTAAAAACTATTTTTAAATTGCCTGTATTAACTAAATTTCACATGGCCTTTCTACCACTGCAAATTCTTAAATGTGTATTTCAAAGAATTCGTGTAGGTCTAGACCAAATAATGTTACCACTGAAAAGGAAAAATAAAGGGCACCTGGGTGGCTTAGTCAGTTAAAGGCTGCCTTTGGCTTGGGGTCCAGAGATCAAGCCCCAGGTACTGAGATCTGCTTCTCCCTTTGCCCCAACCCCTGCTTGTGCTCTCTCTCTCTCTCTCTCTCTCAAATAAAATAAAATCTTTTTAAAGAAGGGAGAGAGAAAATGAAAACTAAGAAAATCTAACTATTCACCAGTTCTGATTAGTGTGAAGATGTTATGCTATTTTTTTGCAGCTGTCACCTCCACCATATGTTAGCAAGTAAACTCATAATTCCTAACAGGTAAGTTGATCAAAGAAGAGTATTGATTCATTTGAGACAAGTGTCAATACTGTTTGAAAAAAATATTTTAGTGCACTTTATTAGCAAATCCTATCACACAGACACAAAAGAATCATGGACCTGAGAAAATATTACTGAACTTAAGTTACATTTAAATTTTAATATTAAAAAATAATGAAGTAAATAATTTTTAAATTTAGTTTTGTTTAAATAGCACACTAAACATTATAAGTTCACATTTGAGTCTTTTATCTTAACAGTGAGTTTTTATATTTATACTAACATGAAACATTAAAATAATGCCTTAAAAGTATTAAGGAGAAAATCTAAGCCGAAGATCAATAAGGAAGAAGACATGAACAATACTATAAACCTATGAGACCTAATAGTCCTCTAAAGAACAGTCCTACCAACAGGATCAAAATACGTAATCTTCCCAAGTACACATGAAGCATTCTCTAGAAAAGCCCATACATTAGGCCATAAGAAGGCCTCATTTAATTTAAAGAGACAGAAATCATATGTGTTCTCAGACAACAATGGATTTAAACTAGAAAGCAGTAACAAGAGGAAATTCAGCAAATCCACAAATATGTGAAAATTAAACAACACATTCTTACGTAACCAAGGGGTCAATGAAGAAATCACAAGGGAGGGGAAAAAAAAAAAGAAATCACAAGGGAAATTAGGAAATACTTTCAGATAAATGAAAATGAAAACACAACAAACCAAGCCCTCTAGAATTCAGCTAATACAGTGTTTGGAGGGAATTGTGTAACTGTGAATGCCTGCACTAAAAAAGGAAAATCTAAAAATCAATGGCTTAACCTTCCACCTTAAAGAGACTAGAAAAAGAAGAGCAAGGTACACCCAAAGCAAGCAAAAGGAAGTAAGTCATAATGATTAGAGCAGAAATCAATGACATCAAGTATTGCAAAACAATAGAGAAACCAAAAGTTGGTTCTTTGAAAAAAAATTAGCAAGGTTGGCAAACCTTTAGCCATACTGATCAAGAAGAGAGAAGACTCGTTACTAAAATAAGGAATGAATGGGAACATCACTATCAATCTCAGAGAAGTAAAAAGGATTTTAAGGAAATACTATGAACAGTTGTACACAAACACATTAGATGACCTAGATGAAATAGACAAATTTGTAGAAGAAAAAACTAAACAAACTAAAGAAATAGAAACTATCTAAATAGATACATAACAAGTAGAGATTGAATTAGTAATCAAAACAAACTTTCCTACAAATAAAAGCCAAAGTCTTGCTTAAAGAAAAATTAACATTAATCTTTCATAAAATCTCACTCCCCCCAAAGAAAAAGAAGAGGAAGGAACTCACTCAAGGAGGCCAGTATTACTCTGACACCACAATCAAATAAAGATATCACAAGAAAAGTATAGATCAATATAGGTGCAAAAATCCTCAACAAAATACCAGCAAACCAAATCCAGCAACATATAAAAACTATTCTATACCATGACCAAAGGTGATTTATTCCAGGAACAAAAAGTTGGATTAACATCTGAATACCAAGCAAATGTAATATACTATATTAACAAAATAAAGGACAAAAACTACCCAATCATCTCAATAGAAGCAGAAATAGCACTTGAAAAATCTAACACTCTAATGTTAAAACCATAGCAAACCAAGAAGAGAATTTCCTCAACCTAATAAAAGGGCAGCTACAAAAAGCCCACAGCTAACATTACATGTAATGATGAAAGACTAAATGCTCTTCCCCTGTTACCAGGCATGAGACAAAGATATCAGTTCTCTTCCCTTCCATTCAACATTTTACTGGAGGTTCTAGCCAGAACAATTAAGCAAGAAAAAAATTATAAAAGGCATTTGGATTGAAAAGGAAGAAGTAAAACTATCTCTATGTGCAGATAATATGATCTTGTATATAGAAAATCCTAATGAATCCACCAAAAAACTATTCAAACTAATATAACAATATTTAAATATAACAATAATTTAACAATATAACAATATTTAAAAATCAATTGTACTGGGTGCCTAGGTGGCTCAGTTGGCTAAGTGCCTGCCTTTAGCTCAGGTACTGATCCCAGGGCCCTGGGATAGAGTCCTACATTGGGCTCCTTACTCAGCAGGGAGTCTGCTTATCCCTCTCCCTCTATCACTCCCCCTGTTTGTGCTCTCTCTTTCTCTCTCTGACAAATAAATCTTTTTAAAAATGAATAAAAGTAAAAATCAATTGTATTAATACAACATCATGTCAATTATGGTTCAATAAAAATATCACTTGTTTTTGTATACAGTAGCAACGAGCAAACATAAAATGAATTAAGAAAACAATTCCATTTACAACAGTATCAAAAGAATAAAATATTTAAGAATAAATTTTTAAAAAGAAGCACAAGACATAAACTGAGAAATACAAAACATTGTTGAAAAACTATAAAAGATCTTAACAAATGGAAAAGCAACCCATGTTCATAGATCTGAACACACAATATCATTAAGATAGCAATATTCTCTAAATTGATCTACAAATTTAATACAATCCCTATCAAAATCCCAGTTGCCATTTTTTCATAAATTGACAAGCAGATTCTAAAATTCATATGGAAATTCAATAGCCCCAAAATAGTGCAATCTTGAAAAAGAACAAAGTTGGAGAACTCATACTTCCTGAGTTTAGAACTTACTACAAAGCCATGCTAAGCTAATTAAGGCAATGTGGCACTGGTATTAGAATAAAAATGAGAGTACAGAAATATACCTTTACATTAATGGTCAATTGATTTTTTACATGAATGCCAAGATAATTCAAAGGGAAAAGAATATAAAGATTTTTTAAAATTTTTTAAGATTTTTATTTATTTATTTGACAGAGAGACAGAGATCACAAGTAGGCAGAGAGAGGGGGGAAGCAGGCTCCCGGCTGAGCAGAGAGCCCAATGCGGGGCTTGATCCCAAGACCCTGAGACCATGACCTGAGCCAAAGGCAGAGGCCCAACCCATTGAGCCACCCAGGCACCCCACGTGTAACAGATTCCAGAGTAGGTTATTCTGTCCTCTTCATTCACTATCTGTGACATTTTACTTATTTTTAATCTTTTCTAATCATGTGAATTTCCTCAATTTCTTTCTTACCATCTTTGCCCAGAACATAAATACATTAGATAATGGAATAATATGACTTGAGACATAAAATGATCTTTCATTCTTACTTAGTTAAACAGGAGTTCATCCCAGGAACTGCCAAGGCACATGATAATAGCCATTAGCTAACATCCATCACAGATGAGCATAATGATAGACTATAACTGCCGATCTCCAGATTTATATAAGTGGTGCTGATTATCATCTTTAAGCGACTTTAGACAATAGCATGACAACAGTATCTGTTAGAGTTAATACCTCTGCAGATACCAACAGAAGACATTCAAAACTTCTATGTTCAGAATTTAACCCATTTAGTAATTAAATTTAGAATTTTAAGCACTTTTCTATTAAGCAAGAAATACATGATATTTGAAACATTTTCAGTCAGCTTTCTTCTTGAAGTCTGGCACCAGTTACTAAATTAAAACAAAGAAGTCTCAGAATAATAAGGTAAAACTGAAAAAACAGTCTTCAAACTCATTTAACCACTACCTCAACAGTAGATGGTAATCTGCATTATCTGTAAATCAACTCTGCCTGTTCTTTCAGATGAGGGGTTAAAGCCAAGTCAGACTTTACCCCCTCCTCAAAGGCCCAGGAGACCTCCTAGTAAATCCAGGTAGAAGTGTTCAAATCAGCTCTGCCCTGTGCTGCCTACATACAGCTCCCTTCAAAACCTCACTGAGTCCCAATTTCCTCACCTGTAAAATAAAAGTACTCACTTACTCCCCAACGTTACTCTGAATATTTAATAAAATAACATCTTGGGGTACCTATGTGGCTCAGTTGTTTAAGCATAAGACTCTTGGGTTCAGCTCAGGTCATGATCTCAGGGTCCTGCGATAGGGCCATGCATTGTCCAGCTCCCTGCTCAGCACGGAGTCTGCTTGTCTCCCTCTCCCTTTGCCCCTCCTCCTGCTTGCACACAATCATTCTCATTCTCAAATAAATAAATAAATCTTTAAAAATAATAATGATAACGTCTTAAAACATCTAGTACATGATAGATACTCAACAAATATTAATTCCTTTTTCTTTGCTCACCCCAAAGTGAAATACAGGTCACTAATGACAAAAACTACAAAAGTCCAGATGAAAGAAACTTTTTGGCTTAGTGTGTACTAAAAAGAGCAGAATTATCTAAATATTAAAGGAAACCAACCTTTATTTTCTACAGGTATCCAATTCATACACTCTTAAGTAGGTAAATTATAACCATGATGATAAAATATAAGATACCACAGGGAAAAAAAATCAACTAACTTTGCACTAATTATGTTATTATTATCTGGCAGTTTTATTAGGAAACAACTGAGTATCCAGTTGGCAGACTATTACAGACAATTTCAGTTAAATGATTCATCAAATAAGCCAACAAGAACTTAAGGCTTGGCTGTATTTGCAGTACCAGAATTTCCTAAGAGAAGGCTTCATAATGAATCTTAAGACACCACACTTGAGAAAGCAGAAGGGAACAGGTCAAGATCCCCACAAAAGACCAGACTACACAGGGATTATTTTAAAAAGATTTAAAACAATACCCTTTGAGAAAGACAAATAAAGAAACAGACTTTTTTTTTTTTTTTTTAAAGATTTTATTTATTTATTTGACAGACAGAGATCACAAGTAGGCAGAGAGGCAGGCAGAGAGAGAGGAGGAAGCAGGCTCCCTGCTGAGCAGAGAGCCCGATGCGGGACTCGATCCCAGGACCCTGAGATCATGACCTGAGCCGAAGGCAGCGGCTTAACCCACTGAGCCACCCAGGCGCCCCAAGAAACAGACTTTTAATTATAGAGATGGTTACCAGAAGGAAGTTGGGTGGAGGGATGGGTTAAATAGGTGATGGGGACTAAAGAGTCCTAATGTCACAACGAGCACTGAGAAATGTATAACATTGTTGAATCACTATATTGTACACCTGAAACCAATATAATACTGTATACTAACTGGTATTAAAATAAAACTTAAAAAAAATAAAATATATAAAATCGTGTTACCGGAAAAAAATAAAACACCTTTCCTAAAGACACATGGGAAAGGGAAAACAGAAAAGGATAGATTTATTTTCTCTAAGTCAGGAAACCAATAGACAGATTTTAAAAATGATTTTTTAAAATGGGTTACATATTGACATGTTCAAACCAAGAGAATATAAAAGGGTGAAAAGTCTGTTTCCCACCTGTGTCCCTACCCACCCAATCCCAAATAGATAAATGCTGTTAATTTCTTAGCCTTCTGGAGTCTCTCTATGCTTAGACAAGAAAGCAAAAATATATCCTTTTTCTTTCCTTGTTTTTTTCTACACAAAAGTAGCAATTTATATGTATCATTCTTCATTCCAAAGGCAATTTTTTAAACCTAAATGTCCAATGAAAGCAACAAATAAATTCAACAGGACAGGGACTCTTGTTCACATGAATGAACTTTTAAAAGGCAAAACATAGGGTGCCTGAGTGGCTCAGTGGGTTAAATCCTCTGCCTTCTGCTCAGATCATGATCTCAGGGTCCTGGGATCCAGCCCTGCATTGGGTTGTCTGCTCAGCAGGGTCTGCTTCGTTACCTGCCCCCCACCCCCACCCCGGCCTGCCTCTCTGCCTACTTGTGATCTCTGTCTGTCAAATAAATAAGATCTTTTTTAAAACAGGCAAAACATAAATGATGTTAGTGTCAGTGAGAATCAGAAATAAAGGAAATCCAAAAGAGGAAACAAAATTCAAAGAGAAAAGGTAGTATAGTCTCATAAATCTCTTTAAAAATGTTCTCTGCTAAAACATGCGAGTGTCTTATCTTTTATTAATTAAAAAGAAATAACTCCTTTTCAGACAAAAATATTTTAACCAAACATTCATGAGAAGGGAGAGTGGAGGTAAAAGGAGCTCAATCAGAAAAGAGAGCTACTAATGTCAGAATGGATTAAATGCCAACTATATACACAAAGAACTACAAAAATAAGAACCACTTTCTTAAAATTATAGCAAAGTCTTAATTTCTGAATATTTACTAACTCAGTTCAAATAAACGAATGATAAAGAACTTTCCTATTTAAGCCAGCATCAATTTTAGCATTAGGTTGTTTGAAAGCTGAATGAAAATGTCTTTTCAAAACCTTTTCCTTTAATATTTATGAAAAAATAGGCCTTTACTCCCAGTGTAGCTGAGATCTACTGTCTTGGTGTGGAGTTCCTCGAGACGTCTGGCCAAAACACCTTTACAGGTGAGCTGAATTTGATATAATGATGTCAGCTACCTGGACCTGGGTTGAGAGAGTCTCCAGTAGCAACTTAACATTCTTGCAACCAGTTGCTTCTTCTCTGACTCCTAAGAATGAAAGGCTGATCTATGCTTCTCACCAGTGCATATCTCTGCTGATGAAAATCTGGAAGGAAAGGGTTTGGAATCTTGACATACCACTTCTCAAAGACTGCTAACCTTTAATCTAAAATAGCCTTCTTAGTCTTCAACTTACTTAAAACCAAAGAGATTGTTTTAAACCAGATATCTAGAACTAGATGTATTTTCTGAAAGGAAGAGTTGTCTTATCTAAAAGTCTATTCAGTCCATAATATAGCTAAATCTTCAATGGGGAAAAAGGAGCACGAAACAATGCTATTGCAATGACGTGAACTGCCCCGCCCAATTATAAACAGTTTTAAATTTTATTATACATGCCAGCCAATGCTTAAGGAAAACCAGCATATTTACAGAAGAGGAGGTGGGTAGAGTCTTCTGTGGAAATTTTGAAAGGAATTACTGGGTATTCTCAAGGGCTTTGAAGGTTGAAACCACTAGGACTTTATAATGTCTACCTTCCCTCCCAAACTAAAAGCTTTCCTTTCCCTTATTAGAGGCTTGTTCTTAGCTGTATCACCATGATTAGTATCTTTTTTGCTCAAGACTAAAATGAACAGAGTGGGATGAAGAAAGAACAGAGATTTCCTTAAAGCAAAAGCTGGAAGAAAAGGAAAAAAGAAAACGGTCGAAAGGCTACTAAACTTTCAGAAAGGGGAAAGGCTGCAAGAGGACATAGGAGGAACATGTGGTGTGAGCTGTGCACATGTTCAGTGGGTGGAGAGATGTTAGCCTGGACAGGTGCCGTCTGGAAAGACTGGTGGAGTTAGTATGCAACTAGGGAGTTGTATGTATGAGATTATACTAAGCCAAGTGTTACTAACCCTGAGACAGCCTATAGTAGAATAGGATCATAAGGAACTTCAAGGTCATCTATTCCTACCATTGGTGCCAGCTTTGTTAAACCAAGCTCTCCAAACCATGTGCTTATCATTAGGAGATTGTTTCAAAACATCTAAAGTTCAGCTGTTCTTATTTTTAACTGAATTTACCACTTCTGTCTCGTTCAAGCCCATTACTTCTGCTTCTCCTATAGTGATCACAATTACAGTGGATATTCCATCGTCTCTCTTCTTTTTTTTTTTTTTTAAGATTTTATTTATTTTTTGACAGAGAGAGACACAGTGAGAGAGGGAACACAAGAAGGGGGAGTGGGAGACGGAGAAGCAGGCTTCCCACGGAGCAGGGAGTCAGATGTGGGGCTCAATCCCAGGACCCTGGGATCAATGACTGAGCCTCCCAGGCGCCTGCATCGTCTCTCCTCTTAAGCATCTTGTATTTTAGATGTGCTTAAAATACAAGCATTGACTGCCCTCCATTAGAAGGATTTATGCTGATCTGCATGGATTTATCGGTCCACCCACGTACCCTCACCTCGTCCCCTTGATGAGCACTACTATAAATTTCCATGCATCTTATCCAGGTTTAGGGTATGGCAGGTGGCCAGGAAACTGTAAAGTAACTGGTTCAAACATGCATGGAATCGATGACGTTGGTTGGCTACATAAACACGATTCTCTAACCAACAAAGCAAGTCTGTATAAGAGAAACTTTTTAAATGGCACTGAAAATATGGATATACACAGAAGTTTAGAAAGATGTACTGTGAAATACTAATAGCGATGATTAATGGATGGTAAGTTTATTGGTGATTCTTAGTTTCTCTTTTTCTTTCAAATTTGTCTTGAAAAAATGTATTACTGTGGTGATTTAAATATATTTTAGGAGGCTCAGTGGGTTAAAGTGTCTGCCTTCGGCTCAGGTCATGATCCCAGGGTCCTGGGATTAGCTCCTGGGATTGAGCATCGTGCTCTCTGCTCAGCAGGGAGCCTGCTTCCCTTCCTCTCTCTCTCTGCCTGCCTCTCTACCTACTTGTGATCTCTGTCAAATAAATAAAATCTTGAAAAAATCATAAAATTAAAAAAATATACTTTAAAAGATACAAAAGAAGGAACATAAAAGTAATGCGGCTAGAAAATATTATTAGCTATGAAGGGGAACACTATCTAGCTGTCAAAATTTATATAGATCTACAGATATACACGATAAAGTATTAAATAACAAAAGAACAAATAGGGTAGAATAATTCCCATTTTAAAAAAAATCAAAAAACCTCAATGTACATGGGATGCCTGGGTGGCTCAGTGGATTAAAGCCTCTGTCTTCAGCTCAGGTCATGATCCCAGGGTCCTAGGATTGAGTCCCACATCGGGCTCCCTGCTCAGCAGAGAGCCTCCTTCTCCCTCTGCCTGCTGTTTCCCCCCTTGTGCTTGAGCTCTCTCTCTCTCTCTCTGAAAATTAACGTTGTTTTTTGTTTTCATTTTTGTTTTTTAAAATGGTAAAATTTAAAAGAATCAACATTTTCTCATGTTGAAATAAGTTCATGTTAAAAATAGCTAAAATGGGGGCGCCTGGGTGGCTCAGTGGGTTAAGCCGCTGCCTTCGGCTCAGGTCATGATCTCAGGGTCCTGGGATCGAGTCCCGCATCGGGCTCTCTGCTTGGCAGGGAGCCTGCTTCCTCCTCTCTCTCTCTCTGCCTGCCTCTCCATCTACTTGTGATTTCTCTCTGTCAAATAAATAAATAAAATCTTTAAAAAAAAAAATAGCTAAAATGATAGTGATTTTTTACAGTTATTTACTGTTTTCATTGTGCAATTTTTTAAAAATTGTAAAATTGTAAAATTTTCATCGTAACAGAATTCATTAAAAAATATGGAACGCTTCAAGAATTTGCGTGTCATCCTTGCACAGGGGCCATGCTAATCTCTGTATCGTTCCAATTTTAGTATATGTGCTCCCGAAGCGAGCACTGATAATTAAAGTTTTTAAAACCAAAACCAAACCTCGATGTACATTTACAGATATATAAATTTATATAAACATGGGGAAAAGTCTACAAGGATATAAAAACTGAGAGTGGTTATCTTTGTGGGTAATATTAGAGTGGAGAGGACTCATTTTTTACTTAACATACTTCTAAGTTGCTTGAATTTAAGGGCATGCCTACCTTTGTAATTAAAAATAATGTTCAGAAAATATGAGACAATAATAAAATTAAAATGGGGGAAGGAGATGATGTTTAGTGTTTTCTTGGGAAACTAAGGAGTCTTATATTCCTTCTTAGCTTGTCATATATATATTTAACATGCATGTGCATTAGGTTATATAGGCTATACACATGGTTCCATATGTATGTTTGTCTGCATATATGACACTGAGTTGGAAACCAGATCATTTTAAGTTAACTTTAATCCATTTTTATTTTTAAAACAGGGAGGTAAGTAACTAGAGTAATAAAGGTCCTTCTCATTTTTGAACTCAAGCAAAAAATTGGTCAAGTCCTAGTGAAGCCTCACTGTACTTGAGGACATTGCATCCAGCTCTTGTGGAATGGCTAGTCCATCAACGAGTCCAATTTTGTGTATGAATATATTATATATGAAGTCTCTTTTACCTACAGAGAAAAAAAAGCTTGGTATTGACTGGCATAGTAAATATATCAGGAACCTGAATGGAAGCAATTATCCTGAATCATATTCACTACTATATGCAATGTAAATACAAGGTCATTTATCCAAACTCACAAAACAGTAAAAGGAATAACATTATCTCAACACTACACACATTCTCCAAAAAAAGGTATGCCTTTAAAAAGGTACAAAAACCAGGCCTTTCCTCAACCAAAAGCCTGTCAAATTGCTCCTATTCTGAAGTTAAAAGCCACAAAACCAGCCCTCTACATTCTAATTATCTGCAGACAAACTTATACAGTGGCCTGAAGCAACACCTACCTATAACGATCCTTCCACACCTGGTGGTACCAAGTAACTCTGCTGGCCAATATCACACACCAGTAGATTTTTTGTTGTTGTTGTTGTTGTTTTTTAAAGATTTTATTTATTTATTTGAGAGAGAGAGAGAGAGAGGTCACAGGTAGGCAGAGAGGCAGGCAGAGAGAGAGGGGGAAGCAGGCTCCCTGCTGAGCAGAGAGCCTGATGCGGCCTTGATCCCAGACCCTGAGATCTTGACCTGAGCCGAAGGCAGAGGCTTAACCCACTGAGCCACCCAGGCGCCCGCAGTAGATGTTTTTAATCCTTGCCAGATATTCTTTGATCCCATGTTTTATGTATATAGATATATAGATATAGATATATAGATATGGATATCTATATATCCATATATATGGATGGATATATATAAATATATATATCTGGATATATATCGATATATATATAGATATCCATCCCCATTGGGGGAGGCCAGTACTCTGCACAAATCTGCCATGAGAGCTCACTAAAGATCTCTTATTTCACCCACACATCTCCTGTCCTCCCTCTTACATATAATCAGTCTCTTACCCTACAACAATTCCCTTCACCTGCCTTTCACTCACCCCATCCCCATCAAAGGAAAACAGATTTTGGTTTTGAATAAGAGAAGAAATGGTGGCTACAAGGAGATGGACCAAGACAGATATTCAGGACCTGTGGGAAATAGGAGAGGCCCTGGGAAACCAGACAAAGGCAAGGACATTGTACCTTGCCCTAATTCCCTTTGAAAACCCCCTGGCTCGATTCAGGCAGGTAATAAAATTTTATTATCGATGTTCTGACTCAGGCCTCAACATTTGATTTCCATGTCGTCTTCCTCAGCAATGACAATTAACTCAAAGTTAGTACTAAGTTAAAATTACTTTGACATGAACTACAAGATGTGGAATCAGCACCGCTTAGATTTACTTTTCTCCATGAGATAGAAAAAAAAAAAAAAGTGAAATGAAAATAAATACGCCACCATAAGGAATGGAATAGGTAAAGGAAAATAGAAGCATTGAGTCCCTTAAAATAATGTGGGAGCTGTTTCTGTCAGGAATAACATGTTACATAATTTGAGTTTCATGAATCAGCACTTTAGTCAGTAATTTACATGAATTAGAGAAAGAGAAAGAAAATATGAGGATTGGAAAAAGGTAAAGTGGTTTCTGAAACAAGACAGGTTTCAAAAGTATTTTATTCCACCCCCACACAGAAGAATGTTGACAGGCAGATGACTCAGTCTTGCTTCATTAAGAGCTTCTTTCCACCTAATAGTCCTCATGGGAAAGGCCACCCCATCTCTCTTTTTTCCAACATACCCTTCTCAATTCCTCCCTGCAGGTATTGGCCATAGTTTCCTCTCTAATTGAAGGTTAACCATCTGCAGGTCACATACTACAGGAAAAAGAGATTATACTGGAAGGATATAAACAGTTGAGAGG
Organism: Mustela nivalis; assembly: GCF_964662115.1. Taxonomy (NCBI): domain Eukaryota; kingdom Metazoa; phylum Chordata; class Mammalia; order Carnivora; family Mustelidae; genus Mustela; species Mustela nivalis. The sequence goes on from NC_139021.1 coordinate 73,142,685, forward strand.
TTTTTTTTTTTTTTTTTTTTTTGGTTGTTTTTTAAAAAGACTCTTTGGGGCACCTAGCTGGCTCAGTCAGGAAACATAAGACTCTTGATCTTGGGGTCTTGAGTTCCAACCCCCTTCTGGATGTAGAGATTACTTAAATAAATAAAACTTTTTTTAAAAAGACCCTTTATACTAAAGTACTTATAACATTTCAAAAAACATAGTAGTAGTAGTGTAGCGTTATGCATGCTTCAAAAAAAAATTAGTAATACCTATGATCATTGTTTTTGAACCTGGTCATAAATCTAAGTAGCTTAATTGAGTTCACTGCCCCTGAAAACCTACAGTGATTTGTAGTCCATAAAAATGACCTTCAATGAGCAGAGAGAGATAAAGAAGTGGTAGACACAAACAATGAAACCATACGTCCAGTCTAAACTATCTTCAAATCAGAAGAAAAAAGAAAGATGTTTGAGAAGAGAACAAAATAACCAGCCTATTGCTTTTTCAAAAACCAGAGTTGACAAATCCTAAGAAATGAGTACAAAGGGCATTCTCGTCTCTTTTGTCGAAAAGCTATTTGTAGAATCAGATACTGTTTGAAATAACTGGTGTAGGCCCGGAAATCTCTTGGGCATAAATCAATTATAGTGTTTAGGAAGCATAATGCTTGGAAAGAGCAAGAAATCTGAAGTCATTTGGAATCATTCACTTCACAATGTTTATTACAGGCTGGCACATACATGCCAGGCACTGTCCACACACCTGCTGCCTATTCAAGCTCTCTCCCCCACCTGCTGTACAACCTTGGCTAAGATATTTTAACATTTCTGTGCCTTAGTTTCCTCATCTGTAAAAACAAGAATAAAAAAATGGCTGTCAACTTCACAAATCATCTGGAAGCACTCTGTAAACCATGAAAGCACGAGTTGTCATTTTGCTGAACTGAATTCACGAATGCCACTGTCTGTTGTACCATGGATTATATCAAAGGAAAATTGAGCCTCCCTGCTTCCAGGAGACACCTCATAATCCTATTAAATAAGGCTCAGAGTCTCATGTAATCATCTCTCTGGAAATTTAAATGGGGGATAGAGAAAGTCAGAAAGAGAAAGCAAGTATGACATGCAGATTTTGACATCAAATTGCTAATTACCATAATGACAAGAACCATGATTCACCATTTTGGGTCTCTACCAACCTGACCATCAGGCCAAGAACTCACTTAAAAAGGGTAGTTTATGCTGGAAAAATATTCTCCCTGCAAATATGCAAGTCACAAAAAGGACACTAAGCAGGTTGATCTATCAACTCAACGCTACCAAAACATATGGCAGTAAAATTACAAAGTATTATTTGTTATGTTGACGTGTACAAGCAAAAACAGCCTATTTTATAGTACATTTCACTAAACTATGGTTTCATCAACTGTCAAACAGATTAGGAACAAAGCTCCTTTTCAAAACAAAATTAGGCTCCCTATAGTGGCAGTTGAAAAAGAGGGAAGTTCTGGTCTTTCCAGAGTTAGCTAATGATGGCACTATCGTGGATAAGAAAGACTATTTTACAGACGATGCGAGGGATCTGGCGGAGACCTGCAAGGAAGAGGTCTCATTCCCATAGCTCCAGACTCCCTTCCCCCAGGGAGTGAAGGGGTGGTGGCTAGTCTTACAGGAGTGGTAGCCAAGTGCGCCAGAAGGCACACCCAGTCCTAAAATATGCCTGAAACTTCCTCTAATGTTTCTAGCTCTTGCAAAGACATTTGGGGAACTGGTGTACACAACCTCTTCACTGCTGTAACCGCTATAATTTAAAATTTTGCGTTAACAGTTTGAGTTAATATTTATAAAACACTAAAAAGGAGCCCAAGCATGTGGTAAGAACCATTCAAATGTTTATTAAATAAATAAGTCACTTCCCAGATTGGTTGGGTAAATCCTCAACCTAGAAACAAAGTAGAGAGTCAAAGCGCATAACAGTCTGATAGTTTTAAATAAAGACTCGGGAACCGTAGTGCTCTGTATCTATTCCTGCATTTCTCAAGTGTACCTGCAGCTCAAGTATGTGGTCTCTTGCATAGGGCCAAAATTCTCCCCCTGGATCAGAAATCACTGTGCAAAATTAAATGATGAAAGAATTTGAGTCTCAAGAGATGAATTCTTTCTTTTTTTCTATCTTCTCAACTAACCACTACTAAAAATGACAAATCTGAAAATCCGAAAGCGCTCTAAATGGTACGTATCAACACTAAAGCTGTGGGAATCAACAGAGCCAAATTCACTTCAAAAAGAGACGGAAAGGGTTTAAATCACAGAGAACTTAAGGGTTGTAAAGCATTCGTCTCAGATCTCAGTCCGATGACGACAGGTTAACGATTCCCGTGCCCCCCACTCCCGGGGCCTCTCTCCATCCCGGATCCTCGCAGGTGACCCGCACCCTCTTTCGACCTCAGCTGGGGGTCTCCCACCCTCCCAGCTCCCAGCACCTCTAAGCCGGGAAGCTGCGCAGTGTGTTAACAATGTCCGTCCACTGACACGGCTCGAGCGTGTAGGAATCAAAAGGCAGAACGTGAAGGCACCTCGAGGAAACACAGACCACAAACTCTTCGAGTCGGGAGCTGGGCGGCGGGATTGCTTCTCCCCTGCCACCAACTCGGAGGTTTCGGTCTGAGGGGCCAGGGGAGCTGCCAAGACTCCCGGGAAAGTCACGTTGGCTCCAAGAAGAGGCAGCAGTCGAGGCCCAGGCACCGCTCGCCCCGCCCCGTCTCACCCTCCCGGGGGGCTCCGGCCGCGGCCCGAACGCGCGCGGACCCTGCGGCTGGCCCACCCGCCTTGGGTCCCGGCCGGCCCCGCACCTACCCCGCTCCACGTTGCTGCCTCCTGGCGCGGCGGGCGCGGAGCCGAGCGCACTCGCGTTTCCTCCTTCCCCGCAGGGCCGCCGGACGCCGCCGTTTCCTCCCTGACGCGTCACGGAGGCCGGCGGCTCCTCCCGCAGTGTGCCGGGCGGCCCGGGAGAGCCGGGCGGCGGGCAGTGCGGCCGGAGGCCGCCCGCGCCGAGGATGGGGCTGCGACGCCGGGCTGGAGCCGCAGGCTGGCCGGCCCCTACTCAGGCCCGCGGCGCGGAAATCTCTTCGCCGTGCACCCCGGCGAAAGCCCGGCCACAGCGCGCGGTCTGCCTCCCGCGTCGCCGCGTGCGCAAAGTTGAGGGGACACCGGTGGATCTTGTCTAGAGGCTGGAGCTCCTCGGGGTTTCCTGCGGCTCAGCGGCTAGTGACTGCTGCCCTGGGGCTGGAGAGCCGCGTGCGCCGACGCGCCCGGACGCCCGGGGGAGACGACCCTGTCGTACGCCGAGAGCCGGACCGCGGGGCAGCCGGAGGAGGAAGACTCACCCCGGGAACGGCCTGGTGGGCCCGTGGCTGGCTGTAAACTGGAAACTCAGGGAAGGGAAATAAGTATCCAAATAATTTAGAGGAACAACTATGCTTCATTTAGGGTTACTTGAAGTTTTCTACTTTTTTCATCAGCAGTGTTTTGGCTTTTGAGTTTACAGATAGGTCAGAAATTGGCGGATCCTGGGGACAGAGAAATTTCTTTTCCACGCATTTTCCAAGTCCACTTTTTTTTTTTTTTTAATCCCCATAAATCTCTAAGTCAGCTGAGGTCACACTTTACAGTTTCTTATTACTCTTTCTCATTCTTTAAATATAGAAGTTGCATTTTGTCTCCTTTTTTCCCCCCAGATAAAGAGAGGTAAAGAAGGTGAGTGGAAAAGAATGACGCGATTCAGTGGGCGCGGAATAAAGTGGTCAGGATTTGTAAGCAAAGGAAGGGTTTTCATTTCCCCACAACACTACTGTGGTTTAAGTTTTATCGGGTATCTCTTGAAGATAGACTCAGACAAAGATATAGCATGTCTATATGATGTTTTAGATTTTTTAAAAAAGATCTTATTTATTTATTTGACAGAGAGAGAGATCACAAATAGGCAGAGAGGCAGGCAGAGGAGGAGGTGGCAGGCTCCGGGGGACTGGATCCCAGGACCCTGAGATCATGACCTGAGCTGAAGGTAGAGGCTTTAACCCACTGAGCCACCCAGGCGCCCTATGATGTTTTAGATTTTGAGGGATGATCTATATACTTCAGATCATAAGATTCCGGAGAATATGCCATAAATCTATGAACAAATAAACTTCCAAAGGTAATTAGAGAAGCCAGCGTTTATGTGTGGCTTTCCTAAACAGAGGACATTTCCTTATGTTTTAAAATAATATTCAAAAATTTAACCCACAGGTAAGGTTGAGAATATTCATTTGTAACGTCAATTAACATATGACCTTTTCCTTCTTAAAGACAATGAATTGTGAATCCAATATTTTTATACTTCAAAACATAATAATGCTGCAGAACTTTCTAAACAATGATCTTCAGTGGCATACGGAAATAGATGTAAAATACAGTAGATACAAATCAACACACTGCTATGGTTCTTTGTATGTTTTCATTGTGATCCACACAATGAGGCACAGAGAAGCTACAGAATTTCCTCCCTTGTAACAAAAACCAACACATAATCAGTGTATCTCTTAATTAAAACCATATTCACCATGCTGAAAAATTTCTCAGACAAAAGGAAATTTTGTGTCCCTAAACTCCAAATATAATGACATCATTCTCACTTTAGAGATACATACCTAGCTATGACATTTCAACTTTTCCTTCCCTCCCTCCTTCCCTTCCTTCCTTCCTTCCCTTCTTCTTCCTCCTTAAAAAACAAAACATCTGGGAGCCATTACATTTTCAGAATAAATCTGCCTTCCTGCTGTGAAGAACACACACACACATGCATTCACACCACCTCCCACAAAATTTTAAGATAAGAAGGTGGGTGAGCCACGTTCAACTGATAAGAAGTTGCATATTTTGCATTTATATCTGAGAGCTGCAATTTACTACTATGATTTCTCAGAATATTAGAGGTTGTCAATGTATTCACAAACTTAAAAGGCTTTTTCACTTAAAATTAATTTTAAAGGCATACTTTTAAGTCTGATCACTTTGATTAATCATACTCACAGATCATATCTCCATGTTCTCTTATGTTTCCAATTTCTTTAAGTTTATAGAGTAAAAGAAAAGTTGAATGTTCAGCTAAATGTCTATCTGATATTTATGCTTTTATAAAAGGTTTCATACAAATAAAATTTTAAAATGGAAAAAGATTTTTGTTTAGACTGTGGGTTCCAATATTTTGTCTGGAAATAATGACTCTATTCATGCAGATAGGGCAAATATTTTGTTCGTATATTTACAGAGCTTATGTACAAATTATGAGCATAAGCTTTGGAATTGGACAGACTTGGGTTTTAAACTCTGGTTCTGCCACTTTCTACTTCGGGCAAATTATTTTACCTCTCTGAGCACTGGTTTCATCAGTAACATAGGATAATAGTACTTATCTCTTCTCAATGAAAGAGAGATAATAATAATACTTATCTTATGAAATTGCTAAGAGAATCAAATGAACTTAGTAGGATGCCTGGCGCATAATATCAATTGATAGCTCTTTGTCATCATCATTCTGAGTAGCTCTAAGAGAGATATAAAAATGCCAATATTTTGTATTCCTTTTGTACTAGTATTAAGAATGGTCAAATTTTAGAGTTTGGGGAGATTTTTTTTTTTTTTTTTTTTTGGTAGAGGTCTTAAAAGTAACAGGAAAAAAAACCCCATAAAATAGTTATGTTCAGGGTGCCTGGGTGGCTCAGTGGGTTAAGCCGCTGCCTTCGGCTCAGGTCATGATCTCAGGGTCCTGACATCGAGTCCCACATCGGGCTCTCTGCTCAGCAGGGAGCCTGCTTCCTCCTCCTCTCTCTCTCTGCCTACTTGTGTTCTCTCTCTCTGTCGAATAAATAAATAAAATCTTTAAAAAAAAAAAAGTTATGTTTAGAACTTTAGAAAATTGGACTGGTCATACTGTAAACCATTGCCTTGAATATTAAAAACAAAAACAAACAACTATTTAACAAGAGAATACAGTATTCTTTTAGGTAACATATTCCCATGAGATGAGTGCTTGGTTTTCACCTACTCTTCAAAGTGGAAAACCTTTTCCCTAAACTGGTGCCTGATAAGGAACAATCATGAATTTTTATATCCTAATAAAGTCCTCTATTTGTAGTTCTTTCATTATAACTTTGGAAGCATTGAGGAGCATAACAATATAAAAAATATCACTTCCCATAGGGAGAAAATTTGACAAAATGACAACTATGAGACATGAATGGCTTCTATTCATAAGTCAGTTGGTAACGGAAGTGAGAGCCAGCATGCATTAGAATATTTGTTTCATAGCAGATAATCAGCAAGACTAGAGAAGAATAGTGCTACCAACCACATGTTTACAAAAGCAAAGATGTTTTTGATTCATATTATTTGTATTGCTATCATAGCACCTTTTCCTTTATTCTCCTACAAACTCATCTCTTAAAGTGGGTCAGACACCATGAGCTGTTGCTACAGTTTCCATCCATGTTTATCGTTCAATATACCAGTCGCAGCATCCCACATCTTCAAAAACAAAACCCACAACATTTTTCTTGGGAGGTTAGTTTAAGGATAGCCCAAGCCATGAATTGGCCCAGGAAATTGTTCAGCTGTAAAGCCTGCTGTGAAATAGGTAAGAAGATGAGAATTAAAGTGACTAATTTATTGAATTTTCTGAGTTTAGTACAAAACAAAGCCACCTAAGGGATAGTTAGAAAAAATCAGATACTCATGGGAATTGATGAGTATTGACACTGGTTTATACCACCATGGCACAGAGCCAAATTAACTTATTTCCTTCATTTAGAAAATGGTTCAGAGTGTACTCGTTTTGAGTGTTGAGGGTGGGAATGGCCCAAAGTTTAACATCTTTGTTAGACAAAATTAGCCATGTTCAGACTCAAAACTGAAGTGCCTGAATTCAAATGTGTTTTGTAACAAAGTGAAAACCATTTTGAAGCAAGACTACATTAGGGTCAAATATAAGGTCCTTTAGATCACAGGACTTTTTCACTTTCTATATTAGACTCCTGAGAAAAACCAAGGACAAGTGTTAAGAGATCAGAACCCTTACATTGCTGGCACAGCTTTTTGATAAAAGTTGTTAGAAATTACTTTAAGTCTTGCTAAGACCTTTAATTATCTGAAGTAAAACAATTATCCTTCCCTACTAAGTAAATTAAGGAAACCTCATTGTCTTTCAATCTAGTTATTATGAGTATCAAGAACAAAATACAAATAACCCTTTTTTCTTTCTCATTTTTTTTTTCCTGTCTCTTGTTTGGGTAGTCTGTTACATACATAAATTATATCTGTTAAGACAGATACATAAGTTGTGTCAGCAGTTACTGTGTTCCTCAGAGAATTATATTAGGCATTTGAGCTCAAACCTGCTAGGTGGACTTTGAAGATAACAATTATTTTAGTTGCTTATCAGTAGGAAATAATAGCTTTTCTTAAACACTATTCATTTGGTGACTCAGTTACTTACTGTTAATTATGTACAATGAATGATTGAACCCCTTTCAAATGCAAAGGCTTAATAGCCTCTGGCTTAAAAGAGTATGTTGCTGTTATTTCTGCAACTAATTCTCTAAGGCATGTGTGTCTGGCTCAACCAGATGTGTCAAAGACTCAGACAGACTTTAAGAGATTGTAACTTTTCATAGACCAGAAGACCCTTAAATTCTCTAGGTTTTCTAGATTAAACAACCCCTGTTCTTTTAAATTTGTCTCACACCCCCCCCTTTTTTTTTAAATGATTTATGACTCTCATCTGAATTCTTCCCAAATTCTCCATATTCTTCTTTAGATAAGATGCCCAGTATGAGACATGGAACTCTATGAAGGGTCAGGTGAGTCCTTAGTACAGTGAGAGCATCCTCTCACAGCTCAATTCACACTCCTATATTGCAACTTAAAATCTCTCTCACATTTAAAATTACATTTCATCATTATATGTTTTCTTGCATTATATTTAAGAGGTTGTTTTGATTATCCCTATACCTATTTTATCAAAACTGTACTTTTCTTCAGTGATTTTGAATTTCATCATATTTGTTAAGTCAAAAAAAAATCCAAGGTTGGGGGGTACATCCCAAGGCCATGTAAGACAATCTAATACAGTTCAGAAAGAAACTACTCCAATGTCTATTTGTTTAATCTTCAAAGAAAGAGGTTAGGGGCACTTGGGTGGCTCAGTCAGTAGGTATCTGCCTTTGGCTCAGGTCAGGATCCCAAGGTCCTGGGATCCAGCCCCACATCAGGCTCTCTGCTCAGAGGGGAGCCTGCTTTCCCCTCTCCTCCCCACTCATGCTCTCTGTTGCTTTCTCTGTCTCTGTCTCTCTCAAATGAATAAATAAAAATTTAAAAAAATAAATAAAAAGAAAGAAGTTAAACTTTCCTATTTAGCATACATCTTGACCCTGGGCTTGCTCATACAGTCCTTTGTTAGACAGTCACTGATGTGCTCTGTGAGGTAACCAGAAAAGGGTGGGCTTCCCGCTTGCAGGGAAGCTTTCCTTTAACCAACATCAGTGTACTGCAGTTTTGTGTAGCATAGGAAATCATCAATGTGGTTAGTCTTGTAAAAACAAATCCTTTTAGTAGAAACTATAAAATACTTTGTACTGAGATGGAGAGTTACTGTGGAAATTCTTTAACTTCTACTGAAGTATTTAGGACACTTAGTGTTAAAAGCATTGCTCCTGCATACACACTACCTGGTCTGACCATAGTTCCGCCATACCAGCCATGTAATCCTGGGCAAATTATTTAACATCTCTGAGGTTTCATTTCCTCATCTGTAAATTGGAAAGCATAATTGTATCTACTGAATCAGGTTGTTCTGAGGATGATATAAGCTAATATCTAAAAATCTACCATGAAAATAAGCACTATATAAGCATTGGTTATTATTAATACTTAAAAGAATAAATATTAGGATGAAGATGTATTTTCCTCTAACAAAAACAAGGGATCCAGATTTCCCTACGTTTTCTGGGAGTAGTATTTTCCTTTTAAGGTGAAGTTTTGGGCGCCTGGGTGGCTCAGTGGATTAAGCTGCTGCCTTCGGCTCAGGTCATGATCTCAGGGTCCTGGGATCGAGTCCCGCATCGGGCTCTCTGCTCAGCGGGGAGCCTGCTTCCCTCTCTCTCTCTGCCTGCCTCTCTGTCTACTGTGATCTCTCTCTGTCAAATGAATAAATAAAATCTTTAAAAAAAAAAAAGGTGAAGTTTTAACATTGCATGAGAGAGTAATTCCATCCACCCTCTCTTTTAAGTGTGCATGTGCTTTGAAAGAAACACTTTGGAGAGAATGTTTGAAAATTATGTTTAGAAATATTTCTGTCAGTGTGTAATTTTGCTGCAAAAAAACCAGTTTGTGTGTGTGTCCTTTTAAAACTCTTATATATGCATACTTAAAAATTTTGGAAACACAATTTTTTATTTCTTTAAATACTTTCCAAATAATTTCAGTGGGCCTTAAACTAATTAAAGTGCAATGCCTTTAAATTAGTTTTCAAGAATTGCTCATTGATAACAGAGAAAATGGGTATTTACTATTAAGACTCCAACAAAAACCTTTGCAGAAGTGGTTGATGAGACTGAAGAAGAAAATGAATACTTTAATAGATATAACCAACAACAATGTATTTCTTCAATTTAAATCTAAATATCTTTTTGGGTATCTTTTTCAGCTATGACAGCTATTAAAATGTAATATCAGAATAAACTAAACCCAGAACCAGATCTTTAACTCACTATATCACAAAGTGTTAAGCCAAGATTTTAACAAAGTAATAAAGTACCAAATAATAAAGCATCAAATGAAAGCAGAAAGGCTTTTATACTCTTGAAAAAATGCCATTAAATTATTTAAAGTATATTGATTATTTCATGTTTTTAAATTTAGAGTTCTGTTTTACAATGTGTACAATATATTAGAATAGGAGATCACAAATACATAATTTATACATATGTGCATTCTGGTTTGGTGTCGTCTGAGAATTTAATGCCTTTTGCTCTCTTTCCTCTTCATTCAGTAACTATTTGTTGACTACCTAGTGTATGCCAGATACTGTGCTAGGCTAAGAGAGGTAGAAATTAAAAATATTATTCCCACCCCCAAAGAGTAGTTTAAAATAATTTATGAAACATGTAGTAAAGAACTGGTCCCACAACTAACCTTCACAGAATCACCTGTTTCTCAGCTCCTTCCCTTACTTCCACTCCTAGCCCTTGGCCTAGATAACGATTTGCTGTAGACTGGGATTTGAACTTGAAACTGGTCATTCGAATATCCACTTGGTTTTTTATGTAGCTTAAATAAACCATTTATGAATTATTTTCTCTTCTAGATATCTACAAGGTGCTTTTTATGCAACTGTATGTAAATATAAATTTCACTGATTCAATAAATATTTCCTATTCAAAGCACAGTGTTAAGACAGAAGGAAGGTTCAAGGTACAAACATGCATTGTGTTTTCAGGGAGTTTTTATATCCTTGACAGAAAATGAGAAAAACACACTAATTTTTCCCTTTTGCTATGTGGAGTGCTATATTCACTAGGGAATATATTCCTCGGTACATTGCCAATTTAACTACCTCACCACTTTTGTGTGGTGTGTTTCTTCAAGTCATACTGTTTGAAAGTTTTACAAGCATGCTATTTGGCTTCAACCACCTCTTTAAAATTTTATCTCATTACTTATAATTTCAACTCATGACTGGGGTAAATTAGTTTTAATTGCTAGTTATTTGCATTAGGAAACAATCATGAAAAATGAAGAAAAAGCTGTTAAGATCATAGAAATTAAACTCCTACAATGGAATCCCATACCATTTCCCTAAATTAAAAAAGACAAACTGATGTGAGGTACTCACAGCAAGAAACTGAGTCATGTAACTACCTGGAGTCCCATTTAAACTCTGCAAATAAGCAAAGTCAAAGCTCACAGCCTTTGGAGGAAACTATATCTGTTTGACTTTTTAAAAGCAAGTGGTATCAACATTTTAGGGCATGGTATGAAAAGTCAGACTTAGTTGCAAAAGTCTGTGATAATATAAAATTCAATTTAGAAAAATATAAGCAGCCCATTAAGGCAACAGAGACAATATTTTTATTTGAATTTTAATGAATACGTATATACTCCTTGGGCTAACCCATTGCCCCACCAAAATCCAATTTTCACTATAATAATCATTTTCACAGAAAATAGAGGGGCACCTGGTGGCTCAGTCAGTTAAACATCCAACTCTTGATTTCGTTTCTGATCATGATCTGGGGGTCGTGGGATGGAGCTCCACCTTGGGCTCTATGTTCAGTGTGGAGTCTGCTTGAGATTCTCTACCTCTGCCCCCCCCACCTCCCCCCCTCAAATAAATGAATAAAAAAATAAAATCTTTGCAAATTTTTTTAATTAAAAAAGAGAATAGAAAATACCATTTGAACAAATTTCAGTATAGTGTACTGACTAAGCACATGGCTTTAGAGGAAAATATTTCTGAGTTTGAATCTCACTGCTGCTTACAGGCTCTGGACCGAAGCACATTTCCTATGTTTTCTAATTTGTAAACTTAGTTCCTACTTCATAAGGTTGTTGTGAAGATTAGGTAAGATAAAATTCATAGTGATGTGCCTACTTATTACGGTAGGCAGAATGATGGCCTCCAAAAGATACCCACGTCCTACTCCCTGGAACCTTAAACTAAGTATGTTACATTACATGGCAAAGAGTTTTGTGGACAGTACGGATGGACTTTGAGGCCATTATGCTAAGTGAATTAAGTCACACAAGAAATGACAGATACTACAGATTTTTACTTGTATATGGAATCTAAAACAAAACAAAAATGAACTCAGATTAACAGAGAACAGATTGGTGGCTGCCAGAAGCAGGGTTGGGTGGGGAGGGGGTTAGGTAAAATGAGTGCAGTTGGCCAAAAGGTACATGTTTCCAGTTATAAAATAAAGAAGTCATGGGATGTAATGCACAGTATGGTAACTATAGTTAATAATGCTGTATTGTATATCTGAAAGTTGCTAAGAGATTAGATCTTCAAATTTCTATAACAAAAAAGACATTATAACTATGTGTGGTGGTGGATGTTAAACTAGACTTGCGGTGATCACTTAGCAGTATATACAGATATCGAATCATTATGCTGAACACCTGAAAATAATATGATGTCATATGTTAATTATATCTCAATTTATAAAAATTAATTTTAAAAAAGAATTAAGGTTGCCACTCAGTTGGCCTTAAGATAGGAAGAATGTTCTGGATTTTCTGAGTGGGTCTAAGGTGATCACAAGAATCTTTAAAAGTGAAGAGGACAAAGGCAAAAGAAGAGTTAGAGAAAAAGATGTCACTATGGACGGATGGCTGGAGGGATACAACATTGCTGGCTTCCAAGGTGGAGAAAGGGGCCTAGAGCCATGGAATGTGGGTGGCCTCTAGAAGTTGGAAAGGGCAAAAAAAGTGCAGCCCTGCTGACACACTGATTTTAGCTCAGTGCCACCAATGTCAGAGTTCAAACCTAGAGAGCTATAACACATTTGTGTTGTTTTAAGTCTCTAAGTATGTGGTAATTTGCTACAGCAACATATAAAAAGCAAGATAGGTATATAGATAAATCAGGAACTGTACAAGTTACAGTGGAGAGCAAGTGTGGCATATAGAGAATTGTCCTCCCCCCCCATTATAGAAAACATGCCAACTCACAAAATGTTTTCATTTTTGTTTTCTTTCTAGTTGCAAAAGATCAATTTACCATGTCATAGGATTATTCTCCAAGCAATAGAAGTTGCTGTTGGCTAACAACTTAACCTATTATGGTTCCTCAATGATGACAGATGACAATTACAGAATATAAATTTTACCTAAGTACTATCTGTTCTCTTATATTTTACTTATTTATAATTTTTTAAAATTTTATTTTTTCACTAAATTCTGTACTCCACATGAGGCTCAAACTCATGACCCCAAGATCAAGAATCACATGCTCTACCAACTGAGCCAGCCAGGTGTCCCTAGTTTCTTATATTTTTATTTGTACCTAGAATATCATAGTATCACCTGAGAGTATCATACGAATTAGTTATGAACTGACCATGCTAGAGGCTTACAGGAGTAGCCCTGTCATCTCCTGAGAGGTAAGGTCAGAGGTGGTCAAAGGAGGCAGGCCAAACTCACTGAGTATTTCCTACCTCTTCTTGGCTCTCTCAGAAGCACATTATGTACATTTTTGCCTTTATTTTTTTGAGATTTATTTATTTTAGAGAGAGAGCAAGCACTTGCACATGCACGTGATGGGGGAAGAAAGGGCAGATGGAGAGGGAGAGAGTGAATCTCAGATTCCCCACTGGGTGTGGAGCCCAATGAAGGGCTCAGTTTCACGACTCTGAGACCATGACTTGAGCCAAAATCAAGATTGACCGACTGAGCCACCCAGGTGCTCCCATTATTGCCTTTAATCCACAGAACCACACCATCATTATCCATCCCCCTTTTTTTATATAGATAAAGGAACAGAAATTCAAAGAGGTGAAATAACCCTATCCAGGTCACATAGCAGGTAAGTGGCAGAAATGAGTCCATTTGTTTTGAAGCCCATGGTCTTTCTAAAGCACCACAGAGCCTTCCATGTCAATGGGTGGTGCTGGATGAAAGGCAGCAAGGACTAGGTGTAGACTAAATGCCTAAAGCACCAGGAAGGCACCTGAGAGAAGGCACCTAAGTGTCAGAAGAGGTGAAAGTGAGATGATAAATGGTAACTGACTGGCAGTCTTCATGAGATGAAAGAGGTGCCTGCCCACTTTAAAGGGACAGCTGATGGCTGCTACCAGCTGTTGCTATGTTAGCACCTGGGCCCAATGTTGCCAGATCTATTACTTTTTCTATAAAAGCTAGCAATATGGGCGCCTGGATGGCTCAGTTGGTTGAGTGACTGCCTTTGGTTCAAGTCATGAACCTAGAGTCTCTGGATCAAGTCCCACATCAAGTCCCTCCTCTGGCTCCCTGCGCAGCAGGGAGTCTGCTTCTCCCTCTAACCATATCCCCTCTCATGCTCTCTCTGGTGTGCTCTCTCTCTTTCTCAAATAATAAAAAAATCTTAAAAAAATAAAAAAAGCTCACAGTATACATTTTAATGTGAAATGGCATAATTGCAAAATGCTAGGAACAAATTCAGGTTTTCTTAAAACACCATGCAGGCCAAATGAGCCACATTGATCAAGGAAATTTGCCCCAGGGGCTACCAATTTGAGACCACTAGCATTGATCCCTAGGACCCAGGGAGTGGTCTGTAGTCTTGCTAAATGAGAGGTGGAAAGGATTGAATTAGCTTTTGATTGAGCTCACTGAGGGAAGAGATACCCTAATCTAAGAAAAAGGGAGGCTTATTCCAGGGCATGGAGGCACATTGGAGAAGGGAGTATGACTCAGCTTTTCCAGAGAATCTTCTTAAAGACACCAATAATTAAAGCAACTCTAAACATATCAACCCCCTGGGTTTGCTAATGCATTTTTGCATTTAAGCATTTTTGGGTGAATCATCATTGATAGATATGCATGCTCATTAGAAGCCAGATTATTTTAATTGTTTTAATAGAAAACAGCTTAATTAATATCATAAATACAATTTTATAAAAATGCAAAAAAGCTGACATAATATCTGTGGAGTAAGTAGGAAGAAAGGGCCAAAGACTTTGACAAATTTATTCAAAACCGCACAATATCAGTAAAGCAAACTACACTTAAAACTTACCGATACATATTTTAAGCACAAAGCTCTGGTTTAAGAAACACAGAAACAGTTGCAGGAAACACTGAGGGATCAGCTGATGGAGGAGAATGGCAGTTGTACAATCCATTTCATCTTCACCGTTGTGGTTTTTCTGACGCTGAGATCTGCAGCCATGCTAAAGCCACGGAGAAGACAGACAGCGGGCTTGAACCTAGGTTGGGAAGGTTCAAGAGGACAGTGAAACAGAGGAAGAGAGGCCAAGTGGGGGCCAAGCTATTTACACTTGCTAAGGTAAGGAGGAGGTAACAGGCAGGAAGATGAGGCCAAAGGCATGGGGGACATGGACAGGTAGAGAAAGATGTTAACAAAAACTTCCTAGACATGCTTACACTATTCATAATATTTTATATTTTAAAGTATGCTGTCATTTTCAAAGCATTTTTAAAAATAGACTTTATTTTCTTAGAACAGTTTTAGGTTCTCAGCAACACTGAGCAGAAAGTAGAGAGATCTCAGATAACCCCTGCCCCCACACATGCACACCCTCCCCAACAAGAGTGGTACTTCCATGGTTATGGATGAACCTACATTGACACATTGTTGTCATTCAAAGTCTGTAATTTACACTAGGGTTCACTCTCATTATTACATATTCCATGGGCTTGGACAAATGTCTAATAACATGTTTTCACCATTATAGTATCATGCAGAAGAGTTTCACTGCCCTGACATTCTCTGGCTCTATTCATCCCTCCCTTCCTCCCAACCCCTGGCATCCACTGATCTTTTTACTATCTCCATAGATTTGCCTTTTCCAGACTGTCATATAGTTGGAATCAAACAGTATATAACATTTTTCAGAATGGCTTCATTTAATTAGTGATATACATTAAAGCCTCTCCCCCATCTTTTTTCATGGCTTAATATCTCATTTCTTTTTAGCATTAAACAATTTTCTGTTGTATGGATTACCACAGTTTAGCCATTCACCTACTGAAGGACATCTTGTTTGCTTCCATGTTTTGCCACTTATGAATAAAGCTGTTAGAAGCTCCATGTTCAGATTTTTGTCCGGACAGTTCATTTTAACCTTCATATTCTGAATACAGAACAAGTGTTCTAAATCAATTCCTAAGAAGTCAAATATAACACATGAAATCAAAGGATTTATCAATTTGACTGGTAGAGTTTATCCTTTGAATATCCTTTGAAACAAGACAATATGTTACTATGTTACAAATAAGAAACTCTAAATTGATGATTTCAACAAATGCTTTGAGGAACTGACTCTATTTGGTCCTTCCCCCCATCTTCTCCCTGCTCCACCCTTTCTCAACTCAGAACAGTTAGCATGATACATTGGATCAAACAAATGCTTTGAGGAACTGACTCTATTTGGTCCTTCCCCCCATCTTCTCCCTGCTCCACCCCTTCTCAACTCAGAACAGTTAGCATGATACATTGGATCAACGGATGTGTAACCAGACTGTCTGTGTTGTTTCTGTTCGAATAATGAGCCTCTGACATTTATAAGCAGTATAATTTGGAGCAAGTTACTCAACATCTTCGGGCCTCTTCTTCCTCATCTGTAAAGCAGGAATTTTTAATAGTGTCTACCTCATAGATTAAATGAGTTTATATTTGTAAACTCTTAGAATAATTACCTGGCATGTAAGTGTTAAATAAAATGGATAATACGTACATGGATCTCTTGTATGAATTCTGGTCTCCCAGGCCTGTATAGAATTCTGAATTGTGCTGTTGAGTCAAACTCTCAGGTCTGCAATTTGATTTTATCCCACTTACAAGCCAGTAAGTTAGCCTTTACTGTTTCACGGATGTTGAAAGAAGATGTGAGACATCTCAGTCAGAAAGAAAAAACTGTTTCACCCACAGCACAAGATAAAAAGCATGAATTGTTCATATCAATTCCTCTTGCCCCCAAGTTCCACCAGCGTAACACCAAGGAGCCCCCAGATAGAGGCCACACATGCAGTGACTTTGGGTTCAGTGGGGGTATGGTGATCTTGGGGAACCCATTGCTTTTCCAGCAAGCAAAAAGCTAAGTCAGTTTCTTTGTCCCAGAGGGAGATGTTACTTTATCTCTCAAGAGTGCTGCTGTAGGGGCTCCTGGGTGGCTCAGTGGGTTAAAGCCTCTACCTTTGGCTCAGGTCATGATCCCAGGGTCCTGGGATTGAGTCCCGCATCGGGCTCTCTGCTCAGCAGATGTCTGTGTTGTTTCTGTTGTTTCTGTGGCAATGACCAGAGCCTGCTTCCTCCTCTCTCTCTCTCCACCTGCCTCTCTGCCTACTTGTGATCTCTGTCAAGTAAGTAAATAAAATCGTAAAAAAAAAAAAGAAAAAAGAAAAAAAGAAAAAAAGATTGCTGCTGTAGGGGCACCTGGCAGGCTCAGTCAGTAAGGCATACTATTCTTGATGTTGCAGTTACGAGTTTGAGCCCCATGTTGACCATATAGATTACTTTAAAAAAAAAAAAAATAATAAGATTGGTTGCTGCAAACATAACCATGAGAAATGGCTTGGGTAAAGAGTGATGTGGTAGAAGGCCTCTAACATGGCCCATAATGGTTCTTGCCTCCTGGTCTTCACTCCTTGGTGTAATCACCTCCAGCAGACTATGGGCTAGACTTATTGACTCATTTCCACCTAATTTAATACAGCACAAATGACAGGATGTTGCTTCTGAGTTGAGGTTATAAAAAGACTGTGGCTCCTATCTTGGGCACCCTTTCATGTTCTCTCTCACTCACTCTGAGGGCAGACAGTTACATTGTAAGCTGCCACACTGAGAGAACTGCACTGCAAGGAAAGGATGTCTTTGGCTAACAGTAAGAACCTGAAGCCTGCCAACAGCTGTGTTGAGTGACCTTGGAAGCAGAATCTCCTTTATTCAAGATTGGGGATGACTGCACCCTGGCCAACCCCTTGACGGTAGCCTTATCAGAGACTCTGAGGCCAAGGGCTCTCAGCTAAGCTATGCCCAGATTCCTAGTCAACAGAAACTGTCAAAAAAAAAAAAAAAAAAAAAAAAAAAGTATTTGTTGCTTGAAGCCTCGGTGTTTTGGAGTCTTTTGTTATGCAGTGATAGTTATGGAATATGAGCTGTGAGGGCCTTGCACTCTTGGCATATTGGCCAAGACGTGAAGGGGTATGAGAGACCCATAAATAACTATTCTCAAACAACAGGGTAAAGCTACAAACCAGGAACATGATGCCTTCTTCCCAGAAGAGGGCTGACATGCTTAGTGTCTAGTATGTAGGGAGAGGCATATGCTAAAACTAGAAACTAGAATTTGGAAGGAAGCCCTAAGCTGGAACTAGCCTGACCAATCTCAGAGCCAGTTTTTGAAGAATTTTGCTTGCTTGAGGACATAGTGCAGGATAGAAAAAAAAGGCTTCTGCTCTGTGCAGGCAGTAGGAAGCTAGGTAGGTTGTGTCAAATACTGAAATGCCTACTCTGCATTCAGTGAACCAGATTATCTGGTTGTATATTATTTTCTGTCCTCATTTGCCTTCTGTTCATCTGAATCCTTTGTAAACTTTGTTTAAATATTTTCCCCAGTCTTACTGGTACCTAGAGGAATTAGGCGTCAAATGCTTGATTAAAGGGGAAACAGTGCCCCCTGGAGACCAGAGTGGCAATGTCCAGAGACCACAAGAAGCAGAAGCTAGGCTAGGCAAGAGAAATGTAAAGTTCTTTGTAAATATTAAGAACAGGGATGGGTGCCTGGGTGGCTCAGTGGGCTAAGCCTCTGCCTTCAGCTCAGGTCATGATCTCAGGGTCCTGGGATCAAGTCCTGAAACTGGCTCTCTGCTCGTCAGGGAGCCTTCCTCCTCTCTCTGCCCTTCTCCTCTCTCTGCCTGCCTCTCTGCCTACTTGTGATCTCTGTCAAATAAATAAAATCTTAAAAAAAAAAAAAAAAGAACAGGGACGACTGGGTGACTCAGTTGATTAAGCATCTGCCTTTGGTTTAGGTCATGATTCCCAGGATCATGGGACCCATCCCCCCATCAGGTTCCTTGTTCAGCAGGAAACATGCTTCTCCCTCTGCCTGCCACTCCCCCTGCTTGTGCTCTCTCTCTCTGATAAATAAATCTTAAAAAAAAAAACCATAAATTAATGTCAAGAACATATTTAATTAAATAAAATCTCTTATCTAAAGCTTGTAAGAAATTGGTATGAGCCTTTGTAATGAGGTGTGGTGATGGATGTTAACTAGACTTATTGTGGTGATCATTTCACAATATATATGTTAAATCATTATGTTGTAAACATGAAACTAATATGATGTTATATGTCAATTACAACTCAATTAAGAAACCCATTCAGTCAAAATTTTAAAAAGAAATAAATTGGTATGGAAGATTTCTTAGCATGATAAAGAATTTTTTTTTTTTTTCTCAAAGAGAGTCAATTTTATTCACTACATAATGGAAGGCCAGCAGTATTATTCTTAGGAACATTGGCTTTGTAACAGAGAGGACTTCCTTTTATTAACTGTGTGCCCTTGGCTGAGCCTATTTTTTCATCTGTAAAACAAAGATAATGTCTTATTGGATTATAGAGTTAAGTAAGATTATGTGTATTATATCCTTAGTACTTGATAAGCACTCAGTTATTATTATTATTTACTACTACTACTACTACTACTACTACATGAATGAAATAAGAGTGTTCCATCTGCTTAATATTCTCCATGCCGGTAATGGAATTTTCTGATAAGAAGAATTTACAGAAGACATAAATTAGAATAGAGGAAGGAAGAATCTATGGGAAATAAAACCCAATAATATTAATAAAGGTGTGGGGGAAAATATAATCTTTTAAAACTTTCATTCCAATTTATAGAGAGTTCTTACAAATATATAATTAACATCACCAGTCTATTGGATAAGTGGTCAAAGGAGATGATAAAGAGTTTTAACATGTGTTACCTAACAACCTACTTAATGGTTAAGAAATGCCAAGTGAAACAACTTTCAGGCCTACATACCTTGTATTTTTTTTTTTTTTGAAGATTTTATTTATTTATTTGACAGAGAGAGAGAGATCACAAGTAGGCGGAGAGGCTAGCAGGGATGGGGTGGGGAGCAGGATCCCTGCTGAGCAGAGAGCCCTATTTGGGGCTCAATCCCAGGACCCTGAGACCATGACCTGAGCTGAAGGCAGAGGCTTAACCCACTGAGCCACTCAGGTGCCCCTCACATACCTTTTAAGGTCTCAGATATAAATGAAAAATAAAAAGAATGGGTCTTGGAGAAGACATAGGAAGAAGGCTTTGACCATGGAACACCACACAACTGACTTTGGCACCCACCAGCTATGAGTGCAGATTTTACCCTCTCTCTCTGCACCTAAGTTTCCTTATCTGTTCATATGTTAGCCATAGCATATTATAGATTCATTGTGAGTATTAAATGAGAAAAGTCATGGAAAGCACTGGCTCTCACCAATTGGTCTCATCATTGTCATTGTCATTATCTTCATCATTGTTACTCTGCTGATGTTATTATAGGCAGAATTGGAAAGGGGGCTAGCCCCTCAGGAAATTATCCAGAGCAATATGTACTAAGAGCCATAAAGTTTCATAGACCTTTTAAATCTGTTTTACCCATGTAAAACATGTAAAACAGATGTTTCCCATGTGTGGGAAGAAATTTAAAGGGAAAAAAATTACCTGATTAGAGATGTTTATAGCAATGCTGATTATGACCATCAGAACTTGGGAACAACCTAATACCAAGAAATAAGGGAGAGTTAAGTAAACAAAGTATAGTAATACAAGATACTAAGTACAAAAGGAATATATAAAAATCATAGTTTTACTATGTATCAGGAAGAGCCAGTTCAAAAATAAAATGGAAAATGACATATTTGTAATAATCACAACAATAAAATACCTAGAAATAAAATTAATAAAAAATATTCAAAACCCATTAAAAATTGTGTTTTACCGAATGACATATAAAGTATTTGTAAATGGAGAGTCATATATGGATAAGAAGCGTCAACATTTTAAAAAATCAATTCTCCCTATATTGATCTATAAATAAAATATAATTTTTATCAAAATCGCAGTGGAATTTTTTAAATTTAAAAGTTGATTCTCTAGTTTATCTGGAAGAGTAAATATTTCAAAACAGCCAAGAAGGTTTTGAAAAACAACAGTTAACAAAATAAGAGTTGGCTTACAAGACACTGAAAGAACTATAAAACTATGTAGTAAACAGGATAGTGTGAGACTGATCAAAAAATGATGACTGGATGAGGTGCCTGGGTGGCTCAGTGGGTTAAAGCCTCTGCCTTCAGCTCAGGTCATGATCCCAGGGTCCTGGGATCAAGCCCTGGCATCGTGCTCTCTGCTTAGCAGGGAGCCTGCTTCCTCCTCTCTCTGTCTCTGCCTGCCTCTCTGCCTACTTGTGATCTCTGTCTGTCAAATAAGTAAGTAAAATCTTAAAAAAACAAAACAAAACAAAAACAAACCCTCACTTTGGGCACCTGGGTGGCTCAGTCAGTTAAGTGGCCAGACTCCTGATTTCAGCTCAGGTCACCATGTCAGGGTCCTGGGATCAAGCCCCGCATTGGGCTCCACACTCAGCAGGGAGTCTGCTTGAGGATTCTCTCTTCCTCTCCCTCTGCCCTTCCTCCTGCTCGCTCACACACTCTCTCTCTCTCCCAAATAAATAAATAAATCTTACTTGTATCTTCCTCCAACACCACCGTAACTTTCATATAGCAAAAGAGACCATAAAGTTAAAAGATGAGTGACACACAGCAGAACACTTGCAGACTGGGTAATAAAGGGCTGTTATTCATTATATACAAAGGGTTCTTTTAAAATAAGAAAAGGAAAATAAAAAATAAAACACACCAGAAGGCATACACATTGCTGAGCAAATAAGCGTGTGTTCAACCTCACTAGTAATTAAACAAGATGGCTCCTTTACCTATCAGCAGCAGTATACCAAGTAGGAATGGTTGGGTGAACAGTCAGTAGGAAGGAGGGCAAACAGTCAGAAGGTACACTGTTTGTAGAGAATTTTCAAAATAATAAACATATTATCATGCTAAGTCTAAAATACACCATTGGTAGAATATTCTTCCCCACAGGGGCAGGCTGCTCCCACTGCCTCAAACTTACCAGGCCCCCTATTAGAATAGGAAAAATAGAAAAGATTGCTAGCAACCTGTGTCAGTATATACCCACACACTGTTGGTAGAAGCATACAGCTTTTTTTTTTTTTTTTTTTTTTAATGGCAAACTGGAAGGACTTTATCAATGTTTTAAATGTGTGCTTCCTTTGACCCAGTAATTCTACTTTTTGAAATCTGGAGTACTAAAATATCCCTAATGTGTCCAAAGATATGGGTACAAAAAAGATATATGTACAATAAACTTTGTAAAGAGGACAGTTTGGGATACAACCTACATATTATCCACTAGGGGAATGGTTAATAATTTATGGTACATAACAGGATTCTCTGGAATGTTTGGGAGATTGGACTAGATAACACCTCAGATCTCTCACAATCTTACAGTTTTATGACCTTTGATTTTAGGCTTTGGAGAACAGTTCCAAAAAAGAGGCTTCAAAAATAATTAAAGCAATGATATCATTAATGGAATAACCATGCACTTCCTTAAGATCATCATTTAGAAGAGGAAATTAATATTTTAAAACATCTTGGAGCACTTGGGTGGTTCAGTCAGTTAAGCATCCAACTCTTGATCACTGTTCAGGTCATGATTTTGGGGTCATGGGATCAAGCCCCACGTTGGACTCACACTGGGCATGAAGTTTGCTTACAATTCTCTCTGCACCCCTCCCCACCCCTCTCTCCCTCTCTTAAAAAAAAAAAAAGTCTTACTTTGAAATAATTTTATATTTGGAGGAGTTGTAAAGATAGTACAGAGTTCCCATTACTCTTTATCCAGTTTTCCCTATGCCAACACCTATATAACCATAGTATTGTCAATAATATGTATGCACTATAACCTGTTGAAACAGCAAAACCAAAAGAACTAGTGATCTAGTTCTATTTACTGCAGATAATAAGACTCTGCTCCATTGGCTACAGAGGCTAATTATAGCGAAGAAATCAAAGTCATCCTTCTCCGAGAGACCAACACTGAGGTGAAGGAAACATGCATTGTTTGGCCACTGCTTTTTCTGTGCATCCTAGAAGTGGAACAAAACCTGGCTTTTTATTAATGCCAGTTCAACTATTTTTAATTTTCTAATTTCTGAAGTGAAAAGGGCTGAGGTTAGCAAACTGAAGCATTATCTTAATTGCTTTTGAAAACATTTGAGAAACTGCTATTTTCAGATTCTGTTAATTTAATAACAGTAGACAAATCACAGTGAGTAAGCAGGTCAAGAACCTGAGAATACTGAGTGATAAAATTAAAACATTAAGCACAAGCACTCTTATTTAACAGCTTGCATGTGCGTGCCAAGTGTGGTGAGTGTTTATGGTTCACCAACTGTGTTGTATGCCAGACACTTCAAAGAACATTCCAGAGAGATGGTCTGACTTACTGGAAGTTTAAAGGCTCAAACCCCATATTTTATCTTGTTTTTTAAAAAACAGTTTTTATTATAAAATAGTTAGACATTTTACAGGATTAATCCAGTTTCTACAAGCCAACAACATAAATTTTAAAAAGGAAAAAAAGAAGAAAAAAGGAGAAAAAAAAGAAAAAGCAGTAACGTGGATTAAGAGACTTAAAAGATCTAACAACCAAGTGGTTATAACTCTATCTTCCAGACCTATAAACAGTCTATGATGGTCACCACAAACTGTACAAAGGATCCTTTACAAATGAAGTTAAAGTCTGTTTCACTTGCTGTTGTGGTTTCAGTAAACTCTCTGAGAAGAGGGAGACATACTCTGAGCTCACCAAAAGCCCCATTTGCAAAAGTTGCTATGAATGGTATCCCTGCTTCCATTCTTGATCTTCTGCAGTCATTCTCCACCTTCTAGCTAGAGTTATATTTAAAACCATAAATGTGGTCACCTCCTTCTCTGCTTAACACCTTTCAATGCATTCCAGTTCCTGGGATAAAATCAAAAGCTCTGACATGGCTCATACAGCCCTCCGTGAACTAGCCGACGCCTCTCCTGCGGGCTCTCCGCTACTCACTAGGATCCAGCCCTGCTGGCTTTTTTCAGCCCTTCAGCTGCCATGTTCAGTTCTGGCCATGACCTTCTCAGAGCTGGTCACTCCTCTTGGAACGTCCTTCCACAAAACATCACAGGACATGCCCCCGCCCACTATTTTCTTCCTTACAGAAACAGTTCTTTTCTCTTCTAGCAATTTTCACAGCTTACTTGGTTTTATTTATTTCATATCTGTTTTCCCACTCTCCATGCGTATTTTGTTTATTGTAATATAGTCAACAATATCCAATTTTTAATGAATCAGTTCAGGAACATTTCTTCCCCAATTCCAGTCCCATAAATATCATCGAAATGTTGAAATTTAGTTTTGAAATATTGGAGAGGGCATTTGGAGAATATTATCCCCCAAATTGGCTTAAACTTCAGAAGAATTATGGTTGAGGGATGGCAGGGGAGGGAGAGGGGTGAGATGGTGCAACTCATGGTGGGGGCATTTGGGAAGAGAAATATCAGGGTGTAGCAAATGATGATTCGGCTGCAGAGCAAAAGCTTACAAAAAAGAGATGTCACCACCACTGTGATTCTCTAAGTGTTTGGATTCATAAAATTCCATTTCCCCATGATGCCTTTTCCCTTCAGTCAGTGCCCTGACTTCCATCCTAGTTCTCCGCTGTGCAATGAAACACTAACAGGAGGAATTAGCGGTGGAATGCTGACAACTGACCAGAATCTCTCACTTCTAAGCCAGCGAGCAAAGGCTGGCAGAATATATGCAAGAATATACAGATCCATGATCACAGGGAGATTTTAGCAAACTTCTTTGAAAGTTGAGGGATCGGGTATACAAAATTTGAACAAGACGCTTAACAAATTTTAGCCAGTGGATTTATATATAACTGTATACTGTCTTAAAAATTTAACACCACACAGTGCTTATGATGTGTGAGGCACTGTTGCAAATGGTTTATAACTACTGGCTCATTTATTTATTTATTTTTTTAAAGATTTTACTTATTTATTTGAGAGAGACAGAGAGAGTGAGTGAGAAAGAGAGCACAAGCCAGGGGGAGAGGCAGAGGGAGAAGCAGACCCCCCACTGAGCAAGGGGCCTGCCGTGGGGCTCAACTCCAGAACCCTGAGATCTCAGAACCCTAAGATCCTAATCTGAGCTCGGCAGCCCCTTAACTGATTGAGCCACGCAGGCACCCCGCTATTGGCTCATTTATTTTTTTTTAATTTAAAAAATTTTTAAAGATTTTTATTTATTTATTTGAGAGACAGAGATCACAAGGAGGCCGAAAGAGAAAGGAGGAAGCAGGCTCCCTGCTGAGCAGAGCGCCTGATGTGGGGCTCGATCCCAGGACCCTGCGATCATGACCTGAGCCAAAGGCAGAGGCTTTAACCCACTGAGCCACCTAGGTGCCCCTTGGCTCATTTAAAGAGTACATATTCTTTCTCAGGTTATAAGGAAAAGTCGTAAAAGTGATCATGTACTGGGTCCCAAAGCAAGTCTCAACGAATAATGAACGTTCAGTATCTGCAGATCTAATCATATGTAGTAAAGGGACAAAAACATGTAACACAGCAGGTTTCAGGGAGAGAAGGGAGTGGGTAAAGCAAAGAAGTAATAGTTTTACGTAATATGTTTTATTTGAGATGAAGGAAGGAAGGAATGAAAGAACAAAGGAATGAAGTGGGAAGAAGGGAGAACTATATGGTCCAAAAACATAATCTGCATACGTAATTTAGAGAGCTAAGGATGAGCAAGTGGGTAAAATATTGACACTTGGGAAACTGTGAAAGGTGTGTGGAAACTCTAATATTTTTTCAACTTTTCTAAAAGTCTGAAATTATGTTACAGTTTCAAAGAAGGTGATAACAATTACTCATCTCAAAGGATGGGTAAATAAATATCACAGTATCTTTTTTACCTTTTAAGCATTTAAAAATTAAGATAGAAAAAGAAAATTTAAATCAAGCAAAACAAGTTGTCTGTAAGAGGAACCCCAGGTGTCAGAAGAGATGAGGCTGTGGTTCACCCACAGAAGACTGCCTTTGAGTTAACGGAAACAAGGAGCTCTCAGGGGGTCTGCAAGTAGAGGGGGCCGTGGGCTTGGTGCCCACTGTCCCCTGGAGTCGCTGGCCCTGTGCAGGGAACAACCTGCCCAACTCTTCAGCCCTGACTGCATATTTCATTGATCGACATTTGGCAGTTTTTCTTTCTGACAGGATAAATGGATTAATCAACATTAGGACACACCTAAAATTGTTTACCCATTAGTCCACTCCTGTGCATGTACGCCAGTGTTGCCAAGTCCCTATTTATAGGATGCTCATTGTAAATTAAGCACTGTACAGGGATATAGTAGTAAAGTATAAAAATAAATACAACATGTGGCCAAATGCTCACCCTGAACCCACAGTCTGACAGAGAAAGGCAAGGCATGAGTGCCCAGGGTAATTCTTTATACTTTGTGCCAGAGGTTAGACTTTCATTTTGCTGCCTCATTTCATGTCCATACCAATTCTGTGAAATGGATTTTCATTATTCCTATTTTATACATGACGATTCACAGAGTTTTTTTTTTTTTTTAAGATTTTATTTATTTATTTGAGAGAGAGCAAGTACAAGCAAAGGGAGGAGCAGAGGGAGAGGAGGAAGTAGGCTCCCTGCTGAGCAAGAAGCCTGATGTGGGGCTCGATCCCAGGACCCTTGGGATCATGGCCCAAGCCAAAGGCAGATGCTTAACTGACCCAGCCACCCAGGCGCCCCAAGCCCAGAGAAGATATTAAGTAGCCCACAAGAACACAAGTACCAGGTGACAAAGTTTAGGCCTGTCCAATTCCAAATTCCATGCTCTTTCCACATTACCATGTTTATAAAAGTCACAGAAACATAAATACTGTAAAATTTCACTTACTCCACACTCTTAGGGATGAGTCATGCTGGACAGATGAGTAAGTAAAAGGCCGTTCTCTAGGCAACATTATTCAAAAGCTTCTAAGGTTAGAACAGAGAACACTCCAGAAACCTCTGGGAAGAGGATTTTTTTTCTTTCTTTCTTTCCCTTTCTCTCTCTTTCTTTCTTTCTTTCTCTTTCTTTCTTTCTTTCTTTCTTTCTTTGTTTGTTTCTTTCTTTCTCTTTCTTTCTTCCTTCCTTCCTTCCTTCCTTCCTTCCTTCCTTCCTTCCTTCCTTCCTTCCTTCCTTTTCTTTCTTTCCTTCCTTTCTTTTCCTTTCCTTCCTTCTTTCTTTCTTAGATTTTAGTTACTTACTTGAGAGAGAGAGACAGCGACAGAGATAGAACAAACATAAGCAGGGAGGAGAAGGAGAAGCAGGCTCCATGCTGAGCGTGGAGCCCAACTAGGGGCAGATGCTTAATGAACTGAGCCACCCAGGCACCTCGAGGATTTTCTTCCCTGGATTCTTTTCCCTCTTAGGCTTCTGGCATTTGAAGCCTAGGATACCTGGTGTCTGACATGTTCTACCTGAAAGCTCCAGAAGGTGCCCAAAGATTCCCTTTTCCTTTTTTTTCCCTCAAAATACAAACTGAGACAGACTGGTTGTTCAGAAACAATTTTGGTACCTACAAAGGGAGAAGAAAACAAGAAATATTTACAGCAAATACAGCCAGCATAAAAGCAGTTGGATTTTAAAAGCAGTTTTCTGATACCCACAGATTGGATTAGAAACCCACTCAGTCCTGAATGGTGGAACACTGCCTCTTGGCCCCAAAGGGTGGTATGACTCTGCAGGCCTATTTCTCATCTCATTCCTCCACATTTTTCTACCTTCTAGTCAGGCAGCTTTTGGTATTTGTATTGTCCTTAGTCCTAGAAATGGGCCTAATAATATATTCTATTTCTTCCATATAGAACCACCCTTAATTTTAGGTTCCTCATCTTTATAAGAAGGGAATAAAAGGTGGATCAAATGGAGAGATCATGCAGGCATATGGTACACAGTAAGCACTCATGAGTTATTTCTCTTCTCTTCCTTATCTCTGCACACATGCATCATACCATCATCGTCGACAACCATTGTAGCTAATGGTTGAACATTTATTGTGTCCCAGGCACTGTCCTAAGCACTTTACGTGCACCAATTGGTTTAATCCTCACCACGATCTTACGAGGAAGGTTCAATGAGCACCTTCATTTAATGAAGACACTGATGCACAAAGAAGACAAGCAAGCTGCTCAAATTCAAAAGCTGGGACTCAGTCTAACCAACTGAGCTCCAGAACCAGCACTTCTAACCACCATGCTATACATGTAAGGGACTCTCCTGTGTTAGTTAGCCATCTAGACCTTCACAGATCCTTCTCCTCACTTTGCCTAAAGCTGACACCAGAGCAAGAAGAGACAGAACAGAACTGAGGGAACATAAAAAAGAGCCTGTGAGTATATCCAATCATATATATAATTTGTGATTAAAGGTACAGCTACTTTATAATATTCAGTACTGTTTGAATTCTTAAAGCAGGCATTTAAAACTTCAAAAATCAACTTAAAAAAACATGTGTAAAAGTAAATTCATTTTGGGCAAAAAAAAATGACTAAGCATAACTAACTTAGGAGAGGGATTTCACATAGGAGGGAGTTTTTTTGCTTGTTTATTTTAATGTCAGTTAAACTACATTAAAACAATAGCTTATCATCAGGGGCACCTGGTTGGCTCAGTTGGGAAAGTGGGAGGCTCTTGATCTTGGGCTTGTAAGTTTGAACCCCATGTTGTGTAGAGATTGCTTTAAAAATGGGACTATTTTCATTTGGGGTACCTGGCTAGCTCAGTTGCTAGAGAGCATGAGACTCTTGCTTGATCTCAGGGTCAGGAGTTCAAACCCTACATTAGATGTGGAACCTACTTTAAAAAAAAATAATTGTTTGTAAAACAATAGCTTATCAGTAAATAGTGAATATTTTCCCATATCATTAGGACAGTGATTAAGAACAAGGGTAAAGAGCAGACATGGGTTGAATTCCAGCAACACCATTTCACTAGCTATTTCAAGTTCTATGTTTTCTCTTCTATGAATGGGAATAATGATACCTATCATCCAGGGATATTGTTAGGCTTAAGACAATACAATCAAGGTGACTAGTACAGTGCCAGATTCATCACAAGCACTCAATAAGGTATTTTTCTTTTTTATGACATCACTGTAATGGCTAGAGTATCTCAGCTCATGGCTGTGCCAGGATTTGTTTAACCAGTCCTGCATTGTTAAAATTTGGAACATTTTCAATACTATCAATAATATAAACAACAGCAAATATTTCCCATACATTTCTAGCTATTTCTTTAGGGTTAAATCTTATAAGTGATTTGTATGTCAAAGAGTATCAACATTGTAAACTTGTAACATACTGGTATATGGTTTTACCAAGTTAATCTTCTAAATATTGAAGGGATTTGGTCAACTCTTACCAATAACAGACATTTTAAAGAAATATGCTAATTTTATGGGTCTCCCAAAATCTCATGTTATTTTATTTATTAAATGTTTCAATTTCTTCTTCTGTCACATTAAAAAGGTCTGAGGCTCCATAAATTAATTAAAGTATGAGACTGGAAGAAAAACAGAAAAATAATTGGGATAAATAAACATTTTAATGTAGCAAATTACAGAAGGGCATTTCAAGCCATTTATGAGGGGATGAGTTTTTCCAGTGGTGTTCAAAGTACATCTTGTGGGGAGGTGGGAATGGGGGTAAGGGCTGCTGGCAAATTGAAGTAACTCTCATTAGTCTACATTTCAGACATAATGGTCTGTTTTACATTGTGAACTTATTGGTAAGTTGATCTGAAGGGTTATGGACCTAAAAATAAAACCAAAAACATATTTGTGCAAGGTTTTGGGGCAACTGGTATTTTGCGATATAAAATAGAGATAAATAAGCGGAATCTCTCTCTTACATCCTGTGTAAAAATACATGTCAGCTAGATGAAAACATTAAATGGAAAAAAGCCTCCATGAACTACCAGAAAATATGGACAAGTATTAACCCCCCTTGAAGCACACTGATAAAAGCAGGGATCATGATGAGAGGCACCATTTCTCTGTGTTGTTTTTTCCTAAAATATATGCCTCTGACACAGACTGAAAATGTTTTTGTGGGTATGCGGGTGTGGAAGTGCTACACGTCAATAATAATGCCAAGGGTGGCTTAGCGTATTAACATCCCTGTTATCTCTATGAGCACTCCCAGATCACCCCCAAAATATAAGGGTAAATAAAGTAATGTGCAAAATGAAAGATGTAACTCATCCTAGTATGTTATGCTGCAAGCAGACTCTTGCCACTAAGCCCTTCTCTCCCCAGACGTTCTAGAAGCATCACTACTTGTCTTCTGGAGTCAGAGTGTCATATCAGCATAGAAAGACTCTGAGAAGTTCTTAGTGGAAAAAGAAGAAAACTAACTTCATTTACTTATTATTTCAAAGTTACTTGACTATACCCCTCCCTTCAATATGATACCTATTAATATCCGTAGAATTTGTGGAGCACACTAGTAAGGTCAGGCTGAAAATTAGTATTTGAAGGAGAAAATGCTCAGCAAGAGGTGTTACTATGAAAGACATATGTCCATTTACTGCTATTTGACCAATGCCCAAATTGAGACCCTCTCCAATGTTGTGGTCTACTGACACCTAGTGCTGATGCTTTAATTTAGTACATACATAATTTCCAATACTTTCCTGCCCACCAAAATAGAAATGTTGCATACTGCATTTATATTCTTGTACATAATTATAATGCATTTTTATCTTGGAATATTATGAAAGGATTTATGTAAATGACCCAAAGGGCTAAGAAAGTATGCTGCCTTGTACTTTTGTTCTTCTCTCACCTATTAAAATGTCTTATGAGACTCTATGTACAAAAAAATGTGTCAAGTAATGCTTTTTCTGACTCTATGTCATATCCATGAAGGGATTCGAATTAGACTGTGTTTAGGGGTCAGCGCTAGAAGGTTCAGATGGAGAGATCAGGACATTCTACAAAAACTCGAGATTGTAACGGGAATGAAGATAGTTTCTTTCAGTAAACTCTTGAACCTATCTTCTTTTATACCAAAAGTACCCTTTGGGTTTTAAATAAAGGGAAAGAAAAAGATGAAAGAAGGAACAGTAATATAACTGCAGTGATAAGCACTCTCCTGCCCCAAGGACAGTGGTTATTTCATCCAACCATTTAAAATTAGTGTTAATTTGAATTGTGAACTGTTGGGCTTATGAGCATTAAGATGCAACTTCTGATCTATAATAAATGTGTCTATGTTTACTTGCACGGGTACAGTTTGCACATTAATACAGTGCATATAATACATTGTATTAATAACTCCCAGGTTTTCTGCAGCTAGTTTGAGATCAGATCACATATTCCAATAAAAACTTTAGTGCTACAAAATCCTGGAATGCCAATTTTAATTATCACCCAGTAACTATAAAGTAGTCACTTATTATAAGATAGGGTTAGCATTTGTGAGTATCTGACTTCTTTTTAATTTTTTATTTTTTAATTAACATATAATGTATTATTAGTCCCAGGGGTACAGGTCTGTGAATCACCAGGTTTAAAACACACTTCATAGCACATACCTTCCCTAACGTCCATAACCCTACCACCCTCTCCCTACCCATCTCCCCCCCGCAACACTCTGTTTTGTGAGATTAAGAGTTTCTTATGGTTTGTCTCCCTCTGGATCCCATCTTGTTTTATTTATTCTTTTCCTAACTCCCAAGCCCCCCATATCATATTATCATATGATAATTTTGACACTCTGACTTACTTTTTTTTTTTTTTAAAGTAAGTTCTATGCCCAATGTGGGGCTTGAACTCAGGACCCTAAGATCAAGAGTTACATGTTCTGGGGCACCTGGGTGGCTCAGTGGGTTAAAGCCTCTGCCTTCAGCTCAGGTCATGATCCCAGGGTCCTGGGATCAAGCCCACATCCAGCTTTCTGCTCAGTAGGGAGTCTGCTTCCTCCTCTCTCTCTGACTGCCTCTCTGCCTACTTGTGACCTCTCTTTCTTTGTCAAATAAATAAATAAAATCTTTTTTTTTTTTTTTTTTTAAAGAGTTAACATGTTCTACCAACTAAACCAGCCAGGCGCCTCACCCCTTGTTAAGCATGACATCTTAATTTAATAGTCTCTAATCTGATTAGTGCTGGCAACCACAAAACAATTCCTGTGTAATTACTAGTAATTCCTGTGTATTTACTTACAGCTACTAAGTTATTCTGAATGAGTGTGTATGTTTGTGTCCACATGCATGTATGCTTTGTGCAATTTGTTTCTTTTTTTTTTTTTTTTTTTTTTAAATTTATTTTTTATTTTCAGCATAACAGTGTGCAATTTGTTTCTAACTGGAATGTAGCACTGGCAGTTGGGAGTGTTGGCTCTTTTGAGTTTGGCTTGTCTAGGCTACTGTGTGACATGTGATGACCCAACTCTATCAAAATAACCATGAAATCTTTAATCATTTTGTCATGATGTCCTTTGGTTTTCACCTGGTACAAAATCCTAAACTCTACATGAACTCAGGCATTCAAAACTCATGTTGTAAGGTGCTCATTTGAGAATTCATAAATACCGTTTTAGATTAGTACCAGAATACCAACACAGGATTTTAAAACATTTTTTGGAGAATTGTGGATTTTCTATGAAGGTGTATGCTTGGATCTCAGTCTCAGAAACACTGCCATGGATGATAGCCATTCATTCACTAAGCAATATTTGTTGAGGCTACTGTGTGCCTGGCACAGGGAATCTAACAATCAACAAACTGCCTGCCCTTATGAACAGCCTTACAGTCTAATGGGCAAGGAGGACAATAGACAAGTAATTATATAATTTCAGATACTGATTAGTGTTGTAAAGAAAGTGAGCAGGATAAGGACATGGGGGGGTTGAAAGGACAGAGGTGTTATTTTCAAGAGGATGGCAGGAGTGGCATCTTGCTGGGGATAACATTTGAGCAGACACTGAAATGATTACCTGGAGGAAGTTTTCCAATCTGAAGAAAATCAAGTGCAAAGGCCTTGAGACAGGAATGCGCTTGGAGCGTTTGAGGACCAACAAGGTCAGTGTGACAGAAGCATGAGCCAAGGAAATAATGTCTGAAGTAGCCAGGGCCAGACCACCCAGGGTCCTGTAATGTAGTAAAGACTTCGCTGGTTCTTAGGGGAAAAAATGGGATTGCAGAAGGCATGCTTTAAATAGACTAGAGGTGGAACATCTATCTCTGGCACTCAGGAACTCAACTCTTTTTTTTTTTTTCTTTTACTCTTCCCATTTTTTAAAGTATTTATTTGAGAGAGAGAGAGAGAGAGAATGGCGGGGGCAGAAGGGAGGGAGAAGCAGAAGGGGCAGAGGGAGGGAGAGAGACTCTCAGGCAGACTCTGAGCTGAGCACAGAGCCCGATGTGGGTCTGGATCCCAGGACCCTGAGATCATGACCTAAGCCAGAACCAAAAGTTAAATGCTTAACTGACTTTGCCATCCAGGTGCCCCCTTTTTCCTTTTTAAAACTGACTTTACTGAGGTATAATTCACACACACAAATGCACCCTTTTTAAGAGTTCAGTTGGATGAGTTTTGGCAAATGTAAACATCCATGTTATCACCATAATCAAGATGAAGAATATTTCCATCATCCTAAAAAGTTCCCTTGTTCCCTTTTATAGTCAGTCCCCATTCCTTGACCCCCACGAGAGTGAGGAACTCACTGGAATTTGGGGAATCACTATTTTTAATGTAGAATTAATAGCTGTAAGTACTTAGATTTGTCCTGCGAACAGAGAGCCACAGCCACATGTGGCTACTTAAGTTTAATTAAAATTAAATAAAGTTTGGGGCGCCTGGGTGTCTCAGTGAGTTAAGCCTCTGCCTTCAGCTCAGGTCATGATCTCAGAGTCCTGGGATCGAGCCCCGCATCAGGCTCTCTGCTCAGCAGGGAGCCTGGTTTCCCCCTCTCTCTCTGCCTGCCTGTCTGTCTACTTGTGATCTCTGTCAAATAAATAAATAAAAGCTTTTAAAAAATTAAATGAAGTTTGTTAACTGATTTGTTAATCAGTTCCTAAGTTGCACTAGCCACATTTCAAGTACCTAATAGCCACATGTGGCTAGTGGTTGCCATATTGGACAGGGCAGACATAGGACTTTTCCATCACTGGAAATAGTTCTGTTTGGCAATGTAGAGATGTAACCAAGTAGAATTTGACCTTTACCATATGAATGTAGGCTCAGCAGCCTACCTTAACTGACTGAGCCACCCAGGCACCCCTCTCTGCAACTCTTGTTCACAAAGTCCTCCTTCTGCCCTTTAAAATACCTTTTTCATGAGCCTTTTGAGAATTGCTCCTCTCTGTCCCCAGTTGCTGTCTGATACAGAAAACGCAAATGCTTTCTGGAGCCAGGCAAGTAATGTCTCAAGGGGACCTGGTATATGATGTTAGAGTAAAGTGCTGGCCACTGTGCAAAGACGTTCACATTAAACAAACAAACAAAAAAAAGTTAAACTGCTACTGGCTAAACAAAAACACATGTAAGCCAAGTTTGGCCACTGCCACCAGTCTGCACTCACTTCTTGGCTAATTCTCTCTCAAATCACAAAGCAGCTGTGATGCAGTGGAAAGAGTGAGTAAACAAGGAAGAAAACCTTCACTGGAAGCCCAGCTCTGCTACTTGCTAGCTGGGTGGTAATAATGATGATAATAATAATGTTAACCTTCCGGAGTTAAATCCTCTCATCTGTATAATAAAAACAATACTACCTATGTCACAGGATTTTTTTTTCCTTAAAAAGATTTTATTTATTCATTTGACAGAGAGAGAGAGAGAAAGAGAGGGAGAGTGAGCACGAGCAAGCACAAGCAGGGGGAGTGACAGAGGGAGAAGGAGAAGCAGGCTCCCCACTGAGCAGGGAGCCCCACACGGGTTTCTACTGATGCAGGGCTAGATCCCAGAACCCTGGGATCATGACCTGAGCTAAATACAGATACTTAACTAAGTCACCCAGGAACCCCTCATAAGATTGTTTTAAAGATTAAGATAATATTCTTAAAAACACCCACCCTACAATAAGCCATCAATAAAATTTTCATAGCATCTGTGAAATTTATTTTCTTGTATTGTTTTGATCAATTATATATTTTATTCTACCTGTATTAATGAACAATTTGGTTGTGACTATTCTTCTGTTAGACTCTGAGTTCCTTTGGGTCAGGGATGACCTCTGTATCCCTTTGAGCTCCTATAGTACCTATTCCAGTAATTAAGTCCATGTCCACCCTGAGATTCAACAAAAGCTTGTGACTCAAAGTCTGACTGGGAGATAAATCTGGAAGAATTTAGTCAACTCTTAGTACAAATGTATATTTCATATAAGAAAGCATGTGGCTAGGGCACCTGGGTAGTTCAGTTGGTTAAGCATCCGCCTTTGGCTCAGGTTATGCTTCAGGGGTCCTGGGACTGAGCCCAGCATCAAGGATCCTTGCTCAGTGGGCAGACTGTTTCTTCCTCTCCCTGTCCCCCTCCTTCCTCTTGTGCTCTCTCTGTAATAAATAAAATAATAATAATAATAAAAAGTATGTGGCTGACTTTTAACAATCCCCAAAGTAATGATTCCTTTCCTTTTCCAATATAAAAGAGAAAAACGATGTTCTCTTAAGTGGATGCCTCTTGCTTTTGTCTTTACTAGTTATGCTAACAGCAATACAGGAATTTTAGAAGTGTCCTTCTAGAAATTTATAGGGCTGGTAGGGAAAGGGTTTCGGTTTTAACTACATTTTGGCAATTCAGATAGAGGTGATGCTGAGATAAAGGTGGTAGAAGAGGTATGTATCAGAGCAGCTAACAGGGACTCAGTTCATTTCCCCATCTGGAATACTGAGACAAGAACAAGAACTATTAAGAATCTCATAAAGTTCTTGTGAAAGTTATGACACAATTAAGGTCATGGAATTTGGGAAGAAGAGGAAGGAAGCATGTATATCTCACATAAGCAGGTTAGAAGTTTTCTGCACTTTTATGGCTTTGTAAGAAACAGCATGTCATATTTTGTCCTAACAAAATTTCCTTATTTTACAGGTACCCATGCCTTCTAAATGCCTATAAAAGATTAATTCACATATTGAACTTAGTATGGTTAGTATCATTGCCCCTTGGGATGCCTGGGTGGCTTGATTGGTTAAGTGTCTGCCTTCACTTTGGGTCATGATCCTGGGGTCCTGGGATCAAGTCCCACGTCGTGCTCCTTGCTTGGCGGGGAGCCTGCTTCTACCTTTGCCTGCTGCTCCCCCTACTTGTGCTCTCTCTTTCTGACAAATAAATAAAACTATTAAAAAAAAAACCAAACCATCATTGTCCCTTTATCTGAGAGCTTTCTTCTTTCTGAACTTCGCATCTACAGACTTGTTAAATAAGTGATTTGTAGGTTAAATGACCTAATTTAACTCCAGAATTGACTGAAAACTCTCTCCTTCCCCCTACTGTGCTTTATGCCAGGGTATTTTGTTTTTTCCTCTCAAAAGAATCATTCTTAAAACTAGTAGAACTACAGTAACAAAAGAGTTTAAAATGTCAGATTTAATTTGGGAAGAATGTTTCTAACTAATCAAGGTTTCATATGGGGACAATGGATTAGTCAAATGGATAGTGCTTGACAAGCCAGAGCAAGGCCACCCATTTCTTCAGTAGGGTTTTGCCAAGTATGATTTTGTCAAGTATGATTCAGAATGACACATTCAGATGCAATTTGAAAAAATCTATTTCACTGGTTAAATGTATCATCAGTACGGAAAATCTGCCTTGGTAATGTCAAGACATAAAAGTGCACGCCAGTGTGCACACTACCATTATCTTTCATTTGCTCTGAAGCTTTCACAATTCAATTCTTTGGATTCTGTATGAGGAGAAAAAAATTTCACTGCAGGTGTAACTTCTCAGTAACAGTAAACAATGATTTCCACTTAATGGGCACATTTAATTTCTCAACTTATAAACAAAAAATCAGTCCCAAGATCACCAAACTGTTGTCAGAATGGAAATAAACAACTTTTCCTGCATGAATTAAGAAAAACTTTATTGAGGGGCGCCTGGGTGGCTTCAGTGGGTTAAGCCGCTGCCTAACCATGCCTCAGGTCATGATCTCAGGGTCCTGGGATCGAGTCCCGCGTCGGGCTCTCTGCTCAGCAGGGAGCCTGCTTCCTCCTCTCTCTCTCTCTGCCTGCCTGCCTCTGCCTACTTGTGATCTCTCTCTGTCAAATAAATAAATAAAATCTTTAAAAAAAAAAAAAAAAGAAAAACTTTATTGAAAATTATCCCCTTTAAGTAACATTACCTATCTTGTATGAAGGTAACATCATTTTTTGCATGGACCAGGAAGAACTGGGTGAGAAAAAAACACTTGAAGAATTTCTCTTTCAAACATGTTTCTTTGGAAGAAAACTGTAGACAATAATTAGGGTGAAAGTCAGCACTAATACTCTTTAGGAGTGTCTTACAGATGGTTCATTTCAAAGCATCAAATTCTATTTACTCAAAAAACCTATAAGGTAAACAATTCCCTTGGCGGGGCAGAAGACTCAAATGACCTCATGGACTGCACTGCTTTATCTGTTTTGTGCCGAATGTTTCAGAAATTCTGAGACAGTTCACTTATCTAAGGTTTCAGAAAGCAAGAATTTCCAGAATAAGTGAAAGGGGCTGACTGTACAATAATAATTAAAACAATACTAGCTTTCAATTAACGTATCAATGTGTTTTGCATGAAGAGGCAGTTTCAAAGCACACAATAAAATAAAGCTGTGCTGCCTTCTTAAGGGTAAACATCTTTACCACTCCTTGAGTCACTAAGAGACTCAGAAGTTTAACAAAAGGTCTGGGCTTAACAGCTCTTTTCTTTTGTAATTAGTGTAAAAAGCACTCTCTATGTCAGAGATACACTAGTGATTTGACTTTGGACAAGTCAGTCACTTAACTCCTACTCTGTTTGCAACAACTGTAAATGGAGTCAACAATACCTGGTAACATATTACAGGGATGGATATGTGGGAGGATGAGATGATATATGTGGACACATTATGTAAACTATAAAGCAATAGTAATGGGAAATTAGTTATTTTATATAAAACTGGTCTAACCTTTCCTGCCTATATCCCTGTCTGCAAAATGGGTACAGATGTAGATCTGAATGCCTAACAGTCACTTACTGGCTGTGTGAACCAGAGGAAGTCATTTCCTTTCCGGACGTGGATTCTAACAAGGTTATTACGAAGATCATATTATATCGTGTATGTAAAGGCTGCGACAGGAATATACTAGAACTTAGTAAATGATAGCTGTTATAACTCTCTGAGGAGAGTGCCGTAAGTAGCAAATTATATCGAATTAAAAGGCTTTGTATGTATATACGACTCTCTACGCATCCAAGGTATTGTTATTTGTACTGTAAACTTTAAAGATGTACACGGAACTGAGAAACAAATGGCGCCTCAGTGACCCTCAGTAGAGAGGGGGAAAAAGGACAGAAAGGGGGGACTTAGGACCTCAGTGGTTTGGAATAGGAGCAGGAGTGAAAACAGAGAAGTGTGGCAGAAAAAAAAAGACCTTAAGACATACTCTGAGAATTTATTGTCTTCCCCCTTTTTTCTTTTACGACCTCCAATCTAGATTAGATCATTTCATTCAATTTACCAGCCCGCCATATCGCTGGACATTTATGTACTGTACCTTCTTTACTGAGAGCCTTTCATTCCCCTCCCCTTCTATGAGTCGAGAACTTCAGACCCTCCGCTTCCGACACCCATTCCCTTTAATTCTGTTTTTACCAAGCTTCCCCGTATCCTCTTCTCCGCCGACGGGGGAAGTGAGGCTGAACGCACCGCAGGGCATCCTAGGAAATGTGGTCTCTCATTCTCTTTTGCTGGCGCCCCAGAAGTGGAAAGTCGACAAAGGCGATCCAGTTAAAACTACAACTCCCGGCAGCCAACATGAGTGACACTCTTCCTTTCTGCCCCCCTTCCTACTGCCTTCCTCTTCCTCCTCTCCGCGGGAGCCGAACCGCTTCGCCTCACGGTATTTGTAGTTCTTTCTGGATCCAAGATCCTAGCCCTCAACGACCCGGACAGAGGCTGCAAGACTCTAATTCCCAGAGGGCAGAGCGGTAGCTGCGCCTGCGCACTCTCAGTGAGGGCGTGTATGTCTGTGTGTCTGAGGGAGAGAGAGAGCGAGAGTGAGTGAGTGTGAGTGCTGGGTAGGGTGGTGGCC
Source organism: Mustela nivalis (assembly GCF_964662115.1). Lineage (NCBI taxonomy): Eukaryota > Metazoa > Chordata > Mammalia > Carnivora > Mustelidae > Mustela > Mustela nivalis. The sequence goes on from NC_139021.1 coordinate 73,181,877, forward strand.
GTTACGTTCGGGGCAACGGCTACGGCAGTGGAGAAGTAAGAAGAGAAACAACGTCCGGCGCTTCCGCCTTCGCTTAGGAGGAGGAGGAGCTGGTAGGGAAAGGAAAGTGATTCGCCCTGGGCCTGAACTGGACAGAGTCGGGCTGGTGGGGGGTCTGGGCTATGAGCCTTTGAGGGTCGCTTGGGACGCGGAGCGAGACACGAGAGCCGAGAGGTATGTCTCAGCCGCCGCCGCCGCCGCCGCTGCCGCCTCCACCTCCTCCCCCTGAGGCTCCGCAGACTCCGCCGTCCCTGGCGGCGGCGGCTCCTCCGGGGGGGCTCTCGAAACGGAGAGACCGGAGAATCCTCTCCGGGAGCTGCCCGGATCCGAAGTGCCAGGCGCGTCTGTTCTTCCCGGCCTCCGGTTCTGTCAGCATCGAGTGTACCGAGTGCGGACAGCGGCACGAGCAGCAACAGCTGCTGGGGGTGGAGGAGGTGACCGACCCGGACGTAGTGCTACACAACCTGCTGCGGAACGCGCTGCTCGGGGTGACAGGGGCACCCAAGAAGAACACGGAACTGGTAAAGGTGATGGGCCTTTCTAACTACCACTGCAAATTGTTGTCGCCCATATTAGCTCGCTATGGAATGGATAAACAGACAGGCAGGGCTAAGCTTCTCCGGGACATGAACCAGGGTGAACTGTTCGATTGCGCTTTACTCGGTGACCGCGCCTTCCTCATCGAACCTGAGCACGTTAACACGGTGGGCTACGGCAAGGACCGCTCCGGAAGCCTCCTATATTTGCATGACACTCTGGAGGACATCAAGCGGGCCAATAAAAGCCAGGAATGCCTCATTCCAGTTCACGTGGATGGGGATGGACACTGCTTGGTGCATGCTGTGTCCCGGGCTCTAGTAGGCCGGGAGCTCTTCTGGCACGCCTTGAGAGAGAATCTTAAACAACACTTTCAGCAGCACCTGGCCCAGTATCAAGCCCTGTTCCATGACTTCATTGATGCCGCTGAATGGGAGGACATTATCAATGAGTGTGACCCTCTGTTTGTACCACCTGAAGGTGTTCCCTTAGGCTTGAGGAACATCCACATATTTGGCCTTGCCAATGTATTACATCGCCCTATTATTCTGCTAGATTCTCTCAGTGGCATGAGAAGCTCTGGTGATTATTCAGCCACCTTTCTGCCTGGGCTCATCCCTGCAGAGAAGTGCACAGGGAGAGATGGTCATTTGAACAAACCAATCTGTATTGCATGGAGTAGCTCTGGTAGAAACCATTATATCCCCTTGGTAGGCATAAAAGGGGCTGCTTTGCCCAAATTGCCTATGAATTTGCTGCCTAAAGCTTGGGGTGTGCCTCAGGACCTTATTAAAAAGTACATTAAACTTGAGGAAGATGGTGGTTGTGTTATTGGAGGAGACAGAAGTTTGCAGGATAAGTATTTGCTTAGGCTTGTTGCTGCTATGGAAGAAGTCTTTATGGACAAACATGGTATCCATCCTAGTTTGGTTGCTGATGTCCATCAGTATTTCTACAGGAGGACTGGGGTGATAGGAGTTCAGCCTGAAGAAGTCACAGCAGCTGCTAAAAAAGCAGTAATGGATAATCGCCTTCACAAATGTTTGCTCTGTGGTGCCCTTTCTGAACTTCATGTTCCTCCAGAGTGGTTGGCTCCAGGAGGGAAACTGTATAACCTGGCAAAAAGTACTCATGGACAGCTGAGGCCTGACAAAAATTATAGCTTTCCCTTGAACAATTTAGTTTGCTCATATGATTCAGTGAAAGATGTTTTGGTACCAGACTATGGGTTGAGTAACCTGACAGCTTGTAATTGGTGCCATGGCACTTCTGTGCGAAGGGTCAGAGGAGATGGGTCTATTGTATATTTGGATGGGGACAGAACTAATTCTAGGTCCACTGGTGGCAAATGTGGTTGTGGATTCAAACATTTTTGGGATGGTAAAGAGTATGACAATCTACCAGAAGCTTTTCCTATTACTTTGGAATGGGGTGGAAGAGTGGTCAGAGAAACAGTATATTGGTTCCAGTATGAAAGTGATTCATCTTTGAATAGTAATGTTTATGATGTTGCAATGAAACTTGTTACCAAGCACTTTCCAGGTGAATTTGGGAGTGAAATCCTGGTTCAGAAAGTTGTCCATACTATATTGCATCAGACTGCCAAAAAGAATCCTGATGATTATACTCCTGTAAATATAGATGGTGCTCATGCCCAAAGAGTCGGAGATGTACAAGGACAAGAGTCGGAGTCTCAGCTCCCAACTAAAATTATTCTTACTGGACAGAAAACGAAAACTTTGCACAAGGAGGAGTTAAACATGAGTAAAACTGAAAGAACTATTCAACAGAATATTACGGAACAGGCTGCTGTAATGCAGAAACGGAAAACAGAGAAGTTAAAACAAGAACAAAAAGGTCAGCCCAGGACTGTTTCTCCTAGTACCATTCGTGATGGTCCATCCTCTGCACCTGCTACCCCTACCAAGGCTCCCTATTCACCAACGACTTCTAAGGAGAAAAAGATCCGAATAACAACTAATGATGGACGACAGTCCATGGTTACACTTAAGTCTTCAACAACCTTTTTTGAACTTCAAGAAAGCATAGCCAGAGAATTTAACATTCCTCCCTATTTACAGTGTATTCGCTATGGCTTTCCTCCTAAAGAGTTAATGCCACCCCAGGCAGGAATGGAAAAGGAGCCAGTTCCTTTGCAGCATGGTGACAGAATTACAATAGAGATTCTAAAAAGTAAAGCAGAAGGTGGTCAGTCTGCTGCAGCACACTCAGCCCACACTGTGAGACAAGAAGAGATTGCCGTTACTGGTAAACTATCTAAGGAACTTCAGGAGCAAGCTGACAAGGAAATGTACTCCTTGTGTCTTTTAGCAACATTAATGGGTAAGATCATTTTAACCTAGATAGTTATTTCTTAATTGTGAATATAATGCATTGAGTTTTTCTCTTGTCTTTGTGGGAAAAAAAATTTAGTCATCAATTGATTATATATAAAGTTTAGGAGGAGATTATTTTCTTCAGTTTTGTTTTGTTTTGTTTTTTTAACAGATAATGGATATATGTTAGCATGATTCTCTACTGATTAAATATTTAGGACAACTATAACTTAAGAAAGTGAAAGTAGTCCCTTAACTGTCACCAGATTATTTCAATATAATTTATTGTTGTGATTTTTTTTTTATAGCCTTATAATGCCTCTGTTTAAAACCTTTAAAAATATTCCCTCCCCTCCCCGGGCTCTATTGAGCTTGCCCACTTTGTCCCTTTTCATTTATTTTTAAAATTTTCTTTTCCTGCATGTCATGTGATTTCAGGACTTCCTGTTTGATGAATTGCAGTTTCTGGTGTTTATATTCTCACTGCACTCCCACCTAATAGTCTCTGCCCTCCATTTCCTGCTCTTCCTTTTCCAGTTCATCACATTTTTATTTGTATGTTAGGATTTGTGTTTAAGTAATTCCTATGCTTACTGACTCTATGCCATCGATTGTAATGAGCTATTATAAACTCATGAGAAATAAAACAGAGGTAGATGTTAATGGGGTTGCTTAAGAAGTGTTTCTTTTTAATAATTCAGCATAAATTAAAAATATCAACCAAATATGTAAATTACATGATGATTTTAGATAATTTGGGATGTGCTCCAACAGTGCACTTTTAACGTGTTTATTTGCTTAATCTTTGTTTTTAAAATCACTCTTAATATGCTTTTACTAAGGCTTAAAGTAGAATTAAAATTTATATTACATATTAGAAGAGCCTTATTTTTGCTGAGATTAGAGCTTTTAACTGGAAAAGTGATCTGGGTTTGATTCTGTTTTCTAAGAGTAGTAAATATCAGTGAATTGGGCCTTGACCTACGAAAATGAAGATTATTTATTCCTGGCTTGTTAAATTTGTGGGCCTAGAAGTTAATAGGCAATCTAAAAGCTCTGTACACATTTATAACTTGATACTGATATTGCTGATTTTATTTTGGCAGACATAGCCATAGAATTGAGGGATATGTCAAGAAATGTATTAGGCACTGTATATTTCTCTCTCTCAGTTTCTGGTTTCTTAGACACTTCATGAAATAGAGGAAAGATCGTGTGATCTTTGGAGTCAGAAAGACCTAGAATTTAAATCTTGGCTCCACTACTTACTAACTTGGTGGTTCAGGCAAGCTGCTTAACTCCCCAAGACTTTAGTTGCCTCTTCTGTACAAAATACCCTTTGTAGTTGGTACCAGGGCAACACTAAAATACTCCTAGAACTCTGAAAATTAAATAACATCATTAGAGAATGGCTAAAATTAGGTATATGCAGAAGGTACTTTAAAAACTGGCGCTCTCCCAGGTGAAAAACAGGAAAGAGAAGGTCTTCCGCAATAAAAGGCGAACTGTTGAGGATGTAGCTCATCTCTTATCTAACCTTGGATGCTCGGTACCTAGTAGAGTGCCCAGCAAATTGTAGGCACTTTGAAATGTTTTTGATTGGATTAAATAGATGACATTAACATGTTTAAAGAAAGGCTATGTCAGCAGAAATGGAATGGATGGTCAGCATTGAACATTGAAAAAGAACTGAAAAGCAGAATTTGGCACTGTTTACACACTGCTGTACAAAGGGAAAAGATACATCATCTGGGGTTCATGAAAATTCTGGTAACTAGAAAGGTAATCTCTAAGGGTGGGAATATTTCATCAGTCCTCACCATGGCCTGGCTGAAAGAACTGTATCATTCAGTGATTCTTTATTCATCAAGTATCTATTCTAAGCACTCATTTAACTTCCTGATAAAAGTATTGAGGGACAGGTGAGAGTGCAGATAAAGATTATGTTCACTTAGAAGGCTATGTTCTCCATTGTAGATAAATAAATTGGCAAGAGCGAGACTATGATCAGTACTTTAAAGTCTGATCAGTATAGTAATATATTTTGTAATGAAAATCAGTAAAATATAGTTCTGGTTTATAATTACTCACTTTTTGAGTTTAGGTTGAGGTTTCTGGACCTGAATATCTGAATACTAGACTTTGGACTGCAATGAGTTCAACAAGATAATGTCTTCTTGTTATTATCTCTTCCCTCTTTACCTCCAACATTTATGTTGCTGCCACTCTAAACCCATACATCTGTTTAAATCTATTCCCAACAAAATTTGAGCGTAAAGAGTGTTTTATTAATTTCATGCTGTAGCACTTGAGAGATTTTCTGCTATAAAATAGTAAGAGAGTACCTGGCCTGCGTTAGTAACCTCTGTAAACATTCATTTTTTTTTAACCTTCTGATTTTCTATAACTATTTGAATTATGTAGAAAATAATCTTTTTTTTTTTTTTTTTTTTTTTAATTTAGAGAAAGCACAAGTGGGGGTGGAGGGCCAGAGGGAGAGGGAGAAAGAATCCCAAGCAGGCTCCATGCCCAGGACAGAACCCGATGCAGACTCAGTCCCATGACCCCAAGACTGTGACCCGAACCTAAATAAAGAGTGGGATGCCCAATCGCCTGAGCCAACCAGGCACCCCTAGAAGATATTCTAATAAAAAGTGATGTGGTGGTAAAATGTCCATTTGGGGATATATGTGTGTATATACATATATATGCTTGTGTATTTGTGTGTATACACACACACACACAAACACATGCACACATATACAACCTTTTGTAAAGAGTGCTGGAGAACTAAGTTTAGTTTGGAGAGGGCTGGAAAAAGGAAAATGACAGGGCTTATTTAGAAGATGGCAAATTCAAAATGCAGAAATTACTTTGTGAATTACCAAAATTTGAGCGTAAAGAGTGTTTTATTAATTTCATACTGTAGCACTTGAGAGATTTTCTGCTATAAAATGAGCTAAGCTGCTGATATGTTAGTGTAGGGCCTGGCACTTATTAGATGTCAAATAAATTGTTGAATGAATGAATGAATGAATGCAGAGCTAGAGATTGTGCTGGAGATACAAAGATGAATGCGACATAGATCTTGCCCTCCAGAAACTTACCTGCAGGATCTCAACTGAGGGCATTGTAATTATTATTTATTTGTATCAACAAATGCATCAGTCCTTTGCTCAGTATGAACCATTCATGAAACTAGTCACTTTGAATATATCATGGTAGTTTAAAATGAAATAATGTTCTACCTGTAATATTTCACATTTTAATCTACTTTATGCAGACTATTGAGCAATTTTTGCAGAAAAATATGAATATTTTTAAATATTCAAAGAATTCAAACATATATGAAGTAAAATATGATCATTGTCTTTAACATTTTTATTTCCTAGAGAAAATTGTACTCTGTGTGTGTGTGTGTGTGTGTAAACATTTACATTCATCTTCATTATTTATATGTGAGTGACTTTGGCATTACAAAATATCTTATTAAATTTTCTCGTAGATTTTTTTTTTTTTTAAAGATTTTATTTGTTTATTTGACAGACAGAGATCACAAGTAGGTAGAGAGGCAGGCAGAGACAGAGAGGGGGGAAGCAGGTTCCCTGCAGAGCGGAAAGCCCAATTCGGGGCTTGATCCCAGGACCCTGGGATTATGACCTGAGCCAAAGGCAGAGGCTTTAACCCACCGAGCCACCCAGGTACCCCATTGTAGACCGTTTTTAGGTGGATTCTCTTTGTGGTAGGCATGATATATCATTGATCATAAGTACTAAGCTAGTTTCTTTTTTCTTAGTAGTGTATTCCACTAAGTTTCGAGTTAATATTCTTTTTCCAAAGATAAAGACAAATTTGTGAAAAAGAGTCTGTCAGCTTGGCGTTGTTTTAACAGAATTGAATTGCTTGTGATATTTACCCCACTTCACTATAAGGTTAGTAGCCTTTCAGGAGTTGAGAAACTTGTTTGATTTTTATATATCATTTATCTTCCTGAAAAATGCATATAGATATATCTTAAGATAAATGTATGTTACACATGAATTTATACTATCATACTTTGGTGCTCGCTTCAGCAGCACATATACTATACTATCATATAGTATAAACATTGATTCTATTCCTTTTTGTACTCAACTACTTTGGCACCTTTTATTTTTCTTAATATAATCTAGTAATTGAAAAAATATGAAGAAATATGAATATTTTAAAATATGAATATTTTTAAATATTCAAAGAATTCAAACATATATGAAGTAAAATATGATCATTGTCTTTAACATTTTTATTTCCTAGAGAAAATTGTACTCTGTGTGTGTGTGTGTGTGTGTGTGTGTAAACATTTACATACAGGTTTGCGTGCCTGTATATGTATGATGTATGCATCTTTTAATGCTAACGATGACACTAAAAGTTGTATGGGTTGGTTACACTTCAGGGACTCAGTCTAAGGAGAGGAACAGCCATGCCTTTCTTAGAAATGGTTTTGACTGTTGATAAGGCAGATACATTTTTAGATGGGAGGATCTGCAGGAAGGGTGGAGATATGGCAACAATTCTTTCACCTAACCAATAGCTTTAGGATTATTTCTAGTAGAAATAGTCCCATGTCTGTACTTTAAATTTACATTTTGGCCAGTTTATTTTATGGTCATAGATACTTGAGTTCAGAGTTAATTTTAGGTATTTTGGGGGGAGAGTCTTTAAAAATGTATTTCTTCTTTCTTTTTTAAGTTTATTTATTTAGTACTCTCTACCAACCAACTCTGGGTTCAAACTCACAACCAAGAGTTGCAGTGCTTTTTCAGCTGAGCCAGCCAGATGCCCCTAAAAAGATATTTCATTTCATTACTCAGCCATAGAAAAAGAATGAGATCTTGCCATTTGTGAAATCATGGATGGACCTACAGGGTATTATGCTTAGTAAAATAAGTCAGACAAAAAAAAAATACCATATGATTTTATTTATATGTGGAATCTAAAAAACAAAAAAGAAACAGACCCATAAATTCAGAAAACAAACTGATGGTCCTGGGGTTGGGAGGAGTGAGCAGAATGGATGAAGAGGAGTGGGAGGTACAGCTTCCAGTTATGGAATGAATGTCATGGGAATGAAAGGTACAGTATAGGGAATATAGTCAATGGTATTGTAGTAGTGTTGTATGGTGACAGATGGAGCTACACTTGTGTGCATAGCATAATCTATAGAGTTGTCAAATCGCTCGCTGTTGTACACCTGAAACTAATGTAATGTCTGTCAATTATACCTCACTAAAAACATCTTTATTTCATATAGGTGTTAGATTTTAAAATTTGCTCACTTCATAAATTTCAAAGTAAAAACTTCAAATTGGCTTTTTAAAAATTCACTAAGAAATTTGGAATGATGAGCTTTTAAGCCCACTTTAACACCATGGTTTTATTAGTAGTAGTAAAAGCTAGAAAAATGTGATATTTTTTTTTCTTTTTAATTTTTAACTTTTTATAAACATATATTTTTATCCCCAGGGGTACAGGACTGTGAATCACCAGGTTTACACACTTCACAGCACTCACCAAAGCACATACCCTCCCCAATGTCCATAATCCCACCCCCTTCTCCCAAACCCCCTCCCCGCAGCAACCCTCAGTTTGTTTTGTGAGATTAAGAGTCACTTATGGTTTGTCTCCCTCCCAATCCCATCCTGTTTCATTTATTCTTCTCCTACCCACTTAAGCCCCCATGTTGAATCACCACTTCCTCATATCAGGGAGATCATATGATAATTGTCTTTCTCTGCTTGACTTATTTCGCTAAGCATGATATGCTCTAGTTCCATCCATGTTGTCACAAATGGCAAGATTTCATTTCTTTTGATGGCTGCATAGTATTCCATTGTGTATATACCACATCTTCTTGATCCATTCATCTATGGATGGACATCTAAAGGATTAGTGTCCAAAATCTATAAAGAACTTAGCAAATTCAACACCCAAATGTGACATTTTAAAAAGTGTTTCACTTTAACATACTTTTTGAAAGTTAAAAATTACCTCTTCAAGAGGAAACAAGTCAGATAAAGCGTAAGAAAAACCATCTGTAATACTACTGCCATTTATAACTACTATTTAGGTAGGAGAACTAAAGATTTTCAGGAGGAAGGATTTGAGGAAGATGAAATGTGAACAGAGGTTATTGATGATGGTGGTATATACTTTCTACATTTATATCTATACACAGTGTGTTGGATATAAATACTTTATTGTTTACTGTGAAGAAACAGATGAATTATAAAGTAAAATTAATTGGGGACTAACAAAAATATGAGTTAATATAATATTTGCTACATGCTTTACCAAGATATTCCTGTTCTCTTTGAGTTTGCTTTCTAATGGAATGGTAGAAAATAATTCTTTCCTTTTTTTTGGTAAGGTCTACTCTTTTAGTAACTTTCAAATATACAATATAGTATTACTAACTATAGTTAATATGTACATGGTGTATATTACATCCTCATAACATTTGATAAACTGGAAACTTGTAACTGAAAGTCTTCCCTTTCATTTTTTTTAAGATTTTATTTATTTATTTGACAGAGATCACTAGTAGGCAAAGAGGCAGGCAGAGAGAGGGGGAGGAAGCAGGTTCCCTGCTGAGCAGAGAGCCCGATGCGATGCAGGGCTTGATCCCAGTACCCTGAGATCATGACTTGAGCCGAAGGCAGAGACTTTAACCCACTGAGCCACCTAGGCGCCCTTCCCTTTCATTTTTGCTGTCATTTTTTTTTTATTAGAATCATGAAGAGGTATAGATGGTTCCATTAGTTGTATTTTATTCATATTAATACTGAAGAACAGTTACCATTGTGCAGCTTCTTTTAAGTTTTTCTGAACTTCTTTTAGGCGCTGTTAAAAGGAAAAAACCTCATTTATGCTGTTCATTCATTTAGATTCTTTCAGTGCATGTTGAGAGCGGTGTTCTATCTAGCACTGTGTCAGGCCCTGGGAATAGAGGTCACATAGACCACTGACCTTTTCCTGACTTCAAGAAGCCAGTCTAGAAGGGGAAGCAGAAAAGCACAGTAAATTAATCTGCAGGGCAGTGAGGGCTGTGGTGCTCATCTCCTGTATAGGAGTAGCAAGGCAGTTGTCTACTTACCTGCCTCTCTGAAGAATCCAAGAGGAAGTGACACCTGAATTGAGTTTTAAAGAATATATAGCAATTATTGACCTTTGGGAACCAGACCAGTTTGGTGGTGTTGCTTTGTAAAAGTGAAGTTACGGTGCAGTGAGAGATGTGAAATAGGAGAGAATGCAAGGATGACTCTTTGAGTGCCTTTATCTGCCATGAAAAAGGAACTTGCACTTTATGGTATGGTTTTGGGGAACCATTAAAGGTATAACTCAGAAGGAGGAGATATTTAAGGAGAACAGGATTGGAGAGAAAGCTAGTTAGGAGCTGATGGCGGTATTGCAGGCAGGAGACAGGCCTGAACCAGGTAATTATAGACCTGATGAGGGCAAATGCAATGGAGAGCAGTATGGCGCTGATTGGGCACTTGTGCAGAGTGTAACAATTCCTGCTTCCTGATCTCTAATCTCTTTTTTTTGGTTCTGTTACCAACAAACATGACTTAGTGGAAGTATTTGTATACCAAAGGAAATAATTTGTCTATTTTTTTCCCCCACCAGTTGTTGATACCATGGATTTCTTTTTCTTTCTTTCCTTTTTTTTTTTTTTTTTTTAAGTTAATGTATAATGTATTACTTGTTTCAGGGCTGTAGGTCTGTGAATCATCAGTCATACACAATTCACAGCACTCACCATAACACATACCCTCCCCAATATCCATCACCCAGCCACCCTATCTCTCCCACCCCACCCCTCCAGCAACCCTCAATTTGTTTCCTGAGATTAAGAGTCTCTTAGGGTTTATCTTTCTCCCTGGTCCCATCTTTTTTCATTTTTCCCTCCCTTCCCCCATGACTCCCCACCTTGCCTCTCAAATTCTTCATGTCAGTGAGATCATATAGTAATTGTCTTTCTCTGATTGACTTATTTCACTTAGCATAATAGCCTCTAGTTCCATCCACTTAATTGCAGATGGCAAGATTTTGTTTTTTGATGGCTGCACAGTATTCCATTATGTGCGTGCGTGTGTGTGTGTGTGTGTGTGTGTGTGTGTATCCCACATCTTCTTTACATGCCATGTGTTTCTGTAAGAAAAAACTGGATAGTTCTGTCATATATGTTGTAACACAATTTGACCTCTGGTAAAGGTTTAGTATCAGTGGAAAGGGATGGCTTAAGCTTTGGATTCAAGCCCTGTCTCTACCACTTACAAGCTGTTCGATCTTGGGAAAATTGCTTAGTTTGTTTCCTTTTCTGTAAAATAGAACTTCATTGTGATGAAAAACTAAACTATGTAAAGTGCCTGCTCAAAGCTGGGTAGATAATAGAGGTTTCAATTTACTTATCCTTCCCTTAAAGCAACAGAGCATGCATACTCAAAGAGGCCACATACTGCTTTTGAAGGGGGATGAAGTTCTTGAGAGAGGGTAAACAAAATCTTTATTTAATGAGTAAAACTCTGATATACTGTAGTACATAAATAGATAAACAGTATATCTGTCTCTCTGTAGTACTCAAGTGCCATGGAGGAGGCTGCTCAGCAAAATGTTTTAAAGGGATCTTTAGGAATAATTTTTTTAAAAGGATCCTTAGAGGGATAGAATGAAAACAAGGTTGATACACTCCAGCAGAGTTCTACTTTAAGAAGTTCTGCCTGCTTAAATAAGGAGTAGTAAGATAGGAAATGTCATTTTTTTAACTAGTATTTAATGGTGGTCAGTTCGGGAGAATTCACTATTTTGAGACCTATTCAGACTTTTACCAAAAAAAATTTAAGTGCTACCAAATAATTTTTTTAAAGCTTTTATTTATTTATTTGACAGAGAGAGACAAGCAGGGGGAGTAGCAGGCAGAGGAAGAGGGAGAAGCCAACTCCTTGATGACCAAGGAGCCCAATGAGGGACTTGATCTCAGGACCCCAGGATCATGACCTGAGCTAAAGGCAGAGGTTTAACCAACTGAGCCACCCAGGCGCTCCACTACTATATAATTTTTATGTGTTTTCCAAATAAATATTCTGAGCCCGCATCGGGCTCTCTGCTCAGCGGGAAGCCTGCTTCCTCCTCTCTCTCTCTGCCTGCCTCTCTGCCTACTTGTGATCTCTGTCTGTCAAATAAATAAATAAAATCTTTAAAAAAAAAAAGAAGTAGTTATCCATATGAAATGTAATCATAAGTCCAACAGTCAGAACTTACACTGCAAGTTGTTAACATTTTATATTTGGAGGCTTTACTAATATTCAAAATTTAAAATCAAATTCATATGTCCACCCTTAAATTTAGCCATATTCCAGTGATACTGTATCATTAGTGAATGAAGTGTTTATGTTTAAGTAAATGTTCTAGTTAACTGAAACTTTAAGGGCCAAGGCTTTTAAAATTTGCAAACTTTAAACTGATGTATTGAGTACTCTAAACTTTAGCCAACTGCCATGCAAATTTGTATTCCTGTTTATAAATGTGGGAAGGGGTTAGAGCTCTGAGAGATTGCATGTATATAATGATTGAGCCACATCATTAGTAACCTTCATTCAAATGTGAGATCCAGTAAAATTTTCTAGTATGAAAAATAAAAATTGATCTTTCTTTGTTAAGATTAACTAACAAAAAGTCCTGACTGCAAATATAGTATTATCATTATCAGATTAGAAAATAATGAAAGTATAAAGAAACAAAAACAATCATTCCACAAACCAAAAGTAATTTTTAAAAAAATCATTTATTGGGGCACCTGGGTGGCTCTGTCCATTAAGCATCTGCCTTCAGCTCAGGTCATGATCCTGGGGTCCTGTGACTGAGCCCCGCATTGGGCTCCCTGCTCAGTTGGGAGCTTGCTTCTTCCTCTTCCTCTGCCTGCCATTCTCCCTGCTTGTGCTCTCTCTGTTAAAAAGATAAATAAATAGATAATAAAAAAAAATTCGTTTGGGGGAGAGAAAGAGAATCCCCAGCAGGCATCATGCTGAGCTGAGTGTGGAGCCTGATGCAGGGCTTGACCCCACAATGCCATAACTTGAACCAAAACCAAGAGTCTGATGCTTAACCAACTGTGCCACCCAGCACCCTCAAAATTAACTAATTTTTATGTTCTTCTTTTCTTCACTAATTTTTTTGAACAGTGACTATCGGTCTTTTTATTTGAAACTTCTTATTGAAATAGTCACTGCCAAGGATGTTCTTAAAAAAATTTTTTGTGAAATGGTCATTTGCTTGTGGACATTTTGTAGACTTCTAAAGGTTATTCTGAATCTCTTCAACAAGGCATTTTCCCCCTAAATTTCTTTTTAAGAAAGTCAACTTTGGAATAACACAATACAACATTAATTACTTATCTTTAGTCTACCTATTTACTTTTCTCCCTAGACCCTTTCATCTATTTTTTATTTGGTTGAAACAAATAGAGAATACACATTTCTGTGTTCTACTTGTTAAAAATAAGTATCTTTCAATAACCTTCTTTGTTCCTCTAGTTCAAGGTTATGAACTACTTTCCTTTGACTTGGTGTCTTCAGATATATTTTGTTTAATATGCCCAGTATTGACTCATGTAGTTTTAAAGACATTTTTTAATTAGTTCCTACACTTAAAAATTGGGAGACTTCACATGAAAAACTGAGGTTTCTGGCTTCTGAAAAGCCATATGGTCTTAAAATATTGGGCCTATACTCTTCATGACAGCACTTGGTAGTGGCTACCACCTTTGATGGGCCATGGATTTTCTAGTTTGTCACAGTCTCATCACTCTGTATCATCTCTTTATATTACACCAAGCACTGTCACTCATTTAGATCTGCTCTGCAATCTCTATTTGAGGTTAATCATTAAGCAACCTTGGGTTGAACTCTTTTGTTTGTTGCTAATACTATATCTGTTTTTATTTTACAGGAGAAGATGTGTGGTCTTATGCAAAGGGGCTTCCTCACATGTTCCAGCAGGGTGGAGTATTCTACAATATTATGAAGAAAACCATGGGTATAGTTAATATCTGATTTTATTCTTAGATAATATCTCCACTTAGGCTGTTGTAAGATTAAGAAGGTCAGATATTCTAAAGCTATTTCCAACAGCAGTTTTTTGTATATGTTCTTCTTCAGCAGTTCTTCTTTGCCTAGTCAAAACAGATTTTTCTGAAATCATCAGCTGTTTTTTCTGCTATAATATTACTAAAAAGTCTCCTATTACTTTCTTGCTGCTATTTTCTCATTAAATTCTGTATACAGTTCTTAATAACTAAAGATAGAATTTGAAATTAGAAACAGATTTGGTTATAATAGTAGTGACTATACCAGAACCAGAAAGTACAGTACTTTTGTTGTTGTTGTTGTGTTTTGGCTGTTATTATATACCTCAGTGTTTTATGGATTTTAAGAAATTGCTCATTTTATATCTAACTTCTTTCCACATTGTGTATGCATTGTTTATAAAGATATGTGAAAGTATACAACTGTATCTTCAGTTTTATGGTCTTAAGAGAATGATGAGCAGTGTGTGTGTTTACCTCAAATGTTTTTTCAGAGTTGATGTGAATGATTTGGCCCCAGACTTTATCACTCTAGCTTTTCTCATTTTTTCACCTACCTAACCTCTGTATACATTAACTGCATAATCACTATTTATGGTTTGTATCTCTTACACACCTTTTTTTTCTTTCTTCAAAAAAACCAACCAACTTTGCTGTTGTAGAAATGTTCAAACATACATAAAAGTAGCAGAATAATATAATGAACCCCTATTTACCCACTCAGCTTCAAAAATTATCAATCCTTCTATTCCCCTCACTGGACTATTTTAAAATAAATCCCAGATATAATATAATTTCATCTGTAAGAATTTCAGTGTGTATCTCTAAAAGTAAGAACTTTAAAAAAAACCTATAATGTGATTATCACATATGAAAAATATGAAAAATAATTTTTAAAACATCACCAAATACCCAGTCAGTGTTTTAATTACTTGATTTTTGATTGTCTCAAAAAAAATTTTTGTTTTCTTTCAGTTTATTTGAATCAGGGACCAAAGAATGACTGGCTGACTGGTTTCCTTCCTTTCTTCCTTGATCTTACCTTATCCTCCCTTCTTCCCTCCCTTCCTCCCTTCCTTCCTGTCTACCTTCCTCCCTCCCTAAGACAGGATTCTTAAAGCATAATTTGCATACAGTAAAATTCACCTTTTGTAGATACAAAGATATGTGAATATTGACAAACATATATGGCCATGTAGCTACCACCACAATCAAGATATAGAGTATTGCCATCGTTCCAAAAAGTTGCCCTGTGCCTCTTTCTAAGTAATCCCTTACTCCTACCCCTAGGCCTTGACTTGACAACCACTGATTTTTTTTTGTCTCTTTATGTTTTTGCCTTTTCTATATCACCATATAAATGGATGAATATAACCTTTTGTGTCTGGCTTCTTGGATTTAGCACAGGGGTTGGCAAACTACTTCTCCAGGTACCATATCAGGCCTGTATATATAATGTTGTTGTTACATATAAATTTTATATATATATATATATATATATATAGTAAGAAATTGCTACCTGTATATATAAAGTTTTCTCAGAAAACAGCAAAAAAACCACCAAAAAACAAACAACCCCAAAATTACAGACACACTCATGTTTACCTAGCTATTTTCATACTACAATGGCAGAATTGAATAGTTGTGGCAGAAACTATATGGTCTGAAAACCTAAAGTATTTACTGTATTGCTCCATTACAGGAAAAAAATTGCCAATTTCTGTTCTACCTTACTGCTTTTGAGATTCGTCTGTCTGGTTGCTTATATTAGTTTATTTTCTCATATAGCTGAGTCGTATTCCATTGTGTGGAATATTTTTGAAAATATTCATATTTTTCATAGCATATTTTTGAAAATCTATAACTGATTGAAGGACATTCGGGTGATTTTCAGTTTTGAGTTCCTATGTATAAGGCCACTGTAAACATTTGTGTATAGGTCTTTGTGTGTGGACATATGTTTCACTTTCCTTTTGTAAACACCTAGGAGTGGGATTGCTGAGTCAGATGGTAAGTCATATGGTAAGATACATGCTTATCTTTATAAGAAACTTCGAAACCATTTTCCAAAGTAGCTGGACTCTTTTATATTCCTTATTACTGTGTTGGAGTTCCAGTTTCTCTCTTCCTTATCAGTACTTGGTAGTATCAGTTTTTGTTTTAAGACTATTTTATTAGGTGGTTTTAATTTGCATTTCCCTAATATCTAATGATGTTGAGCATCTGCTCATGTGCTTATTTGCTTCCTCCTTCTTTTGCTCATTTTTAAATTGGTTTGAATCTTCTTTTTAGTTGAGTTTTGAGAGTTCTTTATATATTCTGACACACATCATTTATCAGGTAAGTGTTTTGCAAATATTTTCTCCCAGTTTGTAGTTTGGCTTTTCATTCTTTTAACAGTATCTTCTGAAGATCAGAGATTTCTAATTTTGATAACTTATTAACAGTTTTTTCCTTTTATACTTTTTGTGTCCTGTCCAAAAAAATCTTTGCCCAGTCAAAGGTGACAAAATTTTCTTCTGTGTTTTCTTCTATCAGTTTTATAGCTTTAGGTTTTATATTAGGCTTATGATCTATTTCAAGTTGATTTTTTTAATATGTTGCAAGGTATGAGTTGAGGTTCATTTTTTAATGTTATGGATATCCAATTGTCCCAGCACTGTTTATTCATCAAAAATCAGTTGACCAGGGGCGCCTGGGTGGCTCAGTGGGTTAAGCCGCTGCCTTCGGCTCGGGTCATGATCTCAGGGTCCTGGGATCGAGTCCCGCATCAGGCTCTCTGCTCAGCAGGGAGCCTGTTTCCTCCTGTCTCTCTCTCTATCTGCCTCTCTGCCTACTTGTGATCTCTCTCTGTTAAATAAATAAATAAAATCTTAAAAAAAAAAAATCAGTTGACCATGGATCATACAGTTGAAAAGGATGAAGTATATGGGAAATATAGCATCATTAAAATTATTTTAAAAAATCAATTGACTGTATATGTGTGGATCTATTTTTAGAGATTGTTTTCTGATTTGTTGATGTATGTCTCTCCTTTCACCAATAACTTGTCTTGATGAAAGTATCCATATAGTAATTCTTGATATCAGTTATTATGAGTCTTCCATCTATTCTTTTCTATTTTTTAAAGTTTTTATTTAAATTCCAGTTAGTTAACATATAGTGGATGTAATATTAGTTTCAGGTATGCATTATAGTGATTCCACACTTCCATGCAATGCTTGGTGCTCATCTCAAGTGCACTCCTTAATCCCCATCACCTGTCTGACTCATTCCCCCACCTACCTCCCTTCTGGTAGCCATTAGTTTACTCTCTACAGTTAAGGCTCTGTTTCTTGGTTTGCCTCTCTTGCTTTCCCCACCCTTTTTCTACCCTTTGCTCATTTGTTTTGTTTCTTAAATTCCACTTGAGTAAAATCAAATGGTATTCATTGTTTTTTACCTTACTTCGTTTAGCATAAAACTCTCTCTAGCTCTATCCATGTCAGTTGCAAACTTCTTTATTTATTCTTTTCCAAAAAAAATTTTTGGGATTCTAGGTGCTTTGCTTATTCATATAAATTTTAGAATCATCTTGACAGTTTCTGCAAAAAAGTCTGCTGGGATTTTTATTGTGATTTATGGACTCTGAGGATCAAATTGAAGATATTTTTACATCGAATCTTCTGATTCATGAAAATACTGTATTTCTCCATTTATTTAAGTGTTCTTCAATTTCTCTGATCAAAATTTTATAATTTTCAGCATATAGTTCTACATATCCTTTCTTAGAGTTATACCTAAATATTTCATGTTTTGGGAATGCTGTTGTAAAAGATGCTTTTTTAAAATTCCAATTTCTTGGGGTGCCTCAGTGGTGCAGTCAGTTAAGCATTGGACCCTTAGCTTTGGCTCAGGTTGTCAGTCAGTTCAGAGTAGTGAGATTGAGCCCCATGTTGGCCTCTGCACTCAGCGCCGAGTCTATTTAGTACTTTCTCTCCCTCTCTCTTTGCCCTTCCCCACCCCTGCTCTCTCTCTCTCTCTTGCTCTTTCTCTCTCTCAAATAAATAAATGTTTTTTTTTTTTTTTTTTAAATTCCAACTCCTTTTGTTCTTAGCTAGTATAGAAAATAAGATTGGTTTTTAGGGATGCCTGGGTGGCTCAATCCACTGGGTGTCTGCCTTCTGCTCGGGTCATGATCTCAAGACCCTGGGATTGAGGGCCGCATTGGGCTCCTTGGTCGGTGGGAATCCTGCTTCTCCCTCCACTTGCCTCTCTCTCTGCCTGCTGTTCCCTCCTTCTTGTGTTGTCTCTGACAAATAAATAAGTAAAACCTTTTAAAAAAAGAGAAGATTGGTTTTTAATTTTTTATTTTTTTTAGAAGATTTTATTCATTCATTTGAGAGAGCACAGAGAGAGGTCACAGAGTGAGAGGGAGAGGGAGAAGCCGACTTGCCACCGAGCAGAGAGCCTGATGTGGGGCTCAGTCCCCGGACCCTGAGACCATGACCCAAGCTGAATGCGGATACTCAACTAACAGCCACCCAGAGCCAAGACCTCATATCCTGTGACCTTTTTATATGCACATATTCTAGTAGCAGATTCTGTGGAATTGTCTATGTAGGTCAGCATGTCTTTTGCAAAGACAAGACAGTTTTATTTCTTCCTTTTTAGTCAGTATGCCTTGTATTTCTCTCACTTGCCTTATTACAGTGGCTATAAGTTTATTGCTGAATAGGTGTGGTGAGAGCAGACATCCTTGTCTTGTTCCTGAAAGCAATTCAGCCTGTAGGTTTTCCAGAAATGCCCTTTTATCAGGTTGAGGACATTCCATTCTGTTGATAGTGTACTGAGAGTTTATATTTTGAATGGATGTTGAATTTTATCAGGTGTTCTTTTCCTGCATCTGTTGAAATGATCTTACGGTTTTTCTGTTTAGTTTATTGTTAGGGTGAATTACACTGATTGATTCTTGGATGTTGAACCAACTTTGCATGTCTGGATTCAAATTCAGACATATTTTGTTGAGAGTTTTGCATCTGTGTTCATGGGACATAATGATATGTAGTTTTCTTAAAATGACTACTTAATCAGGATAATGTTGGCTTCATAAAATGGAGTTGGGAAGTGTTTGCTTCTCTTCTGTTTTCTGGTAGATTTGTAATACTTTGATACAGTAATTTCTTTCTTAATTCTCTGGTAGAATTCACCAGAGAAGCCATCTGTGCTTGGAGTTATCTTTGCTGGACAGTTTTTAGCTATGAATTTAATTCACTTAATAGAATCCTCTTAAGATTTGTGTCTTTTTTTTTTTTTTTCTGTAAGCTTTGTTAGTTTTGTATTTGTCTTTCAAGAAGTCTTTCTATTTCATCCAATTTTATTGGCTAAAATTGTTCATAATATTCCCTTGCTGTCCATTTAATATCTGAAAGGTCTGTAGCTCTTTCATTTCTGGTATGGGCAATTTGTGCCTCTCTTACTGAGCAATCCAGCTAATGGTTTATCAGTTTTACTGATCTTTTCAAAGAAACAGCATTTGTTTCACAGGTTTTCTGTGACTTCAGTTTCATTGATTTCTGCTTTTACATTTATTTTTTCCTTCTTTTTGCTTGCTTTGGGTTTAATTTGCCCTTTTCTTTATAGGTTCTTTATGTAGACGCTTAGATTCTTATTTATAAACTTCTGTGTTCTAATAAAGCATTTTAAGCTATAAGTTTCTCTCTGAGCATCCTCCCCTCTCTTATTTTGGCATCCCTTTCTTTTTACTTTCCATTTTAGCTTTATTCTACATCCTGAATTATATTGATATCAGTTAATGGTTTTATAAAAGTTAGTGTGACGATTGATTAATGACGCTCTCAGTAATTAGGGTAAATATGCACTTTCCTGCATTTCGTGCAACTGAATGAAGTTCCCTCCTTTGTTTTTTGTGGGGGAGGGGTACATGGTGGGTGGTTATGGGGATGACTCTTGATTATTTACTAAATAGTTAAATGTTTCTGGTTTCAGTTTTTTTTTAAATGTTAGCTCTAATGTTAAGACAGTTTAATGTGGAAAGAATTGTTTTTTCAACAAATGGTGCTGGGACAACTGGATATTTACATACAAAAGAATGAAGTTTTGACTTGTACCTCACACCAAATAAAAAATTAGCTCAAATTTATCCACCACCTAGATAGAGGAGTTACAACTAGAAAACTTTTAGAAAAAGACCATAGGCATAAAATTTCTTGACTTTGGATTTGGCAAAGCCTTCTTAGATATGACACCAAAAGTACAAGCAACAGAAGAGAAAAGTAGATAAGTAAGAAACAAACTTTTGTGCTGTAAAGGACACCATCATGAAAGTGAAAAGATGGACACCTGGGTGGCTCAGTTGGTTAACCGTCTGACTCTTGATTTCAGCTCAGGTCATGATCTCCAGGTTGTGAGATCAAGCCCCATGTTAGGCTCTACGCTGGACGAGGAGCCTGCTTAAGATTCTCTGTATCTCCTCTGCTCTCTCTCATGCTTTCTCTCTCTTAAAAAAAAAAAAAAAAAAAAAAAAAGTGAAAAGACAGCCCACAGAGTGAGGAAAATTTGCAAATTATGTATCTGATAATAGATTTGTATCTAAAATATAAAGAATTTGGGGCACCTTGGTGGCTCAGTTAGTTAAGTGTCTGTCTTTGGCTCTGGCCATGATCCCAGGGCATGATTCCAGGGGCCTGGGATTGAGCCCTGCATCAGGCTCCCTGCTCCTCCCTTGGAGGATATGCTTCTCCTCCCTCTGCTCCTCTCCCCTGCTGTGTACTCTCTTTTCCTCAAATAAATAAATACATACAGTGTTTAAAAATATATATAAAAATATATATAAAGAACTCATCAGTAAAATGCCAAATAACCTGATTTTAAAATGGGCAAGATATCTGAATAGATATTTCTCCAAAGAAAATATACAGCCATTAAGTACATAAACTGATGTTTAGATACTCAGCATTATTAACCATCAGAGAAATGTAAATCAAAACCATAATGACATAGTACCTCACATTCACTAGAATGGCTATAATCAAAAAGGCAGATAAGAACTGTTGGCAAGGAGATATAGAGATATTGGAACCCTCATACTGCTGGTAGGAATGTGAAATGGTACAGCCACTTGGGAAAACAGTCTGGCAGTTCCTCATATTTAACTGGTTACAACCCAGCAGTTCTACTCTTAGGTGTATACCCAAGAGAAATGAAACCTGTCCATGCAAAACTTGTACACAAATGGGTCATAATAGCATTATTCATAATAGTCAAGAGTGGAAACAACCCAAAATTTCCATCAACTGGTGATTGGATAAGTAAGATTTAGTATTTGGATACAATGAAGTATTATTTGGCAATAAAAAGGAATGAAGTATCGGTACATGCTATATCATGCATGAACCTTGAAAAATTACGCTACATGAGACAAACCAGTCACAATAGACCATGTATTATCCCATTTAAATGAAATGTCACAGAATAGGCTTACCTACAGAGACAGAGTAAATCAGTATTTCCTAGGGCTGGGAGTTAGGGTAAGGGGAGGAAATGAGAGTGACTACTAATGGGTTTGAGTTTCTTTTCAGGGTGATGAAAATGTTCTAAAAGTGTTTGGTGATGGTTCCACAATGCTGTGAATATACTGACAACCATTCAGTTGTACACTTAAAATGAGTTTTATGTGAATTATCTCTCGGTAGAACCATTAGAGTTTTTTCAAATGTTTCCTGTCTCAATTTAACCTTATTAGGGAGTGGTTTAGAGCTCTGAAGTAAGAACATCTGAGTTCCAATTTTGGTTCTACCACTACTCCCTCTGTGACTTCTAAGTTTTAGTGTCTTCATTAGTAAAGTGGGTATTATAATCTCAGGGTTGTTAGGATCAAATGAAATCATGTACATAAAGCAGTTAGCAAAGGGCCCGGTACCTATTAAGTAATTAGCTAATGTTTGTTATTATTAGAATTTCAGCTGTCATTTGCAGAATAATTAAAATTCTTTTGACTATAACAACCATTTGAAATGGGTCATTGTTAGAAAATTATTTTACTTTTCAAAATACAGTTGTTTCTAATATTTGTAGCAGGGTTTTATCTTTTTTTAAATTTCATTTTTTCAGGTAATCTCTATGCCTGATATAGGGCTCCTACTCTTGATCCTAAGGTCAAGAGTCCCATGTCCTCTAACTTAGCCAGCCAGGTGCCCCTTACCTCTTTTGTTTAGGACATATTCATGTGGCAAATCATTATTATCCTGTAGTCAAAGAATCACACTATATCACCCAAAACACATATACCCATGTCCTCCAATAATTGGAACATACTTCTCTTTTTACAAATCCACCCTAACAAACATATGGTTATATCTACATTAGAACAGAAATATTTCCCAATTTAACTAGACTATTAATATTCTTATTCCTTATATTTGGAAAGATATTTTAAAGTTCTTTTGCTTAAAATATAAGTTTCTTTGCAGGTTTTTATGTAGAGACAAATGCAGATGTAGATGACAAATTTGGTTAAAACTTGTATAGCTATCTTAATTTATAATGTTGAGTTTTGCTTGTGTTTGAACTTTATGAAAATGGAAATTGAAAATTATGCTATATATATTCTCTGTGATTTGCTGCTTTTATGCAACAGGTTTTCAGATTTATTCATGTTGATGGGTTCAACTGTCATTCATTTTCATTACTGCATAGTATTCTGTTTTATCATTTTAATATTATTCATCCATTGTTCTGATGCATTTCTGGGTGTGTTTTTGTTTTTGTTTTTTTTGATGTAAGGAAGAATGTAGCTCTAAATATTAGTATATATTTTTTGTGTGTAAATGTGTGATGGAACTTTTGATATGAGATACAGGAATTTTAATAACCTTGATTCTTAAAATTTAAGACTACATAAGTTACATAAAATGTAAATGATTATGCTTAAAGGGAGTACAGCCCATAAAGTATTTAATACATATTCAGAATATTTTTAATAATGTAAAAGGTTTAGAAACTATAGAAATCAGAAACATCACCTATGATTTTTAATTATTTGTCTCATACATACATGTTTTGGCCTGATTGTAATTACAGTACTTAGATTTGTTTCCTGCTACTCATGTGCATTTTATTATATATATGAGGCATCATAGGTTTCTTGTTTATATCAGTTCCTAATAGCTGCATATTACTTCCATCAGGTGGATAGACCATAATTTTCTTAGCCATTCTTTTCTTGTTGAAAGCTTACTTTGACTGTTTCCAGTGTTTCATTGTGAATGATACTGTGATATGTGGGACTATGATCCTTTCCAGGAATGACCAAAGGAAAGCATCACAATAGCAGTCTGGAAACAATTACAAAACTTTTTGATCTAATAGAGGAACTAAAACCATTGACTGCCTGATTTATATTAGGCAGTCTGTGTTATGCTTTGCATGTTTTCTCATTTAATACCAAATAATCAGTGAACCGAGTATACCTATCATTATACTTACCTGATTGTATTATAATGATCTGTTTGTACCTGTCTCCTAAGAATTACATTTTATTTGAATCTTCAGGGTCTATTTTAGTTCCTGACATATAGTGAGACTCAATAAGTGTCATCTGTTGAAGTGAATGTTTGAAAGTTTTGCTTAATATCTGGACTTAATCATTCAAAATTCTCTTCTTTGCTCCCTTTGTTTCTTGAACCAAGTTTTACTTTTCCGCATCTGCCTGGCAAAACCTTTGTCTATAATGCTTCTGAAGATAGACTAGAATTGTGTGTGGTTACTGCAGGACATTTCCCCATCGGTCCTGGTTTTGAAGATTAATAGTTAAAGAGGCTGTAAGTCAGGTTCAAGCAGAGGCTACTACAAGAAGTAGAGAATCAAGTCCCTCACATGGGCTATTTACAGATCTCTGAGGTAGGGGATTGGTAATAAGCCGATTCCAAGGCTATGGCCTGAAAAGGAACCATTGAGACCACATCTCTAATTTTAAATTTTGTCTGTCTCTTTTTGTCAGTTACCTATGCCAGAAACGTTCCAAGAGGAAATTCTGTTGGATTTTTATTAATGGATACTTACCACTGAAATGAATGTTTATTAAAAATTACTGTGTATTTCATTTGCAGTTCAGTTCTTTTCTCTGGTTATTTAGAATATTCGCAATGATACATTAGAACCACTCTGTAGCTTTTTTCAGGGGAGGAAGAACTACTCTTAATAACCTACAAAGTCAGGGGCACCTGGGTGGCTCAGAGAGTTAAACCTCTGCCTTCAGGGGCGCCTGGGTGGCTCAGTGGGTTAAAGCCTCTGCCTTCGGCTCGGGTTCATGATTCCAGAGTCCTGGGATCGAGCCCCACATTGGGCTCTCTGCTCAGAGGGGAGCCTGCTTCCTCACCTCTCTCTCTGCCCGCCTTTATCCCTACTTGTGGTACTCTGTCTGTCAAATAAATAAAATCTTAAAAAAAAAAAAAAAAATCTCTGCCTTCTGCTTCGGTCAAAATCTCAGGGTCCTGGGATTGAGCCCTGCATTGGGCTCTCTGCTCTGCAGGGAGCCTGCTTCCCCCTCTCTCTCTGCAAGCTGCTCCACCTACTTGTGATGTCTCTCTCTGTGTCAAATAAATAAATAAAAATCTAAAAAAAAAAAAAAAATAATAACCTACAAAGCTGGAGACTACCTAAATGCCCACTAAGCATTCTAGAGTTCACTCATTCTCCACCTCTGTATTTGTGTAGCACTAACAATTTCACTCATTTTTAACTAGTTTGCTTTTGCCTTTATATTTTGCCATAAACATAACCATTTGCACCATATATTATTAAGAGTTCTTTGCTTCATGGTTTCTATGCTGGGCATGGAGCGTACTTAAAAAAATAAGAGTTCTCTACTATATCTTTCTTTTGTTGTTAACATAGAAAATCTTTGGTTTTATGAAATTTGAAAACCCCCATTTTTGCATACTTGTAATATACTTTGAGAAACAAATTTAAAATGTAAGGATATTGGATAGTTTAAAAGACACACAATTTTCTTATACCTCAGTTGGAAAAAGTATAAAATTTTGGAATACCAGAGAGTGAGATCAAGTTCCTCAACTAGAAAATAGAAGCCTGCTTTCAAGTTCTTCTGTTCCTACATTAGTTGACTATGAGAAGTAAATTAAACTGCAGGGTCCGTTTGAGGAGCATCTGTACTTCAGGCTTATTTTGGTGGGTGTGACTTAACAGAGAGGAATAAGAGGAGTAACATGAAATACAACTTTTTTTTTAAGAAAAAAAAATTTCTTATATTGCAACCCAAGTGCCATTGCTTAGAGTTTTATACCAAAGGCACAGTGCATTAATGTTAGCTTTCCTAAATATGCCCACATAATTACTTCTTTAACTATGGGGTATCTCATTTTGAAAGTTCATTGTCTTTTATATTTGTGAAAGATAACATACCTAAGGTACACTGAGAAAACCACTTTTATTCTGGTATTCTGTAATTCAGTAGAGCTACTTAGGATTTTTAATTTTAATTCACACTGTGCAGCATTTTTGTGTAAATTTTGCCCTTATAGGTATTTTTGTAAAGTTTTAAATTTTAATTAGTAAATGAAAGTATATTTTCTCATTGTTTTAATGCAAGCAGTTGTTTTATGAATACCTTTGCTAGTGTTTTCTCATAGCTTAGCTGTTTGTTTAAGCCCTGTTCCTAAGTTTGTAATAGGTTAATGATATTAAACAAAAAAAATTCTCCTGGGGAAGGTCCGTCATATTTTAGTGTATGTGCTGCCGAAGCGAGGGCTGTCATGCTATTTTTAATAGTAATAAATTCTATTAATATAATTATTTTTTAATTAGTTTTGTTTTCAAAACTGTGATCTGGATATTGTTGAAAATTCACTGCTTCAACTACAATTTTCGTTACTACACTTTTTAAGTAAGATTTTAATATATTAAATGTGTTTTTTTCCCTTCTTTAGGTATGGCTGATGGCAAGCATTGTACTTTTCCACATCTGCCTGGCAAAACCTTTGTCTATAATGCTTCTGAAGATAGACTGGAATTGTGTGTGGATGCTGCAGGACATTTTCCCATCGGTCCTGATGTTGAAGATTTAGTTAAAGAGGCTGTAAGTCAGGTTCGAGCAGAGGCTACTACAAGAAGTAGAGAATCAAGTCCCTCACATGGGCTATTAAAACTAGGTAGTGGTGGAGTAGTGAAAAAGAAATCTGAGCAGCTTCATAATGTAACTGCCTTTCAGGGAAAAGGGCATTCTTTAGGAACTGCATCTAGTAACCCACACCTTGATTCAAGAGCTAGGGAAGCCTCAGTTGTAAGGAAGCATAATACAGGGACAGACTTTAGTAATAGTTCCATTAAAATAGAGCCTTCTGTATTCACAGCTGCTCCTAGTAACAGTGAGCTTATTCGAATAGCTCCTGGAGTAGTTACAATGAGAGACAGCAGGCAGCTTGATCCTGATTTGGTTGAGGCCCAGCGAAAAAAATTGCAGGAAATGGTTTCTTCTATCCAGGCTTCGATGGACAAGCATTTGCGGGATCAAAGTACAGAGCAGTCACCATCTGATCTTCCTCAAAGGAAAGGAGAAGTTGTGAGTTCTTCTGTGAAGTCTGGGAGTCTTCAGACTGGCTTACCTGAATCTTTTTCTTTAACTGGTGGCACTGAAAATTTGAGTACAGAAACAACTGATAGCTGTGTGACAGAGGCCCTGGGAACAGCATTTGCCACAAGGTCAAAAGCACAAAAGGGAAATTCAGTGGAGGAGCCTGAAGAGATGGATAGTCAAGATGCTGAGATGACAAACACAACTGAGCCAATGGATCACTCTTGATTTAATTAGAGGCTAATAAAGGCAGAATGTTTATTGTGAATATGTAACATTTGTTGGCTGGGCCACATAACTTGATTAGTCATAAAAATCTTGTACGTATATAATTCAAAGATTCTATCTTGTTATTCAGTGCATGACAGCAAGTGTGTGACTGGCAATAGCTTTTAATATACTGCTGCCCAGGCTGGCTCTGAATTCCTATAAATTAGTTATTAGATCTGCTGAGATGAGTTTCTTCCATATATGTGGTTCATTGGAAGTTTTTTGTAATTTTAATTCCATGAAAGTCTTAAATGTTTCAAACATGAAAATTTTCTTGCTAATGTTTGTTTTTCTGAAAAGGCTAGAACTGGGGGGGGGGGGGGGATGAGATTTTGCTAACATTGATATCATCAAGGTAACCATTCCATATATTTATTAGAGTGTCAAAAGACTTATGTAAATTTGAAGGTTATCAGAACTAAATTATATCTTAAAATTCATCGACGGATTTATTAGATACTGGGATCCTGATGTTTCCGTGAACGTAAACACATTCATAGAGATACGTATTCTTGGTGAAAATACCTAGAGAATAGAGTGTAATGATATAACATTTTGCTGATTTGAGCAAGGCTAGGGGGAAAATATCTATTCTAAAATGATAAAGTCAATGTGATTCAGTAATGTTGCTGTCTGAGCCAACACAGCCAATTGTGTGCTCTGTTTTTGATAATATGTTACCATTATTTTTTTAATCCTGGCCTGGTCAAGTACCACTGAATTTTTTTTTTCTTTAATCTTGCAGAAAAGTTGATTGCAAAGTGTGGTAGAAAATATAAAAATAATGGTAGCAGTAGTTAATCTCTAATTTTCAGAGTCTGTCAGATTCACAGAGAATTTATATATAAGAATTTATCTTTATGAATGAGTTACATTGTTCTACAATTTTGATCAATGGTATTTAAGCTTGTATATGCTAAGTGTCTTTGAGCCCCTTTGAACCAAAAATGTTTCCTTTTTTCCTTAGCATCCATAAGATTTTCTTTATCTGTTGGCTTCACTTGGATTTGGATGCAAATGTTACTGCATCAGACCCTGATCTACTGGGCATTTGCTTAAATAGTGTATTCATCAAACCTTTAGTGCCAGTTTCCTCAAAAAGCAGCTCTCATGCTTATTATCTTAAAGACAAAGAATGTTAACCTGAGATTGGTATTGCACTATTTTATCCTGTTCTGCAAATCTGTATTCTGAAATGTACAATTCAATCCATCTTTTTCCTTTGTTCACTGAAATTAAGTTGAATTTGAATGGATGAAAGACAAAATGTATGTTAATACAATCTCTTATCTAGAGCATTTAAAGCCTGGCTGTCTCTGTTTGCACATGTAACAGATGCAGAACTGTGTTTGCAGTCTAAGAAAATATCATCAAGGTATATATCAGAGAGTATATTATCAGGTTTCAAAATTTCAGTCTGTTGATTCATAACGAATATTAGACAGTACTTTGACTTGTGTTTCCAAAGGAGGGAGGTTTTGGATTTCTTTCTAAGAAAGTCTCTCTGACTTAATCCACTTACTAAATGAAGTACTCCATTTGAGTAAGGAAAGAATGGAGAATCTAGACACTCTGCAGGTGATACCTGAGCAAGATAGATATTTAGGTTAATTTTATCACATCACATTTTAAACCATATTTTATTTCAATTCTTCTAAATTTACTTTCAATTATCTTAATATCTAAAGAGCAGGAAAATTTAGGACTTTTATATTGTGTGTTTTGCATAAAGAACTGCAGCTACCAAATAATAGTTCCCATTTAGTTAGTATAGGTGGCTTCTGTGTATTAAACTAAAAATTACAAATACCACTAACCACTATAATTATTTTTGGCTTTTTCAGCCACTGAAACTGACTTTTCTTATTAAATTAAATACAGGAAAACTGTTTAACAAGCAAATGTGCTGCTTTCAGATAAATGATATAATCATCCTTTCTTTAACAAGTATTTTCTTCACCTGTGGCTTGGCATGTTTTGTTAATAACAGACAACTATACTCATAGCATATAGAAAAATATCAGAAATTTTATCTTCCTATTATATTAATACTTGCATTTAGTCAAATTAGAGTGCACCTGTGAACATTAGGAGAAGGGCTTAAATCTCTGATAACACTATTTCTCTTGCCACAGCAATGCTATTTAGAAGCTGGTTAGGTGTGAATATTATAATAATAATTTGGGTTCTCCCTTGATGAAGAATAAAAGGCTTGATTTTGAGAATGGTCAGATTTCTTGAAATTATTTTAAATCTGCTGAAATTTGGTTGGAGTAATTAGTAGTTTTTGAGAAGTAAGCCAGATATCATCTTCACAAAGAAGTTTTAGAAACAATTTAAGTTCTTAATTTTCATCCTTTATTGTTTCATATGGTTATCATAATCAGATAGATGACTGTAGAATTCTTATTTTTCAGTACTGCCATTTGTGATCACCACAACTTTGAGTTCAAGCTAGAGATCATAAATCAGTTAAAATATTATTTTAGCCTTAGATGTAACATAAATATAGCTCAATCTTATTATTCTGTTTGTGATGTTTCACTGAAACTTGAAGTAAAATTGTAAATTTTTTTCTTCAGTAATCCACTTTGTTAGGTAATCATACCAAGTTTGAATTGATGACCCAAAGTCTAGGTAGAGTTTGAA
Organism: Mustela nivalis; assembly: GCF_964662115.1. Classification (NCBI taxonomy): domain Eukaryota; kingdom Metazoa; phylum Chordata; class Mammalia; order Carnivora; family Mustelidae; genus Mustela; species Mustela nivalis. Next base: position 73,211,425 of record NC_139021.1, read on the forward strand.
GGTGGTGTATGTCTAGAATATTAGTCATGAGAAACTGGCTGAAATTGAAGAACACAAGACACTGCCAAATATTATGAGCTAGAATTTAATGAACGCCAAGGGAATGGTTACTCAGGAACTAGTTAAAGAGCAAGCCCAACACCTATTTTTTTCCCCTTTCACTATGTTTCAAGTATTTTATTGGAAAATGTTAGGATAAAGACTGAGAAATTTAGCAAATGCTATTGACTGTGAAATTTGCTTTATATCTTCTGATGATTTTTAGTTTGATTTTTACAATCAAGCCTACTGCTTGCAATTAAGATACCAATCTGAAATGCATCTGTGAATCCCAGCCACAGGTCCTTATTGCCATTATTTTTAAGTATCTAGTTTGGTTTGAAATGAGCAGACTTTTGCATATGGTCTCTTACCTCAGGGAAGATCACTTGCTAGCAACTCATATATTACTAATGACAGGTTTTTGAGAATTGTACTGACATCACATGTTAGCAACTAAATGCAAAATTTATAACAGTATTATTTTATGTAGTTGCCTACTAATACTGGCTGCTAGTGAACATTTCTTTAAATATTTAGGACTCCCGAATAACTAGTGTTTAGGTATGAAGTAAACTCACAACTTCTGTCATTAATTATGCTTTGGTCAATATAATGACAATATCATACTATGTTTGTTTTAGAATATCAGTACAGTTTTGTCCTCATTTTTCTATAGGAATTTCAGTTGGCCCACACTTAAAATACTGCAGAGTAGATTTTGAGAGTTTCATGGTTCCCAAAACAAGGTCTCCATATTAGGATTTTCATAAAAAGCCTTTGCAAAATTGAATTAAACTCCACTCAGTATGAATTTTAAATGACCTTTTATCAAAGCAGTAGTGAGATACATACTCCATATAAGTTGGGTAGCTATATCCTGCAGTTCAAGGTTATCATATAATTTAACAAAATTGTACATCCTCAAAGCTCTTCATAATTAATATAAGAAATTAATTTTCAAGTCAGAACTACTCACTTGAAAACATGCCATAGTAGAATGCTTACTGAAATAAAGTAACAAAGAGGAGCTACTGTAAGATTTATAGTTAACTGTTAAGTTCTGCCATTCTTAATAATTCTTTGAGATGCTAAGTGTTTCAATTCATATTTAATGATAATTAAATCGTGGAAATTTTAACGTTTGTTCCAAAATAGCAGAAATTGTAAAAATTGTGAATTATTGGAGAAAATGCCATTACTTGTATATCTGACATTTAATTTTTTAAATTATGGAGTCTACATGCTTTTGTAGTATAATATTAATACAATGATTATTCTCTTGTAAAAGAAAAGGAAAACTAGTAAAAAAAAGTTCTAGTTGATGTTACCTGCTTGTGAGTATCAATTACTTAGTATTAAAATTTGAAGGTATTGCGTACTTTTCTTTAGAATGCACAAGTCCCTTCCTGAGCCTTTATGCCTGTGGTGGGGCAATAAAAGACTGAAAAGGTTATCAATACTTTCAGGTTTATTGGACTTTAAGAGTTAGTGCCAAGAGCTGGAGAGTCTACTTTTTTGGAGGGAAATGCTCTTTAGAAAATATAAAAATAAGTGGTAATGTAAATATTTAGAAAAATTACATAGCAAGTGCTTTAACTGCTCAGTTAAGTAGTATAAATGTTCCATTATCCCTAAGGCACTGGCTGTTACCCATTATTTTCTGATTTTGTTGTTGCTGTATATATTACATTTGAGTAATAAATAATTGATAATAGTGTATTATAACTATATAGTGTTCTACAGCACACCTCACTGTACAGTATTTGAAGTTTTCTTTTATATTAATAAAACTATAAGTTAATACATACTAATTTTCCCCTCGACTTCTCCACAATAGCTTTTAAAAATAATTTTTATTCTTGAGTTTCCTGGAATTATACTTCAATATAATGCATGAAAATATAGATTAGTTTTATAAGGGAATTCTTAACTCCAATAAAGGTCTTTTTTAAACTTCCGTTAGTGGGACGTCATATAGGAACAGGAATTTCTCCTCTTTACTGTGATCTCAGTGTAAATGAAATTGACTCAATTAGAAAAGAATTAGCAAAATTCCTTTAGACGTTTTACGTAATTGGGTTATGTAATGCTTACTGAATTTTTAAAGACAAAACAGACGTTCTAATAAAGAGAGAACTTAGTTTTGTGCTGATTTTTCAAAAATACTGGTTAGAGATAAGGAGGGGATGAAGGGGAATACAGAAATAGTAACCACTTCTATGGCTTAGCAATCAATATGACATATTTGCTTTTACGTTTTAACGTGTATGCTTAATATCTATTCTGTTAGAATAGACTTGTTTAACTTAGAGCAGAGTCTCAGACACTAGACTCCTAGAACTGAATCTTGGCACACTGCTTACTGTGTGATCTGTCTGTGCTTCAGTTTCTTCTTTAGTAGGATGATGGAGGCATCTACTCCTGGGGTGGTTGTGAGGATTAAATGAGTTAACACATATTTGATCATTAAAACAGTGCCTGACATACAGTAAACACTTGAATGTTTACTGTTACTTACATATCAAAATAATTCAAGAGTTCAGTTGACATTAAAATGGATAAATCCTCATACATAGGGCACACATTATTTAATTTGTTTTATTAGGTTAAAACCTGCTTTATTTGTGATAGTTAATAGCTAAAAAACAATGGTTTCTGTGTTCACATATTTATGCAACAGCTTTATGACCACATGCAATACTGAAAATCCAGAGAACTAATATTCTGTGCTTTGTGACTAACTTGTTCTGTGACCTAAGCAAGTCATGGAGCTTTTCAAGGCCTCAGTTTCTACTATAACCTTTTGGTTCTTTAGTTACCCCCTTGTTCTGCCGATCATGTCATCATGGGCTCACTTGCTCTTGGCATAGTCCTGATGGGACAAATGACATTGGTGTGGGCTCCAAGTAAACTAAACATAACTAGCTTTGCTGTATGCTTTGGCTGGTTATACTTGTCCCAAACTTGGACTCAAGGTCTTGTACATGAGTCTCACTGGTCATATACCATATAGTTTGGAGCTCTCAAAAACTTCAGTGACTAAAATAAGACATCCTACTAATTGACAGTTCAGTATGGATTTTGTTTTTATTGACTGGCTTTATCAGACCCCAGTAACTGCAATTATGAGCGCATAGCTGATTGTTTCTAATCATTAAAAATGTATACAGAAAAATTGAAGTCTTTAATTGATTTTCTAAACTATATACAGTATACAAAGGTGAAAAACTTACAGGCTCTTTAAACTTGTGCTCTTTCCTAGTTGGAACTAAACCTGTCTTTGGTTCACTTGTCATACCACATGGAACAGAAGCTGGGCTTTTGATCAGTGCTTAACAAACACTGAATGATTCAAGCATAATATTGATTCGGTCACATACTAGGATTCACAGATCTTCACCTGTAACCCCAACCCCTTTCCTGAGGGAAACAAAACAAAACAAAACAAAACAAAAACAAAAAACCTCCCAAAATTCAACATATCTCCTGTTCTAGGAACTGGGGAAATAGTTCTAAATGAGACAAATTCCATGTAGCTTTTAGAGCTACATCCCAATAATGAAGACAAGCAATAAACGCCTTCATAATAACTCATTTAGTGACCATTTTCCTATATCCAGATATCTATGTGAAACAACATGCAATAATTAGTTTAACCCTCAAAACAACTCTGTGGTTGGGTAACATCATTGTTTTCATCTTTCAGGAAGTAGGCTCAGGTTGGTAAGTTACCCAAATTCTGGACTTAATAGATGGAACTCCATAGCTAGAAACAGATACCAGTGGGCTTTATTTCTGTCATAAAATCTTGAGCTGAGTAACCCTCAGTGATGTGATTTTTCTAAAATGGAGAATGAAATAATCATGGAGAAAAAACTCTTGGTTAAGTCTGAACAAAATAAAATACAGTCTTCCCCTGGTTTACATACGATGTATTTCTGGAGATAGTGTATATTTTTAACAGAGGACTTATTTGAGAGAGGGAGAGAGAGATCACAAGCACAGGGGAAGGGTAGAGGGAGAAGCAGACTTCTTACTGAGCAGGAAGACCACTGTGGGGCTCCATGTGGGTCTCAATCCAGAGACTCTGGAATCATGCCCTGAGCTCAAGGCAGATGCTAAACTAAGCCATCCAGGCACCCTGCAAATAATGCATTTTAAATTGGAAAACAAAAACAGCCCCAACATTTGTGCACTTGTGTTTACAAACTACAAGTTTACACGTTAAAGTGATTTGAGACTTAGCGTTTTTTTCACTTACATTACTGTCTGATTGAATGTTGGATGGAACACCAGATAATTCTTCCTTGTGCAGGACTGTTTCAAACTTTACAAGAGTCTTCTGTTCTAGAACTGGCACTTCAAATGCCAGTACTGACCTTCAATAACCACAAATTCCCCTAAAATCTTGCAAATTCATTGTGCCCTTTGGGAGTGCCTGGATGTACTAGGCCAGGAGAGAAGGGGAGGCTGGGGGAAAAAAAAAAAAGACAAGATACTATTCCTGATAATGTGGAAGGTGATAAAATTGAAAGTAAAGGTAGAAAGCTTAGAATTAAAAAGAAGCACATACCTTCATATCTTGGCACAAATTGTGTTTCCCACAGATGAGTGAGTCCTGCTTTAGGGATTTTGTGGTATTCTGTAAATTATTTCTTTTGTTTAATGCCCTGAGTGCCCACCCTCTCCCTTAATGTGGAGTTCCTATCCTTCATTTTGAATCTTCAGTTGATAGGCTTATTTGTTGTAAAGAGGTGCTAAAATTTAACACTATAGAAGATCACCTTTAGAAGAGAAAGCACTTCTTTTATCATCACAGGCCAAAAATACTGAAAATTTCAGAGAAGGCTGTTACCTATTGTTGCTGTAGCAAATTACCACAAACTCTGGCTTAAAACAATACAAACTTAATATCCTAAACTTCTGGAAGTCAGAAGTTCAAAGAGAATCTCCCTGAGCTAAAATCTGAGAGGAGAATCTGTTTTCTTGATTTATTTAATAGCTTCTACAGGCTGCCTGCATTCCTTGGTTCATGACCCTTTTCTCCATTTTCGATACTAACAGTATAGCGTCTCCAAATCTGTCAGGCTCTCCTGCTACTCTCTTCCATTCTTAAGGACTTTTGTGATTACATTGGGTCCTCCTGGATAACCCAAACTAACATCCCCATGTCAAGATCCTTAATTTAATCATAACTGCAAAGTCCCTTTTGCCATTAAAATATTATATTCATCGGTTCTGGGAATTAGGACATGGATATCTTTGGGGTGGGCCAATATTCTATCTACTACAAAAGAGTAGAGCAAAGAATATTGGTTTGAATTAGAGACACTTTCTTTTTTAAAAAAGTTTTTATTTAAATTCCAGTCAGTTAACATGCAGTGTGATATTAGTTTCAGTTGTGCAATATAGTGATTCAACACTTCCATATGACACCTGGTGCTCATCACAAGTGCACTCCTTAATACCCATCACCTATATAGCCCATACTCCCCACCTGTGTCCTGAAATAGGGAGACTTTAAAACATTTTTGTCTCTTACAGTTTTTGCTTTTCCTGGCAGATCAACCACTCATTTTTACCTTTAAAAGCCAAAGTAAGAATTTTATAACTGCTTATGACAGTATGATTTCTATTTATAATTTCCATCAAACTTAAAATAATATCCTAAATGTAGAGATTACCAAAATACATTGGTGGTGGGGAGAGGCTGAAACAGATATTTATGTATCCAAGATATAATTCTAAATCTGATTTTTATTCTCAGATTGAGCACATAATATACGGTTTCACCATTTCTGCCAAAGCATATTTATTTAGCATTATCAATGCTGGGGCAAGTTTTATATAACATGCTATTTCTTTCTATTTCCAGCTCATTTAAAAAATTTTATTTCATTTTTAATTTCTTTAAGATTTTACTTATTTATTTGAGAAAGAGAGAGCATGAGCAAAAATAGGGAGGGAGAGAGGGAGAAGGAGATCCCTTGCTGAGCAGGGATGACACCCCAACATGAACTTGATCCCAGGACCCTGAGATCATGACCTGAGCTGTAGGCAGACAACTGACTGAGCCATCCAGATGCCCTTGCAGTTCATTTTTTTTTAAATTAAAAAAATAAACAAGAATTTATGCTTTAAAATATTAAATAACACAAAAATACACAGGGTAAAAAGTTAAAGCCAGCCCTGCTCCCATCTCATCTCTCCCTCCAAAGTAAAACACTGCTAAACAGTTTGGTGTGCAGTCCATAGACCATTTTCTATAATGTTAGACACATACCCACATATACATATACCCTGAGACCTTACGTACATAAACAACATATTAAGCATACAGTTCTGCTACTAGCTCTTTGCTCTACACCGTCCTATAGTACATCTATACTATACTGATAGTTGAATGTTCATGGATATTAGGGTAGTAAAGTGAATGTGAATGTGAATGTTCCACTGAGTGTGGAACCCAATGTGGGGCTCCATTCCTGGACCCCAAGATTATGACTCAAGCTGAAACCAAGAGTCAGACACTCAAACAACTGTACCACATAGGTGCTCCAAATTACAGTATATTGTGATAAGATGTCCATCATAGGCTATGCACATCTTTACAGCTTTTGCTTGGTGTTGCTTTCCAAAGGGATCATACCGGTTTCAGTACTAACATTGAGGAATTATTCAAACTTTTGACAGAGTTCAGAAATATTTTGCTACCTTAGTAGTCATAAAATGGTACTTACACTTTAAAAAAATTTTTTTTTTAGATTTTTTAAATTTATCTGACACAGAGACACAGAGGGAGTGAGCACAAGCAGGGGGAGCTGCAAGCAGAGGAAGAGGGAGAAGCAGGCCCCAGTGAGTGTGAAACCCAACGTGGGACTCCATCCTAGGACCCCGGGATCATGATCAAAGCCAAAGGCAGATGTCCTACCGACTGAGCCACCCAGGCCCCCTAATTTATACTTTTTATGAACATATTTTTTCATGTGCTTATTATTTGCCTTTGTTTATTCATTGTACAGTGATTGTGTTTGAGCATATTGATGTATTACTATTCTAGGGACTGGGATTCTAGCAATAAACAGAACAAACAAAAATCTATGGGAATGATAGATATGGCTCTATTAAAAGTATAGCCTCTCAGGTACTATATTAAGCCAGCAAAAGCTTTTCAAACAACATAAGCAAACCTTGGGAGTATTTGGCCTTTGTGGGAGAATAAGTTGGTATAGCCATGGGAAGGATGAGCACGGTGCACTTTACTGTTCATTTGTTTAATAATAGTGAAGCAATTTATTTAAAGATTCGGAGTAAGAAACTAAATTAGTACATACTTTTAAAATAATTTTAAAATCATTTTTATAGGGGTACCTGGCTGGCTCAGTAGGAAGAGAATGTGACACTCTTGATCTCAGAGTTGTGAGTTTGAGCCCCACGTTGGGTTTAGAGATTACTTAAAAAACAATTAAAAAATATTTTAAAAATAATTTTTATAATTAAAAATATGAATATATTTGTCATGGAGTAGAAAGAAAACTTTATGAGTCCTTAAAGGTAAAATAGTTTTTAAAGAAATTTCCAGCACTTGTCCCCAATCATTTTCCCCTTGGTATTCATTCAAGTTCTTCTCAAGAAGAACTTGAGAAGCTTTAACAGGCTATTTAAAACCAACTCTTAGGGAGTGAGAAATGTGGTAATGAGAAGAACATTCTTTTGAGTGTTTTCAGTTTTGGGTGATTACAAATAAAGCCACTATAAACATTTGTTCTCCAAAGTGTCCGTCCATCTGCATTTCTACCAGCAATGCACGGAAGTTGTGTTTGCTTAGCATCTTCACCTTTACCAACACTTGTATATCAGTCTCCCCCCTCCCCATCCTAATTACTGTGTGGTGGTATCTCACTGTGGTTTTGATTTGCATTTCTCTAATGATCAAAGATGTGGAACGTCTTTTCATGTGGCTTATTTGCTATTTGTCTATCTTTTTTTGGTGAAATGTCTGCTCTAACCTTTTGCCCATTTTTTCATTGCTCCCCCCACATAGTTGTTTTAAGAGTTCCTTATAATACTCTGAATAAAAACTCTTTTGAAATGTATGTTTTGCTTTAAGGAAAAAAAAAAAAAAAGCCCAGCTCTCAATTACATTCGAGTGTGTATTCAAATAACTGTGAAGCACTTTCATGGCACACTTTGTCTCTTTATAAGCGATTTATATGAATTTGCAATGTGCTCTTTCTGGGGAATTATGTTTTTCTCTGTCTCTAAAATGAGGGGTATTTAGTGTAGTGTCAAAGTCTAAAATATCTGCTTTCAAGCTCTAAATAAGTATTCTGTATAAAAAGCCTAATATAGAGGAGAAACTCTGCTTCCTGTTAGAATATAAGTAAGTAGAGTAATGTATGACCCAGGAGTAAATCAGAAATCAGTTTTCAAATGACATTACTTTCTCAATTAGGTTAAAAAAAAAAAAAAAAAGTGAACGAGCAACACAATAAGGAATGAAATAAAAAGTGTTTCACCTTCCCAGAACCCATTTCTTGAGAAAAAGGAACTATAAAAAGGCGTTTTAAGTTTTGAAACTAGAGCATGCAAACCCCTCTTCAATTCACATTTGCACCTGCATCTCTGATTTGCAAAAATTGACGCGTAAAACTTCAAAATAGCAAAATATAAGTTTGTTAAAATATTAACATGTGGTTTAGTGCTCTATGCAGTAGAGCATGTTACCTTGCAAATTTGGATTCTTTACCATTTGTAATTGTTACTGTAAACTACTTCAATGTTATTTGATCCCAGCAGTTCGTAGTTTTCACTAGAGTAGTTACAACAACTGGAAGCTCCTTCCGTGCAATTCTCCCTTCCTCTCGTCTCTCCTGCGAAGGAAGGTCACCTTCTACAGTTGACTACCATACTGATTCATCTAGGCAAAATTTCCAGTCCGCTCCTGTCTTCGTACATTGTTCTCCTGCATCACGGTTCAATTATTTCCCGTAGAGCGAGCCCAGGGATGATCAGACCGACACTTGGGCTTGTTTCCTTTTTCTGTGCCAAACACGACTCTAGCTAAAAACTTTTTCACCTGTCAGTCCCGCTCATTCTCGATATTCGTTTTCCTACCACAGTCTTCGCTATTACAGTAGCTCTGATGTCTGGGCAAAATAAAGCTCACATTTTTCTTAAACAATAACGGCCGCACAAATTTTATGGTTAGAGTTGTCCCAAGACCGAAGACCGCGCCTCCTAACTAATGAGGCGGGATACACACGAGGAATTAGGAGTGGAGGAGTGGTAGCTGAAAGGAGGCTGCGGGGACGCGCCTCGGCGCAGCCGCCCAACCCCCAAAGACCGTGTCCGCGAACCCCGGGAAGTTTGGACTCGCGCCGCAGCTTCCGGACCCACCTCTAGGCGACCACCGGAACTCGTTTTCCCGGCAGGCCCCGCGCGGTGCGGCGCTCGGCGCGCTCCGGGTCCTGTCAAGGCAATACCCGCGAGCCCGCCCTGCGGCCCCACCCCCTGACTCCTAGCTCCTTCCCCGACTCCCGCGAGTTCCAGTCCCGACTTCCAGCTCCCCAGCCCCGCCCATAGTCGCGCGCGCTCTCCCCGCCCCACCCTCGTCCCCCCGCGTGCGGCCGCTACAGCCAATGAGATTCCGGGCCGCGTGCGCAGATTCAAACGGCGGCTCTTGAGGGAGGCTGGGCGCGAGATTCGGCGGTGCGGACAAAACCCTGCAGGAGGCTGCGAGCCCTGCAGAGCTGCTCGCTGCGGGTTGAGGGCGGGGGTCGGCACCCGCCGCGGAGCTGAGCAGGGACCACTGCGTAGAGGCTGAGAGGCGGCGGGAGGGGCCGGCGGAGGGCGGGAGCGCGCCTGCTGACATGTTGGGGGCATCCCTGACCGGGCCGGGCCGGGGCTAGGAGCTGCACTGCGAGCCGGGGGCGGGTCGCGGTCCGCCCCTCCGTCCTGCCCTGCCGGGGACGTGCGTTCCACTCTCGGTCGCCTCGGAGAGGGAGCGAGGGGGAGCGGCTGGAGGGTCGGGGACAAGGAACATTCGCTTGAGGCTGGAGGAGGCTGAACTGCGTCCCCGCCCAGCCCGCGCCTATGCGGTACTTGAAGGATGGCGAAGAGGTCGCGCAGGTGGGTGACATCTCTTTGACTTAGGCCTGTTGGCAGTGTCTCGGCTCACATTCTTTCCCCTTTCCCAATGCTTCCCCGCCAGGCCCTCCCCAGCTGGGGCCAAGGTTTTCCTTCCCGCTGTCCCGCAGCCCTCTCCGGCCCGGCTGGCCCCATCGCAGCCGTGACGTGTGGAGAGTTGGGGACCCATGTGTTTAACGCGCAAAAAGTGAGTAACAAATGCCCAGATTGCTGTAAGGAGTTGATTCTCCCCACAGCGCACATCCAGACTTCAGCCTCTCACAATCCCCTCTTGGTCGGAGTTTCTTGCCAGGTAAGTCCGCGCTTTCAGGGAGTACTCCACGCACATAAAAGTGCTCGTGGACAGCCCCGAGGAGTCGAAAATGGTGTTCAAAGAGATTCTTTTTTTCTGAATTACGGAATCAGTTAAAGTAGGAACTCTGTGATAAACCTGCGCTGGGACCCCTCTGCCATCTTTGCTGCCTTGACAGGTATGGAAAATCCTCTGAGGGATAGCTGAAGAGAGAGAGAGGACCTTTTTGATGCTTTCTGTAATTACCATTCCCTTGTTCTCAGCTGTATGTGTGTATTTTTAGTATCTTATGCTGGGAAGTTGTTACACTGTTACTACCAGTAGCTTGATCTTAAAACAATGTTTGATTCACTGAATATTTTTAGTGCCCGTGTTTGGCTGTGTCTGTAACTAAGTCTTGCCCAGAGAGGTAGGGCATAATATTTGTTGGAGAACTTGCTAGGAGGAATTTACTCATCTAATTTTTATTTACACGTTACTATAGTAGCTACACCTAAATTGTGTGTAGTAACCCCTTAGATGACAAAAAATGAGGTTGTCTTTTGTCAGTAGTATTCAATAAACCTGAAAAGCTGTTTGGCAGGATTTCCAAGTAGTTTTGTTTATCTAGGTTCACAGCCTTAAAGTCTTGACTAGAGAGGTATTTCTCAAGTTGAAATTTAGTACTAAGATTCATTCACTGCGGATTCCTGTTAAAAATTGGCAATAACTACACATAACATTTGTTGCTTTATTAATTTATTAATCATCTTCTGTATGTAAGGTATTTTTGCAGAAAGCAGCATAAAACAGTCCTTTTTAGACTTATTTTGTGGCAACTGCAGTATAGGTCAGACTCCTCAGATGTAACAAATACACACGTACACTCCTGTAGACCCACCTCTCTACAACAGGGTTTTCAACATTGTTACTACTGATATAATGGATTAGATAATTCCTTGTAGTGGGGGGCTGCCCTATGCTTTGTAGTATGTTTAACAGCATTCCTGGCCTCTGTCTAGTAGATGCCAATAACACCATTTCCCTGAGTTATGACAATCAAATGTCTCTAGACATTACCAAATGTGTGTTGGGGGGGCGGGGCAGAATCACTCAGGTGAGAATAACTGCTCTAATTAACTCCCAAATCTTCAGGTAAAATTAAAGATAGATATTAAAAGCTCCTATAATTATAATTAGTGAGGTACTGATTTAGGCCTTTTCTTGTGCATTTTTAAATATACAGAATTTTTAAAATAAAATAACTTCATTAAGCAAAGTGACAAATGACTTTGTCAGCTCAAAAACAAAAGTTTGTTTATATTCATTGTGTGGCATTATCTATCAGTATTGATGGTAATCTTATTTGAAAGAATGTCTTACCTAATGTGATCATCATTTAGATATGATTAGACATGGATGCTTGAATGTCAGAACCCTTTCTTCCAATTGATTTTTTCTGCTCATTTTATAGTTTTTTATTGCTTCATAATAATAGACTAAGAAAGGAGAAGTGATTTAATGACGAACTTGCCTGTGTACATTATTTTCTTTTATTCACAATACTGTGAGCATTGAGATTTAAATATTAATTGTACTGTTCACTTTTGTTCCTTGTCAGCTGTATGAATTAAAATATATTATATAATGATTTAAAAGGCTGGAGTAATTAAATGCGGTGGGGATGAAACTATGCTCCGAATAGAGGTAGAGGATGTGGTGAGAAATTATCATCTCTAAATGCTGTATTACGTAGGGTCTTTACACTTAAATGTGTTTCAGGCTGTAAATTATATTTCTTGTATATGAAAATATGTTATATTTATCTTAGAATGTAATAGAATGTGAAATGTTTTGAGGGTGAAGTTATTGGGCAAAGTCTGGTCTCATGCCTATTGACTAAATGGCTTAATAATAAATATGAACCTAATTTATAGTTGAGAAAGGAAATAATTTAGTCAATTTAATATCTCTACTATACAACTAAGTATTTGAGTGAAAACTGTAGTTTGCTGTATAAAAGTTTTGCATAAGACTATGAGCATAAATCCTGTAATATACTTTTTTCTATATGATATGGAAAAAAAAAGTAAAAAAACTCTGATACCTCAGGTTGAAACAACTGGAGGATGTTGGCTCTTTTGATTTTTAAGATAGCTGTAGTATCTCTGACCTAGATTTACATAAAGGAAAAGGCTCATTTAGTGTTGTCACTTTAAATAGTTTAAGATCTCACTGGGGGTTTTAATGATATAATTTACAGGTAGTATCAAAATTGGTATATGTTATTAACGTGTATTTGATTTTTAAGCATATTTATGTATTGAGTAATTAATTTTAGTTTTTAAAAGCTAGATCTACCCTTAAAAATAAACTTTGAAAAATGTCATTTAGAAACTAGAAGACCTGTTTTAAGTTGTAACAGATTCAGGTATTTACACTTGGCAACTGGTGACTACACTAAATTGGAAAGCTAAAAGCCAGCTTTTTCATTGGAAAATGTTTTACAGTGGGTTATATGTGTGTATGGGAAGCAATTTTACTATGTTATTTCCAGCAAAATGAGTGTTACGGGTGAAAGAATACTGAAAATGAGAACTGATTTTTTTAGTCAGCTTTGTCATTAACTAGCAACATTGTTTTGGAAAAACAAGTAAATTCTATATCCCAGTTTTTAAGTCTGTTAATCTAGGCATTTGGATTTTAGGATCTGTAAATTAATGACTAGATTTAATATCCATTTCCCGTTTTGAAACTTTGTGTAATCATCTTTGCTCATTTAAATATATATCTACAAATGGAATGAAATGGAAAAGTTCAGTTATCATTTTTGTTTACGAGTAGGTAGGTAGAATTCCTTAAGTATTTATTTCATTTGACTATTCATACTGGTCAAATGAAGTAAAATTGTCTTACTGTAATGTTGCTAGTTTGCAGTCCAGGTTTGGAAATAAAATATTCATGTATGCAGTACATAATATTAACCACCGGGTGGCCTGATTTCACTTTTTAAAATCAACCTGGTAAATTTTCATACCTTGATTTTGAATGAACTTTAAAAAAAAGAAATAGAATTACCCTATCAAAACAGGTAAAATTAAAGATGTAATTTTGGATTTTGATAAAAATTTCAGATTTGATAATAGTTTCTGAGTTAAAATATGATCCTGTTGAAGTGATTATTAGAGCAGATTTGATAGAACTGTTCATATGTCTTTAATTTTGAACCAGTGATTCTTTTCAAATAAAAGTAAATTAAAAAAAATTCTCAAATTTTTCCTTTCAGTACCCCATATTACTCTTTTTACATGGAATAGTTAGTATCCTTTAAAATTGAACTTCTTAAATGTTTTATCTTAATATAGTCAAGTATGAATTGTTTGTGTATTATTTCACAGGGTAAATTATGACTGTAATATCCTATTAGCTTTCACCCAGTGTAAAGTTTCTTTTAACCATTTTTCTGGCCTAATGAGTCATAATATTTGTGTGTGTGCGCGCGTGCGCACGCACTTCATTTTGCTGTTTCATAATCACCCTAATCACTTTGTTCATTCATAATCTTTAGAAAAAAACCTTTTCATTTGAATGTAGTGCTTAGTTTATATATGAGACAGTTATATTCTTTGACTTAGATAAAACTGGCAGAGTAATTCTAGTAACCAAGTTCTGAATGAAGATTCAGAAACCAAATTCCTTTATATTTTCACTTTGTGACTGGCAAAATAATTTCACCTAACTGCTGTCTTCTAGATCAGTCATCCTAGATTAAAAATAACTTATTTATGTAGTAAGGAGTTGATTTTATTTAGTTATTATATATTATCATCACTGATTGCTACAATATAAAAATGCTAAAAGATGATATGAAAAAGCAGATTTGTTTTGATGGTGCCTAACCATTATTAAGCAGTGGTGAAAGTGGAATATTGGTGAGATTACTGTGGGGTTTTATCCCTTCTCTTTTTTCTTGGCAAATTGTTCACATTCTCAGGCCTCTTTCTGTTGCTAAGGATACTGATAATTTTCTAGGATCTTATTCTGTCACACGTATTTCAAAGTTACATCATTCTTTCAACAATTACTTAACCAATATAGAAATAACTTCTGCTAAAACTAAGAAGTAGCTAGGTGGATAGACTCCAGGAAAGTCCCAGTGGTAGATGATTCTAAGAATTCTACTTTAATCCTCCCTCATACTCACCCACTCTAACACCCAGCTTCCTGAACATTGACTGGGCTGTATAACTCTCTGAAACTGATGACCATGCTGATGCAAAACAGAGAATGAAACCTCATGTAGAAATAGAAATTTCTCACACATCAAGTATGAGGTTAAAAAATAAAGCTGAATTTTAAAGTTGAACAAGTTTTCAGGAAAATTGCTCCTTGGAAACTAGTCTTTTGGCCAAAGTGACATCTTTGGACTCATATCCTTAACTTAAAATAATTTGATAAGAATCTACAGTGAATTTTATACAGATTAGATGTGATATAGATATTTTTTTTGAACACTCAAGATTTATATAGGTAAGTCCCCAAATTAAACATTGTTTTGAACTGGAAATAACCTAATTTTTTAAAAAAGATTTTATTTATTTATTTGACAGAGAGATATCACAAGTAGGCAGAGAGGCATACAGAGAGAGGGAAGCAGGCTCCCTGCTGAGCAGAGACCCTGATGTGGGGCTTGATCCCAGGACAGGGATGATGACCTGAGCTGAAGGCAGAGGCTTAACCCACTGAGCCACTCAGCTGCCCCATAATAACCTAACTTTTTAAAAGCAGTCTCAACTATGCTGTGAAAGTTGTTGGGATCTGAGGGGAGGGAATAAGAAGAGAACTTGTGAAAACCACAACTGAGGGCTGTTTGGGATGGCAGAAAGTGGTAATGTTGCTGGGGACTGTTCTAGGAAAAGCTAGGCAATATTAGTAGACACACCAAAGAACCTCTTCTGTACTGAATATTTTGTTTGTTTGTTTCAGCATGTTATGCTTCTTAAAATTCTACCATTTGGAGGTGCATTTGGATTTTGAAAGTCCTTTTTAATAAATGAGAATGTCTTTCCCCTTCTCCTAGAGGTATTTTCATTTGTTAAAAAAATGTTTTCTCTCATATCCACTTGAGAACAGCTGTATTGAGGGAGGTGGACATTTCATTGGGTTGGAAGAGAGGGTAATATTTTGGAATACAGAGTACTTAGAGGAGGTAATAAAAGAGTAAGGAAGATAATTCACTGATCATTAATTTTACAAATATTATAGGTACTGTGCTTGGTGCTGAGAGCTGAATGTATCAAATATGTTCTTTGCATTCCTGAACTTATTATTTGCTTGGGAAGGTTGGTGTGTGTGATGAGCATTAAAAGGGAATGATAGATGCCATGAGTACATACAGATTGGGCAGGAAGCCTTAATATGGTGTTTTTTCTGATTTGGTAGCCTTCTTAGAAATTTATTAAGTTGGGGCACCTGTGTGGCTCAGTCAGTTAAACATCTGCCTTTGGGTCAGGTCATGATTCTAGGGTCCTGGGATTGAGCCCCGATTCAGGCTCCCTGCTCAGTGGAAAGCTTACTGCTCCCTCTTCCTCTTCCTGATACTCTTCTTGCTTCTGCTCGCTCGCTGTCAAGGAAATAAATAAAATCTTTAATAAAAGGAAATGAAAAATTTATTAAGTCATTGGATCATGAACCATCTCCATTTTAACTATTTAATCTTGGCTAATCAGGTGGATATTTCTGGTAGCTGAAGATGGCAGCAAATTACAGGTGTTTATTTATTTAAACTTGTGTCTTTATTTCCAGATTAGTTCAACAAAACAAGCATAGGACTGGCAGATTATTGTTTTAGGGAGCGAGCATTGGAATGTTAAAATGCACTGAACTGAAGCAGATAGATAGTTTATATAGGTAGGGGAGTTGGGGATCTTTGTGTCTTGCTTGGTTAGATATGAAGAACTTTGGTCCCAGGGGATGCCAGTCTGGCTCAGTTGGTAGAACATGTGACTTTTAATCTCAGGGTCATGAGTTCAGTCCCCACATTGTGTATGGAGACTTCTTAAAAAAAAAAAAGAATTGTTCCTATAGAATTGACGAATCAAGGGAAATCAGAAGTTCCCGTAAAGGATCTATAGAGAGTATTAAATCTAGACCTTCATTTTTCAGTTTTGTAAGAAACTATATGTAGATATTGGGAACTCTCCACATGTTCCAAATATATTACATTAGAGGTTAATCATCAAACTTGAGCTGCTTGAAATCAGAGCGTATTTTTAGAAAAGAGTTGGATATAATAAAGCAGAAATAATCTTGAATGTTGGACAGTCAGCCTATGCACATAATACTAATATTGAGCTACCTCTTTGTGCTATATGCTATATGAGGTGTTTTATATGTTTTTTCATTGAATTTTATCCTTAAAGATGCACTATAAGATAGGTAGTATTAGTATATTATGCTTATTTCACAAACAGGTAAACTAAAGCCCTAAGAGGTTAATATGTACAGGGATGCAAAATAAGTAGTTAAGTTATAACTAAATCTTGTTCTGATTTCAAAATGTACTTCAGGTTTATCTTTGGTATCTTCCAGCTTCTTGGTATCCTCTTCCCTATTTCTCTAGTATGTGGCAGTATACTGGTTAATTAGTGCATTTTGGAGTTCAGTCATGATACATTTGGTATAACTGTGGGCAAGAAGTTACTTTTCTAAGTCAAAGTCTTCCTTTTCTGTAAAGTGGGAATAGTAATATTTCCCTCTTGGGGATGTTGTGGGGTTTTAAGACAGAAATTTCAGAGACTTCCTAATGTCTGGTACTTAGAAAGTTTAAATAAGTATTAGCTCTTATTATTTTCAGATTTTCATGACTGTCTTCAGTCTAACTACTCAAAATCCTCTATTCCAGTTTATCATAAAGACCTGCCCTCTTTTCTGGGGTTTCAGAATGTTCTTATGGCTTTAACTGTTTTCTGTATGCTGGTGATTGCCAAAACTGTGTGTCTATCCGAGGCCTCTTACCTGAGCAGAAGATCCATGTGCCCATTTGCCTTCCTAGATCTGCTCTGCCCAACAGAATAGCCATTCCCCGACAAGCTGCTATTGAGCTGTTGAAATGTGGTTAGTCTGAATTGCAATGTGCTCTAACTATAAAATACACACTAGATTTTTTGAGACTTTAGTAAGTAAAAAAGAAATGTAAACTAATTCATGATTATGTTGAGTATGTGTTGAAGTGGTAATTTTTTAATATTTTGGGTTAAATAATTAACATTATTTTGAACTGTTTCTATTTTTAAAATGTGGCTACCAGGAAATTAGATATGTGACTGTGTTATATTTCTTTCTTTAAATTTTTTTCATTTTTTATTAACACATAATGTTATTTGCTTCAGGGGTACAGGTCTGTGAATCATCAGTCTTGCATAATTCACAGTACTTTCAATAGCACATATCCTCCCCAATGTCCATATGTGTTATATTTCTATCGGACAGTGCTGTTCAAGATGTATTCACTTGTATATTCCTCAAGTGCTTGAAATCAGCTAGTCCAAAACTTCCTACCCTCCCCATTCTCTTCTCCCTTTCAGAGTTCTGTTTTTCCTTCTATTCTTTTTTTTTTTTTTTTTTTAAGGTTTTGTTTATTTGTTTGACAGAAAGAAAGAGCACAGCAGGGGGAGCAGCAGAAAGAGGGAGAGGGAGAAGCAGGCTCCCTTCTGAGTAAGGAACCTGATGCAGGGCTGATCCCAGGATCTTGGAATCATGACCTGAGCCAAAGGCAGATGCTTAACTGACTGAGCAACCCAGGCACCCCTTCCTTCTATTCTTTGTCTCAGTGGATAGCTCTGTTTATGCTCCCAAAGTCAGAAGTTTTGGAGGTATCCTTACTCCTTGCAAAATCCTCTTGTTTCCACCTTTCTTTTCTTTTAACATCCTAGTTTTATTTTACTTTTTTCAATGTTCCAAGATTCATTGTTATGCACCATATCCTGTGCTCCATGCGATACGTGCCCTCCTTAATACCCACCACTAGGGTCACCCATCCTCCCACGCCCTCCCTTCTAGAACCCTCAGTTTGTTTCTCAGAGTCCACAGTCTCTCATGGTTCGTCTCCCTCTCTGATTTCTCCCAACTCACTTCTCCTCTCCAACTCCCAGTGTCCTCCGTGTTATTCTTTATGCTCCACAAATAAGTGAAACCGTATGATAATTGACTTTCTCTGCTTGACTTACTTCACTCAGTATAATCTCCTCCATGTTGATACAAAGGTTGGGTATTCATCCTTCTGATGGCTGTAATATTCCATTGTATATATGGACCACATCTTCTTCTTCTTCTTTTTTTTTTTTTTTTAAAGATTTTACTTATTTATTTGACACAGAGAGAGAGAGATCACAAGTAGGCAGAGAGGCAGGCAGAGAGAGAGAGAGAAGGAAGCAGGCTCCCTGCTCAGCAGAGAGCCCGATGCGGGGCTCCATCCCAGAACCCTGGGATCATGACATGAGCCAAAGGCAGAGGCTTAACCCACTGAGCCACCCAGGCGCCCCTGGACACATCTTCTTTATCCATTCATCTGTTGAAGGGCATCTCATTTCTTTCCACAGTTTGGTGATTGTGGACATTGCTGCTACAAACATTGGGGTTCCTATGGCCCTTCTTTTCACTATATCTGTATCTTTGGGGTAAATACCCAGTAGTGTAATTGCAGGGTCATAAGGTAGCTCAATTTTAATTTTTTGAGGAATCTCCATACTGTTTTCCAAAATTGCTGCACCAACTTGAATTCCCGCCCACCAACAATGTTAGAGGATCCCCCTTTCTCCACATCCTCTCCAACACATGTTGTTTCCTGTCCTGTTGATTTTTGACATTCTAACTGGTGTAAGGTGGAATCTCAATGTGGTTTCGATTTGAATTTCCCTGATGGCTAGTGATGATGAACATTTTTTCATGTGTCTATTAGCCATTTATATATCTTCTTTGAAGAAGTGTCTGTTCATTTCTTCTGCGTATTTTTTGACATAATTATTTGGTTTTGGGGCATGGAGTTTGAGGAGTATCTTTATAGATAATTGTTATAGATAATAACAATTCTTCCATTTTTTGTTTTAACTAGATGTGACTTTGTTTTGTATTTTACTTTAACATTGTCAGGCTCTAATAATTTCTTACTTGGGTTATTGTAAAAGATTAGTAATTGGTCTTCCTTCCTCCATTTCTCCACATTCCTGCCAGTGATTTTTCTGAAACACAACATATTTGTCTTTCTCTTACTTGAAGTCCTTTAACTCTTAAGGATAAAGGTCAAATAAAGAATAAAAGTCAAACTCTTTAGCATACATAGAGGTTATCAATTGACCCCTGGTGGCTTATCATTTCTCTTGTGTCAGTAAGAACTATAGCTATTACCAATTGTATGACTCTTAATTTTTTATATTTTCAATAATCTAACTTGATGTATGTCTGTCAGTCTGAGTGGCTGCTTCAGTCATACCTGTATACATAGTTTCAAAGATTGAATTCACAAGTTTACATGTAATTTTTGATTTCACAATTGTGGCTTTTAATTTATTTTTTTAGCGAGGATGAGGATGATGACCTTCAGTATGCTGATCATGATTATGAAGTACCACAACAAAAAGGATTGAAGAAACTCTGGAACAGAGTAAAATGGACAAGAGATGAGGTAATTATGTGATAACGCTTAATAATTTCATACTTGTATATACTTGTTAATAATAATATTTAATAAAGATAGAAAGATACTGAAAAGCAAAACATGTGAAAAGTTATTCATCAACTAATGTGCACCTATTTTTCTTCCACCAGGGGTGTGAATAGCAGTTTCATGTTGAGACTGACAGAAAGAGTAGAGTAAATGGGAAAGCTTGTATTATAGTGGTTTGTCCTTCTACAGATGGCTGTCAGATATGACATGAAAGAATTGGAGAGTTATTATTGGTGGGGGAAGAAAGCTTTCTAATTTTCATTCTTGTTTTAATAGGATGATAAGTTAAAGAAGTTGGTTGAACAACATGGAACTGATGATTGGACTCTAATTGCTAGTCATCTTCAAGTAAGTCAACTATTATCTTATATTTATAACATGGATGATATAGGTCATTGGATTAAATTTGCTCTTTTTCAGAAATGTGTCTTTATTATTTTAGACTTAGGGTTCCTTTCTAAAAACAACTCTGTTGTTCTGATCTTCCTACATTGTGGCCAAAGGTCAGAAAATCTGATTTTCTAATAATTAGTTTACATAGGAGCCTAAAAAGATTACTAATCTAAAATGAAAATGTTGATAAGTTTGGTTAGGGCTTTATAAATATTTGTTGATAAACGTTAAAACACTTAAAAGAAGTTAAATGCATTGAAATCTTTTGGCAGCTGATCAATAAAATCAGAAAAAGATCTTTTGAAAAGTGTGTTATCTAATGTTTGCATTTTAAGGTGTTATTGATTTTTTAAAGAATTATACTTAATTGTTTATCATACTATTCACATACTATTCATTAGTATGTAATTTTATAATTTACAAAATGTTTTCACATATATTCCTTTTGTTCCTTACTACATTAAAGGCAAAATATTCATATTTGAATTTCTGTTTTGACTACCGTGGGTTTCAGAAACCAGGTCACCTATGTTCTTTCTAAATTCTTATGATGCTTTTCAACATAACCTGAAAATTGAGAACAGATAATGAAAAGAGCATAATTTTTGTTATCAGTCTAAACTATATTTAAGTGTCAGCTCTGTTAGCTGTTTGGTCTTAGAAAAATTATTTAACCTCTTTGATTTTCAGCTTCTTTATCTACAATATGGAAGTAATAGTACTGTTTTTGTAGTATTGTTGTGAGAATTAGAAATAACATATATAGGATTTTGGCACATTCCCTGCCATTTAGCAGGTGTTCAGTAAATGAAAACTAAATTAGAAGTTATTTGTATTAGGCTTATCAGTTTATCTTCAATGATATAGCAGCAAATGAAGGAAATAGAGAAATACACAGGACATGCAGAAACTGCCTAATTATTTTGAAGAAAATGATAGCCTTAAAGTGGATCAGCATTGATATTTAGAAGCCATAAATGAAGAAAAACAGCTTAAATAAGCATAATTTGAGATCCACTAGGCACAGAGACAGCCACTGGTAATCAACATTATCCAGAATCCTGTATATGAACTAGTATTTTTGTAAACTCTGAATCAATCATGAAGTTAAGTGTTTTGTTATTATTATTATGTAATTATATGTAAGAGTTACTAGGTCATGAATTGACTACTTCATTTGTTAATGATTTTTGGAATTTGGAATGTTTCCACATAAGGCTTTTATATCCTGGTAAATTCATTTTCCTTTTAAGCCTCAACATTTAAATAATTGAACTGATATGTTACATAATCTTTCATATAGCTGTATTCTTTTTTCTTGATAACTTGGAGGTCATCTTTTATAAAAATCCTTTAAATACCATGCAGTGGCCTAGTAATGCCTTTAGGGGTTTTTAAATTGTAAAAAGTTAGATTTAAGTACTGCTGTACTGTATCAATTCAGATTGCCATACTATTTGAGTTCATATGTCTGCTTGTATAGTTTTCTGTCTACTCCCTTTTATTCCTCAATATTGGATACATTTCTTTATGGTAACATCTGTGTTAAATAACTTTGCATTTTGCTATGTTATAAGGCATACTGTAGAGATACATACTTATAAATTAAAATAATATATATAGTCTAAGCTCTGCCAAAGGGTTTAATTTAAAAATGAATCAAGATATAGGCATGTAAGATAAATATTACAATTTAAGCTTCTTTTTTTTTTTTTTAAAATTTGAGAGTGAGAGCATCTATGAGTTTTGGGAGGGTCAGAGGGATAGGGAGAAGCAGACTGTTTGTTAAGCAGGTAGCCCTAGGACAGGGGCCACTTCCAGGATTCTGAGATCATGACCTGAGCAGAAGACAGACGCTTAACTGACTAATCCACCCAGGTGCCCTGAGATATACTATAGTTCAAATAATTTTTTTTTTTTAAGATTTTATTTCTTTATTTGAGAGAGAGAGTACACCCAGGTAATGACACTCAGCCAAATGTACCACAGGGACATGAGGGCCTGGGAGGGGTCTGTAGTGAGTGAGTCCAGAATAAGAGCCCAGCAGAGGGGTGAAGGGAGAAGGAGCTCCACAGGGATTCCAAAATCCACTTCTGACAGGTTTGCTCTTGGCCAACCTGCTTGAATCCACCTTCTGACCTAACCTGACATTTCTTTTTCTTTTTTTTTTTTTTTTGAAGATTTTATTTATTTATTTATTTGAAAGAGAGTGAGAGGGACAGCAAGCAGGGGAACGGGCAAAGAGAGAGGGAGAAGCAAAAGCAGGCTCCCCACTGAGCAGGGAGCCCGATGTGGGTCTTGATCCCAGGACGCTGGGATCATGACCTGAACCAAAGGCAGATGGTTAACTGACTGAGTCACCCAGGGACCCCCAGTTTACAGAATGTTATTGAATACATTATTCTTGAAGACTTTCTTCTTGAATTTAGGCTGACTTGCTTTCTGGAAGACAATTGTTCAATAACAAAATCATCAATTCTTTCAGAATCGTTCAGATTTTCAGTGCCAGCATCGATGGCAGAAAGTTTTAAATCCAGAATTGATAAAGGGTCCCTGGACTAAAGAAGAAGATCAGAGGGTAATGTGTTCATATTCTTTATTCTGACTGTGTAGGTGGACTGACTTTATTTTCTTCTTAATACATTGTTTTGTCACAAAGAATATGTTTAAATCATGTTGATTTTGATCTTTGGGTGCTGCTTGTAGAAGAATTGAAAGTTGAGTGTCCTGAAATATAGTTTTTCTGAATCATGTCAAAACAAGTATAATATATATAGCTTTTTCTTTCTAAGAGTTTGGTTTACAGAAGGAAAAAGGCCATTAGCTTACTCTTATTTAGAGCTTAAGTTAGCAACATTTAGGGTGTAGCTTCTTGTTGAAAATAGAGTCAACATTTTTGAAACAATTTATATTTTATTTTTATTTTATCTGATAACATGATATGTAAGAAAGTCATTCTTAGCTATCCCTCTTGACCTATAATGAGCCCCCAAATAAGAGAGATAGCAGAGCATCGTGTTTCTAAAGGGTTAGATGACTTAAAAACTAAGGTAATTCCTTGTCTTATAAAATTCTGAGAAGAATAGGGATCTTGCTGCCCTCTACTAGGAATTGCCCTTTAGTTCATGTTCTTTATTGCAGAAACATTAATGTAATCGGAGAATTAGGGCATGTTTCCTACTCTGCCCCCACAACAACAACAACAAAATTCGCCAGGCTCAGAATTGATCTGGTTTAATTGATGGCCAGTGATAGGTTTTACAATGTGTGATCTGTATCCTTTTAGGGTGGGAAAGGAAGAAATGAAGATGGTAAATTTCTAGATCCTTCTTTCTTCCAAACTGATTTATTTGGCTTTCAGCTGAAGCTTTTAAGAAAAAAGATACAAAAGTAGAAAATCTATAAGTCTCAGCATCTTTACTGTTGTCTTAAGTTAATTTTCATTGAAAACAGTTTAACTTAGAACTTGCTTTAATTAGCACCTTGTATTTTAGATAAGTTTGTATTTCTATACTTGGCAAATGAATGAGTATTAGAAAATTTGTTGTGGTTTGGATTTAATGTATTAAAAATAGTATTCTTGAGTTACATTTTAAAATTCTGTCAAGGTAATAATTTTTTTAATTGGGGTATCATTGACATGTAACACTATATTAGTTTCAAGTGTACCACATCATGATTTGCTATTTGTATATATTCCTAAATGATCACAACAATGAGTCTGGTTATCTGTCACCATATAAAAATTTTTTCTTGTGATGAGAATTTTTAAGATCTCTTTAGCAGCTTTCAGATGTGCATTACGATATAGTCACCACACTGTACATTACATCCCTACGAGGTATTTATTTTTTAAATAATAGTTTTTTAAACTTTGTTTTTCTGTTTCTTAGGTTATTGAATTAGTTCAGAAATACGGGCCAAAAAGATGGTCTTTAATTGCAAAACACTTGAAAGGAAGAATAGGCAAGCAGTGTAGAGAAAGGTGGCATAATCATCTGAATCCTGAGGTAAAGAAATCTTCCTGGACAGAAGAGGAGGACAGGATCATCTATGAAGCACATAAGCGGTTGGGAAATCGTTGGGCAGAAATTGCCAAACTACTTCCTGGAAGGTGCTTATATAAGTGTATATACATTTCCCTGTACTTAAACTTAATCTTTATTAAGTTACTATTGAATATGTTCACAAGGATCCCCATGACTTTTATTTATAATTGAAATTTAAACAGGGAATCTTTGGACCTATTTGTAATAAATTCTGTGTAAGGGATAGAATTATTTTTTTAATATTTTATAGCAGTAATTTGTGCAGTAAAATAATGGGCCTTTAGATTATGTGAACAGTTAATATACTCCCCAGATTATTTACATATCATTGCCAGTCGGACAGACCTTTTTTGTACAAACCTGGTTGGAACGGAATCTAAATGGAAGAGATTTCTTTCATATTGTATTCTATGCATACGACCAGAGAATAGCAAATACATTGGCTGAAATAAGCTATGGCAGTTCATTAGAGAAAATTCAGTTCTTTTTTTTTTTTTTTTTTAGAGAAAATTCAGTTCTTAATTATGGTATGATTCAAATCATGGGAGTAGTATATATATCCATGTGGCTAAAATACAAAATTTCCGTAAGGGAAGGTGATATGCCCCTGTATACATTGCACTGGTTCAAATGTTTCCTGATTGTAGTACAGTAGACCAGCAATCTTAGGAAAATCCATACCTCATTTGAAGGTATGCATTTTTTTTTATTGTTGTAGTCTCTGTATGGTACTTCATAGTTCATAAAATGCTTTTACCTATATCCTTAATTTTCATATAGTAATGAAATATGCAAAGCAAACAATGCTATCTTTTTTTGTGAGTAAGAAAATTAAAACATCATGTTTTTTACCAAACCAGGCTTAGGAACTTCTTGATGTTTTCAGTCTTTTATATATCTTTTTACTGTCCATTGAAGCTAGCCTTAATATAAAGTGTCTTAACACTTAGATTTTCAGTAAATGTTTGTATATTTTATGGAGGATGGAATTTATACTACAAGTAACTGTAGGTTGAAAGTTTCCACTTTATAAAAGTGAGTTTAGTTAAAAAGGGAACCAGTGAACTCTTTCCAACATAGGTATTGTAGTGAAAACATATTGGGATTCTCTAATTTGTGGTTTGTTTTTCTTGACCATGTTTGTTCCTGGCTTCTAGGCCTTTGCCCTCTCGATGTCGTTATAAGGAGCGCTCTTTTTTTCTCTTCTTGTATGGCAGGTTCATTCTTGTCATTCAGTCTTAGCTTTACCGTCACCTCACAGAGGCTTTCCTGGACCACCTATCAAATTACCCTATTTACTCACTTTTCTTATCCTACTTTAATGATCTGCATTGTGCTGATGTTTTTCTTTGCTTTTTTCCAAGTGAAGTGTTTTGGACATGTAATATTATATTATTTTCAGGTATACAACGTGGTAATTTAACATTTATATACATTTTTAAGTGATCACCAAGCTAAATGTAGCTACCATCTGTCACCATACAAAATTGTTATGTATTATTAATTATATTCCCTATGCTGTACATTGTATCCTCATGTCTTATTTGTTTTATAGCTGGAAGTTTTTACTTTTAATCTCCTTCCCCTATTCCCTGCTCTCTGCTCAACCTCCGCTCCCCCCGGCAGCCACCACGTTGTTCTTAGTATCCATGAGTCCGTTTTTGTTCTGTTCTGTTTGTTTTGTTCTTTAGATTCTACAGATAAGTGAAATTCTATGGTATATATCTTTATCTGACTTTTTTCACTTAGCATAGTACCCTCTAGGTCCCTCCATGTTGTGAATGACAAGATTTCATTTTTTATGCCTGAATAATATTTCATTGCATGCATACACTACATCTTCTTTTTCTGTTCATCTTTCAGTGGCCACTTGGGTGGATTCCATATCTTGGCTGTAAATAATGCTGCAGTGAACATGGGTGTGCATATATTTTTGTATTAGTGTTTTTGTTTTTTTCACATAAATTTCCAGAAATGGAATTACTGGATCATGTGTAGTTTTACTTTTTTTTTTGTGGAATCTTCATACTGTTTTCCATGTTGGCTGTATCTTTTTGCATTCCCACCAAGAGTTCATGAAGGTTCTTTTTTTCCCACATCCCTGCCAACACTTGTTTTCTCTTGTCATTTTTAAAAAAAGATTTCATTTATTCATTTGACAGAGAGATCACAAGTAGGCAGAGAGTCAGGCAGAGAGAGAAGGGGAAGCAGGCTCTCTGCTCAGCAGGGATGCTGAGGCAGATGCGGGGCTCGATCCCAGGACCCTGAGATCATGACCTGAGCCGAAGGCAGCAGCTTATTCCACTGAGCCACCCAGGCGCCCCTCTTGTCATTTTTGATAGTAGCTATTCTGACCTGCATAAGGTGACAGGTCGTTTTGTTTTGTTTTGTTTTATTTATTTGACAGAGAGATAGAAAGTACAAGTAGACAGAGTGGCACACAGAGGGAGAGGGAGAAGTAGGCTCTCTGCTGAGCAGGGAGCCTGATGTGGGGACTCCGGAGATCATGACTTGAGCCAAAGGCAGCCGCTTAACTGACTGAGCCACCCAGGCGCCCTGAATCATTGTGGTTTTGATCTGCATTTCCCTGATGATTAGTGAGCATCTTTTTAAGTCTATTGGCCATTTGTATGCCTTCTTTGGAGAAATATCTGTTCATGTTCTCTCCCAATTTAAAAAAAATTTTTTATATTGAGTTGTATGAGTTCTCTATGTATTTTGGATGTTAACTCCTATTGGTTATATCATTTGCAAATATCTCCTCTCATTCAGTAGGTTGCCTTTTTGTTTTATGGATGGTTTCCTTCACTGTGTAAAAGCTTTTTAGTTTGATGTAGTGCTTTTTGTTTTTGTTGCCCTTGAAAAAACTATTTAAACCAATGTGCAAGAGCTAACTGCCTGTTTACTTTGAGTAGTTTTGTGGTCTCTGGTCTTATATTTAAGTATTTAATCTGTTTTGAGTTTATTTTTGTATATTGTTTATGAAAGTTGTCCAGTTTCATCCTTTCATATAGTTCTGTTTTCCTAGCACCATTTATTGATAAGACTGTTTTATTCCCCTTTATATGGTCTTGCCTCATTTGTTGAAGATTAATTGACTGTATAAATGTGGGTTTGTTTCTGGATTCTATTCTGTTCCTTTGACTTATGTTTCTGTTTTGTGTCATTACCATACTGTTTTGATTACTATCACTTTGTAGTGCTGTTTGAAATCTGGGAGTGAGATAATTCCAGCTTTGTTCTTCTCTCTAAAGATTGCGTTGGTTAGTAGGGGCCTTTTGTGGTTCTGTACAAATTTTAGGATTATTTGTTCTAGCTCTATGAAAATGCTACTGGTATTTTGGTAGGTATTGCATTGAATCTGTAGATTGCTTTTTGTGGTATGCACATTTTAATAATCCTTTCAGTCTATAAGTGTAGTCTATCTTTCCTTTTATTTGTGCCATCTTAAGTTTCTTTCATCAGTGTCTTACAGTTTTCAGAGTACAGAGCTTTAACTTCCTTGATCAGTTTTTTCCTAGGTATTATATTCTATTTGATGCAGCTGTGACTGGTATTGTTTTCTTAATTTCTTTTCAATAGTTTGTTATTAGTGTATTAGAAACACAACAGATTTCTGTGTACTGATTTTGCATCCTGCAACTTTTCCGAATTCACTTATTAGTTCTAATTTTTTTTGGTGGATTCTTTACGTGTTTTTTTTTTTTTTTTAATATTATATATATAGTCATGTCATCAGCAAATAGTGACAGTTTTACTTCTTTTCAAATTTGGATGCCTTTTCTTTCTTTTTCGTGTTTGGTTGCCGTGGCTAGGACTTCCAAAACTATGTTGAATGAAAGTGGCAAGAATGGGCATACTTGTCTTGTTCCTTATCTTAGAGGAAGAGCTTTCAGCTTTTCACCATAGACTTTGATATTAGCTGTGCATTTGTCCTGTATGGCTTTTATTATGTTGAGATATGTTTCCTCTGTTGTACCCACTTTGTTGAGAGTTTTTATCATAAATGGATGTTGAATTTTATCACATACTTTTTCTGCATCTATTGAGATGATATGACTTCTATCCTTTATTTTGTTAATATGGTATTGATTGATTTTACAGATACTGAACCATCTTTGTATCCTTAGAATAAATCCCAGTTGGTTATGGTATATGATCTTTTTATGTATTGTTGAATTTAGTTTGCACTGATGTTTTTCTTCTTATTTAAATTTTTGTTTTCTATTCTTCTCTCCTTCCATGCTGCCACGCTTTCAAATGTGAGCCTCATGAAAGCAGGGACTTTCTCATCACTGCTTTATCTCCAGTTTAGAACTGTGCCTGCCTGACAGTTTATTTTTGAATCGAGAAAGTATCTAGTTTCATTATTTGTAAAAATTTGTTTTAAGCACTTTGTACACTTTATACAGTGTTAAAATTTGTGGAATCCTTTTTTTCCTTTTTAAATTATTCACTTTCATTTCTTAGGACTGATAATTCTATCAAAAACCATTGGAATTCTACCATGCGAAGAAAAGTGGAACAGGAGGGCTACTTACAAGATGGAATAAAATCAGAACGATCTTCATCGAAACTTCAACACAAACCTTGTGCGACTATGGACCATTTGCAAACCCAGAATCAGTTTTACATACCTGTTCAGGCACATATTTTTAATACCTTTATTATTTAAAAGATTTCTTTAGTTGTTATTTGGGAGGATGTTTGGTTTCTTAATACAACAGATTCAACATATATTAAGGGGAATAGACAATTAAATTTCCAAACTGCAAAAAAATTGCCATAACTAGCTGTTAAACCTTTAGTGGAGGTTTATCTCTACTTACTTTGATTGATAAATATTTTGGAAACAGACTCATTAAAATGTTTCCCTGTTTTGGTAATTTTTATATTATCCAGTTAAGAAACTTAGTATGTACATTTCCTAATGCTACCATCCTTTGAATCTTCATTTATGATTCAAAGCTTATGATCATCTATGCTTTAACATCCATTGTAGTTTCCATTTAAAAAATATTTTGTGTAATTGTAGTATTGCTTATCTCTAATAGGTAAGTGTGTATAAAATGGTTTTAAGGAGAAAATAGTCAAAATCCATTCATCATTTTGGGAGGTATGGTAGATAATTAATTGGTTCTTTGATGGCACTCAATTTTGCTTTTCTCCCTAGTAACCAATCAACTAAGTGATGTCAGTCTTTGTTTAGACAGGTTCATTAGAGTAGAGATTTCCCAAGCTCCTGATAGGGGAAGTGCATTTTCTTCTCTGCAAGAAATTAGTTTAGGAGTTTTCATAAGGTTTGTTTTATATTTTTCTGTCTGCCTATCTGTCATACCATTTTTTGTGTTGAACAATTCTTGGTTTTTATCGCATAAAATGTAAAGATTAAGTCAGGACTTAATAATAGTTTCTACCAAAAGATAAAATTTGAGTGTTAAAAATCTTGTGGTCAGTATGCACAGATTTGATTTGAATTTATCTCATTAAACGGACTTTATTTTTTGGACATAAGTTTAAAAGAATCCTTTTAAAAAAGTAATGACATCTTAGTTTACAAATAGGAAAACATGTGAAGACAGTATAGTTACCTGCTGATACTCAGTACCTGAAGGTTTTTATTGTCTGTTTCTTTACATTTTTCTTTAGAGTCCTAGATTTCAGCAGCATAAACTGAAACATTCTGCTTCTGTCTTAGAAAGGTTATTTAAATTTATTTTTTAACTCATAGAAACATAGTTTTAAAAATTATTTGGGGTCAAGGGAGTGTTTAACAGTCTCAATCAAAATATGTTGGAAAATAAGGGTATTTCTCGTACTTTAAGAATTGTTTATAATTGTACTTTTATAATTCTTGAAAAATTTGTGCATTCATAATTCAACTCATTTAAGCTACTAAAAAAATCATTCTAATTTTGACTTGAAAGAAAAAAAGGTGTGAAGTACTGTCACAGATTTAAATGAAAAGATGGAGAAAAATAAGTTTCTAATTCATTGAAAGTTTAGTAATAACATACAAAGCAGGTATTGTGAAAGTTAAGTTCTATATTAGTAGTAGTTTGTGATTCTGCGTCAGATAGTGATTTAGGTAGGCATTATGGAAAATAAACAATTTCTTACTTATATTAGATTTTTAGGTTTCTGAAAATACCTTCTCATGCTTCTTTCTACCATTACACACTAAATTTGCATGCAACCAAAATTCTTATTACAGATGCTTTGGAAAAGAAAGAAAATAATTCTTGGTCTGTTGTCAGAGTATTAAAAAGCACGAATGATTCTGACTGTTTTTCTAAGACAAGTAATAGAAGATGCCTCTGTTTTCATATCTTTTTACACAGAGATTGGCATGGGGTGGTGGTAGGAGTAGGAGGTATGAATATTGAAAAACTTTCTTTAGTCACTATCTTTGTGAGTGCTTCATATGGACCAAGCCCTTCCTCTGAAAGATAAGAGCAATTACTTTGTCTTCTTCCAGAAATAGAGCAATCCTTCTAATAGCACATTAAAAAAATAATTTGGTGGATATTGTAGATAATAGACTGATTTGCTGATAAATATTTGCCAAGTAATTCTTGTATTTCATCCAGGAGAAGATAGGTCTTTCTTAAGAGTTACTTTTCATTAATAGAGTCTAAGAACAAAGATGTAGTTATTAGAAACTATTATATAAATGAATTTTCAAAGTTAACAGAGATACTTTATGAGTTTTTTTTTTTTTTAAGATTTTATTTTTATTTATTCGACAGAGAGAGATCACAAGTAGGCAGAGAGGCAGGCAGAGAGAGAGGAGGAAGCAGGCTCCCCGCTGAGCAGAGAGCCCGATGCGGGACTCGATCCCAGGACCCTGAGATCATGACCTGAGCCGAAGGCAGCGGCTTAACCCACTGAGCCACCCAGGCGCCCACTTTATGAGTTTTTAATGCTGTTATTTTGTCAAGAGTTTTCATGCTTTACCTCAGATTTTAAAAAATTATATAGTGCTATATGTATGATACTAATATTTTAATTACTTTTTAGATCCCAGGCTATCAGTATGTGTCACCTGAAGGCAATTGTGTAGAACATGTTCAGACTTCTGCGTTTATTCAGGTAACTTTTTATTTATAACCAAAAAAAAAAAGAACCACTTTCAAACATATATTTGAAAGTCTAATAGTTCTATTTCCTCATTCATAAAACTAGGACAAAAACAATGCTATCTGTTATGCTTATTTTGGATATTCTAACGCTAAAGGAGAAAGTTTATAAATGGGTTTGAGAAATATAAATGTACAAATGTTAGGTGGTTGACAACACCAGTAGGATGGTCCTTTCATTTTTCCAGTGTAAAGCATTCAGGTTGTATTTTTCTTAAATTGGATAAATTGTGCATACATGTGATTTAATAAAACAGACTCCAGACATTAATTTCTAAATTAATATAGATGATACAGTATAAGTTTTTTTTCATGCATTTGTTTATTTATTTAGTTTTTTATGCATTTGAATTTCCTAATTCTGGGGGCATCTGGCTAGCTTAGTCGTTAGAGCATGTGGCTCCTGATCTCGGGCTCATGAGTTTGAACCCCATGTTGAGGGTAGAGATTACTTAAAAATAAATAAATAAATAACATAAATTTCCCAAATCTTTTCTGTTAAGTTGAAAATATTTAGATACCAGAGAGATTGTGATATTGAACATTTGGTATTTAGTTGTATTAACCTTTATCAGAGAAAATAGATTTTATGTTGCATAGAAGATAAAAATTAGAGCAGTAATAATAATAGTAGTAATAATAAAACAGTTGTTTAAGTAGCATGTCTTTCTCTTTTATTTAACTTATTTTAGCCACCCTTCATTGATGAAGATCCTGATAAGGAAAAAAAAATAAAGGAACTTGAGTTGCTTCTTATGTCAGCTGAGAATGAAGTTAGAAGAAAGCGAGTTTCATCGGTAAGAAATAAGCTTTAGTGTTTAGATTTTGTTAGAATCCTTTATGTGTTTTTATAGTTTTCATTAGCATTGACTTTCATGTACTAATATACTATTCAGTATGACTTCAGATTTTAATGTGGATGAAAAACAGTTTTTCTATTTTGCAGTGTTGAGATTGCCTGATTTTGATATACAAAACTTTAAACATATTTTACAGTGTTCTGTATTAAGATGTTTCTTGAGTTGTAAATGTCAAGCAGACTTAAAGTGTGATCTTCAATATGTATATACATATTTGTGAAAATGATGTGCAATTTAGAATAGACTTTGCTTTTATTATGATTTTTGGCTCTTTATTTTAGACATTCCTGGAAATGATAGCTTTAATAGAAAAAAATGTTTGAAAAATAAAGAATTTAATAGATGTGTAGAGGTTTATGTGCTTCTAAATTGCTTTTATTCTGTCCTTGAGCATTTTTTCCTATTTACTATATTATGAATACAAATTTGGTAAATTGGAAAAAAAATAACTTAAGAAATTATAGGGAAAGGGCACATTTAAATTTTTTTTTTTTTTAAGATTTTGTTTATTTATTTGACAGAGATCACAGGTAGGCAGAGAGGCAGGCAGAGAAAGAAGGGAAGCAGGCTCCCTGCTGAGCAGAGAGCCCGATGTGGTGCTGGATCCTAGGACCCTGGGATCATGACCTGAGCCGAAGGCAGAGGCTTTAACCCACTGAGCCACCCAGGCACTCCTCTTTAAAGAAATTTTTATATGAATATTGGTTGATGGGAACAATTAAGAGTATTAAATTAGGATAAATGGTATTCATTCTAGCCAAGTTGGGCTATGTTAGATGAATTAAAAGAAAGAAAGTTTATACTTAAATGACAATTTTAAGTTTTTGCATCTAGGAAAAGGTTATTTTTGGTTTGGGAGTTAATGAGGGGACTGTCCATTCACAGTGACTGGGAACTAATACAAAATTACTAAATAGAATAACTGAGTTCTTGAAATAGTGTTACAAGGCAACTGGTGATGACTTTATACCATTTCAAAGTGTTAATAAAAACATTTGTTAACTGTAACAGACAAGATGCATGCCATAGGAAGCATAGTTTTTGTTTTGCAATTGCAAAAATAATTGACAAATAGAAAGACATGAAGTGCACTTATTTTAAAATTAATTTTGATTTTATTAAGAAATAAACAGTTATGGTTGGAGAGTCCACATTTCTGGATAATTATATCATGTTTAAACCATTTTTAATTTTTTTGATAGTTTCTGTCATTTTTAGGAATGACAGGAATGATAAGAAGATATAACTAGCTAAAAGATATGGCATTTTGCTTTAAAATGAAGAGAGCTATTAATTTTTTCTTTTTAGAACTTATTTATCTAAAATCCACTCTTGTAAATATCTGGTTAGAGATTCTAGATTTTAGAGGGAAGTTGCTACACCCAGCGGGGAATAGAGTCCATATACATATAAAGTATTCTTAAAAGTATTTGATAGTAATTATTGTCATTTTACTGAGTATCCATTATGTTCGACCATTATAGATGTGTTTTATGTATTCTCAGTAATCTTTATGTTAATTCTGCAGAGTAGGTAGTTTGTTGTTAGAAATTTCTATTCAGGTGAGTCTGAATGCAACCCTGTGGTTTTTCCATTGGGCCTAGTCATCTTTTTGGATCTTTTCCCACCTCCAAATTTAATTGAAATGCATATGGCTTGCAACCTATCTCTGGAAAGTGACTGCAAACTCAGAAGTTGTCTATGCTAATAAGAGTACTTTAGTTTCTTTTATTTTGGAGAAACTTTGAAACAGGTGGAACTTATTTTACAACAATATTGGAAATTTTTTCACCTTACTTGAAACTTAACATTTTGCTATTGTTACTATCTAGCACATTCTAGTAGTTTTTATTTTTAAAAATGATAGGGACTGGGACGCCTGGGTGGCTCAGTTGGTTAAGCAGCTGCCTTCAGCTCAGGTCACGATCCCAGCATCCTGGGATTGAGTCCCACATCGGGCTCCTTGCTCAGCAGGGAGCCTGCTTCTCCCTCTGCCTCTGCCTGCCATTCTGTCTGGCTGTGATCATTCTCTCCCCGTCTCTCTCTCTGATAAATAAATAAAATCTTAAAAAAAAAAATGATAGGGACCACTTATTGAGTACTTCCTATGGATAGGACAATGGGCTTTCTAAAATATGGTAGTTACTAGCCCCATTTAATTTTAAATGAAATTTAAAAATTCAGTTCCTCAGGTGCACTAGTCACATTTTGGTTGCTCTTACAGCTAGTGCCTCTCATAATGAGAAGTTTCAGATACAAGAACATTTTCAGCATCTCTGAGAGTTCTATTGGATAGAGCTATATACTTTACATATTTTTCCCAAGTTTTATTGAGATAGGACTTATAGCACTGTATGTTTAAGGTATATAGCATAATAAATTGACTTATATATATTGTGAAATGATTACCACAATAAGTTTAGTTAACATCTGTCATCCAATATAGGTACAAAACAGAAAAAGAAAAGAAAAAGGGAAAAATACTTTCTCCTTATAATGAGAACTCTTAGGATTCACTCTTAACAACTTTCCCTTCAAGGTCTCCTTTCTTGCTTTTTATTATAAGACAGTAGGAAGCTAAGCTCAAAAGATAAGTAAATTGCCCACTGTACCTCTTCAGAGAGATAAAAATGACACAGTCTCTGACTTCAAAGGATTTATTCTGCAATGAAGACACAGACAAGAAATAGGAAGAAGTGTGAGAAAATAAGTCACAAAGTTTTATGGGGGCACATATGAGAGTTATCCAAGGTTTAGGTAGTCAGAGAAGGGTTCCTAGAAGAAATCCTATTTGAGCTCATTCTTGAAAGGCAATAATTATATTCTAGCAAAGTAGATGAACTGGACATTATTGTAAGTGGAAGGTAAAAGTGGATGATGAAATGGAGCACTTTCCAATATTTGAAGTGTATCTTAAATGAAGAATAAAAGTTTTCCCTGGTCAATGTTGGAGAGCATTCTAGATAAAAGGAGCAGTAGTATGTGCAAAGGCATTTTAGGATCAAAGAATAACCCCTGTGGGAATTGCAACAACAATAGTTGGGTATTTGGTATTCCCTGAAAGGAGGACAAATGAATGAAAGTGTTGGGAGATGAAGGGTAAAAGGTAGAGAGAGACCACATTCTGGGAGCTTGAACTTTATGTTGTATACATGTGCTAGTTTTATCTTACCATGACTTTGTAAATTAAAAACAATTTAGTCAGAAAAATAGAGACAAGAGATTTAATGAAAAAAAAAAGTTTACATCCATTTTGAGGCAAGACAATGTATTTGCTATTATATTTTTTAGCTGAAATGTTGTGAAGTATGTTATCCTAGAAAAAACTCTTACTTAAAAGCCAAATTTATGCCTAGGTTGAGAATGACAAATAATACTCACATTTCTTTTGTACTTTTAGCAACCTGGAAGCTTTTCTAGCTGGTCTGGTAGTTTCCTCATGGATGATAGCATGTCTAATACTCTAAATAGCCTCGAGGAGCACACTAGTGAGTTTTACAGTATGGATGAAAATCAAACTCTGTCTGCTCAGCAGAATTCACCCACAAAGTTCCTGGCCGTAGAGGCAAATGCTGTGCTGTCCTCTCTACAGACCATCCCAGAATTTGCAGAGACTCTAGAACTTATTGAATCTGTAAGTTTGAAATTGTGAGATTATCAAAAGCTCAATTTTAGTTACATGGTTTCATGTTCAGAAACTTAGTTTAAGGGACACTGACCAGTTTTATTTTAAGCATTCCTTTATATGTCATGCTTAATTTTATTCTGATTTTTTGCAATGGCTTTTGGGAAAAACAAAAAAACTTTATATCTATCTCAATATGTACTTGGTCTAAAATTTTTTTAAAGA
This sequence comes from Mustela nivalis, assembly GCF_964662115.1. Classification (NCBI taxonomy): domain Eukaryota; kingdom Metazoa; phylum Chordata; class Mammalia; order Carnivora; family Mustelidae; genus Mustela; species Mustela nivalis. The sequence goes on from NC_139021.1 coordinate 73,247,902, forward strand.
ATAAATTTAATAATTTGTTTTTTATTATACAAGTTGTACAGATATATTAGAGAGAGTTGGAAATTAGACAAAACTGTAAAGAAGAAAAATCCTCCAGAAGCCCAGAGTTAATAATTTGAAGTATTTTCTTTCAGGCTGTGTATTATACATATAAAATATATATACGTGCATATATTTTTAAACCAAAAGATACTTTTATGTATTGTTTGTAGATTTTTTTTCCTACATTATATCATAAGCATGTATTTGGTTTCTTAACTGTTTTTTTTTTCTTAACTGTTTTTTAAACTTCAATTTTAATGACTTCATACTATTCTATCATATGAATGTAACAAAATTTATTTACTCAGTGTACTATTATTGAACATTTAGATGGTATCCAGTTTTTCAGTATTAAAAATTACAGAATATATTATGTAAACCCTTGTGTAAAATCATGATTATTTCCTTAGGTTAGACTGAATTTCTGGATCCAAGTGTATGACCATTTTGGAGATGTTCCATATATATTACCATATTATATCAAATTTGATAGTATTTTTCTGATGTGGAATAGAGTGAAGCTTTATGAATGATATTCTTTGATAATAACTTAAAATAATTTGTTCTTTTTACTTAAGATATTTTGACAGTAAGCTTCAGCATTGAATTAGATGAAATATTATTTCAGAATGTTCCAAATTGGAATTGTAGTAAAACCATAATTTGTTCCTCTCAAATAGTCTTTCTTTAAAAAAAAAAAAAAAAAGTTGAGTAAGAAAAGAAAAAATGAGTAGTTAACTTTGTAAAAGTCGTCTTTCTATGTTCAAAATCACATTTGACTAGTTTAAAGCATTAGCTTTAGTTAAGGATTTATTTTATTGCAGGATCCTGTAGCATGGAGTGATGTTACCAGTTTTGATCTTTCTGATACTGCTGCTTCTCCTGCCAAGTCCACCCCAGTCAAACTAATGAGAATTCAACACAACGATGGAGCCATGGAATGTCAATTTAATGTCAGCCTTGTACTTGAAGGGAAAAAAAACAGTTGTAATGGTGCAGACAGTGAGGCTGTTCCTGTAACATCCCCAAATGTGGCCAAGTTTAGCACTCCACCAACCATTCTCAGAAAGAAGAGAAGAATGCGAGTGGGTCAGTCCCCCAGCAGCGAACATAGCGATGGCTCTTTCACTGATGGCAGTAATACAGCACTAAAACACACACCAGTGAAAACACTACCATTTTCTCCTTCACAGGTAGTGGGTTGTTTTTGTTTGTTTCCAAATGTTGGTGAGCTCAACTACATTAGATCCTTAATATCCTTACTAGCAGTTTGTTGCTTTGATAACACATAAAAATGGATAAGGTATTTAAATGTATACACGAGAGTGCTAAGCTCTGGTAGATCAGAAGCTGTCTCATAAGGTGTAGTAGTTACATTATAGTATCTTAAAAATTTTAGAGCTAAAAGGGATATTTTAGATAAGTAGTTGTACATCTTTATAGGACTCATCAGGAAAGAAGCCCAGAAAGGTAAAATGGTTTGTCCACAGTTATCTGTCAGAATTGAGACTGAGATCCAGTTTCCTGATTAACTGTTCAACAGATATCAGGTATACATCCATAGACAACTGCTCACTGTAAGAATTTCATGTGTCTGAAGGTTTTCTAAGGATGTCAAGAACAGATACCCACTTTCTCTTGGAGTTATGTCCTTGGGCAGTAGATTTTTACAAGAGATACAAGGCAAACTATATCTGTTATTTTATAATACTATTTTTCTTAATGAATACTGTATTCCAGGTTGTATGCCAAACACTATTCTTATAGCATCTCAGTTAATCCTCTTCCAAAACACCTCAGCAGTTAGGTGGAACAACTTCGGAAGTTAAGTAATTTGTCCACAGTCCGTTAGTAAGAGAAGGAAGCTGATGTTTGCTGAAAGTGTCTTGGTAGAGGTTAAAAAGTTTTATGGAAAAAGAAGGAAGTTTAATGGTCAAATAAACTTGGAAGATGCTGGGATATTATTGGAGATGTCCTTTGATGCTAAGAAGTTGGAGAATCTAACTGTACATAAACACTTGTTCTCTGAAAATTATTTCCCCTGTGCTTCAAGGGATGCCATTTACACAGACTACAGTTAGTTGCATTTTCTGATACCACCCCAGCTCTCAGAGTTACAAAGCATCTGAGGAGGTTTTGAGAGCATTTGACTACTAATTTTATGGCTAAATGTATTGTAAATATTAGGAGCTGGAAGTGTTAGAGCTAGGATTCATTCCAGTTACAAGTTGCCTTAACGTGGTAGGCCTGGGTAGCTCAGAGGGTTAAGCTTCTGCCTTTGGCTCATGTCATTGTCTCAGCATCCTGGGATCAGCCAAGCATCAGGTTCTCTGCTCGGTGGAGAGCCTGCTTCCTCCTCTCTTTCTGCCTGCCTCTCTGCCTACTTGTGATCCCTCTCGTTCTTTCAGATAAATAACTAAAAACAAAAACATGAACAAAAAAACCCCCAAGTAGCCTTAACGTAATTTCCACTTCTTCCTACCAGAGTTTCTATTCCATTGGCTACAAAAGTCAATTGGTATTTCATGATTATATGTAAGTTAAGTGAGTAAATTGTGTCCTTTAGAAACTGGAATCTTTTTTTTTTTTTAAGATTTATTTATTTATTTATTTATTTGACAGAGAGAGAGAGAAAGAGAGAGAGTGGGAACACAAGCAGGGGGAGTGGGAGAGGGAGAAGCAGGTGCCTCGCTGAGTAGGCAGCCTGATACGGGACTTGATCCCAGAACCCTGGGATCATGACCTGAGCTGAAGTCAGACGCTTAACGACTGAGCCACCAGGCGCCCCTAGAAAATGGAATCTTGCTAGCAATTCTGTAGTAGATTTTTGGGACAGCTATATTATCAGCAAAGCATTATTATTTTCAGAATTCAAAGAATTCTCAAGAAAAAGATACCTAAAATATTAGTAACCATGCATATTAATAAAATAATAAAATTTTTCCAGTTACACTGTTATGTGAAACCGTTAAATTTAACATAGCAGCTATTTATGGTTTCTATAGATTTTTATTTGATAATACAGTTATAAAATTATTTTACTGTGTTTTGTAACTTTCGAATATTTGTTAAGCAACTATTTATTGAATGCTTATTATATGCTAAACACTTAAAAGAGCTGGGGAAGCAGTGATAAACAACATTAAAATTTCTGCCCTCATGGAGCTTAATTTTCCTGAAGTGGAATGTAAATGAAATGTTTTTAATTCTTTTCTAGAAGGAATGGAGAAATATCTTCTATTTGAAAATATCTTTGAAAATCCTATCAGTTTAATATTTCTGTAGGGATTTTAACATTCTAGAAATTGTCTTTAAATGCTCTTTTTTAGTTTTTCAACACATGCCCTGGAAATGAACAAATTAATATAGAAAATCCTTCATTTACATCAACCCCTATTTGTGGGCAGAAAGTTCTCATTACAACTCCTCTTCACAAGGAAACAACCCCCAAAGATCAAAAGGAAAATGTAGGGTAAGTGAGAAAATGGGAAGCACAATTTCAGATTAATGAGGTGCTTGGCTGGCTCAGTCAGTGGAGCATGAGAGTCTTGATCTTGGGGTTGTCACTAGACGCCCCACATTGAGCATAGGGTTACCTATAAATAATAAAAATGACTTTGTTTAAAAAAAGCTTTTCATCTATTTATCCTAATCCTGATTCATATAGGACTTAGAATTGAAAAAAAAAGATCATAACCTTATGTTTCATTCCCACTGACTGAAAATCAGCTACAGGTAATGGAAAACTTTGATATGAAGCAAAATAACATTTTTAGTACTTTTTTCTACATTTGTCTTTTTCTATTTTAAGATGATTGATTGGAGTAAGAATTAGTTTAGGCAAGCTACTTATAAAATAGTCCTGGAATGTTTAAATAAAATGTGTATGCTAGAAAAGTTTAGTGTATGCTTTTATCATGGGTTTGCCTTCCTTAACTCTTATAGAATCCAATTTTGACTGTAATACAAATATCTAAATGATTGGCTAGGTTTAGAACACCTACTATTAGAAGATCTATATTGGGTACCACACCAAGAACTCCTACGCCTTTTAAGAATGCGCTTGCTGCTCAAGAGAAAAAATATGGACCTCTTAAAATTGTGGTATGTATATTCTTCTTATTTTTAAGAAATATCCTGATCTTAATAAAAATTTTTTTGATCTTTATCTTTGATTTTTTTATATTTTGAAAAGATGTTCACTGAAATTAGTAAAAAGTTTATTTCTTGATTTATAAATTTGAATTTGTTGTATGAATCTTTTCCCTTGACTTGTAAATAAACCTTTGCTTGGCTTGTTTGGAATTCATACTTTTTTACATTAAGTCATATAGAGAAAGCAAATCAAGTGTCAGTTGGACCCTTTCCTTAATATTAAAACCCACCTTTTAGTAGTTTCTGTGGTGGATACCTGCAGTAGAATAAAGTAATTTTAATATTTTGATATACATAAGCACTTTCCTAATAATATTTATGACTGATTGATCAGGATACCTCTTTAAAGTTCAGTTTACTCTTCTATTCAATGGAGATCATAAAACACATCCCAGAGGGTTATTTCTGGAGATTAAAAAGATAGGTGAAATAAAGGCCTTGGTGCTAAGTTTCATAGAGCATGTACTTACTTGCTGCGATGATTAATCATGGTAGCAATAGTAGTTCATAAATGGAGGAAGAAAGTGTTATCTGTGCTTTTAGATATATAGTCAACTTTGAAATATGTTAGATGAAAACGATGGGCATTCTAATTCTAGGTAGATAAAGGTCTCTGACAAGTTAGGTTCATTAAAACTAAAATATTTTTAAAATATTGGTCACTTCTAGGTGAGGTTAGTTATATTCCTCTATTTTTAGTTATATTTTGACAAGATTCATTCATTCTAATTTGCTTGATTTAATCAGTTTTCTACCAAAAGGAATGTCATACCCTCAAATCTTCTGCTCTTTTCCTTCTTTTGAAAATATTGGTTAGAGGGTACGCAGTAGGACTGATGAAATTTTTTTGTCCCCTAGCACCTTAGACTGCTGTGAACAATTATATTCTTTTTAGCTGTCTGGACTTTTATTTGTGCATGTACACATAACGAAAGTGAGATCACACTTTATGTACTACCTTGTAATTTTTTTAAGTTAATGTGTATATATGTATCTCATAATTTTTAATATTTGTATTATATTCCACTATATGGAATTACCTAACTGATTAGACTAATCTGTTTCAGTGTTTTGCCATTCATTTAAAATGCATCATTATTTCAACAAGCTAATAGGTACCAGGCACTGCGCTAGGCTTCGGGGATGTAATGTTGAACCTGTCAGATATGTTGTCTGTTTTCTTAGGAGTGTGTACCTAATTGGGAGATAGACAAACAGTGATTTAAAGGCATGTAAGAATTCTACAGTGCCTCAGGGTCATTTGTTCAGCATATAAATTGAATAAAAATTGTTACTTTAATAATAGCACATGAGAAATCAGGTTTTTAAGTGACCTCAAGTCCTTGGCAGTTTGTTCTCATTTGGAAGAATTTATCCATTGCCAAAACAGATTATTTTCATCAGCAATTTAAGATAAAAAGAAAATAATGATTTAATAATTTTCTAAAATATCTATATGTTCATACATCTGTTTGCAGGAAGCTCACTTTTCACTTTTCTTTTCTTTTTTAAGATTTTATTTATTTATTTGTCAGAGAGAGAGCGAGAGCGAGCAAAGGCAGACAGAGTGGAAGGCAGAGTCAGAGGGAGAGGGAGAAGCAGGCTCCCTGCGGAGCAAGGAGCCTGATGTGGGACTCGATCCCAGGACGCTGGGATCATGACCTGAGCCGAAGGCAGCTGCTTAACCAACTGAGCCACCCAGGCGTCCCACTTTTCACTTTTCATTCCTCCTATTCCTTCTCCAGTTATTATTTACTGAGTGCCTACAATATGCTAACTATTTAGTTTGCTTTTCTTTTTTTAAAATTTTATTTCTTTATTTGTCAGAGAGAGAGCGAGCACAGGCAGAGGGAGAAGCAGGCTCCCCACTGAGCAAAGGATTCCCCATGCAGAACTTGATCCCAGAACCCTGGGATCGTGACCTGAGCCAAAGACAGACACTTAACCAACTGAGCCACCCACGTATCCCTAACCATTTAGTTTTCTCATGTATCTTACTATGAGTCACATGCATTTCTTACAGAGGGTTACGGAATTTTTATTTTCTTTCTTTTTTTTTTTTTTTTAATTTATTTATTCAACAGAGAGAGACACACAGAGAGAGGGAACACAAGCAGGGGGAGCAAGAGAGGGGGAAGCAGGCTTCCCAGTGAGCAGGGAGCCTGATGTGGGCCTTGATCCCAGGACCCTGGGGTCATGACCTGAGCAGAAGGCACCCGCTTCTGCCTCATGACTGAGCCACTCAAGCGCCCAAGTACCTGTTGTTTTCTTAATAAACATTGATTTTTCTAATGTTTGCTGAAGATCATTCAAAAGACTAAAAACTCTGGAAATTCTTTAAATATAAATCTAAATGTTGGTAGTATCAAACACAAGTATTAAGTATAGTAGTTCTTTTCTTTCACATTAGGACAATTAAGAGAATAATTCTTGGATGCCTGGGTGGCTCAGTCAGTTAAGCACCTGCCTTCGGCTCAGGTCATGATCCCGGGGTCCTGGGATCAAGTCCTGCATTGGGCTCCCTGCCCAGTGGAGAACTGCTTCTCCCTCTCCCTCTGCCTGCTGTACTGCCTACTTGCGCTTTCTATCTCTTTAAAATAAATAAAATTTTAAGAAAAAAAAGAATAATTCTTGGTAGTGAATGAATTCATCTGTGTCTTAGGCACTTCTCTAGGACATTTGTATTCTTATGAGGGAGAAACAAATCATAGATTTTTTTTTGTTTTAAAGAGTACCTAATCAATGTTCTTTGTGAAATATAATCCTTAAAACAAAAGCTCTTGGAGCATTACATGGAAATACTGATATAATTCCTGCATGTCTCAGGCTATAGATGCAAGCACTTGAGAAATTCTCTTTCCATTATTAAAGCTTTTGTAAGTGCTGTGAAATCTCATTTATACATAAATGTTATTCTCCCTAGTTTTGTTGACTGGTAATATAAGCTGCTGATCGTTCTATGCAGTCAGTTTGTTCTTTAGTGATTACTTTTTTTTTTTTTTTTTTTTTTAAAGCAGATCTGAGGTATGGTAGGTGTCATTTGATATAATTAAAAACATTTTTCCCGGGGCGCCTGGGTGGTTCAGTGGGTTAAGCCGCTGCCTTCGGCTTGGGTCATGATCTCAGGGTCCTGGGATCGAGTCCTGCATCGGGCTCTCTGCTCAGCGGGGAGCCTGCTTCCTCCTCTCTCTCTCTCTGCCTGCCTCTCTGCCTACTTGTGATCTCTGTCAAATAAATAAATAAAATCTTTAAAAAAAAAACAAACATTTTTCCCAGGGGCGCCTGGGTGGCTCAGTCAGCTGGGCATCCAGCTCTTGATTTCGGCTTAGGTCATGGTTTCAGGATCCTGAGGTTGAACCCCAAGTGGGTCTGTGCATGAAGCCTGCTTATGGTTCTTTCTCTCCCTTTCCCAATGCTCCATGCCCCACATGTGTGTGCTCTCTCTTTCTAAAACAAACCAACCATTTTTCTGACTTAAATGGTAGACCTAGATATTTGATTGGAAGCTAGGTAAATAATATTTTGAGACTATTTCACTATTCAGCCCATACTCAAGTTTCGTAAATAGACACACCATACATAGACACACCACACACTACTTCTTGAACACTATCTCAGCTCCAAGCTTGAGGCTAGATAAACAGAGATATACACAAAAATGAAAAAGATGTGCTCACTGCTCTTAAGTAGCCCACACATTTAATGGTATGAGAAATGTGTTAACTAATAATTATAATAAGTGTAATAAAAGTAGAATAAGGAGAACTAGTGTAGTCCCAATTTGTTCTTTGCTTCTTATTTTTCCTATTTTTATATAAAAATATTTGGGAAATAATCTCTTATCTGTTTAATTCTGAGGCTCCTGATTGAAGCAGGAGCTACAGTAGGTTCCCCAGGAGGAGGAAGCTAGAATGAAGCCTAGAGTGAACAAAGTGTCACACTACATTCAGTGCTTGCAATGTACAGTATTATTTGTGCCATAAAACTGATTAGTTAATTCATTCAACTTAGGTATCTACAGGGACTGGGAGAAAATTATGCCAATAATGAAAAAGTATTAAAGATTATACATGGGGGAAAAGGAAATTTCTATAAAAGACTCTTTAATAACTCTTAAAAACAATTTAGTCACAGCCACTTGCCTTCTTGGAAGAAGATATTCGGGAAGTTTTAAAAGAAGAAACTGGAACAGATATATTCCTCAAAGAGGAAGATGAACCTGCTTACAAAAGCTGCAAACAGGAGGTAATCTTTCAATATTATTGTTAATAAAAGTCTTTATTTTAAAAATAAAAGTGACTTTAACATAATGTTTCTATTGTAAATTATTCATTCTAGCATACAGCTTCTGTAAAGAAAGTCAGAAAATCACTAGTCTTAGATAATTGGGAAAAAGAAGAACCAGGTACTCAACTATTGACTGAAGACATTTCAGACATGCAGGTTTGTGAAGAATTTTTTTGTTGTTAAGATGATTGCTTTAAGTCCTGCGTTCTGGTTTCTTACTCATTGTGTGGTTAGTTCATTAGAGATTGATAAAGAGTTTTCTTTAGTATTTATATTGCTTACTTCAGAAAGACACTACTAACTGTAGAGAATATTATATTTACTTTCTTGCTTTTTATATTTGTTTTGTTTTGAGAGGAGTTCACACTCTTATGTATGATGTCAAAAAATGGTAGTTCTCAAAACTTTAAATTTCAATATTTATCTTTGGTTAATTTCTGAAATATTTAATTTTACTACATTACAAGAAATTTCGTTGGAGCCAAAAGCTTTCTTGGAGGGAAATGAACAGGGCTTCCACCACCACTTACTCAGTAGTCCCTCTATTTGCCTCCATTTTTGAATTGGTTATTTTCCTCTTTCTTTTTTCTCTCTTAGTCAGAAAATATATTTACAACATCTTTATTAATGATACCATTATTGGAAATACATGACAATAGGTGCAACTTGACTCCTGAAAAACAAGATATAAACTCAACCAACAAAACATATACACTTAATAAAAAGAAACCAAACCCTAACACTTCTAAAGTTGTCACATTGGAAAAGAACCTTCAGGTATGAATTTATAAGTTTCTTTCAGTGATTTTTGTTGTTGTTTATTCAGTTATCATTTTGGACTTACTGATCACAAATTATACCTTTTCTTTTTAGATTCAAAACTGACTATAACAGTAACTAAACATTCATCATTATTCTGTCACTCAAACTAAATTTGGGTTTTTGAGAGACTCATTCATCAGCACATATAAATTAAACAATTGAAGTTGTAGCCAGAGTCTCTTCTGGTGATTTCTTAAGCATGATTTCATTTTTAAACTAAAGATACCTAAGTCTCCTTCTGGCATCTCTTCTGTAACAAATATGTGTAGCCCTAATTGCTATCTTGAAAGGGTAAGTGGTTGGAAGCAGTTTCAGCTTGATTTTATTGGTACAGTTGTTTCCAGTGAACTTTTTGGCTCAGAAGTTATAAAACAAAATTCTTTTTTTTCTGTTGCTATGCAGCCATTATGTCGCTGTAAATGAAGACTGGAAGATTTTTTACTACATTATCTTAAGAATTCAACCCAGCTAGTTTGAGAGTTCATTGAGGAAGAAGTTATCTTCTTTATACCCCAGTGACTGCAGCACTAGTGTTCCTGACATTTAAGCAGTCCTTGAAAACATCTTTGGCAATCAGATGTTGCCACCTCATCTCTCTGTCTTTAGCTGCTGCCCTTCAAAGAGCCATGTAGCACATTCTCTTAGTCCATTTTAAATGGTTTGATTTCCCAGTGTTCAACACAGAACTTTTCAGGAAAATATATTATGTAGCAGGTCATATACCTATAATGTAGTAATCTTTATAATAAAGGAAGAAAACCAAGGAAGCAAACACAAACTTGATCTTGTATTATGAATATATTTCCTAATTTGCAAAACATAAAGCATTCTTGGCTCATTTTTTGACATTACATCCTCTCTTTAAATCCTTAGCAATATTTTGAAGCAATAAAGACTTGACATTTCTTTCTGTGTTAAGACTGATTTGAATTGTGGGGGTTGTGGGTAGAGAATTTTTAATTGCCTCCACAGGTCTATGAACAATGTAGGTAGTTAAAAAAGATGGACCTTTAAAAATAAAAATTATTTAATTAAAAAAAGAGAAAAAGATGGACTTAAAAAAATTGACCATAAATATTTCAGTATGTATTGTAAAACATTGTTTAATAAGAAATATCACAGTGCCATCATCAAAACTGTTTACAGTGATTATTTATCATTAAATATCCATTTGGTTGAAATAATTGACTTAAAAGTGTAATGAATTATAAAGTGGAATGGAGAGTTATTTTAGTAATCTTCACATCACTATTAATGTTTCCTTCATAGTCAAACTGTGAATGGGAAACAGTGGTTTATGGGAAGACGGAAGACCAACTTATCATGACTGAACAAGCAAGAAGATATTTGAGCACCTACACAGCTACCAGCAGTACTTCAAGAGCTCTCATACTGTAATTGTTATTAAAATTGATGAAATGCCCTACTTTTACTGTATTCTGTACTAAATTAGGTTGCAATGAAATTTTTGTCAATTAATTGTTTTTAAAGTTTTAATGTAACCCTAAAACGGTTTGCATCTTTTTTCGTATTGGGCAGGCACGATGCCCAGCCACTTAAGTAAGGGGTTGGTAATTTCATAGTTAATTTTTTAAGAGATGAGATTTTAAAAAATTGTTTCTAAAAGAACAAGATGGGAAGACCGTGTTAGAATGTTATAAATATCCTAAAAGTAAATTCTTACATATTTTCTTCAGAAGATGTATGTTCCTACTCTCTTGATGCTGCAGTTTTCTAACAAATAGGTTATGAGTATGTGTGATTTCTGTAATTAGTCTATGTATGGGAAGCACACATGGTTTTATGAAGTACTTTTGCCTACGTGCTGACTGACTTAGGCTACCATTTACAAAGAAATACAGTGGAAAGAAATTGAAAAGAAGGAGAGAAAGTTGCACTACTAATTTTTGGTATTTTTCAAAAACTATAAAATTAACTACAGTGTTAAATGTATTTATTTGAGCATAGTACTAAAAACAAAAAGCATTGATAAAGGTTTTTTTCCTTATTAGTAAAGAGTCAGTATTTTCTTCATAAATCTCAGAAGAGCTGAGAGTTTTGTTGAATGTATTGTACAGTATGTAGGAGCAAGAAGACTTTGTAAATTGGAAAGTCTTTTTATAATTTATTTTCATTTTTAAAGCTTAAATGTAGATATTTATACCTATACAGGGTGTCTAGAAGCCAGTGTTGTTTCCTGTTATTTACAGCTAACATAAAGAACAATTTTGATGTTTAAGTATGAAATATGAAACAGTAAGTTATAGCTGCAAAGAAATACAGTATCTACACTGTATGTCACATCTACCTAAATATTGCACTATGCCCTTTAAATCATGTTGGTTATAAAGTAGTTCTAAAAAGTACTAAATAATAATTTAATATTTTCTTTTTAAATTATATGGGGGGTCATATAAATTAATCTGGTGATTTGTATATGTGTTTGAAATTTTTGCATTTTGCTTAAACAAATAATATGGTACTTGGGTCCCTAAAAACAGTCTGCACTTAGAAGTTTATTGTATTTACTCAGTGTTTCAGAAGTAGAGAACATTATTTTTTATTTATAAAAATATTTTGTCCTTTTATAAATGTTTTGTGTTTCTCTACAGGTTACAACAGTTGCTTCAGTTGCCTGTTTTAGGTGTTTGCACTTATTTCTTTTTGAAAGAATGTCTTTATTTGCTTTTGTGTAGAGATTTTATGTACATTTTTTTTTTGAGACATATAATGGTGTGCTGTCAACTTAAACACTGACAGGCAAATAGAATTGTACACTGTAGTTGTAATTATTTATAATTGACACACTCTCTCCCTCTCCACTCCTGAAGTATGCTGCTATATAGAAAATAGCAGAATCGGCTTGCTGCTATGAGAGAAGGAAAGAGCCACCACGACTTGCACTGTGTGAAAAGGTAAAAAGCAAATGATGGCAAGTTCTCAAGTTAACTTAATGGAATCAACCATTACCAGGCAAATTCTTGCAAATGCCAAAATACTATGCCTTAAAGACAGCTTAAGATTTTCTGATGTTTTTACGTTAATAGAAATGGTAATACTAAGTATTTTAATGCCTAGCTCTTGAACAGTAGACCTAAAAGGGTTTTAAGCTATTTAAATCCACTTGCTCATTTTTGCATATTATATGTAGTGAGAAGTGAAGAAAATGTATGGTACCAAGATTATGCCTTGTTGATAACAAATAGATGAGCCAATATGAATCTTCTTCACGTGTTTGTTAAGTCTGTTGATTGCTTCCTAATTAGTGAACTTCTCACAGGAATATCACTTTATAAAACCAATGATTGTAGCAAAATCATACTGGATCATTTCAATTTCAGTTACTTTGAACTAATAGCACATAATGGTTTTTGTTTGTTTGTTTGTTTGTTTGTTTGTTTGTTTTAATGTAGCCCAAAGCCCTTAGCTGGTTTGGATGTACATAGTTTCCAGTCACCAAAGTATATCTTGGAAGAGCTATATTTTTTTAAAGCATAATTTTTCTTGAGCATTAAATTATCCCAAGTATAATATATTGCAGATAAGCCTGGGCTTATTGGACATAGTACATATTTGGGTTGGTATTGGTTGAATCCTTTAGTTAACTGCTTTGTTGCTTTTTGCAAGAAGATTTTTAATCTTAAACATGTCAGGCATCTTATATCACCTTTATACTGTTGTGTTCATTTGAATTTCTTTCAGTATGTTATAAAAATGCCAGACATACATGTAGCAGCCATACTTGCATGGAAACTGACTACACATATATAATACTGCATTTTGTTGTAAGGTTTTCACATTAATACAGCAATTACCCAGACTAAACTGAGTTTTTTGATGTATGGGAAAACTTTCCATTGTAAGAGAATCTTGCATACAATTTTGACTATTAACATCTGTAATAAAGCATCTGTGTACAAGCTGACTTGGCATTCCTTGTTTCATTTTGGTTTTGTTTTATGGTATTGATTGGACTATTAAGGACTTAACCCAACATTCTGTTCTTAAGCTTTTTTTTCCCCTTTAGTTCTACATATACAGGTGATTTTATTTGTTAACACAACCTGACCTCCTTATCAAGAAGTAGAAATACTTACACAGTCTCTTTCAGAGTCATATTTTCAACTGCTTTTAAATATTTCCATATGACTCTTCTTTTTTTTTAAAAAATGTATTTATTAATTATTGTTATTAACATAAAATGTATTATTTGCCCGAGGGCTACAGGTCTGTGAATTGTCAGGCTTACACACTTGGAAGCACTCATTTCACATACCTTCCCCAGTGTCCATAACCCAGTCACCCTCTCCATACACCCCCTTACCCCGGCAACCCTCAGTTTGTTTCATGAGATTAAGAGTCTCTTATGGTTTGTCTCCTCCCGATCCCATCTTGTTTCATTTTTTCCTTCCCTACCTCCCTAAGCCCCCCACTCTGCCTCTCAAATTCCTCATATCAGGGAGATCATATGATAATTGTCTTTCACTGATTGACTTATTTTGCTCAGCATAATACCCTCTAGTTCCATCCATGTCGTTGCAAATGGCAAGAGTTCATTTCTTTTGATGGCTGCATAATATTCCATTATATATACACACCACATCTTTATCCATTCATCTGTTGATGGACATCTAGGTTCTTCCCATAGTAATTGCTGCTATAAACATTTGGGTGCACCTGCCCCTTCAGATCACTACATTTGTATCTTTAGGGTAAATACCCAGTAGTGTGATTGCTGAGTCATAGGGTAGCTCTATTTTCAACTTTTTGAGGAACCTTCATACTGTTTTTCAGAGTGGCTGCACTAGCTTGCATTTCCACCAACAGTGTAGGAGGATTCCCCTTTCTCCACATCCTCTCCAACATCTGTCATTTCCTGACTTGTTAATTTTAGCCATTCTGACTGGTGTGAGGTGGTATCTCATTGTGGTTTTGATTTGTATTTCCCTGATGCTGAGTGATGTGGAGCACTTTTTCATGTGTCTGTTGGCCATCTGGATATCTTCTTTGGAGAAATATCTGTTAATGTCTTCTGCCCATTTCTTGATTAGATTATTTGTTCTTTGAACAGGGGTTTATCAATCTTACTAATTCTTTCAAAGAACAAGCTCCTAGATTTGTTAATTTGTTCTACTGTTCTTTTTGTTTCTATTTCATTGATTTCTGCTCTGATGATTTCTCTTCTTCTGCTGGGTTTAGGCTTTCTTTGCTGTTCTTTCTCCAGCTCCTTCAGGGGTAGGGTTAGGTGTGTACTTGAGACCTTTCTTGTTTCTTGAGAAAAGCTTGTATGGCTATACACTTTCCTCTCAGGACTGCCTTTGCTGTGTCCCACAGATTTTGAACAATTGTGTTTTCATTATCATTTATTTCCATGAAATTTTTTAAAAAAATATTTTATTTATTTATTTGACAGACAGAGATGACAAGTAGGCAGAGAGGCAGACAGTGGGGGGGGGGGAGCAGGCTCCCTGCTGAGCAGAGAGCCTGATGCGGGGCTCGATCCCAGGACCCTGAGATCATGGCCTGAGCTGAAGGCAGAGGCTTAACCCACTGAGCCACCCAGGTGCTCCCCGCATGAATTTTTTTCAATTCTCTTTAATTTCCTGGTCAACCCATTCATTCTTTAGTAGGATGCTCTTTAGCCTCCATGTCTTTAGTTCTTTCCAAATTTCCTCTTGTAATTAAGTTCTAGCTTCAGAGCATTGTGGTCTGAAAATATGCAGGAAATGATCCCAATTTTTTGGTACTAGTTGAGACCTGATTTGTGACCCAGGATGTAATCTATTCTGGAGAACGTTCTATGTGCATTTGAGAAGAATGTGTATTCTGTTACTTTGGGATGGAATGTTCCAAATATAGCTGTGATGTCCATCTGGTCCGGTGTATCATTTAAGGCCTTTATTTCCTTGTTGATCTTTTGCTTGGATGATCCATCCATTTTAGTGAGGGGGGTGTTAAAGTCCCCTACTATTATTGTATTATTGTCAATGTGTTTCTTTGATTTTGTTATTAATAGGTTTATATAGTTGGCTGCTCCCATGTTAAGGGTATAGATATTTAAAATTGTTAGATTTTAAACAATCCTTCTTGTTGGGCCAACCCTTTGAGTATGATATAGTGTCCTTCCTCATCTCTTATTATAGTCTTTGGCTTAAAATCTAATTTATCTGACATAAGAATTGTCACCCCAGCTGTCTTTTGCGGTCCATTAACATGGTAAGTTGTTTTCCACCCCCTCACTTTAAATCTGGAAGTGTCTTTGGGTCTAAAATGAGTTTCTTGTAGACAGCATATTAATGGGTTTTGGTTTTTTAGCCATTCTGATACCCTGTGTCTTTTGATTGGGGCATTTAGCCCATTTACATTCAGGGTAACTATTGAAAGATATGAATTTAGTGCCATTGTATTGCCTGTAAGGTGACTGTTACTGTATACTGCCTCTGTTCTTTTCTGGTCTACTACTTTCAGGCTCTCTCTCTGCTCAGAGGAGCCCTTTCAATATTTCCTGTAGGGCTTGTTTGGTGTTTGCAAATTCTTCTAGTTTTTGTTTGTTCTGGAAGTTTTTATCTCTCTTTCTATTTTCAATGATAGTCTAGCTGGATATAGTATTGTAGCCTGCATGTTTTTCTCATCAGGGTGTTACCGGCAAGGCCAAATGGTCACCCATTTGGTCTGTGCAGTATTATATTACCTCAGTGAATTCATCACCATTTAGATTTTACCTTTAGCTTTCTAGGCTTAGAAATCTGATAGATTAACTCACCAAAAATAAGTTTACACTTCAGTAGAATGCTTATTTCAAATGTGCAAGACTGACACATGAAACTGAAATGTCGGTCTATGAATTTACAGTATGAAATACAACTGCTAAAAGGACGAGGTACATTCTCTTCTGTGAAAGCATAAGGAAACAGATATAAAAACCACATAGATTGATCACATCTCTTCTGTTCAAAGACCTTCTGTAGTTGTCTGTTGCCTAAATAAAAATAATTCTACTTCACTTCCTAACTTAGACCTGGTGACTTGGCTCTTCAAGAACACAGATGTGCATGCTTCTACCTCCGTGCCTGTGTTTGTAGTGTTTCCTCTGCATGATTGTTTTGCTTTTGTCTCCTTAGCCTGTTAAAATTTTACTCATCCTTGATGGCACAGATCTGTGAATCATTGCCTGATTACCCTAGTGCTTCCATAAAACTTTCCCACTAGACTTGTTTTGAAGAGTGGTGACTGCTATTTATAGCTCCTTGTCTAGCATGGTGCTTAGAGAATCTCAGTACATACTGAAAGAATTTTTAAAAATTCATTGTGACTATGAGAATAATAGTCATAATTTACACAACAGATTGATTAGAAATAGCTTTGGCTTCTTAGTTATCCATATGAAATGAGTTTTACCTTATAGTCAATAAACTATTACTGTGTTAAAGTCTTTCATCTCCTTTTTTAACCATGTAATTTCCTGCTTGGTTTATGAAGCTATAGAGTGATAGAGTTGTCAGCCAATAAGACCCTTAATCATATTGAAAAACAGATGGTAGTTTTTGAAGAGGTACTTACTTACCACTCTGTGAGAAATGAAAATTTAATTAAGTAGTGTAAGGTAAAATGAATCAAGTGAAATTTATTTTATTTCCCCTTCCCTGGCTTTTTTTTTTTAATAGTTAGCTACAGTCAATAATATGTGAAATATTATCAGTAGAAAACCAAGATAAAGTGTACCAGGAAAAAAATTACTCATGGCTGACATATGTTGTCAAGAGAATGTTTCTGAAAACTTTTTAGTGTGTTGACATCAGTATGTTTTTTTTTTTTTTTAAAGATTTTATTTATTTATTTGACAAAGAGAAATTACAAGTACACTGAGAGGAAGGCAGAGAGAGAGAGGAAGCAGGCTCCCTGCTAAGCAGAGGGCCTGATGCGGGACTCGATCCCAGGACCCTGAGATCATGACCTGAGCCGAAGGCAGCGGCTTAACCCACTGAGCCCCCCAGGCGCCTGACATCAGTATGTTTTTTAAAAGCTGTTGCATTTGAGCAAACTCAGTATTAAAAGCAGTGTACTATACTGCCCTTATTTCTGAAGGTCTCAGATCTGATGTGCTTATTCAAGTTCCAACTACAGAATGTGCTCGGTTTGAGTGGATTTTCCTGGCCAGCACAGGGAAAGAGGGAGGGAGATTGACTTTACTGTGATTTTACTACTTCAGTTTTGCTAACCATACTTCAAGATTGGATAAAATTCTTTTTTTTAAATTAACATATAATGTATTATTAGCCCCAGGGGTTCAGGTCTGTGAATCGCCAGGTTTACACACTTCACAGCACTCACCATAGCACATACCTTCCCCAATGTCCATAACCCAAACACCTTCTCCCTACCTTCCTCCTCCCCCGGCAGCCCCCAGTTTGTTTTGTGAGATTATGAGTCTCTTTTATGGTTTGTCTCCCTCCCTAACATTGGATCAAATTCTGACATTATTTCCTAATCCCTAGTACAGTTAGCATTTATTTATTCATTCAACTAGCAACTGATACTTAACCAAGTGCTTACAGTAGCTGGTGCTAAGTATTGAGGATACTGTGGTAAATAGGACATGACCCTTCCCTTAAGGAAGCTGTTATTCTAGAAGGGGATATGATTAAGTATGTAACAGAAATAGCATCTATTTTCCTTAGGCCAAAAAAATGAGATGGATCAAGTACCAGGTTTCCTCGTATTGGTAGAAGCTCATTTGAGAATTTGGTCACTCCTAGATAGTGTGGATTTCTTTTCCCTGTTTACTATGAAGAAGCACCATCCAGGGGTCTTGTAGTTCATAGTCTAAAAGTCTGGGTACAGTGTAGCAGCTGGGGCCATGTGCCAGTCACAAGCATGTCATTTAATCCTCCTGACTATTGTATCAGGTAAACATTGGTATAATTCACTTTTGTGGATATGGACACAGACTTAGGTTAAGAGACTTGTCTAAATATACAGTATAATGTTGAGCTGGGATTCATTTAATCATCTGAGATTTGGATTGATTCTTTGAAATTAAGTATAAGGCACAGAGGAGTACAGAGTATATGATTTCATTTCTTTTTTTTTTTTTAAGATTTTATTTATTTATTAGAGAGAAATCACAAGTAGACGGAGAGGCAGGCAGAGAGAGAGAGAGAGAGGGAAGCAGGCTCCCTGCTGAGCAGAGAGCCCGATGCGGAACTCGATTCCAGGACCCTGAGATCATGACCTGAGCCGAAGGCAGCGGCTTAACCCACTGAGCCCCTATGATTTCATTTCTATAAAAGTACAAAACCAGGCAAAAATAGTGTATGCTATTAGAAGGTAGTGGTTGTGCTGGGTGGGAGGGTCTTCGAAGGAGCCTTGAAGAAGGCGGCTTCTGGGATACTACAGTGCTTCATTTCTTGCCTTGGGTGCTAATTTTATGGATGTGTTTAGGTTCATGTAAATCCAAGCTCTCTTTGTGCACTCTCCTGTATGTATGTATGGTATGCTTCAATAACAAATTTTCTAAAAATTAAGCTTAGATTGGATAGTAGAGGGAAATAAAAGTGCTCTGCCAGGTGAAAATGTAACAAATGTCCCTTGCAGGGTTCCACTCCTATGCTTACAAGTCTGCAAGAACTATCCATTCAGTTATGAGCTTCTCACTGTTCTTCTCCAGCATATGTTGAACCCATTTCTCCTGTTAAAGTAAATGTATACAAGATCGCTATGGGAAGTAAGAGAGTAGTTTCTTGGGCTGTATGTGCCAAACATACCAAAGTTTTATATGTAAGAGCTTACTCCACTCCATCACACGAACTCTTAAGTCAAACCAAACTCAACAGTCACAGTTCCCCCCATAAATATTCCACAATTACATTTCTCAGCTCTGCTCAGTCTCTTGCTTTCACTCCTACCCCACTGGAATATCTACATTCATCAAGTTTCTAGTAAGCAAATATTCATCTATCTCATGGGGTCCACTAGTACTTTGCACCTTTACCAACTGTATTTCTTTGTAGCACAATGTATTACTGTCTTTTCAATGTGGTGTTCTCTTAATCGACATTCACTTAATTCACTCAATCTGATTAACCCACATTCCTCATTCCCAAGTTCCCAAGTTTCCTGTCACCCAGGGCTAGTAGGCTAGTAGACTAATAGACTTTCTCTAGTTAGCAACACTTTTTGCTTAACAATGAGTGCAAATCATGATAGATGAGAGGGTTTCTACATTTTTTTTTTTAGGTTTATTATATTTTACCAGGATGTCCAAAATACTATGTTAACATTTAATATATATTATCAGTAAGGTATTTTTATATTCTTTCTACCCCTTTTCCCCCACCACATTCTAAGTCTTTGAAATCCAAAGTGCATTTTACACTTATAACACGTCTCAAGTCAGATCAGCCACATTTGAAGGGCTTGATAGCCTCATGTAGCAAGTGGCTAGTGCACTGGGCAATATTTTTAATCTCTAATAATTTTAATATTTAATTAAAACTAAGTTTAATTAAATTAATAGTTTAATATTTTAATATTTTAAATCACTAGGAAATTACAGAGACAAAGTTTTGTAATTCAGAAGAAACGCTATTTCAGGCCACAGACCAACTTAGTAAATTACAATTATTGGAATCCTTCATACCCACTTCCCTTTTACCCTAAGTCTTTTGGAGTTCATTAATTTAATCCCAATTCTTCTCCTTGCTGAACTTGGGATCACACCTGTCACAAGCTTCAGTTTCTTCAGGAGTAAGATGGAGGTCTACCACATTGTTAATCTTCATATTACGGTCTCATTTTTTTTTTTTTAAGATTTTATTTGACAGAGAGAAGGAGAGAGCACAAGCAGGGAGAGCAGCAGGCAGAGGGAGAAGCAGGCTCCCTGATGAGCAGGAAGCTCGATGTGGGTCTCCATACCAGGACCCCAGGATCATGATAGCTGAAGGCAGAC
The DNA here is from genome assembly GCF_964662115.1 of Mustela nivalis. Lineage (NCBI taxonomy): Eukaryota > Metazoa > Chordata > Mammalia > Carnivora > Mustelidae > Mustela > Mustela nivalis. The sequence goes on from NC_139021.1 coordinate 73,268,156, forward strand.
GCTTAACAGACTGAGCCACGCAGGTGCCCCTATATTACTGTCTCTTTAAGTGGACTGTAAGTTCCCCAAGGGAATGTGTCCAGTGTTTAACACACCACCTGGATCTATGCAAAACACAAAGGATATAATAGCAAAACCAAGCAGCCCTGCTAATGCGCTTAAATTCTGAGAGGGGAGGTAGAACTTCAAATGCTATCAAGGAGAGAAATACAGTCCCATGAGAGGTTATGACAGGTGTGTGAAGTGAGATATGGCAGATGGAGAGGCAATGAGGTAAGGAGAGTAAGGTCCTTGGAGGGAACAGTCATTCCATATTCAAAAACCCCAAAGCCAGAGTGAAGGGGTGAGATTGGTGGAGGACCGTGCAACAAGGCCCCTGAAGAAACAGGCAAGCCCTGGTAGACCATGTCTTCCCTGGGAAACAGTCTGATGGAGATGAACATGCAGGATTGTGCAACATGTTAGAGCTCTTGTAATCAACACCTGAGGAAGAGAAAGGAGCAGGATTGGGCAGACAGAGAAGTTGGCCACAATGCTGACTCAGTGAAGAACTTGGCTAACTGGGGCGCTTGGGTGGCTCAGTGGGTTAGGCCACTGCCTTCGGCTCAGGTTATGATCCCAGGGTCCTGGGATCGAGCCCCACATCGGGCTCTGCTCAGCGGGGAGCCTGCTTCCCTCTCTCTCTCTGCCTGCCTCTCTGCCTGCTTGTGATCTCTGTCAAATGAATAATAAAAAAAAAATCTTTAAAAGAACTTGGCTAACTCCATGGGGAGCTCTGAGGCTCAGGGGGCCCTTGAAGATGTCCCAAGTCAGGTGAGAAGACCTGGGTTTCTTTTTGGAAGTGGGCCACTCCAGGAGGGGGGGGCCTGCCCCTGGGTGAGGACTCTCCTCAGAGAGCAACTCATTGACTTCAGTTTCTTTTATAGAGTAAGAAGCAGGGTCATCTCCTGAGAAAGACAGGAGGAACTGATATTGTGGGAGGCACTATCAAGAGATCGGAGGACAGTAAAGAATTTTTAAATGATTGTTGAGGAAAACAAGGAAGGAATTTGATCAGGGAAACACAGGAGAACTGCCAAGGAACACTGAGGACTCGTTTTGGCAAGCATGAGTTCAGGCCCTCTGCTAGGTGCATCATGATGTTTGGTGTTAATTTAGCCTCACTTTTTCCCTCAGCTGGGGAGCATGACCAGAGGCGGGGACCCTGCACTGATACATAGTGGTACACATCTGTCTCACCCTTGGCATCCATTGCTGGAGCTGGATGACCCAGGGCCGCAGCAGAAGAAGCAGACAGCATTTCCATTTGCCAAATGGACAGGGGAAAAGGACTGAGGAGCAAAGGAATGTGGAATATTATCAAGAAAGGTGGTTCATGGAATAAGGCAGATCATCTCAACTGGAGGTCCCTTTGCCTCTTCTGAATTTCCATTGTACTTTTTGTCATTTGTCGTCATCATTACTTCTGTCCTTAGAGTTTTTTGGGTATGCCTTGGCTCCTCTCTAGATTTGTGGCCCTTTAAAGAGCTCCAGCTCTGAGTGGGCCCTCAACAAATATTTTCTAAATGTTCTAGAGTGTTGTCTTCTGGTGTTTGGCTCATCTGCAGTGACTCGATTTATAGCTTAGCCAAGAATATGTTAATGGTGAAGGAAGGGAGCCTGGATACACACCTTAGGTTCCTCGTTCCTTCTTTCACTCAGCCAGTACTGATCATGTCCGACCATAAACTAGTAAGGATAAACCAGAGTGGGTTCTAATCACGGGATTTAATGTTTGGTGGTATAGGAAAGAGGAAAAATTCTTCCTCTGCCTTTCAAGGTCTTCCAGCTGGAATAAGAAATTTACGCAAGACAGATTAATGGGGAAAAAACCCCAAAGTTTTATTATGTGTGCACTGAGGCCCAATAATGAAATCTGAGACCTAAAGAAATGAAAATGAAAATCTGAGACCCGAAGAAATCTATAAATAGACTTATAAAAAAGGAAGTTTTTATAAATTTTAGACAAAGAGACAATAAATCTGTAAGGAAATGACAGGATAAAGAAAACAGGTGTTTGGAAACTTTAGTAGGGAATTCTAAGCAGAATTAAAGCTGAGGTAGTTGATTAGAAACAAACAAACAAACAAACAAACAAAAAACAAACAGATTTGTTTCCTTAGCTTCCTTGGCTTTGTGAAGTCCCTGTCTCTGATGATAAAGATGTCTTTTTACTTTTTAGTACAGGAAAGGTAGTTTTCATATGGAAGATTTGTTTCCTGCTTTTAGGAGGACAGAGGAGGGGCTAGGTGTTCTTTCATTAGTTTTTTCTTAAGTAACTTTTAATAAGAATAATCAAGATGTCAAAGGGGCACATTTTGTGGTGTCCTGCCATTGGCCCCTATGGTGGGGAGAGAGACACACACACTAAACCAATAACCACCTTAATGAATATATAACTACAAACCAACCACAATAGGCATTCTGAAGGAAAGGAATACAGTGTTTTATGGAGGTCTATAACAAAGGGCTCCAGCTAGTTGGATAGTTGGACAGGAAAGGTTTTTCTCGGGAAATGGTGCTTGACTAGAATCCTCAGCTGTAGACGGGGTTAAGAGGAAGAGAGTGAAAATATAAGAATATGAACAGAACGAGGATAAAATTATTTATTGGTTGGCTTTGGCTATCCATGCTCTACACAGCCTTTCAAGAAGACAGGCTTTCTTGGCTTCTACTGTATCTGCTGAAACATGCATTCCAACATAAGCAGCCATAGCTGGAGGGGGCAAAGTTGCATTTCTGGACTTAACCTCTGTGTCTTTCAAGGTTTCAAGAGGACACAAGAACTATGCCACCACTTTGGGGAGTGTTGGAAGAAGGAATGCCAGCTCTTAGGACAAACCCTTTGATCTGGTCCTCACTGCCCACCTATAGCTACTTCTGGCAGAATCTTCCTTTACAAATGTGTATAATCTGTTTGTATGGACTCTAGAAAAATCAAACTCAACACATACAATTAGGACCTTATCAGTTATTGTAATTATCAGTATTGTAATTGTGCTTACTATGAAGTCCTACAGGTCTCTGGAGTTTATTGAAATAGTATTTTTAAAAAAACTTGAAATAACTTAAAGGCATATCAAGGAAGTTATTGGGAAAATTCTTTAAAAACAATGCAGTAATAAAGGGTCTACTGGATTTTTGTTAGGTAGTTTTTTAACTTCAAGTTTGGTTGATTGGTTTTTTATCACCCAGTTAGCTCTTGCCCATAATTTTGTCATTTCAGCTCAAGGACTATCAACTCATCCTATTCAAGTCACTGTGCTCAATTATTTTGGATCATAGAAGTTTGAAAGAGAAAGATTTTAGATATCTCTATGATAAATGAAATTATTACACTGCACTCTTTTCTATTAGTTTCCTATTGCTGATCTAATGAGCGACCACCATTTAGTGGCTTAAAACAACACATCTTTATTATCTTATAGTCTGAAAGTCAGAAATTTGACAGGAGAATCCATTTCCTTGAATGATCTCAACCCCTAGAGGCTGGCTGTGTTTCAGGTGTCATGGTCCCTTCCTCCATCTTCAAAGCCAGAACACTTGGTGGTGTCTTCCTCATGACAAATCCCTCTGACGTTCCTCTTTCTAGTCAAATCTCCCTCTGTCTCCTTTGTGATTACACTAGGTCCATGTGGAAAATCCAGGCTAATCTCCCCATGTCATGATGCTTAATTTAATCACATCTGCCAACTCCTTTTTAGCATGTAAGATAACATGCTTAGGAGTTTTGGGAATTCACACATTGACATTTTTGGAGGTCATTATTCAGTCTCCCATATTAGGCTACCATTGCAATGTTTAGCAGAGGTTTGTTCCTGGGCAAATTTTCATTAATGGGCTCAACGTAACATGCTCAGAAATTGTAGTCAATGAAAAGAAGCTGTCCAGAAAGCCCCTTATAAGGTGGACTTTATCTTAAATACTCCTTTTCCCCCCTCTTACATTATTTTAGTTTTATTCTCATTTTTCAATAACTTTTTTTAAAGCATGGAATAGGGTTTCTCTACTATTCATTTATCCAGTAAATATATACTCATGTATGTGTATGTGGGAAGTGTTATTCCCAGGCATGGGATTGGGCACACCTTTCTTTTTTTTTTTTTTTTTTTAAAGATTTTATTTATTTATCAGAGAGCGAGAGAGCAAGAGCGAGCACAGGCAGAGTGGCAGGCAGAGTCAGAGGGAGAAGCAGGCTCCCTGCGGAGCAAAGAGCCCGATGTGGGACTCGATCCCAGGACGCTGGGATCATGACCTGAGCCGAAGGCAGCTGCTTAACCAACTGAGCCACCCAGGTGTCCCTGGGCACACCTTTCTTATTAGGAATCACCATCTATCAAGCTACATTGATGTTAACAGAAAAAAGCCAAATCAGCTAATGTTTGAAGACTATAGAAGCCAAAATTCAAGATATAGAGAAGAAACCTGTGTTGAAGCTTTGGGGAGAAAAATAGTAGGAATTAGTACAAATTTCTCATGCCTTTGGGTTGGAATATAAACAGGTGGGCCAAGTTTCTTGAAAGTGGGGGAAGAATGAAGCTTACCATAGAAACAAAAGTTGATTAAGCAGACATATTTTTTCCCATTTTTATAAATTTAATTTAAAATTTGAGGTCAATTATACTCTTAAAGATGCACAATTACTAGACATTTACTTTCAATATTTAAGGAAATCTCCTTATAAGTATTCAATTATCTGTGTGTGCGTGTGCATGTGTGTATTTTTATTTTATTTTATTATTATTTTTTAGGTAGGCTTACTACTCAGCATAGAGCCCAATGCGAGGCTTGAACTCATGACCCCAAGATCAAGACCTGAGCTGGGATCAAGAGTCAAATGCTTAACTGACTGAGTTATCCAAGTGCCCTCTCTACATATATTTTAAACATAAACTCTTTTTAAATACAAAAGAGAATTTTAGTAAAAGAAATCCTGTTAGCAACAGCTATACCTCACAACCCACTCTTTAAAATTAGTGAACTGCAGGCACCTGGGTAGCTCAGTCGGTTAAGTGGTTAAGCATCTGCCTTTGGCTCAGGTCATGATCCCAGAGTCCTGGGATCAAGTCCCACATGAGTGAGCCCCTTAGGTGCTCCCAGCTCAGCGGAGAGTCTGCTTCTCTGCCCCTCCGCTGGCTCGTGCTCTCTCTCTCTCAAATAAACAAATAAAATCTTAAAAAATAAAATAAAATTAGTTAACTGGTAACTTGTGTCCTCTCTCCAGTACCCAGAGGTGGTATGCAGCCCATTTTCCTGCTCCTTTGTCCCAGAACTGCTTGTGAGATGTACCAAGCCTCCTTTTTAAGTTTGTTTCTCTGACCCACAGAAGTTGTTTCTGCTCATCTTTTCTTTCATTATTGTATGAGAGAAGGTAGCTGAACTGCGGTTGCAGTAGCTGTAATTGTAAAAGCATTTCTTTCACAAAGACAGGACTACAACCCAAGGTCAAATTGTTTAAAATGGAATGAGACACTCGGTATCTCTTGCCTGTTGGCGTATTAGCACCTTTCCCCAGGCTGTGTATTATCTGACAGGTACCTCATTCGTTCCTGTTTGCCAGAGCCATATGAAAATGGCTTTTAGAGGTAAACTGTTGTAAACTGTGGTAAAAATGACTTAGGGACAACTTCCAAACTTTTCGAAGCATTTTGGGAAAGTTGCCCCAGCAAAGGGAACCTTTCCTCATGAGGAAGCAATAACAGGAAATAGTTCATTGAAAACCGTTAGGGGTTACTTACAAGATAAAAACGACGGTGGCAGAGTACCAGTGGTCTGAAGGAAAGCATGTTTGTGTTGTCTACACTGGATTTCCCTGTAGTGATTTGTAAAAGCCAGATTGCAGAGGGCGGTGAGTTCCTCGGATGAATACAGGCCACCAAAGAGGCAGGCCCTGAGCAGTGTGCACGGCCAATGGGGCGTGAAACAAACACATCTCCAGGCTTTTGTTCCATAAGTAGACCAGCTTGGGCAGGAAATTCATCGGAGGCTGCTCCAAATTGGAAATTACAAAGTTATGAATGGCCCGTCTGCTCACAGGCCAGAGCGGTTGAATCTCCTGAGTCCTCTAACTTTTTGTAGTTGCTTCAGTACCTCCAAAAACAACCAAAACAAACAAACAAACACACACACAAACGAAAAACAAAGGAAACAAACCTCCAAAAGCAAAACCCTAAATCAGATTTTATTAGGCATTGTTTTCAGAAGAAATAATTAAGGAGAAGGCCTGGATAAAGAGTTGCTTTATTTAATTCCTATTTTGATTCCTATAGATTGCTGGAGAAGTTTGTAAAAAACTAACAAAATCTATTAGTTTAAAAATCCATTAAAACTGACATAAGAAAGGGATAGATTGTTGAAAAATGACAATAATCTAACTGGACGGGAAATAGTCTCTGTAAGGGGGGGAACAGTGTATGGTGTCCCAAAAGCAGCCTCCACTTCCGGATCCTTGGGGTTAGGGGAGCAAAAACCAGCCTGTGTGGTGCTGCATGGGTTCCAGCACTGAATTCTGCATTATTTCATTTGGTTCTCATAGAAACCTCTGAAGGTAGTTATTACCCATTTTATAGTAGCAAATTGAGGACCAGAGAGGTCATGCAATCTGCTCCAGGTCATAATGGCAGGTGTGGATTTACTGTAAAGCAGTAAATGAAGCTTAAGCTTCATTTCAAGGGGACCACTTGCAGGTCCCCTCTGAGTTCAGGAATCACACAGTGTGGAAGGGAGGAGGGGAAATAAGATTATAATCAGAGAGCATTTCTGTATAAGCATCTCTGATAGATTACCCCAAGTGAGCTCAGAAGATCAAAATCTCCAAATCTCCAGAATGTGTTGTGATTTCTTTTTTCACTCCAAAAAAGTATTTAATCCTACTCTGAATTTTGTATTCTTCAAGAACCCCCCCATCCCCAAATTGTAAAAGGTTTGAGCCCCGTAAGATCTACATCTGTCCTTGTAGATAAGAGGTAAGTATAGAGCTGCACTTTGAATTTGGTTCTTCTGATTCCAAGACCTGTTCTATTTTTAGACTATGTAGAAACACAGAAAAGTATGAATAGACTATCTGGTGAAAAAATAAAAGCAGAGTATGAGAACTATAATTGTGGTAATGTAAAATTTTTGTGTCTGGTGAAAAACAAAAGGAAACACTTTCAAGCTAGCAATGGAATGTCAGAATTTGTGGATTTTGAGGGTTTTTTTCTCCAAATTTTCTGAAATGCTAAGTTACTTTAATAGTATAAAACAAGACTGGAACTATAGAAGAATTATTTGCATTTGAATTTTTTTACTGGGTTGGTGAATTACAGGGTTAGTTGTTGATAAAGCAAGGCCAGTTCACTGACAATTGAACTTATGAATTCAAATAAATTGCAGCAAGTGGTTTATTTTTTCTCAAGGCTTTGGTATATGATTGATGTTATCTTGGTGGAAGAAGTGAAATTGAATTTGATTTCCAAATACCACTAAGGTTGTATTTCTTTTGCAGCATATGCTGACATCCACTGGCTTAAATGAACTTTCTCATTTATGAAGTTGGGCTAGTATTGCTTGTCCCTCCTCCACATCTGGTTTCTGGAGGTGGTAAAACTGGACAGGGGGTCAGAAGGCCAGGGTTCTCATCTATATCTGACATCAGCCTTGGTCAGTTAACTTAACCTTCCCGAATTTCGGTATCCTCTTTCACAGAAGGGGAACCTTTGAGGTAGCATTAAATGAGATAATGAACGGGTATGTCTATCAACCATTGGATTGCCTACAAAAATGAGACATTCTTGCTGGCCAGATGATGAGATATTCTATTATCATATCAGGAAAACAAGTCATTCTAAATAGAAATCCTGCTCAAATTCTCAGAATACATTGTCCAACTAGCAGAGGCAAGGATGATTAGGAGGGCAGGAAACTCTCTCTCTCTCATTCACTACTGTAGTTTGAGCATGTAGTGCTGTACTTGGCATATGGTAAGTGCTCAATACATTTTTGTGGAATAAATGCAGATATGTGTATATGGAAGAACAATTCAATTTTGCTTGAATCCAATGGGCTCAATGCTAGAGGGTAATTTTGATCAATGATGGATGGAGGAATTACATTTTAGGCAGAGAGAATACGAATGAGTAAAGGGTGGAGAATGGAAAGTTAAGAACATTCTTAAGGAGTGACAAGTGGCCCATTTTGGTTTGAATGTGGAGAGCAGAGTAAGTAATAATACAATGGAAAGGCACATTAGGTTCAGATCCTGAAGGATGTTTATAATCCTGGAAAGAGGTTGAACTTTATCCTGAAGGAATTTGGGAGCTTATCCAGCTCTGAGCATGATCAAAGAATCTTTTTTTACATCATTTATTTGTTTATCAGAGAGAAAGAGAGAGAGAGAAAGAGAGAGTGCATAAACAGGAGGAGCATCAGACGGTGGGAGAAGCAGGCTTTGGACTCTGAAATCATGACCTGAGCCGAAAGCAGAAGCTTAACCGACTGAGCCATCCAGGCGTCCCACCAAAGAATTATTTTTATAAACTAGAGCGTCTGTGTAAATAAGATATGGTATGTATTATTCCCATGTAACAACAGGAAAATTTGTTCTGGCAACAAAATGAGAGGCCACTGAGGTGTGGTTCATTTAATGACCACTGGCTCTAAGCCATAATGCAGCTAGTGATTAAAATGTATTCCCATTCAATTAACTGACAAATATTCATGAATACCTCCTGTGTGCAGGTCCCTGTGGAGGCTGTGGGTAGCAGTCACAGACGTGCAAGACAAAAGCAAAGATTCACATTGCTTAAAGCTTCCCCAGAGAGATGAACACATACATGTGGAAAGTTCAGCGAAAACAAATGACAGTTTCCTAAGTAAAGGAAGGGCTAGAAATAAAGGGCTTTAAGAGTTCTGGGAAGAATTGGCTGCTGGGCAAGAAAAAGACATTGCTATGAAGTTCATTTAGAACATTAGTGTGCTAATGCTCAGAGCTGAATAGTGTGCTATTCTCCTTACGCTGCTATAATATACGGTGGGAGGCTTGAACAAAAGAAGTTTATTTTGTTAATTTTGGAGGCTGCAAAATCCAAGATTAACGTGTTTGCAAATTCATTTTTCTAGTGAGGATCCTCTTCCTTGCTTGTAGAGGACCCCTTCCCTCATCTCCTCACATGACCTTTCCTCTGTGCTTGAGCTCAGATAGAGAGAGCGAGAACTCTGGTGTTTGTTCTTATAGGGATCAGGGCCCCACCCGTATGAAGTCATTTAACCCTAATTGCTTCTGAGGATGCCCCATCTCTAATATAGTTACAATTGGGGGTTAGAACTGCAACATATGAATTTTGGGGAGATACATTCAGTCTATAACAATTAGCAACACTTGAATAAAATTCATAGATTAGAAAAGAGTATGGTACCCGTGTCAAGTTTCATGATTTTGATTATTGTACTATGTTGTATAAATGAATTATTTTTTGAAATTTTAAAAACACATTATTTATTGTTTAATTTTTTAAAGTTTTGAATTAAAATATAATGTATTATTGGCTTCAGGGGTACAGGTCTGTGAATCATCAGTCTTATACAATTCACAGTACATGACCTCCCCAATGTACATCACCCAGCCACCCTATCTCTCCCCCCAACCCCTTAACAATCCTGAGTTTGTTTCCAGAGATTAAGAGTCTTTTATGGTTTGTCTCCCTCCTGAATCCCATTTTGTTTCAAATTTTCTCTCATTTCCTCCCACAGCCCCTTGCCTTGCCTCTCAAATTCCTCACATCAGAGAGATTATGTGATAATTATCTTTCTCTGATTGGCTTATTTCACTTAGCATAATACCCTCGATTCCATCCATGTTGATGCAAATGGCAAGATTTTGCTTCTTTTTGAAGGCTGCATAGTATTCCATTGTAGATTATATACCACCTGTTCTTTATCCATTCATCTGTTTATGGACATAGTTTGGCTACTGTGGAAATTGCTGCTATAAACATTGGGGTGCTCATGCCCCTTTGGATCACTTCATTTGTATCTTTAGGGTAAGTACCTAGTAGTGTGATTGCTGGGTTTTTGGGTAGCTCTATTTTCAACTTTTTGAGGAACCTCCATACTATTTTCCAGAGTGGCTGCACCAACTTGCATTCCTACCAATGGTGTAGGAGTGTTCCCCTTTCTCTGCATCCTCACCAACATTTGTCGTTTCCTGACTTGTTAATTTTAGCCATTCTGACTGGTGTGAGGTAGTACCTCACTGTGGTTTTGACTGGTATTTCCTTGATGCTGAGTGATGTTGAAGCACTTTTTCATGTACTGTTGGCCATTTGGATGTCTTCTTTGCAGAAATATCTGTTCATGTCCTCTGCCCATTTCTTGATTGGATTATTTGTTCTTTGGGTGTTGAGTTTGATAAGTTCTTTTTAGATTTTGGATACTAGCCCTTTATCTAATATGTCATTTGTGAATATCTTCTTTCATTCTGTCAGTTGTCTTTTGCTTTTGTTGACTGTTTCCTTTAGTGTGCAAAAGCTTTTGATCTTGATGAAGTCCCAATAGTTCATTTTTGCCCTTGCTTCCCTTGCCTTTGGTGATGTTTCTAAAAAGAAGTTGTTGCTGCAGAGGTGGAAGAGGTTGCTGCCTGTGTTCTCTTCAAGGATTTTGATGGATTCCTGTCTCACATTGAGGTCTTTCATCTATTTTGAGTCTATTTTTGTGTGTGGTGTAAAAAAATGGTCCAATTTCATTCTTCTGCATGTGGATGTCCAATTTTTCCATCACCATTTGTTGAAGAGACTCTTTTTTCCATTGGACTTTCTTTCCTGCTTTGTAGAAGATTAGTTGACCATAGAGTTGAGGGTCCATTTCTGGGCTCTCTATTCTATTCCATTGATCTATATGTCTGTTTTTGTGCCAGTACCATACTGTCTTGATGATGACAGCTTTGTAATAGAGCTTGAAGTCTGGAATTGAGATGCCATCAACTTTGGTTTTCTATCTCAGCGTTCCTCTGGCTATTTGGTGTCTTTTCTGGTTCCATGTAAGTTTTAAGATTATTTGTTCCATTTCCTTGAAAAAAAAATTGATGGTATTTTGATAGGGATTGTGTTAAATGTGTAGATTACTTTAGGTAGCATAGACATATCACAATATCTGTTCTTCCAATCCATGAGCATGGAATGTTTTTCCATTTCTTTGTGTCTTCCTCCATTTCTTTCATGAGTACTTTACAGTTTTCTGGGTATAGATTCTTTGCCTCTTTGGTTAGGTTTTTCCCTAGGTATCTTTGTTTTGGGCGCAATGTAAATGGGACCGACTCCTTAATTTCTCTTTCTTCTGTCTTGCTGTTGGTGTATAGAAATGCAACTTATTTCTGTGCATTGATTTTATATCCTGACAATTTACTAAATTCCTGTATGAGTTCTAGCAGTTTTGGAGTGGAGTCTTTTGGGTTTTCCACATAAAGTATCATCTGCAAAGAGTGTTAGTTTGACTTCTTCTTTGCCAATTTGGATGCCTTTAATTTCTTTTTGTTGTCTGATTGTTGAGGCTGGGACTTGTAGTACTATGTTGAATAGTGGTGGTGATAGTGGACAGCCCTGACCTTAGGAGAAAAGCTCTCAGTTTTTCCTTATTAAGAATGATATTTGCTGTGGGTTTTTCATAGATGGCTTTGATGATGTTGAAGTATGTAGCCTCTATCCCTACACTCTGAAGAGTTTTGATCAAGAAAAGTTGCTATACTTTGTCAAATGCTTTTTCATCATTTATTGAGAGTATCATATGTTCTTGTTCTTACTGTTATTAATGTATTGTATCACATTGATTGATTTATGGATGTTGAACCAACCTTGCAGCCCTGGAATAAATCCCACTTGGTCATGGTGAATAATCCTTTTAATGTACTGTTGGATCCTATTGGCTAGTATTTTGGTGAGAAGTTTTGCATCCGTGTTCTTCAAGGCTATTGGTCTATAATTCTCCTTTTTGATAGGGTCTTTGTCTGGTTTTGGGATCAAGGTAATGCTGGCCTCATAAAAGATTTTTAATGACTACTTCAATTTCCTTACTGGTTATGGGTCTGTTCAGGTTTTCTATTTCTTTCTGATCCAGTTATGGTAGTTTATATGCCTCTAAGAACGCATCCATTTCTTCTAGATTGTCAAATTTGCTGGTGTATAGTTGCTCATAATATATTTTTATAATTGTACTTTTTTGGTGTTGGTTGTGATCTCTCTTCTTTCATTCATGATTTTATTAACTTGCCTCCTTTCTCTTTTCTTTTTGATAAGTTTGGCCGGGGGCTTATTAATCTTATTAATTCTTTCAAAGAACACGTTTCTAGATTCGTTCTAGATTTGTCTAGATTGTCCTAGATTTGTTCCTTGATTTGTTCTACTGTTCTTTTGGTTTCTATTTCATTAATTTCTGCTCTGATCCTTATGATTTCTCTTTTCGTGCTGGGTTTAGGCTTTCTTTGCTGTTCTTTCTCCACCTCCTTTAGGTGTAGGGTTAGGTTGTATACTTGAGACTTTTCTTGTTTCTTGAGAAAGGCTTGAATTGCTATATACTTTTCTCTCAGGACTGCCTTTGCTATGTCCCAAAGATTTTGAAATGCTGTGTTTTCCTTTTCATTTATTACCATGAATTTTTAAAATTCATCTTTGATTTCCTGGTTGACCCATTCATTCTTTGATAGGATGCTCTTTACTTCCATGTATTTGAGTTCTTTCCAAATTTCTTCTTGTGACTAAGTTCCAGTTTCAAAGCTTTGTGGTCTGAAAATATTCAGGGAAGGATCCCAATCTTTTGGTATCGACTGAGACCCACTTTGTGACCCAGGATGTGATCTATTCTGGAGAATGTTCCATGAGCACTTGAGGAGAATGTATATTCTTCTGTTTCTTTAGGATGGAATGTTCTGATTATATCAATGAAGTCCAGTTGGTCCAGTGTGTTATTCAGAGCCCTTCTTTCCTTGTTAATCTTCTGATTAGATGGTTTGTCCATTGCAGTGAGTGGGGTGTTTGTTAGGGGCATAGCTATTTAAAACTTTTAGATCTTCTGGTTGGACAGACCCGTTAAGTATGATATAGTGTCCTTCCTCATCTCTTATTATTGTCTTTGGCTTAATGGTTGATTTATCTGATATAAGGATTGCCACCCCAGCTTTCTTTTGATGTTCATTAGCATGGTAAATTGTTTTCCACTCCCTCACTTTAAATCTGGAGGTATCTTTGGTCTAAAATGAGTTTCTTGCAGACAACATATCGATGGGTCTTGGTTTTCTTTTTTTTTTTAATCCATTCTGATACCCTGTGTCTTTTGATTGGGGCATTTAGCCCATTTACTTTCAGGGTAACTATTGAAAGATATGAATTTAGTTCCATTCTATTGCCTGTAAGGTGACTGTTACTGTATATTGTCTCTGTTCCTTTCTGGTCTGTTATTTTTAGGCTCTCTCTTTGCTGAGAGGACCCCTTTCAATATTTCCCGTAGGACTGGTTTGGTGTTTGCAAATTCTTCTAGTTTCTGTTTGTCCTGGAAGTTTTTCAAATCTCTCCTTCTATTTTCAGTGATAACCTAGCTGGATATAGTATTCTTGGATGCATATTTTTCTCATTTAGTGCTCTGAATATATCATGCCAGTCCTTTCTGGCCTGCCAAGTCTCTGTGGATAGGTCTGCTGCCAATCTAATATTTCTACCATTGTATGTTATAGACTTCTTGTCCCAAGCTGCTTTCAGGATTTTTCTCTTTGTCACTGAGACTTGTAAGTTTTACTATTAGATGATGGTGTGTGGACCTATTTTTATTGATTTTGAAGGGGGGTTCTCTGTGCCTTCTGGATTTTGATGCTTGTTCCCTTCACCAAATTAGGGAAATTCTCTGCTATAATTTGCTCCAATATACCTCCCATCCCTCTCTCTCTTCTTCTGGAATCCCAATTATTCTAATATTGTTTCATCTTATGGTATCACTTATCTCTCGAATTCTCCCCTTGTGGTCCAGTGCTTGTTTATCTCTCTTTTTCTTAGTTCTTTATTCTCCATCATTTGGTCTTCTATATCACTAATTTCTGCCTCTTTTATCCTAGCAGTTAAGAGCCTCCATTTTTTATTGCACCTCATTAATAGCTTTTTTGATTTCAACTTGGTTAGATTTTAGTTCTTTTATTTCTCCAGAAAGGGAGTCTCTAGTATCTTCCATGCTTTTTTTTTTTTTTTTGAGCCCAACTAGCAGCTTAATAATCATCATTCTGAACTCTAGTTCTGACATCTTACTAATGTCCATATTGATTAGGTTCCTAGTTGTTGGTACTGCCTCTTGTTCTATTTCTTGAGGTGAGTTTGTCCACCTTGTCATTTTATACAGATAAGAATAGATGAATGAGAGAACAAAATACTAAAAGAGTAGCAATAACCCCAGAAAAAATGTATGCTAACCAAATTGGAAAAGACCTGAAACTGGGGGGAGAAAGAAAGAGGAAAACACACACACACACATACACACACACACACGTATGAGGGTGTATAATTATATATATAATTAATATATATATATATATATATATTAGACTGGTGAATAGAACAGAGCCACATTCTTGATTTTGAGTGTTTTGTTCTGTTAGAAGAAACTACCTCCCAAAATTTTAAAGAAAGAAAAATTTATATATATACAAAAATAAGGGTAAACATGATGAAGGGATGGAATATGACTTTAAAATGAAAATTTAAAAAGATTCTAAAACTGGAATTGATAAGATAAGAAGTTGGTTAAAAAAAAGAAAAGAGGAAAGAATGTGATCAAGCTGGAGACTAGAACAAAGCCATGCACTAGATTTAGGGTAAATTTTGATCTGTTAGAAGAAAACTTATCCCAAAACTTTAAAGAAAGATAAACTTATATGTATACAAAAAATAAGGTTAAGTACAATGGAGGGATAGAATATGACTATAACAATGAAAATTTTAAAAGATTTTTTAAAAAGTTATTGATAAGATAGAATAGTTTTTAAAAAGGTTAAAATAGGAATGAGGAAAAATAAAAAATAGAATAAGAAAAAAATAAAATTTAAAATATTTAATTTTGAAAGACTAAAGAATCATGGGGGAAAGGCCATGAAATCGATGTGTTGCATTCCCCTAGCTCTGGAGTTCTGTAGTTCTCATTGATTGGTGAACTTGGTCTTGGCTGGTTGTTCTTGCTAATGTTTTGGTGGAGGGGCCTGTTGCAGTGATTCTCAAATATCTTTCCCTGAGGCAGAATTGCACTGCCCTTGCCAGGGGCATGGCTAAGTAATCTGCTCAGTTTCACTTTTGGGAGCTTTTGTCGCTTTCTATAGAGCTTTGGAGGACGTGAATGAAGATGGCAGCCTCCCAATCTCTAGCCCGGAGGAGCCAAGAGCTCGGGTCCCCACTCCTGAGTGTGTCCTCAGAGAAAAGCAGTCAATCCCTCCTGTCTCCCTGGTCTCTGGCTGTGCTCCCTGCTCACCTGGCTTTTTTTTTTTTTTCTTCTTTACATTTGAGTTGTTTTACTTGGTTCGAAAGCCTTCGGCCCTGGACATAATCCCTGTCCAGGGTCACTCCTGGCCAGCCAGCGCCCGGGCGACGGGCGGAAAGCTGGGGCCTGCGGGCAGGGGGCATGGCGGCCGGCTGGCAGGCCGCGAAGGCGGGTGGGGCGAGCGGGGCCAGTGGCTGGTGCCCACGCACTGGGCCTAGGCAGGCGCGGGGACCTTGTGAGGGGATGGGCGGGAGTGCACGAGGCGGGGGCGAGAGCCGGGAACAGAGGTGTGGGGGGCGCTCGCAATTCAACTGATGGTCTCTTCTGGCCGCGACGGGGAGTGCTGGGAGCCCCAGGAGGGCTGTAGCGAGGCCCGGGGACTACGATCACTCGCCCTTATGGAGCCAGGGCGGTGGGCCAACGAGTGTGCGCTCCCGGAGCCGGAGCCGGGTCGCCAGCCTCGCGTCTCCAGCGCACGGCATCGGGTGAGGCCAGAGCAAGCGCGCGGGGCCGTCCGTGTAGTCACACCCCCATCCCTCCGGTGTACTTCACCCTGGTCAACTAGCTCGGTCTGGCGCCCGCTCCGAACGGGGAACCTCCCATCTTTTTTGTCCTCCCTACGTTGGCGGCTGGGAGCCCCTTCTGGTCCGCCTTTGCCATCCCTCACCTGGCTCACCTGGCTTGTGACGGAGCATTTCTATCTCTGTTGCAAAGTCCTGTTTGGACTCTCCAAACCCAGCAGATTCCTGCAGTGTGCTCCTGCGCCACTCCTCCCAGAGGAGGAAGGAGGTGGTCTTTCCTGATCTGCCACTTGTGGGGTCCCTGCTTGAAAAGCAGAGTCCCGACTGTGCCTCAGATCCTGGTTTAAGGTAACCCCACATTGAGAGTTCACTCCTCCACTCTGTCTCTGCCGTGGGCTTCGCTGCTCTGATACCTGGGAACTCTGCCACACTCAGACACCCCAAGTCTTTTTGTGACCCGATAGGTCTTGAGACCACACTGTCCCCCTCAGGGTTCTACTCCCCACTTAGCCTCTAGAATGACATCCCTCAGTGGAGTAGACTTCTAAAAGTTCCGATTTTGTGCTCTGCTTCTCTCTCACTTGCTGGGAGCTGGTCCCTCCCCCCAAGGTCTATCTTCCTGGGTGTTGCCTTGGATTCACTTCACATGCCATACCTTCTGTACGGTGGTCACTTTTCTGTTCCTCAATCTCTTGTTGAGTTTATAGGTGTTTGGAATGGTCTATTAACTATCTAGCTGAATTCCTGGGACCCTCCCAATGATATATAGGTCTCCTACTCCTCCGCCATTTTGCTCCTCCCCCTATAAATGAATATTTTTGTTCTAGCAAATATTCACTCAAGTATTTAGGGATAAAGAAGGATAATGTCTTCAGCTCTCTTAGATAATTTGAGGAAAAAGTGTGTGTGTGGTGTGTGTGTATGTGTGTGTATGCATGGGGGGGGGAGATAGAATGATAAAGTAAATGTGGCTAAAATGTCAGCAGTTGGTGAACCCAACTTAGTTTGAAGGGCTTTATGAAAGACTATTTTTGTTACTTTTCTTCCATTGTGAAATCATTTCAAAAGGAAAAGTTATACAGAAAATGTTTGGGGAAGCAAAAGAAGTTTGACATTGTGGGAGAGATAGGAACAAATACTCTCCTCCTTTTTGTTCCCAAACACTGTGCACCAAGGCTACACCACACCTTTTGTGCTGAGGGCCTGTGCTTCATGTCCGTCTCACTCCTTAAGGACCACATCGGGATTTGTCTCTGCCCATCACAGGACCAAGGGAGGACAGGCAGCTGATAGTAGGTTGCTGATAAACCTCACTTAACTGGCTCAAAGTAGTCAATTTATACTTTTTCTTTGGTTTACTGTTCACTTTCTGAAGGAGAAAGTATATGATGTCACCAAGGAGTCATAAATGAATCTGGAGACTAGGTATGATGATAACATCTAAATTTATTATAATTAATGAGCACTTTAGATCTAGTGGTAACTTATTTGGGTGGTGTGAATCCTTTAATTGGTTTCTCTCATTGAAATTTTTACAATGTAGTTATAAAGATGAATGTTTTCTCAGGTTTGCTGAAGAGTGGGATAGGAAATAGTTTCTCTAGGCCATAATACAAATTAAGGGGTAGTGGGAACAGGATAAGAACATAGATTCTTTGGAACTCATTAGACCATTGCAGCACCATATTATATTGCCTGAATCTAGCATTCGGTTTGGGATTGCCTTGATTAGTTTTTTGATCTGCTTGGAGAATTATAAAATGTTTTTCTAATTCCATTGTGTATATGAAACATGATTCTATCTTAGATAAGGATATACTCTTATTTGAGAAAAGTAGGTGGGCAAAATACATTTTTTAGTAAAACATAATTTAATTTATAGAATAATCATTCTGTGAACATATTCTTTTTATTTAGGGATATTCAAATAATAATCTTTCTTCTTAAAACAATGAGAAAATCTTTATTTGGCAAGCTATAGCAAACTCCAAATGTATCACTTCTGCAAACCCCCAGTATTTTTGAAATCTTATATCTAAATGTTTGGGAACCACTCCTGGGGGCTCTTGGATTAGGAGCTCCATTTCCAGAACTTTTTGCAGGTGGGTTCTAGAAAGATCTCTGACTTTTATTCTCTTCCAGACACTTGCTTATATTGTCAATGTTCTTGGGTGGCTTGATGAGAAGTAAGGATTTAGCCCTCATTGCTATTTTCTTGGCACATTGATATCAGAAACTGCACTCATATTTAAAAAATTAGTTGGCAGAGTAGTTGATTCTACAATATTGAATGTGAAAGAACATTGGTAGCAGTAGGTTTCAGTGCACCATGCTGGAGTCTTTCTAGGGTCTGTGATGAAGGAGAAGTTGGTCAGTAGTTTCCAACCCCAAATCCTCACATAGAATGTGAGCTGTGGAAAAGAACAAAGGGTCCGTGGGAAAACAACCCAAATGCCACATGGATTTTCTTCTTTGACAATCCAGAGAAAATAGCAAGTCAGGATATTTGTTTACTAATCACCACAAGTGCAAGTAGCTGGCTGAGAAGGTGGAATGGTTGGGTGAGACCCAGCCAAGGAACCCAGAGGCAGAACATCTCTGGGCCATGTAATTAATCATCAGGTGTCAGCTACCATCTTTCCCCTGCCGTGTGAGAAGAGAGAGATGTTCTCATTTGTGATACTTCCCCCCAACCCCCGCTTTTTGTGAAAACATAAGATGGAGTGTGTCCTGGGAAAAACATACCAAAGTATTATAACACTCAAGAATATGATCCTTGTGGGTTGGGTCAGTCCGTTAAGTGACTGCCCTTGACTCAGGTCATGATCCCAGGCTCCTGCGATTGAGCCCTGCACCCTAATTCCTGCTCAGTGGGGAGTCTGCTTCTCCTTCTTCCTCTGCTTTTCCCCCTTCTGCCACCCCCACTTGTGCCTGCTTGCATAAAATTAAAGAAAAAAGAATATAATTGCTGTTTTACAATTTCCATTTATTATCTTAAGAGTTGGAGTCATTTCCTGAGAGAAATAAATTATTACAAAATTGAAAGGATGAGAGAGTTACAGAATGTATACTTGGGGATGGAGTTGTAATTCATGTTAATAGAAAGCTGAAGATATACATGATTTCTTGCCTATAAATAAAATTAGTCCAATTATTATAGTTTGTGAATTATAGGTGTGAATTTATCCAAAATTACTGAATTGGACAAGTAAAATGAACAAAGTTCGTGGTATGTAAATTATTCCTCAAAAAAGCTGTAAAAATGAATTCAGTTTTGTTTGTTATGTGTAATCAATAGAATATTAACAAAATTTAAAAATAGCAAAATATTTTTAAATAGACACAGCTCAGTTCACACCCATGTGTAACACAGTGGGGTTGTAGAGAGATGGTCAAAAGTGAGAATCTGTTACTAATCCATATGAAAACCATGGAAAAGTTTTGAATTTTCAGTTTGCAGATTGTTCTGAAAGCTTTCCCTCAAGTAACCAGCCCCAGTCTGAACTCTGTGTCCTCTGATGACTCCATTAATAATTATACCGGGACAATAAGCATAAGTAAATCGTATGCAGGGTCCCTCTGGCTCAAATCATGTATTTGATAATAGGACCCATAATAATATGTAACTCTTGGTGGGCTTTATAAGCAGGGTTTGAAATCAGAGTTTTGATTTCCTCAATTCTAAAACAGGGAAAATTTTTCTTGCTTGCCTCCCTCCCTCCTCCTTTCTTCCCTTTTTTCCTTCAACACCTAGTTATTGAACTCCTACTTTTAAAGTTCTATACCAAGAATTCAGGAAATAAAGATAACATACTCCTAGCCTTCAAGAGGAACTCCTACTTCAATTAGAACAGATAATTAAAATTCATGTGCTTAGTGACAGCACCTCCCTCTGCTCTTTGAAGCCTGCAGACCCTTAAATTAAGTCTTTTTTTTTTTTTTAAGATTTATTTACTTATTTATTTGACAGAGAGAGAGAGAGGGCACAAGAGAGGAAACACAAGCAAAGGGAGTGGGAGAGGGAGAAGCAGAATTCCTGTTGAACTGGGAGCCCTGGGATCCTGACCTGAGCAGAAGGCAGAAGCTTAATGACAGCCACCCAGGCCTCTCTCTAAATTAAGATTTAAGGTCAGTAAATAGGTTTTAGGCAGGGCTGGGAGAAGCCATTGCCTGGAATGGGCTAGAACACACCAGGAAGGGTTGCTCCGAGGAGAGAGACTCCCTGCGGGGCAGCACTCACCAGCGCCTTGGCCATCTTCTCCCTCATCCTGGGAAGCCGCTCGTGCATAGAGCACCAGTGCAGGGCTAGAGGCAAACACACAAGGATGCCAACTGACCTTCTGTAAAATGTGCATGGATGCCATAAACCTCAAGCAGTCCCTCAGGGTTACTGCATAGCCCTACCCTACACCCCTGCAAGGGAGACTCCCGCCTGTTTGAGGAGATCATGCTCGCCTCTCTCCTCAGACTTCCCTTCACTCACAGCTGGCTCCTTTTTCACTTGTTTATTTTTTTAAAAAAGTCTAGAACAGCGTGGAAACACTTCATCTTTCCCCGGCCATACCTCCCAGGCTGCCTGCCCTGTGCCCACCTGTTGCTGTACTTTTTCCTCCTTGAGGAGGGCAAGCTGAGGGCCCCTGGCCACACTCAGCCCAGATTTTTTTTTTCTTTTTTTAGGATTGTATTTATTTTATTTGACAGAGAGAGACACAGTGACAGAGGGAACACAAGCGAGGGGAGTGGGAGAGAGAACAGTCTTCCTGTGGAGCAGGGAGCCCAGTGTGGGGCTAGACCCCAGGACCCTGAGATCATAACCTTAGCAGAAGACAGATGCTTAATGACTGAGCCACCCAGGTGCCCCTCAGCCAAGCTTGTTACACTTGCAACCCTCCCTTCTCTCCTCAGCAACCCTCCCTACTTGACCATTCTTGTCATCCTTAAACAGTGTTGAAGTATCTTGCACCTTAAAAACAAACAAACAAACAAACAAACAAACAAAACTGAAACCAAAAACAACAACAAAAAACCCCCAGCCCTCCCTCAGGGGACAGCACTCTCCATTTCCCATGTTTCTGCCTTTTCTTCACAGCAGAACTCCACTTCCTCATCTTCCCTCTTACCCTGATAAAATTCCATCTTGGCAACCATTGTCCAATTTGCTGTCTTAATCTTACTCTCCGACCTTTGAGGGACTTGGGACAGTGCCTCTCTCCTTTGCTTGAGCCACTTTCTTCACTTGGCCTCTGGGACTCTTCTGGCTTTTCTGCTTTCTTACTGCCTTTCCCTTCTTGGTTTCCTTTCCTGTGTCCACATCCTCCTACACCCAACTTCCAAATATTGGTGTCCCTGGGCCTCTGCCCTGCAGCCCCTTCTTTATATTTTCCTTCAGATGACTTCATCTAGTCCATGGTTTTAGATAATACTTATAAGTAAATAAGAGAGCTGACTCCAGAATTCATTTTAAAAATCTCTTTATTATACAATTATGGAAAATATGTAAAAGTCAGAAAATACAGATAATCAAAAATAGGGAAAAAAATCAGCCATAAACAATCAGCTAACAGCTTGGTACATATATTTTTTTCCTAACATACAGAGATACACACATTCGTGCATGTATATATAAATTTAAATAAAAATATAATGAAATGGGATGATATATATATTATTTTGCAACTGGCTTTTTAAATTTAAGAATGTTTTTGTGGCTACCCTTTGATGCCAACACACACACAAGTCTCCAGCACTACCTTTCATCACTACCCAGTATTTTATAGAGTGTACATTCCACAACTTCTGCAATTCAACCCATTCTTAATTGTTAGAGTTGCTTCCAAGCTTTTGCTATTTTGCAAAAAGACGGTGCTGGCAATCTTTGGCAGCTTTGCTTTTGGACCTTTCTGAATTGCTGGAAGTGCTGAATGTGTTCCTCGGAGCTGGGAATTGCTGAGTCAGACGCAAGCGCATTTTCATGTATACTGCCAAAGCTCCTTGGGGTCCTAGGGCTGGTCCGTCCACTTTCTCTGGCTGAGAGACAGTCCACCGTCGTCACCTGTCAGGCCTTGGCTGACGAAAAGTGCACAGTGCCCGCCCCAAAGCGCAGGCCCTCCGCCCCAGGCGCGGCCTTTGTCCTCCTCCCCAGAGCTGTGCGCCAGGTCTGAGCTCCTGGGAGGCCCCTGGGCCTGGCGCCCGCTAGCAGTGCGCCCCGTAGGGCCTGGCAGGGCGGGGGGCGGCCCAGCGCAGGCTGCACGGACGCGCAAAACATCCAGGAGAAAGGCTGGGGGCGGAGCTGGGCCGGTGGCCTTTGTGTGTGCCAGACACCAGATGGGACGCAATTAGGGACTTGCCGAGCAGGTCAGATGGCAGGCTCTCCAAGGACCTGCTGCTGCGGCTGCTGCCGGTACAGACGTTTTGGCGGGAAGAGAAAATGCTTTTAAAAAACACACGCACACACAAAACTTCTCTGTGACAGGCCTTTGGGACAAATGTCTTTTTGACTTTGTGTGTGCTTAGGGGCGTGGTTGCTGCCCAGAACTGGGCTCTTTCCTTCTGAGATAAAAGCCCTTTGCTCTGTCAGATGTGGGCCAACAAACAGGGGGAGTTTCCATATGGCCTTTCAGGGAGCAGAGAGCAGAGCGATGTTTGCACTCCGGTGAGCGCAGGCTGTCCCTTGTTCAGAGAATTCTTTGAAGGCAAAGGACCTCAGTGAGGGATGCCTTTGTGCTGGGTCCAGGCTGTGTGCACGTGCAGAGACAAAGGGTGATGGGGAGGAGGGAGGGACAGGGACCTCCCAGAGAGAATCCTTCCTGCTTCCCCTCATTGATATCTTAGCCCAGAGTTCATGGGCAGAACAAGACTTGGCAGGTAGGTCAAGGGGCCAGCTCCTTGACCAGGGTTGGCTTGTAGAGTGTTTGTGTTGGGGGCGAGGCAGGGGGTGGGGAGTAGCAGGGAGGTGGACAGGAGATAAGTGGAGAGAACCTTACTCTGTCTGTAGCAGCATGTCCTGTGATCCTGCCACCTGGGGGGATCCTACCTTTTTTTCTTTTTTTTTAAGATTTTATTTATTTGTTTGACAGACAGAGATCACAAACAGGCAGAGAGGCAGGCAGAGAGAGAGAGGGGGACGCAGGCTCCCTGCTGAAGCAGAGAGCCCAATGCAGGACTCCATCCGAGGACCCCGGGATCATGACCTAAGCGGAAAGCAGAGGTTTTAACCCACTGAGCCCCCCCAGGTACCCCGGGGATCCTATCTCTAATTAAGCCTGCAACAGAACTGATTATAGTAAACAGGACTTACCTGGGCTTGGGAACTATTTGGATGAAATGGGAAATGCCCTGTTTGTTGTTTAGGTTTGAATGGAGCCTTCATTTCCAGAACCTTACTGACCTGGACCAGTAGATGTGAAGGGACATGATGTGAGTGTCCCTCTCTATCTTCTGAACATCGGCTCCACCGATTTGCCCTCTTCCAGTCTAGGCGTTCTCTCCAGAGGGCCGCTATTGCATCTGTGTGGTGACCTGAGTCTGACACAGGAGCACACCTTGTCATTTAAGCAGAGATCAGTGCACGCAGGGAATGACCCTGCATCCAGATGTACCACGGGGACATGAGGAACTGGGAGGGGTCTGCAGTGAGTGAGTCCAGGATAAGAACCAGGAGAGAGGTGAAGGGAGAAGGCGCTCCAGAGGGATTCCAAACTACTGACATGTTTGCCCATGGCCAGCCTGCTTGAATCCACCTTCCCACCTAACCCTACATTTCTATTTTTAAAAAATGTTGTTTATTTATTTGAGAGAGACAGTGAGAGAGAGAGAGAGAGAGAGAACAAGCTGGGGGGAGGGCCAGAAGGAGAGGGAGAGGCAGAAAGAGACTCCCCGCTACACAGGGAGCCCAACTGACACGGGGCTCAATCTCAGGACCCTGACATCATGACCTGAGCTGAAGGCAGATGCTTAACCAACTGAGCCACCCAGGTGCCCCTCTAACCCCACATTTCTAAAAACCATCCTGGATAATATGCACAGATGTGGATCTCTGTTGCGTTGACATGTCATTGGTCTTCCAAAAAGTGGGTGAAATCTGTGTGGGACCAGACTGAGCAATCTCTGAGTCTCAGAAATTTTCTCCTGGAAGCGGGGCTCTTCCAGAACACTGCATTGCCAGCATGAGGAGGCAGGAGGCCTTGGATCCCATATCCGCTTCTTCATCGTGTGACTCCGACTCTGCTGCCTTACTGTCACTAAGGAGAGAATAATATCCAGTTCACAGGGTCAGGGAAAAGTTGAAACAAACCCTGTCAAGACTGTGGTGTGGTATCTTCCCCGATGTTGCACTTACTGCAGGAGGCAGGCAGCCTCTTTTCAGAATACTGGTGTTGTAAGATTATCTTTTTCATTTATTTTTAATTCTCTAACTCTGAAGGATTTAACACAGAACATGTCGTTGTCCATCACTTGAAATGTGGCTGGTTTGAAATGAGGTGTGCTCCAAGTGTACAATACACACCAGATTTTGAGGACTTAGGACAAAATAGAATGTTAAACTTTTCCCTAATCGTTTTTATATTGGCAACATATTGAAATACTATTTTGATTACATTGTGCTAAGTGAAAATATTAAAATTAACTTCTCTGTTTCTTTTTGATTTTTAAAATGGGGCTTCTAGAAAAATTTAAATTCCATATGTGGAATACATTATATTCAGTTAGGCACAGCAGACCTAAGTATTAGGCTGAAGAGTACTTTCTTACTCTCCAGCTCTCATTCTCCCTTATAAAGCTGGCTGCTGGGTGACACAATTCTCTGGTCCATCTTTATCCTACGCTCAGGAAGCACAGTCTTTCTGGCGTCAGTGTTTTCTAACATGAGGTTGTTTTGAGGCTAGGAATCTCACCTTGCTTTGATAAATCAGAAGCCAAAGCAAGGATCTGCCCTCAGGTTGACTGACACTGTTCTGGAAATGGAAGGTCTGGCTCCAGTGCCTTGTGTTTTAGCACAGCTGATTAAACAAAAGCCAAGTCTAAGGGAAATCTGCCGAGAACTTTCAGTGTTCCTTGTCTTACTTATCTAGTCATCTCTTTTCTTCTTTTCTAAGTTTAACTCAAAGCACAAGGAAGTTAAGGCCTGAGGGGATATTTTGATACAGTAAGGCCTGTGGCAGTGACTTGGAGAAGGGGTTGTGGAGCAGCCCTAAGCTCTCAACCCTTGTTCAGCAGGGACTTGACCTGGCGTGTGGTGGTCCTTCACAAGGACTCAGAGAGAGGGGAATCACTCCTCGCCTCCGCTGGGAAGCAGCTGAGCGGGTCTCACTTAGTTCTCATTGAGGAAGTGATTTCACACCAATCTCTTTGTATTTTGGTGTAGGCCAAGCAGAAGAAATTGCATTTTCTTAATGTTAAATTCCCTTCTAAACAGTTTAAAATTCTATTACATTTCTGTTTTTAAGAGGAGTGAAAATGGGAGTCAGGCCTAGGGTGGGGACATCCAGGCCAGGCCCACGGACAGGTCAGGCAGCTGGCCTGCTTCTGTGGTCAGGGGTGCTGCCGACCTTGGCCTCTGAGGCTGGAACCAGTCCCTCCTGGACACCGAACAGCCTGGTGGACATGGACGACAGGGAAGCCTCCCCACCCCCACTTCCAAGTGTGTGTGGGGAATGCCAGGGACCCCCCCCCCTCCAGCTTTTATATTTTATATATTTTTCAAAGATTCTGTTCTAACTTGGCTGGTTGCAGTTGGACAAGTCATTCCGCCTCCCCATTAAATGAGGGAATTGGCAAAACGGCTCTGCAGTTCTATCCCATTCCCAAGTTGAGTGATTGGAGAAAGAAGCAACAGCTGTTTCAGGGGAATCGCGTTCACTGAAGAAGGGACGGAATGTTCTTAGAACAGCACGTACCCAGAAACAACTACAGGTGAAAAGAGGTTGTTGTCAAGTCGGTTTTCTTATCTGGTCATCTTCTCCTTTCTGATGGTGAACGTGCTGGGTGATAATCATCACCAGCCCAGACTTTGATAAATCGGCAGCTTAACTACTTCCTATCATGACACACCTGTGCTCTGTGGCTATCTTCCTAGGAACAGAGCTCACGCCACTTCCCAGCCTTCAGGAAAGCCTCCGTGGGGGCTGGACTCTACTCCAGCCCCAGCCACCACCGAGATGTTGATCCTCTATGGATTGCATTGTTGGTGGGAAGCAGAGAAGAGGGAAGAACATGAAGGAAGGGGATAATATCTATACTTTCAACTGGGACTCATAGGAAGCAGCAGGACTTCCCTAAATTCTTACGCTTGCCCATTCAGTCCCTCGCCTGCGAAGAATGCCCTGGTGTGTAAGAACTCCAAAGCACAGATTTGGACATATGATTGCTTTGCTCAGAAATCTTTGGGGACTTCCTGCTACCACACTTGGGCATTTGGGACCATCTATGACCCAACTCCAGGCCTTCCTTTCAGGCTTGCTGCCTCACCTGTCCCAGTCAGATTCTCTTATCTCCTGGGAGAAACCCTTCCTCTTGGTGCCCCCACCCTTTTTCTGGGCTAGATGTTCTTCCTAAAATGCTCTAATTTTGTATCTGCCTCTTGAAATCCTAACCATCATTTAAGGCCTAGCTGCTTCTGCAGCCTCCTTTCCAAAGCCTTCCTGGATTTCCTGAGCCACGAATTCTCTCTCCCTCATCCGAACATTCATCCTCTTTGGTTTGTATCTCTCTTTTGGTACAACTTGCTTTCTACCTATTCTTAAAATTATTTCCGCACATCGTTGACCATGCCTTTCTATACCTGAGAGCACGCAGCCCCTGTTAAGCACTTGATAGGTACTTCTCACATGCTTCTGGATCCTCCTACAAAATGTGATCAGCACAAAAGGGCACGCATTGGTGCTGCTGTGGTCGCTCAGCAGGACAGCTGCCAGGCCAGGTGAAATAGAGATCTGAGAACTGATGGCCTCAGACCGCCTCCAAGCACAGAGGCTTTATTTTCTAAAACTGAATCCACTGGGAGCTTGCCAGCCCTGTCTGCCTCCCAGAGAGGATCTTTTATTTTTGTCTCCTTCTCTTTTCTGTTTTGAGCCCCACACACCTGCATCCCTCTCAGATTGAATAAAGAGAGAATTGGAAATACGAGATGCACTTAAGGAAAAGAAATACACATTTTGAAAGATTATGTTGTGGTGAGGTCAATCTTACAACACAAGAAGTTTAGTTCTGAGTATTGTTTACCTTAAAAGAAAAAGAAAAAGCCCAAACCATATTAAAGGCAAGCTTTAGAGCCACTGGGCTCTAAACCAGGGCTTCTCAAGCCTGACTCACAGACACACTAGAATAGGATTTCAGTCATTGCAGATCCTGATTCAGTGGGTCTGGGTGGAGTCTACAATTCTGCGTTCTCCTGGGTGACGTCTGTGCTCCAGTTGGGTAGACCACAGCTCTAGAAGCCAAGATCTGCACATAATTTTCAAATTGTGTGTAGTAACTAAGTTTCTCAAATCATTTGGTTCACTTTGAATCCCCATAGTATCTGCCTTGTGCTGTTCTTGAGGCATATTTAGCAGATTTTGTTTTATTGTAGCTGTGGTATACATCAAAAGAAATCTCCCTGAAGACAAAAGTCCCAGAAAATACTAGTAAGTCCTCCTCGCCTTGCCCTGCCCCCCTTCTCTTTGTTCTTCATCGGATTCTATGTTTATTGCATTACTGACCTAGCTCTGGGTTTGTCCCACCTGCCCTCTCCTTGGTGTAGCCAGTGGGCCCTCAACTCATGGTTTTTGAAGGAAGGAAGTCAACAGGGAAACTAAATCACTGAAAGCTTTCTGAAGATTTTGTCTGCAGATTTGGGGCCGTATGCTAAAAATTAGGGCTCTAGAAGCCCATGTCCCATTAAGCATGTTCTGAAAGCATGTGCCTCCTTAACAAGGCTGATTGGTTGGACTCAGTGGTATCTGAGTCACTCATTCCTAAAATAGGACTTCCGGTATCAAGTGGAATTTCCCCTTTCCCATCCCTGGTATACTCCTATGACTCAAGTGGAGGGCACAGTGAGTAGGGAGCTCACTGACTTGGTAGCCATGACATTGAGGGTGGGGCCATATTTCTTAACCTCAAGTGGCCAAATTATTTCCCCTCTCAAGAGGAGTTGTTGTGGCTCATGTTCATGGAGCCACCGTTTGAAAACATTTTCAAGAGATTTTTTTTTTCTTTTCCTATTAAATTTAAAGACAAGCGATTTCAGGCTGGCTGGTCTAGTGCTTCAGATATACTACAGCTGTGGGATAATGGGCCAATCTAGGATAGAGGCAGACATAAACTGCTTAGGGACTGTGTGACCTTGAGCAAGTTACTGAATCTCTCTGAGCTGTCGCTTCCTCATATAGAAAGTGAGATTGCTGATAGGGCTACCTGAGAGTATCCATTTGTGAGAACAGGTGCTGGACCTATAGTAGCCAAATATACAATATTGAGTGAGCCCTAATGTAAACTGTAGACTTTAATAATTTATAAATATTTGCTTGTCAGTTGTAAGGAATGTGCCATACCAATGCAAGATAGTAATAATGGAGAGTGAAGAGTTGAGGGAGTATGTGTAAATTCTCTGTACTTTCTGCCTATTTTTTTCTGTGAAACCAGAACGGCTAAAAAATAAATTCAGAAAAGGGTTTTTAAAGATGAAGTAAAAGATGCATATGCTTGAAAAAAAATTCAGAGTTCAAAAGGATATCTTGTGAGGAGTGAGGTTCTCCTGGTGCTTGATCCCCAGGGCCCTATATCCTATCCCAGAGATGGGATCATTGTCCCTTTAAAAAAAGATCCTTCCAAGCTTTGCGCAGTGGCAGTATCGTAGCCAATGAGGTTTATCGGAGGCGCGATTATTGCTAATTTAAAAAAGATCCTTCCAGAGATACACTGTCCACGTATAAGCTCATACAAAGGTAATTACTGGGATGCCCTGGTGGTCAGTCGGTTAGATATCTGCCTTCGGCTTGGGTTGTGATTTCAAGGTCCTGGAATTGAGTCCTGCTTCGGTTTCCTTGCTTAGCAGGGAGCCTGCTTCTCCCCCACCTGAAGCTCCCCCTGCTTGTGCTCGCTCTCTCTATCTCTCTCTGACAAATATATAAAATCTTTTTAAAAAAATGTAATTGTTTACACCTTTTTATACAAATGCTGCATGTTATATATAATTTTTCATTAAGAAGAAATAAATTATAAGACTAATACATATCAGAAAGCAATAGCATAAACAAAAATCCTCCATAAATGGTGGTGACAGGGACAGGGCAAGTGCCAGGGGTGCACACTGGGTTTGGTGATGGGATGGTTTTGATGCAGCTTTGTCAAACAGTTGTCCTGTCGAAACAGCTGCCTCACAAAATCTGCATGCAAACTGTGTGCTTCCGCCTCTGACCACAAGGTGATATGGCGATCTATGAAAGCTGGACATTCTAATGCGGCTTGTTCTCTTCAGAACCTTGGCAAGCAGTTGTTGATTCCGGTGATGTCATCTTCCAAATATTTTTGGAACCTCTCCTTTGTAATTGCCCTTCAGAGCCTGTGGAACAATTTGTTTTCTTCAAATTTTTCATAGCGAAGAAAGGGGTCATCTGGTGCCTGAACCCTGAGGGTGTGAGCCTAGAGCATCCAGTGGAGCCACCTGAGAACCTGAATTTGCCAAAGTAGTCACTCTGTTGTTGGCTTTTTCTAGAACAGGAGAAGCAGACAAACCAACGATCCCAGTTTATTTCCACCACCTGCATCGTGGTATTTGTAGATGCAGTGGGCTGCTTTGCATTTGAGAAAATGAATGCTAATATCACAGCTTGGTTTGTTTCTGACATTTTTTCCCCAATGAAATTGAATGAAATCCAGGCATTAGACCTACACTGTCCAATACAATAGTTATAAACTACATAAAGATGTTGAACATTTCTTACCTACTCGAATGCTATATATAATTTACTTGATTATTAGTTTATTGTTCATTGTCTCTCCTTGCCCCCTGCATCTCCTCACCCTAGCCCACTAAAATTTTAGCTTCATGAAGCCAGGGATCTTTGTTTTGTCTGTTTATGTATCTAAAACAGTATTTGCATGTAGTCAGCTCTCAGTTAACGTTTGTTGAATGTGTGAAAGACCTTACCTCTACTTGAAGAGCTTGTACTCACATTGGGAAGGAGCAAATGTACATACATGAAACGTGTAGAGAAGAACATAGCATATATCTATTTCTGGTCGCATTAAAATTCACAGAAAGAAAATAGGTGAGGTCTGGAGTGGACTTAAGGTATAAGAATTGCGGGGCCTGGAGTTTGGGTGGGGATCAAGAAAGGAGATGGACCTTCAGTTACAGGGATTGTAGGTAATGCTCCAAGAGGGTAACTGTCAAGCAGGAGGAACAAAGGCTGAGGCCTCAGTTTTGGGGGGGACACCTACAGTTAGAGCATGGGGGTAGGAGAAACGAGCCAGAAAACCGGGAAATAAGGAGCTGAGGAGAACCTAGGGGAAATTGGCCACGGTTGCCTTTAAGGTGGAGTCTGGAGAAAGGGAATGTGTGATCACGAGTGTTCTGTGCAGAAGCAGGTGTGGAATATAAATAGTCAGGGTTGGTTTTGGCCCGAGGGGAGTCAGTATTTATGAATACTTACAAGCTTTTGAATCTCCAGGCTGGTTTTTGGTGTAGTTACTGCAATTAGGTGGGTGTTGCCTTGCTTAGGTTTGATTGGTTCATGAGCAACTGAGAATTCATAGATCACCCTATGATCCGTTCTCTTAACATTTTCCTTGAAAATATATATCTCCTTTGTAAAATAAGCTATTATGAATTTTAATAATTTTTTTGGGGGGGTAGAGACAGAGTGCAAGCAATTGGGGGGGGGGTTGAAGGGAGAGAGAGAATCTTAAGCAGGCTCCATGCCAGTGCAGAGCCTCACTTGAGGCTCCAATTCCTGACCCCGAGATCATGAACTGAGCCAAAATCAAGAGTCAGACGTTTACCTGATTGAGCCACCTAGATGTCCCATGAATTTATTCTTATAAAGAAAGAGATACGTAACTAGAGTAAGTAAATACAGGTTAAATTCCATTGTCATTAACCTCGATGATTAATTATCAGCAGCTGCTTAGGTAATGCTTGGCTTGCTTTTTCTTTCTTTCTAATTTAAAGGAACTGTTAACTTTTCTTTCACTTATTAGAGTAAAACCAGAGGTCCAGATTGGCTTGGAACAGTCTTTATGATACCTCTTATTCTAGCACCCTGTCTGGATTCGTATTTGTCCCAATTTTTCCTTTTTAAAAAGGAGGTAATAATATGGCCAGTTCTGAGATAAGCAGCGGTGGGTTTGGTAGTCTCCACTGCTGGCTCCTGGTCTTGCCAGCAGTACGCGAGACACAGTGCAGCACTGCAGTTCTTCCTTCAATGCAGGGCTAAATCTGAAACACCATGAGGCACACCAGTTGCTTTTCTTGAAGCTTTCCAGATGCAGCATGACTACCGGCTCCTTTTCAAGGAGAGCATGCAGGATGTTTGCCGATAAAGTGTTCTTGGTCAGCTGCCACTGGGGAGCACGAATGCCCTCTCCTCCCAGGTGGTGGTAGTTGGTACCGTAACAGCAGCTGATCGCTGTTGGTGACCTGGTGTTCCAGTCAATTGTGCTGGGACCCACATTTTGGCCTGTGGGATGCCACAGGATCTAAGTGCCAGGCTGATAGTCAATGTGGCCAGTGTGAGATGTGGGAAAATACAGGCTAATATAAGTGGACTTGAGATATTAGGAAATAGGAGCTGAGAAGTAATCAGAGCATATGAAGAGTATCTGAAAGCTCACAGGGCATTGTAAATCTACATTTAGTTTTTACATCGCTTTGTGTGGTAGGGCGGGTAACACCCTCCTTCTCCCGAAGATGTGGTAAATGCTGGAACCTGTGACTGTACTACCTCACAGGTCAAAAGGAGTTTTGAAGCTGTGACTAAATAAGGATCTTGAGATGGGTAGATTAGTCTGTATTATCCAGGTGGGCCTGATGTACTCAAAGATCCTTCTATGAGGGAGGTGGGAGCTGATTCAGTAGCTGATGTTACTACCAAAACAAGAGACTGGAGTGATGTGAGGAAGGGATCAAGAGCCAAGCAATTCAAGACATGGAAAAATGTAAGGAAAATGATTCTCCCCTCCAGAAAGGACCAGTTTTAAAAATATTTTTAAGAAATTTTAATTCCAGTATGGTTAACATACAGCATTATGTTAGTTTCAGGTATATAATTGTGATTCAACAATTGTATACATTACGCAGTGCTCATTATAATAAGTGCCCTCTTTAATCCCCACCTCCCCTCTGGTAACCATCAGTTTGTTTTTTGTAATTAAGTCTGTTTTTTGGTTTGTCTCTTTCTTCCTTTGTTCATTTGTTTTGTTTCTTAAATTCCATATATGAGTGAAATCATAGGCTGTCTTATCTGACTTATTTCAATTAGTTTTGTATTCTCTGAATTCATCTGTGTTGTTGTAAATGGGAAGATCTCATTCTTTTTTGTGGCTCAGTAATATTCCATTATATATATATATAATCACATTTTCTTAATCCATCCATCTGTTGATGGATACTTGGGCTGTTTTCATAATTTGACTACTGTAGATAATGCTGCTATAAACATAGGGGTGCATCTGTCTTTTTTAATTAGTTCACAGTCTTTGGGTAAATATCCAGTAGTAGAATTACTGTATCATATGATAGTTTTGTTTTTAATTTTTTGAGGAAATTCCATACTGTTTTCTACTGTGGCTGCACAAGTTTGCATTCCCACCAACAGTGCATGAGGGTTCCTTTTTCTTTACATCTTTGCCAACACTTGTTGTTTCTTGTGTTTTCTTTTTTTTTTAGCCCTTCTGATTGGTGTGAGGTGATACCTCATTGTGGTTTTGATATGCATTTCCCTGATGATGAGTGAGGCTGAGCATCTTTTCATGTATCTATTGGCCATCTGGATGTCTTCTTTGGGGAAATGTCTGTGCATGTCTTCTGCCCATGTTTTAATTGGACAGAAGGAACCAGTTCAACCAACATTTTGACTTTGGCCCAGTAAGACTGATTTAGGGCTTCTGACCACCAGAACTACAAGATAATAAACTGGCATTATTTTAAGCCACTAAGTTTGTGGTAATTTGGGAATTACACATTTGGTAATCTGGTAATTAGTTTCCAGCATTGGGAAACTAATACACTTAGTGGGTTTTTTTTTTTGTTTGTTTGTTTTGCTTTTGCAGTAAATCTTTCTGCCAATAATCAGCTAAGAAAATTAAAAGTCCATGTTTAGTACCCCTGGAGCTAATAATACATTATATGTTTATAAAAATTTTTAAAAAAAAATTAAATAAAAAAGAAAAAAAGTCCATGTTTAATGAAAAATTAGATAGTCAGATTTCTGTGTCTCAAGATAATTGATAATGAACTTGTAACTTGAACAAAGTGTTTGTCAGCATTTATTGTCCATAATAGAGGGTCATAGTGGTCACAGAGAAACCAGAAGACACATGTCTGCTGAGGATACATCAGCATCTACTTCCAAAGTTTGTTCTAATTCTTTAATAAAAGATTTATTTATTTATTTTAGAGAGCGTGTGCAAGCGGTAGGGAGGAGAGACAGAGGGAAGGGGGAGTAGAACAGACTCTCCCACTCCCCAGCAGGGAGCCCCACCCATGGTTTGATCCCATGACCCCAGGAGGGGAAGCCCAACAGACTGAGCCACCCAGTTGCCCCAACAATTCGTTTTAATTTTAGTAAGAATGGGCAGAAATGTGGTACAGCTGCAGAAGATACTTTTATGTATTACTCGGTGAAGCATGGCTTTTCATTAGATCAAATGCCATTTCTTCTAGATGAATTTAACTCACTTTTAATTCAGAGTTTTCTTACATATATTCAAAATGTGAAACCATTGATATTAATGTGGTATCTTCAGCTAGTAGCAGAAGAAATGTTTTTTGGGAAACAAGTTCTTTGACTGCATTTAGATGAAAATCAGTTTTAAATGTTTAATGGAGGTATTCAATGCAGGACCAAAGAACTTTAGTTCTTTGGAATCTTTTAACAAATTGCAGCTATTGAAAACAAAGTTGCAAACAGGAAGATAGTGAAATTTACCCTTACAAAGCAAAGGAGAAATTGAACAGTTAAACATGGAGGGCTAAAATGTTGTAAAAGTTTTAATTAAAAAAAAATCTATAATTGTACTTGTGCTTTGGAGGATTCTGACTTGTGGGGTCTTTTGACAAAACCACTACTTTTAATTGGATTAATTTAGATTCTGAAGTGGGAATGGAATGACAGCTAGAAGGCTGATAATTTTGCAACATTTATAAAAATATTTGTTTAAGAAATGTACTTTGACCTTAGGAAAAATGATAATATCCACAAAAATATTTGATCTGAATTATCTATACATTTCAATGTCAAAAAAATTAGAGTTATGAATCTATATATTTGGCAGAATTTGTTCTCGGTTGGGCGCCATTTGTTCTCGGTTGGGCGCCTGGGTGGCTCAGTGGGTTAAGCCGCTGCCTTCGGCTCAGGTCATGATCTCAGGGTCCTGGGATCGAGTCCCGCATCGGGCTCTCTCCTCAGCAGGGAACATGCTTCCTCCTCTCTCTATGCCTGCCTCTCTGCCTACATGTGATCTCTCTCTCTCTGTCAAATAAATTAAAAATCTTTAAAAAAAAAAAAAAAGAATTTGTTCTCGGTTTACTAGGTATGTTGGAACCTGTACAGGGTATTTTCCCAACTAAAAATTTTGCTGTCCAAGAGGAATCAATTGAACATGTATACCATTTAAAATTTAATAATCATAGCATACAACTTTGCAGAAAATTGTGGGAAATTTCATAAAATAATTAAAACTTATAAGTGTAATAAAAACTATACTTTTCAAAGTATTTCAATAAGTAAGATATGACTAAAAACTAATTAAACTACATAAATATGTACCAAGAATGACTTTATTTTTAATCATCATACAATCCATATGAATAAATTTTTTTTCTTATTTTGCTTGAATATATAGGTAATTGACTACTTTCAAAGAAAGAATTTTACTTTGAAGTACAATTAATATATAGGTCCACTCTTAGATTCAATTTATCCATTAAAATGAATATTTCAAAGTTTATATAATTTAAATTTATTTTTGTGTTCCCATTTACTTCCAAAAGTGTGTAAGTTTGGGAGATAAATCAGATTGTTAGCTAGCTATGGTTTTCCTCGTTGCCTATAAGTCCTGGGCGGTTGGCTGCCTGTGAGCTCTCTGCAAGTCACATGGATTTTAACCTTGGTGTTGCTTTCCTTGAAAAACATTGGTGGTCTTCCTGCTTCATTACTGTACATGAGGTTTCTCTTCCTCCAACCCCCTAATGCTACCCTTGATAAAACTTATCTGCTCATGTCAAGGAAGCCCTTAAATTCTCTTCCTAGATGTACTGCTACTTCACATTTCTGTGATTTTTCTGGAGGAGAGAAAACACACACACAGAGAACACACACAGGAGCCTATCTCTTGACTTGGTTCCAATGACTTTTTTTTTCCCAGCCAAAAATTATTTCCTTGGAAATCATGTTTCTACTAATTTTGGCATCTCTGTTTTCTCTAAGAGTTGTTTTATACAAATCATTTGCTTAAGTAACCCAGCAATTACCCAGCTCTTTAAAACAAGTAAAGGAAGTTTTCTTTTCCCTCCTGCTGAATATTTAAAGTGGATTTAACAAAGTGAAGTAATTTTAAGATAAAATTTCACACAGTTCTAAAATGTGGTTTTAAGGAGACCTGGTTCAGTGAATTGATCTGTGAGAAGCCAATCATTGGAAAATGGTACAAATTTAGAAAGATCTTTGGATAATGTAGTAATTATTTGCTGATAATAAGTAATTATTTTATGATCAATTATTAATTTATAATTACAATCAATAGTTATAAATAATTTGAACATGTTTTATAAAATTTTATTTTATGAATATGTATTTATTAAGAAAAATGTTTTAAAATATAAGATCAAATACATGCCTATCCATTATTTAGTTTAGGTATTCTAAAATCCTTTGCTTAGTTTTATGGTTAATGTGGCTAAATAAATCCGATGTGAAAAGTAGTTACTAATCGAGCACTTACTATGTGCCAGGCAATATATTGTGATTTTTTAAAACCTAGATTATTTAACTGAATCCTCAAAACAATCCCTTGAGGAAGGTAAAATTATCATTTCTATTTGTAGAGAAAGAAGCTGAGATTTAGAAAAGCCAAGCCCGTTCTTGTGATGATAGGAAATTATGGGATGGAGATCTGTCTCAGGGGTGTCTGATTTAACCACATGTTCTAACTACTACTTTATAATAAAATGGTTAGGATAAATCCAGGGCTAGTCATAGCCAAAACCAAACCCCAAACCATTATCATCTTCAAAAATCAAACCAGGTAACTTTTGTTTGTTTTTTCTCTCCGTTTATGTCCTCCAACTTATTTCAATTCTTTGTGCTCTTTTTTGAACATTTTTGAGGCATCCAATCCTAGCCTAGCTGCTTTTTTTTTAAAGGGTCCTCCAACTTTTTTCTCCCCCCGAGTTTATTTTCTCTGGATAGTAGTGCTGAATAAAAGGAATAAAAGTTTCTCAAACTGGAGATCCAGCAGAGTTATCAATGAGAATTTAAGAATATGTGCTTTCATTTGTGATAATCTAACATCTCCTTGGCAAGCTGGGTTATTGTCTTGTTACTGAACTTATGACCATCCCTTCTCAATGTCAGCATTTTGTCAATGATGCTTATAATGGCACCAGTGTCAAGTAGGTAAGAAGATCTTTAATCATCTCATAGAAAAAGAATGGGGGGAGATGGAATCTGTAAAGGATGTGCTGGAGCCAAGAGAAGGCCAGATTGGTCGGTAGCTGCTGGTACAATGGAGGCTTCGTGGTGTTTCAGGTAGAAGGTCGTCAGAGCACCGCCTGCTCACGTGTCTCCAGTGTGCTGCTGTGGTCAGCCCTGCATTCCTGTGGGGTGCAGTGAATTAGTTTCAGCAAAACAGTTCAACTGGTCACATTCAAGTGATGGAGCAATTTTGATTTTATTCATTTTTATGCTTTCCATATTCATATTTTAAGCTTGTTCTCCTACCTAATTGTATGTTTGTACATATTTAAGTTGCCTTAGAGTAATAATAAATTGAGTCAGTACTGGGGATACAGGTAATATTTTTTTCCCTTTAAAAGGGGTATGTGCATTGCTCATGTTTGAGAAAAACTGTGATAGATACTGCTCAAGTTTTTCCTTATATCACAACATGGAATGCCTTCATCTCAATCCCCTGGGATTCTCTTTCTGCTGTGCTAATGGATTAACAAGCTGTTTCCCTTGGATCCTTCTGTAGGTAATGGTTGACCTTATGGGTGGCTTCTGGCAGTAGGAATTTGAGAGCTTCTTGTTGGATAAAGTAGGAGATCATTTTGGCTGCAGGGTTCTGGACTATTTATGTTATATAATAGATGTTGAATTTGCCCAAGAGTGAGCTGTAGTCTTTGTAAACCTTTAACATGTTTCTTAGGAGGCAGGGTGGCCAAGTGCTTATGAAGCTTCATGAATGGACACAGGCTTCCTCTCCCTGGACCACCCAACATGAATGTCTAGAAAGCTTGTCCGTGGCCTCCAAAGCAGGCAATACCCAGGTCTTGGTGTCATATTCACTGTTCCCTCCCAGCCTATCTTGGATATTGGACATTCTCTTCATACTGCATGTCTTGGGACTGCCAGATGATCTTGGAGTTTTATTCTAAGTGAAAGCCCCTGGTTTCAGGGGGGTAAAGAGAGAAGTCCCTGTGGCTCAGGTCTTCCCCAAGGTCCCTCTTTTCCTCAAGACGCCATCAACAAGGGAATGAGCTTAAATTCTGTTGTCAGTGTCTCTGTGAACAACAGCTCTGGTTACTCAAACACAACAAGCAAAGCAAAGTAAAATATCCCTTCTTTTATTTTACTATAATAATACAAATTTATTGTGGGAGGTAAAGAAAATACTGATGTAAAAGTAACAAAAGTTGAATTGTTAAATCATCCATAATTCCACATTCAAAGATCATCTCTATGAATGATTTTGTGTATTTTTTTAATCTATTTCTAAACATAAAGTTAGATTACATCCTGTTTCTATTTTTTCATTCATATATCCAGCAAATACTGGTTGAGAGACTCCTGTGTGCTCTTGTTCACAGCAGAGTGAGACACAGTCCTGGCCTCTCAGGATTTAGTTTGGTAGGGGAGATAGAACATTTCAACCAATATCCATCCCTGATTTCAGCAACTCCCGAGGCAGCCAGCACAGTTCTCTGCAGGGTGGTAGGATACCTACCCATGTCAAGAACAAATAGTGTGCTGGGGGATATTGGCTTGGAGAGAGAGAGATCATCCGTGGAGGAGGGATTAATTTGCTAGGGATGGTGTAACAAACCACCACAGACTGGGTGGTTTAAACAGCAGAAATTTGTTCTGGAGGCTAGAAGTTTGACATCAAGTTGCCTACAGGTTTGGTTTCTCCTGAGGTCTCTTTCCTTTACTTGCAGATGGCTGTCTTCCCATTATGTCCTCACATGGCCCTTCCTCTGTGCCTTGCAGCCCCGATGTCTGTCTTCTTGTAAATCCTACTGGATGAGGGTCCTGGCCCTATGACCTCATTTAACCTTTAATCCCCTATGTAGAGACCCCATCTCTAAATATGGCTACATTCTGAGGTTCTAGGGGTTGGAAGTTCAACATGTGAATTTTGGGGAACACGATTCAGCCTATAATACATGGGGTACTTTAAAAATTATTTGTCTGTTTACTTATTTATTTCTGATAAGCCAAGCCTGTGAGTCTGCTACAGAATAGTTGCAGTGAATATGGAGGCCTACAGGCATACATGGGGAGACCACCTATCTCCATCCCAAATATCTCCTCTACAGCCTCCTACTTGCTCAGAATTTCAACATTTGACTACAGGCCCCAAGCTGTGGGAAGCCATCAGTTTTTTAGCTTCTAGAAGATTCTCTACAGGGAAATGGAGAAGTTGTTTCTTTAGAGACACACCAGTGTTAATGCACGATCCAGGTGTCCATCTGATTCTATGGTTCCTGGGACTTTTCCCAGATGAGCATCCACTGGCATTGCTTTATGGATGGGGAGATACAATCTCCCAAGCATGTAAATTCTTTTGGGTAGTTTTCCTCAAAGTACAGCTACCAACATTGCCACAAGAATTTTTAAATTCTGTGGGGTGCCTGGGTGGCTCAGTGGGTTAAAGCCTCTGCTTTCGGCTCAGAGTCCTGGGATCGAGCCCCGCATCGGGCTCTCCGCTCAGCAGGGAGCCTGTTTCCTCCTCTCTCTCTGCCTGCCTCTCTGGCTACTTGTGATCTCTGTCTGTCAAATAAATAAATAAAATCTTTAAAAAAAAGAATTTTTAAATTCTGTGATTTTATTTCAATGGATTTTTTTAAATTGAAAGTTTAGATAGTAAACATAAAATGCAATATTGGTTTCTGAAGTAGGAGTCAGTGATTCATCACTTACACACAATAACCAGTGCTCACCACAACAGCTGCCCTCATTAATACCCCATCACCCTTTAAGACTATCCCCTACCCACCTTACTCCATCAACCCTCAGTCTATTCTCTATCATTAAGAGTTTCTTATGGTTTGTTTCCATCTCTTATTCTTTTCCCCTTCCCTTGTGTTCATCTGTTTTCTTTCTTAAATTCCACATATGAGTGAGATCATATGGTATTTGCCTTTCTGTAATTATTTCACTTAGTATAATATACTAAGTATTAGTATTAATAATTATTATTTATATCTACTTATTTTACTTAGCATAATATACTTTAGCTTATCCATGTTGTTGCAAATGGCAAGGTTTCATTTTTGATGGCTAAGTAATATTGCACTGTATGTATATGCGTGTGTGTGTATGTGTGTATCACATTTTCTTTATCCATTCATCAGTTGATGGATATTTGGGTACTCTCCATAATTTGGCTATTGTTGATAATGCTGCTGTAAACATTGGGGTGCATGTACCCCTTCAAATCTATTATTTTTGTAAAATAATATGTAAATACCTAGTCATGCAATTGCCCAATCATAGGATAGTTCTATTTTTAACTTTTTGAGGAACCTTCATGTTGTTGTCTGTAGTGGCTGTACCAGTTTGCATTCTGACCAACAGTGCGAGAGTATTCCTCTTTCTTTGTATCCTCACCACAACGTTTCTTGTGTTGTTAATTTTAGCCACTTTGACAGGTGTGAGGTGGTATCTCATCATGGTTTTGATTTGTATTTCCCTGATGATGAGTGATGTTGAGCATCTCTTCATGTGTCCGCTAGTCATCTGGATGTCTTCTTTGGAAAAGTATCCATTCATGTCTTCTTCCCACTTCTTAACTGGATTTTTTGTTTTTTTGGGTGTTGATTTTGATAAGTTCTTTATAAATTTTGGATATTAACCCTTTATCAGATATACCCTTTGCAAATATCTTCTCAATTGATCATTTTAATACAGAGAACATTCAGTTTTGATTTCATAATCCTACAAGAGCAAAAATGTAAATTTATGCTTGCTTTTATGTTTATAATTAATTATACTATTATAAAAATAATTGAAAAATGATTTAAATTGTCATGGGATAGGTGTGGAGGATGGCCCCCCTTCTTTAAAAAAAAAATCTACACATTATCAAATTTTAGAAACACTGCTTGAAGGGGACCACAGTGGACCACAGTAGGGTGGGCATCTGTGTTAGTTTCTCAGGCTTCCATAACAAAGTGCCATAGGCTGGGTGGCTTCAACAACAAAAATTGATGGTTCCACAGTTCTGGAGACTAGAAATCTGAAATGAAAGTATCAGTAACGTTGATTCCTTCTGAGGGATGGGAAGGAAGACTCTGTTCCAGGCCTCTCTCTTTGGCTTGTAGATAATGGTCTTCATTCTACATTGCTTCACACCATCTTCTCTACAAGCATGTCCAAATTCCCTTTCTTACAAGGACATGCTATATTGAAGTAGGGCCCAACCTAATGACCTCATTTAAAGGTCATTTACCTCTATAAAGACCCTATCTCCAAATAGGTCACATTCTGAGGTACTGGGAGTTGGGACTTCAATATGTGACTTTTTGGTGGGGACACAGCTCAACCCAGACCAGTATCATTCCCCTGAAATTTGGCTCCATGTCCTCTACCCAGAGTTCCTTCCACTAAGAGGCACAACTAGCCATGGGGTCACATTTTTTTCCCTGGGCCAGACTGTTACAGAGTGCCATACTCTGGGCAAGGGTCTCCATCACTGCAGCTTCAAGCACCAAACCTTCCAGATACGCACCCCTCTATTCAGGAGATTCCTTAAGTGAAGAGAGAGCCCCCAAAGTAACACAGACCAGAAAGAAATAGAGACAATATACAGAAATAGTGACTTTACAGGTAATACAGTGACACTAAATCCATATCTTTCAATAGCTATTCTGAATGTAAATGGGCTACATGCCCCAGTCAGAAGACCCAGGATATCAGATTGAATAAAAAAGTAGGACCGATTGATACGCTGTCTGCAAGAGCCTCGTTTTAGGTCTAAAGACAGCTCTAGATTGAAAGTAAATGGGTAGAAACCATTTATCACGCTAATGGACATCAAAAGAAAGCTGGGGTAGCATCTTTATATCAGACAAATTAGATTTTTAAACCAAGACAGTAATAAAAGAAGGATCTATATCATAATTAAAGGGTCTATCCGACAAGGAGATCTAAAAATTGTAGAATGTTTATCCCCCTAACATGGTAGCTAATTATACAAACCAATTAATAACAAAATTAAAGAAACACATTGAAAATAGAAGGAGAATTTAACACCCCACTCACTGCAATGGACAGATCATCTAATCAGAAGATCAACAAGGAAACAAGGGCTCTGAATGACATGCTGGACTAAATGGACTTCACAAACATATTCAGAGCATTCCATCCTAAAGCAGCAGAAGAATACACATTCTTCTCAAGTCCTCATGGAACATTTTCCAGAATAGATCACATTCTGGGTCACAAATCAGGTCTCAAATGGTACCAAAAGATTGGGATCATTCCCTGCATATTTTCAGACCACAATACTTTGAAACTGGAACTCAATCACAAGAAGAAACTTGGAAAGAACTCAAGTACATGGATGCTAAAGAGCATCCTACCAAAGAATGGTCAGGTCAACCAAGAAATTAAAGAAAAATATTAAAAACTCATGGAAACAAATGAAAATGGAAACACAACTGTTCAAAATCTTTGGGATGCTTCTTAGGACCCCAAAGGGGGTCCTAAGAAGGAAGTAAATAGCAGTACAAGCCTTTCTCAAAAAAACAAGAAAGGTCTCAAATATACAACCTAACCTTACACCTAAAGGACCTGGAGAAAGAAGAGCAAAGAAAGCCTAAACCCAACCTGAGAAGAGAATAAAGTTTAGAGCAAAAATCAATGAAATAGAAACAAAAGAACAATAGAACAGATCAAGGAAACTAGGAGGTGGTTCTTTGAAAGAATTAATAAGATCAATAAGGCCTCAGCCAGACTTATCAAAAAGAAAACAGAAAGGACCCAAATAAATAAAATCATGAATGAAGGAAGAGAGATCACAAGCAACACCAAAGAAATACAAACAATTATAAGAACAGATTATGAGCAACTATATGCCAACAGATTAGGTAATCCAGAAGAAATGAATGCATTCCTAGAGACATACAAACTACCAAAATGGAAATAAAAAGAAACAGAAAACCTGAACAGACCCATAGCCAGCAAGGAAACTGAAGCAGTAATCAAAAATCTCCCAACAGGGATGCCTGGGTGGCTCAGTTGGTTAAGCGGCTGCCTTCAGCTCAGGTCATGATCCCAGCGTCCTGGGATCGAGTCCCACATCGGGCTCCTTGCTTGGCAGGGGGCCTGCTTCTCCCTCTGCCTCTGCCTGCCACTCTGTCTGCCTGTGCTTGCTCTTGCTTCTCTCTCTATGACAAATAAATAAATAAAATCTTAAAAAAAAAAAAATCTCCCAACAAACTAGAGTCCAGGGCTGGATGGTGCTCAGGGGAATTCTACCAAACCTTTTTTTTTTTTTTTTTTTAGATTTGTATTTGTTTATTTGACAGAGAGAGAGCACAAGTAAGCAGAGCAATAGGCAGAGGGAGAGAGAGAAGCAGGCTCTCTGCCGAGCGGGGAGCCAGCCTTATGTGGGGTTCGATCCCAGGACCCTGGAATCATGACCTGAGCCGAAGGCAGTTGCTTAACCAACTAAGCCACCCAGGTGCCCCCTCTACCAAACCTTTAAAGAAGACCTAATACCTATTCTTCTGAAACTATTTAACAAAATAGAAATGAAAGGAAAACTTCCAAACTCTTTTTATGAGGTCAACATTACCTTGATCCTCAAACCAAAGAGCCCACCAAAAAGAATTACAGACCAATAGCCAATGAAAAATAGATGCAAAAATTCTCACCAAGATAATAGCCAATAGGATTCGACAGTACATTAAAAAGATTATTCACCGTGACCAAGTGAGATTTATTCCTGGGCTATAAGGGTGATTCAACTTCCACAAACCAGTCAATGTGATATACTACATTAATAGAAGAAAGTGCAAGACCATATGACCTCTCAATAGATGCAGAAAAAGCATTTGACAAAGTATAGCATCCTTTCTTTCTTAAAAAAAAAAAAAAAAAAAGTATTTATTTATTTGGGAAAGAGAGAGAGAGCACAAGCAGGGGGAGGTGGAGGGGCAAGGGGAGAAGTATCCTCCCTGATGAGAGGGAGCCTGACATAGGGCTCAATCCCAGGACCCTGGGATCATGACCTAAGCCAAAGGAAGACACTTAGCTGACTGAGCCACCTAGGTGCCCCATACAGCATCCATTCTTGATTAAACTCTTCACAGTGTGGGGATAGTGGGTACATACTTCAATATCATAAAAGCCATATATGAAAAACGCACAGGAAGTATCATTCTCAATGGGGAAAAATTGAGAGCTTTTCCCATAAGGTCAGGAACATGACAGGGATGTCCTCCTAGCCTCAGCAATCAGACAACAGAAATAAATTAAAGGCATCTGAATCTACAAACTCTCACTCTTTGCAGATGACATGACACTCTATGTGGAAAACCCAAAAGACTCTACCCCAAAATTGCTAGGACTCATACAGGAATTCAGGAACATGGCAGGATATAAAATCAATGCACAGAAATTAGTTGCATTTCTATACACCAAGAGCAAGACAGAAGAAAGAGAAATTAAGGAGTTGATCCAATTTATAATTGCACCCCAAACCACAAGATACCTAGGAATAAACATAACCAAAGAGGCAAAGAATCTGTACTCAGAAAACTATAAAGTACTCATGAAAGAAATGGAGGAAGACACAAAGAAATGGAAAAAAGTTCCATGCTCATGGATTAGAAGAACAGATATTGTGAAAACGTCTATGCTACCTAAAGCACTCTACACATTTAACACAATCCCTATAAAACTACC
The DNA here is from genome assembly GCF_964662115.1 of Mustela nivalis. NCBI lineage: Eukaryota > Metazoa > Chordata > Mammalia > Carnivora > Mustelidae > Mustela > Mustela nivalis. The sequence continues at coordinate 73,312,749 of NC_139021.1, forward strand.
ATCATTTTTTAAATAAATGGAACAAATAATCCTAAAATTTATATAGAACCAAAAAAAGATCCCAAATAGCCAGAGAAATGTTGAAAAAGAAAGCCAAAGTTGGAGGCATCAGAATTCCAGACTTCAAGCTCTATTACAAAGCTGTCATCAAGATAGTATGGTACTGCACAAAAACAGACACATAGATCAATGGAACAGAATAGAAAGCCCACACAAATGGACCCTCAATTCTGTGGTCAACTAATCTTTGACAAGGCAGGAAAGAATGTCTAATGGAAAAAAACAAAACAAAACAAAACAAAACAAAACAGTCTCTTCAACAAATGGTGTTGGAAAAATTAGACAGCCACATGCGAAAGACAGAAACGAACCATATCCTTATACCATACACAAAAATAGACTCAAAATTGATGAAGGACCTCAATGTGAGGCAGGAATCCAACAAAATTCTAGAGGAGAACATAGGCGGAAATCTCTTTGACCTTGGCTGCAGCAACTTCTTGCTAGCACTTCTCCAAAGGCAAGGGAAACAAAGGTAAAAATGAATGACTGGGACTTCATCAAAATAAAAAGCTTTTTCATAGCAAAGGAAACAGTCAACAAAAGCAAAGACAATTGACAGAATGGGAGAGGATATTTGCAAATGCCTTATCAGATAAAGGCCTAGTATCCAAAATCTATAAGGAACTTAATCAAACTTAACACTTAAAGAACAAATAATCCAATCAAGAAATGGGCAGAAGACATGAACAGACATTTCTCCAAAGAAGACATATAAATGGTCAACAGACACATGAAAGAAATGTTCCACATCACTCAGCATCAGGGAAATTCAAATCCAAACCACAATGAGATAACACCCCACACCAGTCAGAATGGCTAAAATTAACAAGTGAGGAAATGACAGATGTTGGCGAGAATGTGGAGAAAGGGGAACCCTCTTAAAGGACTGGTGGGAATGCAAGTTGGTGCAACCCAGCAATTGCACTACTAGGTATTTATCCCAAAGATACAAATGTAGAGATCCAAAGGGGCATGTACACCCAATGTTTATAGCACCAGTGTCCACAAATAGCCAAACTATGGAAAGAGCCCAGATGTCCATCAACAGAAGACTGGATAAAGAAGATGTGATACACACACACACTCTGGACTACTACTCAGCCATCAAAAAACCTGAAATCTTGCCATTTACAATGATATGGATGGAAGTAGAGGGTATTATGCTCAACGAAATAAGTCAATCAGAGAAAAACAAATACTATGTGATCTCATTCATGTGGAATCTAAGAAACAAAACAGAGGATCAGAGGGGAAGGAAAGGAAAAATAAAACAAGATGAAATCAGAGATGGAGACAAACCAGAAGAGACTCTTAATCACAGGAAACAAACTGAGGGTTGCTGGAGGGGAGGGAGGTGGGGGATGGGATAACTGAGTGATAGACATTAAGGAGGGCACCTAATGTAATGAGCACTGGGTATTGTATAAGACTTATGAATCACTGATGAATGAGCTCGACCTCTGAAACTAATAATACATTATATGTATTATTAATTGAATTGTATTGTATTGAATTGAATTGTATTATTAATTGTTAATTGAATTTAAATTTTAAAAAACACAAAGAATTTATTGGATTCATACTTAAAATTATCATTTAATAAACACCCTCCCCAAAAACATGTTAGATAATTGGCTATCCTTATCATACATATTATTATCCCTATTTAATAGGTGAGTAATCTGAGGTGAAAGCCTCAGATTGTATGCAAAGTATGATCAAGATCATTCTCATTCTCCCTCTTTATCCCTGCTCACCATCCCTTTGAGTTCAGGCTGACCTGTAATGTTATTTCTAAATCCCTTGACAAAGAGTCCAGACATTTTGCCCACGAATGCTACCTGCTCTCACAGTAAGAGAAGTCTCCCTGAACTGGTCTCTTTGCCCTTTCCTTCAAGTTTTTGTAATTGACTTACCTTTGGAAGGCACTCAGCGCCTTCCCTTTCTTGGCAAAAACTCATCCTCATCCTTTTAATAATCACCTTAAATGTCCCTGACTTCCCCAGTCAGATCTTCACTCCTTTATTTTCTCTTAGCCTCTAAATGCTTCAACTGTGACTTGGATCATGTGGTTTTTGTTGGATCGGTGGTTCCGGAAATGCAGGAGGAATAATAGAAATGACCACCGGGGCCGCCATCTTCCAGTCCCCTCCCCCCTTCTTTAACCCTAGACTCTCCGGCCAAAAGGTGTACGTCCAGTTCACATCTCCATAGGTAACCCGACACCTATGCAGGAAACAGGAGGATCAGGAGCCCTCACCCCATACATTCTGATCACCAAATATGGATGTGAGCCCATGCCCTACCTTGGCCTGATAAAAGACCCTCGCCAACTCCCTCCCAGTGGGACTTCCCCAACTCTCTCTCTCTCTCTCTCTCTCTCTCTCTCCCTCTCTCTTTCTGTGAGTCCCAGAACCTCACCTGAGGGTGCCCACCTCCTCCCAGTGACTTTCCTGGCTCCCCTTCTCCCGAGCCCTGAAACTCCGCCAGAGAGTGCCTTTAATAAATCTTGCCTTGCGCCTACCTTTCCTGGTGTCGTGTTTACCTCGCCTGCAAAACTTTACAGTTTTCAAATTGGTTTTTGTTAATGTCTTCCATGAGACTGTTCCAGTCTTCAAGAGCAAGGACCGTCTTCTCAACTTGCATTCTCCATGTCTAGCCCAGTTTGCTGAATGGTCAGTTCCTCCTATCTGAAGTCATCCTGCTTTCTGACTCTAAGCTGCTTTCAACTCCTGGTCTTTTCTCTTTCTCTTTCTGACTGCCATCACGCATTCTCACATCCGATTCACTTCTGCTAGCTCGTATTTCCTCTTCTTCCTGCTTGCCCAGTAATTCCAATATAGGCCCTGAGGAATCTGGTGTTTCCTTACGATAACTTTTGCTTTCTTTTTTTGTCTCATAGGAAGGCAGAGATTGCATTTCCAAACTCCTTATTAAATTGTGGAGGAGAATATGCTTCTTGCACCCCTGTCACAAATCCGAGTTTCATGTGAGGGAGGGGCTGTCATTCTGGAGGTCCTATGTAATTGACTTGGGTGGGGATTAGGTCCATGGTTTCTTATTCACTGCATTAAGGGCCCCAGAAATGTTCTGAGGCTGGGGAAATGTTCTCACATCAAGAAGCCTACCTGTTTCATTCTCTGCCCTGCCTGCTCCCAGCATGCATGATGCAGGAAGTTTATGTGAGGATGCCCAGGGCACTGACCTGACACCCCCCCTCCCCACACTGTTTGTGCCGTTGCCCTGGACACTGGAAGCACAACCACTGTCTTTCGCAATCAGCTCACCTGCTGAGTAATAGGCTGGAACATCAGACAGCATTTCCTCCCTCTGAAAATTAACTGTGGTTCTGGTCAGGAACACGGGAGTTTCTATCCTTCCCTTGTCCTTAAAATGAAAGACTATCCAACAGAAAAGATAACCAGAAATGTGGGAAATAGCCATGCCCTTTGCCCTGAACCCAGAGGAGCAGGTTGGTGCCATCTTCCTGGTGCACAAGTGCATAGGGACGACACCCCAGGAGTCAGGACAGTCCCAGGCTGAGGACACTACCATTATACTTGGCACATTCTCCTACTTCCCTCCCTCTCTGTCCTTCTCTCGGTTGGTATTAACTAGTTCCAGAGAAGTCCTTGCCTTCGGAGAGGAAACCCAGGCACAGTGACAATTTCTTCTTTAGACCGATTGTCTTTTGCAATCAATAAAGTGTGATGAGCCCCTGCAGGCCAGGGCTGTGGGAGCTGTTTGTTGTGGGAATGGTGGGTGGAGGCAGGGGTGCAGGGTCTAGGCAGTGAGAACCTGAAGGCCAAAGTACTGCTGCTTATATTACCTTTTCTGCTGGAACTCCCTGGTAGAGGCTGGAGGGGGTGAAGCAACCCAGGGAGCATATATCCATGAGGAGGGAACCCTCTCCTTCCTCTGGAGCACAGAGCACCTGGTATTTCTGGACAGTGTGGCCTGGGTGTGCCCAGACTCCCCCAAACTCCTTACATTAGTGCTTCTAATGACAGGAGACCCCAGAGATAGGCCCTAAGGGTCCCCAGCATGAGAGCAGATTTTCTTTTGAGGCTTATGTTTGGTTTGTGTGCGTTTTCTTGTGAATTTTTAAGACATTTTGAAACAGTCCCAAACTTATAGAGAAATTGAAAGCACAATGCAAATAACCTCTTTCCTTTGTACCATATAAAATCAATTGCCTATATATTTGTTTTTTTTTTCAAAAGCAAAGTATATTTTATTAACCTTTTTTGACTTCAATGACTAACATAATGGAAGTTTAACAACAACATTTTCTTTTTTTATAGTAAGAATTCCAACTTTTTTCTTGGATTTTTTTTTTTAGTTTTATTGGGATATAGCTGACATGTAACACAATGATGTGATTATATATATATACATTGGAAGACGATCAGCATGATAAGCTTAGTTAACGGCCATCACCTCAAATAGTTACAATTTTTTTTTCTCACAATGACAACTTGAAGATCTATTCTCTCCCTTACATATTTGTATTGTACGAAGATACCACCTTGATAATACTGGTGGCTTCTGAAAAAGGCACTGATATTGAAAGGGAAGGAAGGATGCCCTAGTCATTTCTTAGTGACTAACTTTGGTATTGCTTGATGTTTCTTCACAATGCGAGCATGTATATGCATTACTAATTTGTTTTAAAAGTAAATGAAAAGGGGATCTCTTGGCCTTAGCACCATGTTCTTGGAAACCTTTGCACTGCACTGTGAGAGCCAAATGGAGGAAGGAGCAAATGTGTAGGCTGAAATGAACCAGAAGAAAGAGGAGGCAAAAATCCAAGTAAATCATTAGCTTGTGCCCTCATGGAAGCCGCAGCAGAAATAAGGAAAGCCAGAGGCTAGGGACACTGGTACAAATTGTTGCATTGCATGCCTACTTCCTAGAACTTGACTCGATGGATCTGGAACATGCATCAACTTTTGAGAGACTCACCTTGTTTACACCAAAACAGTCCATTTTGGTCCTTTGCCCTGGACCCGTGTCTTTCAAGACTAATTCTGTTTTCATTTGTGGCTGAATCTAACATGTGTACAACAGAACCTCTCTTCTGTTATCTTAGGGGAAGGAAAAAAAGTAAATGAAAAGGTAAAACTAGTAATGAAAAATATTTTAAAAGAGTAAGTTGTTGGCTTCATATGCCCCCCTACAAAGACATTCCCCTCGAAAACCCCAACAGACCCACCCAATCAGGAAGCTCACAAGGATACCCAACTGCCATCTATCTGCCTATCCCACTTGAGATTCTCCATTTGTCCCAGTGGTGTCCTTTATCTCAAAAGGATCCAGCCTGCCTTCTGTCTGGGTCAATGTGGCTCTGCCCTCTCACTCTGCATGGAGGCCTAGGCTTCTCTGCTGTATCAGACTACCTTAGGACTGAGCTGTTTAGGCAGGGAAGAGCAGGAGGAAAGAACGAATACATATGCGGTTTTATTTTCTATATCAAATAATACATTAAATATTATTACATATATGTATATATTATACACATTATATATAACATATATTACATATATACATATATTACATACTTTATATCAAATATATATAATGTATATTATATATTATATTTAATATATAATATATTATATTCATATATAACATATAATATATCAATATATTATATATTATATAATAACATATAAATATAATATTTAATATAACTAATTAATATAATATATAATATACTATACATAATATAATATATTATGTAATAATATATTTTATATGTTATATATAAATATATATATAAATATTTAAAAAATATATTTTAAAAGTATATAAAATATATTATATTATAATATATTATATTATAAAATATATAATATATTATATATGTTATATATAAATATAAATATATAAATATATTATATAATATATAATGTAATGTATGTTATATATGTATTACACATAATATATATTATATATTATATAATAATATATTTTATGTTATATATAAATATATAAATATTTAAAAAAATATAAAAGATATATTATATTAATATATCATATATTATATTATATATTATATAATAATATATATGTTATATATAAATATATAAATATAATATATAAAGTAATGTATGTTATATATGTATTACACATATGTAATACATTTATATGTATTATATGTATTTATAGTATGTATTATATGTATATGTATATGTAATTATATGTATTATATGTATATGTATTATGTATATATACATATATATATAATCTATCTTGTTGTTGGCTACAACATGTCCAAAGACACCTTGGGCTTTAACTGCAATATTTGAGTGAGTTTTGCCTCCTCTGGGCAGCTGCCCCTTCAAGGCAAGCCACAAGGCAAGTGTATTTGTGTGGAGAAGCCCCATGTGCTGGGGCACATGGCATTTGTCCCGAGGGAGGCCCCTGAGAGCACTGTACAAACTGGACCTCTACCTGTGGTGGGCTCTGGGGTCAGATTGCTGGGGTGTATGTCCAGGTCGGCCATCCATAGCCACGTGGCGTCAGACTTGCTGTGAACTCTCTCAGCCTCTGTAAACAGAGAGAGTGAAGGAAAGAACTCGATAGCACTGTTGGAATATTGCACGAGCCCAGGCCCTTTAAGCACTTAGCATGGTGCCTGGCAAGTGCTAAATACCCAAGAAGTGTTTGCTCCTATTAATACACCTGCATTTATCTTAACGTAAAGAAGTCTACCACACGGTGCTGGAGGGCCGGGGAAGGTAGGTCTCGTTAGCCTGGGGCTTCGGGTAGTACCTGGCACAAGGCCCTGGGCAATTAACTGCAAATGAGTTTCTCCCTTTTCTGAAGCCAGGGTGGCTTTCTGCCCTTCCTCTCCTCAGGCTGGAGGAGTAGAGAATAAAGAGTCAGAGCAGCCGGGCATCCCTTCTCCTTTCCCCTTCCTACTTCTTTCCCCAATCTCCACCTCTCCCCACATCCCGAGGGCAAACAGAGTAGCAGGCGGGAGAAGGGAAACAGGACCAGGCTGAATGGTCTCAGCAGCACCGGGGTCCCCAGAGGCCACCGAAGCAGCTCGCTGATGGCTCAGATCCTGGCCAGGGCCCCGAGAGAGAGCCGAAATGACAAATAGCCTTGGCTTTGTTTTGGTTTCTTTATGTTGTGGCAGGAGGGAGGACCCTGAGGAGGAAGTGCTCCCCCTCCACTCCCACCTTCAGCCTCCATCCTCTACCCCTCTGCCCTGAAATGGTGGTTTCTCTGGACAGCAGGGAAAAAGCTTCCTCCCTGCCCCCAGCCCACTTCCAGACTGGCCACCTGCTCACCCTACAGGGCAGTCCACTCTGGGACTTTTCATGACAAACAGTCTCCTGGGTCCTTTGTGGGGTTTGTGTGAGAGACTGGGGAGCCTGCTTTGCTGATGAGGTCACCGTTCCTTGAGCTATTACCTTGCTTTCCTTGGCCAGAGCAAGCAGCAGGAATGCCTTGGAGCAGTGTTTGTTTGTGAAACATCAAATCCCTGCCTAGTTACACCCAAGGAGGTCAGCTTGCATCCAGACCCCAGTCCCTCAGTAGTTCTTTCGTCTTTAGTCCTGTGGATACAGGTGTCTGTTACCTGCCTCAGAACGAAAGGGCTGGAGCTCGGCCCAAACAGGATGGGCAGGGGCTAGCTTCCCTCTAGGAGCAGGAGGAGGACATGGGCAGGCACTGTGCTCTCCTGGGCCAACGTGCTTTGTAGATTTCATTTGCAGTCTAATTTCGCTGGTAGGGAATACGGGCAAGAGGCCAGGGCAGCATTTGGCAGCAAGGGGACATCTAGAGAGAGAGAGCTGTTTGAATTCACAGTGATTTCACTGTGAATTCCTGCCCTCCACTTCCTGCCTGGAGGCCAGTGGCCGTTGGCCGGCACTGAGCTGGCCCGTGGGCAGCCATCTCCGGCTGTAGGCACTGACCCCACAGGCCACACCCGGAGAGCAGGTAGCCTGGGCCCCTGCCAGCCTGGAGTTCTTGCCTGCCAGCTGCTGACGGGCCTGGCCCTGCAGTCTGGCCCCAGGCTCTGCAAACGATTCTATTTTAGGTTGCTGACTAGCTCTTCAGCCCTCATTCCTGTCTTGAGCTTCCTGAGTCACTTCTCGCTCCCTGCTCTGCTTCTTTCTGAATGGATTGGATTAGCATAACACCATATGTTAGAAAAGCAATTCACAATTTATAAAGCCTTTTTGTGCACCAGCTCTCTTCTGATCTTTCATCAGCCTGTGAGGTCCACTATGCAGGTAACTTAATCCGTATTTCACAGATGAGCAACAATGGAGGCACAAAATAACTCAGGCAGTTTGATCAATCACACACACACACACACACACACACACACACAGAGAGAGAGAGAGAGAGAGAGAGATTGAGAGAAGCATACTGCAAATCATTGTGGAGTTGAGTCTTAAGAATCAGGCTTCCAGGGGCGCCTGGGTGGCTCAGTGGGTTAAGCTGCTGCCTTCGGCTCAGGTCATGATCTCAGAGTCCCGCATCAGGCTCTCTGGTTGGTGGGGAGCCTGCTTCCCTCTCTCTCTCTCTCTGCCTGCCTCTCTGTCTACTGTGATCTCTCTCTGTCAAATAAATAAATAAAGCCTTAAAAACCTTAAAAAAAAAAAAAAAAGAATCAGGCTTCCAGTTTTGAATCCGATGCTCCTGCCTACATCCCACATATCTAGGTATTCACGCTATAGAGCCCTGGCAAGGGAGACCCTGCAGAAACACCTGCGGTGGCCATTTCTTTTCTTCTTGATGGAGGATGTTTGCTCCAGGGGAGCATTGCACTTTGAATCTGAGGTACCTAAAATACTGATGGGGGATAAGCAGAACTCTAGACGAAGGAGAGAAAGTAGCCTGAATTTGCTCCCACATTAGCGTTCCTAATCCCCTCCTTTCACCTCATGCTCAGGTTCCTAAGAAAACCTTTCCTCCATTCCTTGGGGGAATAAAGGATTGAAAACAGTTTACACTGTTAAAAGGCCTATCCTTCCGGACCTTAGCTCACCTTATAATTATGTGGTCTATGCCTCAACTTACTAGACAGGCACACCCAAACTCATTATCTTGTGAAAATGAATTAAGGAAATCTTTTCTAGGAGTCAGCATGGGAAGCTCTCACACACTTTCACTCTTCATCTATTGCTAATCCAATAGGAAAAGGTGGATTTTGCATGTGGCTCCTACTTGACTACCCCAGCAAGAGAAAGGAAAGCTTTCTTCTTCCCCAGGCAACAGCCCAGACAGTGAGAGACAGACATAACTCAGCCACTGGGAAGCCACTATACTTGGAACCCCCAGTTTACTCCAATGGGATTGTCCTTTCTAACAGCCTATCAATCTCCCACTTCCTACTTTGTTTCCTGGACTTATCTATGGTTTTGATGTAGTTTCTCTGTCCTAGATTGCAGTTTTCTGCTAGTCCTTAATAAACCCATATTTGCTAGTAAAATAACTGGCAGTTTTATTAGTCTCTGGGAGAGAGTACAAATTTTTAACAACTGGCATAGCATGGGCAGACAACCACTGAGAACAAACCTGAGACATAGTACTCAGTGGGTCTTGGAGCCCCCCTGCCCCTCCATAGTGCTACGTATTACCTACAGTTGCTGATCCATGGAAAGGTCTACAAGAGTCCCGGAGCAGGGCTGGGCACCCAGGGCCAAGGAGGGTACTTTGGGGGAACTCTGGGCATTGGCCATTGCCAGCTAGTGCCAAAGCATTTGGACATTTCCACACATGCACCACCATACTTGTACATGCCATTGTATATTAATACCAATTGTTTTGTTTAATCTTTTCTAGGACTTGAGGAGGAAGATACTACATTTGCTATTCAACAATGGAAGAAACTGAATCTTTATGCTATCCAACAACTCCTCAGGCTCTCACAGCTAGTGAGTTTCTGGAAGTTGGAGAAATTCAGGGCATGGAGTACTCAAGGTGGGAGGCTCTTTGTGAGACAGAGGTTGTGGGGGCCTTGAGCAGGCCAAGGGCACCCCTGAGGGCTCAGACCCCACCAGATGTCAGGGAGCAAGGGGATGGGGAAACAAACACAGAGAAAAAGTATGTGTGTGTGTTGATGCTGACTGGGAAGATGAAAGGGGATGGAGGTGGGCAGACACTGAGAAACTGGGAATAAGCCTGCCCTCATCGTAGGTTTGCTGTGGCCAGAGCTAGTCCCGAGAGAAACAAAGAAATCATCTTTACTGTTTGCTTTGCCTCTTGCCCTCTATGTGAATATTGTTACCCAGAGAATGTGATCCCATTTGGAGGACTATCTGTGGCATTTCATTTTTGAAATAGCGGTGTCGGGGCACCTGGGTGGCTCAGTGGGTTAAAGCCTCTGCCTTCGGCTCAGGTCATGGTCCCAGGGTCCTGGGATCGAGCCCTGCATCGGGCTTTCTGCTCAGTGGGGAACCTGCTTCCCCCTCTCTCTCTGCCTACTTGTGATCTCTGTCTGCCAAATAAATAAATAAGATCTTTAAAAAAAAAAAAAAAGAAAGAAAGAAATAGTGGTGTCTTGTTTATCAGGGGCTGCTGATTAACCGCTGAAGCCTGCCCCCCCACACCAAGCCCTTGCAGTTGCCAGGCTGGGTAAAATCCTGAGCTCTGTGGATGGTGATGTGAGCAGTGAGCTGGTTCTTGTTGAGGTAGGACCTCTCCCTGAAGAAGGCTGGGGCCCAGACGGTCAAAGAGCAGGAAACTCAATTTGCTCTTCTGTGGATGGAATCTGAAATGTTAATCAGCACTTGCCCAGAATTCCAGGTACTTCCCTCACCCCTCCCCTGCTATCTGGGCCTGGGTGGGATTCAGGTCCCTCCTATTCTTCCCGGAAAAGCACAGACCCTTTTTAGGCTGTCAGGCAAAGGCCTAGCAGCTTGCCCCCTGAGAGGGGAGTTTAACCTCATGGTAACCTGTGCTCCAATGGGTTTGCCCAGCACTCGGGATGTATGAAGTCTCCAGGAGTGGCAGCCTTGTGGGAAAAGATTATGATGTGAAGTGGTATGAATCTCTCTACTGGGTTTTCCCAGAGACCCTAACTAGGGGCTAAGAAACAGGCCCAGCTTCCCTATCAATGAGCAAGTCCCATGTCAGGTTTCTCCTGCAGCCACTCTCTTTGACAGCACATGCCTTTTCCCAAACTCTATGCTGCCTCCCAGCAAAGGATATTCATCTGTGCAAATCTTGCCCCAAGTCCAGAGTGACCCAAGAAACGCCCCAAATAGAAAACTTTTTTCTAGTCATGTGGCCTATCTGCAAAATGAAATCTTTCTTCCTGGGCATGTTGGCAAGGTGTTCACCACAAACCTCTCAACAGAGGCTGACATTTCTCAACATTAAACACTAACTGCAATTCCTGAGGATTAGAATCTCCTCGGGAGATTCATCTTCTTGTGTTTTTCCTTGCTGGTCCCTAGGTCTCTGCCAATTTAGAGTCAGAGACAACACATCACATGATTCCTTTTAAAATTGGGCTCTGGCTGCCGTGGCTCTGCCTACCCACTGTCCATCTGCCTGCTCTGAAGACAACACAAGGATTGGGAGGGGTGGGGAGACAGCCAGAGAGCACACAAGTAAGAACTGAACTATTTGACTGGACCTGGTCCTAACAGAGGCAATTTTATTACCCTAAATGTCCTGGAAACCCTGGTGCCTCTGGCGCAAGAAGACTCCAGGCTCCGTCATCCTGGACAGCAGTCTGAGCTAGCCTTGGCACCCTTTTGCAAGTGGCTGTAATGTGAGTCACAGGGGCAGGCTCCAGGGAGGCTGAACAGGAGGTGGGCATGGAGGAAAAAGGCTGCCCTGGCCTCGGGGGAGAGAGGCCAGCAGGCTGGGATGTTCAGTGGGCCCCCTGGGATTTGTGGTGAGGACTGGGGGGTGGGCATTGGGGAGGAGGGTGAGCCCAGAGGGGACAGGTCATGCCAGGCCAAGCCCTGTCAGAAATGGCCCTGGTGTTGACTGTTGGGCAGGGCCCATAATATGAAAACCAGACATTGCCTTAGGATGGAAAGAACATTCTGGATTCTTTCTCACAATCCTTTTCATTTAGGTAAAGGAACAATGAGGCCCAGATTTGTAATTCTTTCCCTTGGTGAAAGCCTTCTCTTATTCAATGAAGGAGCCTCATACTCTTATGGTGGTTTATTGATGTCACAAACAAAGCATACTTTATTTTTATTTGAATTGGTCAGTTAAAACATTCTATGCAAGGCAAACACTTCATCATGAAATATTTAAATTAAAAATAAATAACTCAGTTCCATCCTACAGAAATCTCCTGCTGCCCCATATAAATGGAGGACATCAGCTATTGACTAAATAAGTTGAAATAGTTTTAGGATACTCTGATTGATAGGTCCAGCATAAATCACCTGCTTGCTTCTTAACTGTGCTCCAGGCCCTGTTATCAGTACTGTGCAAGACTATTAGTCCATTGAGACTAGGCCCTCATTGAAAGAGTATTCGAAGCCCGGGTTTCCAAATTATGTTCCAACATGAGGATTGGGTGCTGACCATCTAAAACAATGGCTGAAGGGCAGGGATCAGCAAGGTGAAAGCCAAAACCCAGTCCTCTTATCCCTCCATGCCTCCTTACGGTTCACCCGGAGATGCGGAAGCAGGTAACTTAGCAAAATGTGACACATGGCCAGAGTGTGTCTATGAGTAACGGTTGAGACTGGTAACATGGCCAAATTCCTCATTGTACCAAGACGTGGTGATTTCTGGGTGAGTCTCCGTCTCCGTGTCACCATGGAGTGCCTAATTTTGCTAAACGGGTTAGATTAATTTAAGCTTCTGGGTCCTGCACAGGCCGGCATTCCTAACTGACCACTGCACGCCTGTGTCTCAGACTCTGCTGTCACACGGTGCTCCTGGCGGCCTCTGCCAGTCATGTGTGGTTAGCATTTGAGATGAAAATTATTTACTAACCTCGATCTTTCTCTGTGTTTGGAACTATTTTGTGTGAAGGAATAGATACAAACACCAGGCACTGAATCCTGACACCCATGTGGGCCAGGCGCCTTGAGACTAATCATGTAACGGCTTTAAACTGTCATCATTGGAATGGATAAGGACATCTCACTCAGAGTTGTGAGGGAGAATGTATGTAAAGTGCTCAGTGTCATGTCTGACGCATGGTAGGCATTTAATAGATGAGAGCTGTTGTATTGTATGATCATTGTAAGTCTATTGATGTTAACTATGGGATTGATGATGACATTTCCATTAAAAGAAGGAAAGCACAATATTATATACTAAGTTGAACCATATGAAACTGATCGGTTGTTTCTGACCTACAGAGAAGGCAATTACTTCAAGGTCAACCCAATACTTAATGATGTATTTCATTTAAATCACTTACTTTTTCCAACCTTATCAAATTTTTCCTTTCAAACATTGCCCCCAGAGTCCTATTCCTACCCCTCCAAACCTTCCTCAAATCAGTTGCTAGAGTGAGCAAAGCAAGGAGTCTGGCAGACTTGAGAACCTAGTATCCTGTTCCACTAACTGTCTGTCTTAAGGCCTTGGCTTCGCCATCTGTAGACTGGGTACAATTGTGCTTTCCTTAGCAGGGATAGTGGACGGGAAAGCACTTTCAAAAGTTAAAATCATTTTGCCAATGCAAGGTATTATTAATTTCACTAGCCTATGCCACTTCAGAGAACATTAGCATTCAACATTTAATTTTTAATCATGTTTCTCTATAGAAAAGCTGCACGTAAAAGAATAGAGAATTCATGCAATCATGCCAAATGATCAATACTGATCTTGAGAATACTGTAAAATGAATATTAGAACTATAAGTAAATATATAGTGCTTTGTCTTTAGAAATTATACCTTGTCAAGATGAAATAAATGTGATAAGAGGAATAGTAGGAACCACTGTGTTTACAAGGGCCTCAAACATCAAGCTCTTATATTTATAACAGAAATCACATACATTAGAACAACTTACAAGGAAGACTGAGGAATTGCCTGCTTCTTCCCCTGGAGGTCTTTAAAATGGGTTGGGAAAGTTTGATTGTGGTGTGATTTTGCTTTAAGATAAGGACAGAGTTTATATCTATCTCCCAAAGCCACTTTCAGACCAATGGCTTTATTGGTTCTAAGAAGGCACACTTTTCTTTTGCCTTCCAGGGGAGTCCCTTGCCTGTACCCTAAGCCAGGGCTATTGGTTAATAAGAAATGGTGATGTGTTTGGACCAGCTACTAGCAGAGGTGAATGTGGCTCAGTTCCAATCTGAAGTTTTCTCCCCTATATGCAGTGAACTTTGACCAATGCATGGACCCTGGGGAGAGTCACCTTTAGTCAGCCTCAAAGGCACAGTTGGTAGCACCCACGTATTCAGCCTTCTTCTTGTGCCTTGTCCACATTTTCCGGAGGAGGCTAGGGACCCCGCAGGAAGCACTTCCTGTCAGCGGTAGGGAGGCTTCTGCTCCCTGGGGCAGGGTCGGATACTCTTCAGTCATCTTCTTGAGATGTCTGGATCTAAAGAAAAGCCAGGGGGGAGGGAGGACAGTTATTTCACAGAGTCAGACTTTTAATGTTTGCCCTCAAGGAGTAGACACAACTCTTAATTCTCTTCTGCTCATACATCCTGTGACCAGGATAGAGGGTCACTGTTGGGACACATGTACAGGTGACTTCTTTTGGAGGATCCTCACATGGGATGAGGGAAGGAGGTGGCTCTAGCACAGTGGTTTATGGATCTCAAGTTCTGCTCATGTCCCAAGTTCTCCTTTTCCACCCATCCCACTTATAGACCAACAATCTTGATGGAAAGGGCAAGCTTCCCAAAGCTTTAAGCTGCTGAAAGAGTCTGAGTCCTAGGGGTACATGTGGCTGCTCACTCACTGGCCTCAGGCAAGTGACTTAATCTCAGCCAGCCTCAGTTTCCTCATGTACAAAAGGGGGATAATATCATCAAACTCACAGGACTTGTGAGGAGGAGAATGAGCTAATAAAGCATTGGGCTCCTTGTAGACCTCCATGAATGTTTATCTTTCTCCTCACTTTCTCCTCCTAGGTGAAAGAAATGGCCTTCCTTTTCAAAAGCCAGCCTCCAGGAACACATGGAAATGAAGACATCTGAGCTCAGAGAGAAAGGAACCATGGAGAACCTTCTGGACACAGCTATATGGAGCAGAAAGGTTGGTCTTTTTAGCTCAGCAGGTTGTTGTGGGCTTACTCCAACTTCCAGCAATAGCTATTGCTGCTCAGGACCATTTGAACTAGACCTTCAAACAATCCATGTGCCTTTCTGATTTTTCTCCAGTTAGGTCCTAGTACATTGAGTAACTTGGTTTTTATCATTCTTTCTAGACGATTTTCTTTCATCTAGAAGAGCTTCATATTGGTTGCTTCCTCCTTGGACTCCCAAGCTTCCAAGGTGTACACACTTGGGTTGATATTTTAGCCCATGGTCCCTCCAGTGTACACATCTCACATGCTCCCAAGAATGTGTCTTTCCAACTGCTAGATTGTAGGTTTCTTGAAAAATAAAACAGTCAGAGTTTGTGCTAAGTTCTTCACGTATCATCCCATTTTGTTCTCACAATAATCCTTCAAGAGGGGTATTACGATCATCCCCATTTTTTTTTTTTTTTTTTTTAAATAAGTGAGGGCATGGAGGTTATGATAACTTGCCTAAAGTCACAGCGGGTTAGTGGTGGCCCTGGGCAAGCAAGAAGCTGGGAGTCAAGAGACCACACCCTTCATTACCCCCTAAGCCACTTTTCTACTACATGTGGTATGGACGATCGTGGCGAGGCATCAATGTACATATTGACTTGAGTTTCAGACACCTGCTTGCCATTTTCTTAGTGCAACCTTGAAGGCAGTGAGAGAATTGCTGGGATGGGGGAGGGGACTATCTACTCTCCTGCTACTCTCGCTGCTGGTTCTGGATCAAAGTTAACAATAACATGGGGGTTAATACATTTGGTTTGAAACTTTGGTATCTTACATATTTTTTTACCTTTGGGCCGGGGCCCTTCACCTAATTCATGAGACATTTCTGACACCACTGTGCCTACAGGGAGGCTCAGAATGCGACCTGTGATTACATTTATCTAATTAACCAAAAACTCTCCCAAATGACACTTCTCCAAGTCTAAAGAGTGGTGTTAATGAAGTGGAAACCATCAAAAACACTTCAGCTTAATCCTAGGGAAACAGTTGATGAGGCGCCACAGAGACCCAGGATTATTGCCCTCATTAAAAGGTAATTTAAAGCTGGCATGGGTTTTGTGTTAGCATCTTGAGTGTCTGTAAGCTGGGCCACCTGTTACTCTCATGTGATAGGACCAGGAGTGGGTGGGGGGCCCTGGCACTTACCCTCGCGTCAGAACAGCTCCCTTCTCTGAGGCTGTGGCCGCCGCCTCGAGCACGCTGGGGGCTTTCACTGAGATCCGGGCCACCGGAGGAATCTGCGTGGTGCAGAAGGGGAAGGGAAGATGAGGATGTGGCCATGATCCCCACTCTCGCATTGACCGGAGCCAGTTGAAAGGGGGATGTCTCCGTCCATCCACCACCCAGGGCAATAGTCCTCAAGCTTTGACTAGCATCGAGACTCCCCTGCGGGGCTGGTCACCACTGTGCGTGGCCTACCCCAGTTTCTGATCCAATAGGTCTGACATGGGCTTGAAAATCTGCGTTTCTAACAAGTTCCTGGGTGCTGCCAGTCCCAGGACCCCACACTGAGAACCACTGACCCAGAGAACTTGAGAGAGAGAGGGCGCACAACTCAATTTTACCTGAAAACTCTGTCCCCCGCCCCCACCCCCATTACCTATGTCTACTTTGTTGCCAAATCCTGCAGATTCATGCTTTGAAAGACTGCCTCGGGTAGTGCCATCCTCCCCCATCTCCTCTGCCACACGCAGCCTTCCGATCCAGTCACCCGGGAACTCCTTGCTTTGGACCAGCCCCACCACTGACCCCAGCCCCACTGGATTTGCAGTGCCTGCCCACGGCAGGTCAGACAGAGGCCAACTCTGGAAGCACAGGCTCCTCAGAACCCAGCTCTCCCTCATCTATGCAGCTCTACCTCTGTTAATCCCCCGTGGGTACCGTGGGTACCGTGACAGCTCCTATCCCAGTGTGGCTGGTCCTGCCTCCCCTCCTGCTCACACTCATTCCCATGCTCAACAAAGCTTTTCCTCATGCACAGGCGCAGCGCTACATCTTCCTTCGGCTTTTCCTTCATCCTCTGGACAGAGCCTCATTTCTGCCTGCCCTTCAGAGCCACTTCTTCCCGGAGGCCTTTCCTCAGGCTGGTGGCCTGAGTTGATTTCTCTCGGTCCTCATGCCCCATGTCCCCACAGTACTGAGAACCTATGTGACATATTTCAGCAATTCCCCAGTTCTTTCTATGGTTCGCTTCTTGTTTCATAGGCTCCCAGTTCTCAGAAAAGTGCTATGATGTGTGTCAGGGTCTGGCACTTAATCCCTTTGGCGGTGCTCTGCAGCCTTCCTAGAGATGGTGAGTGCTCAAGAAGCATGACGACCTAACAAGGGTTAAATCCAGAATTGGCTTAGTCAACAGACATATGCTATGCTTTGTTCCTTCACCCCAACCCCACTGAAGGCTTAGGGTCACCACATTCTTGAAATTGCTGGGAAATTCCAGGTTGAGGACATGATGATTAACTGTCCCCTTCTCTCCCTAGCTGGCCAAATGTTGTGGGCAGAGTTACTGTGCCACCTTGTGGCCTCTCAGGAGCTCTCTCTCCCCATCGTGCCAACAGCCCAGCCCCGGGAACATATACCGCCTCTCCTCCACTGTCCTCAGTCCTCCTCCAGTACGTTGCAGCACTGAGTCAGAATTAGCTGTACGAGCTCTGACTCATTCTTCCACCCTGGGATAAGGGGCCTCTGATCAACTGCAGGACCCCTGCTTTACTGTCTCAGGCTCAAGGGAAAGAGTCAGTCCTGCTGCCTTTCTTTTGCCACTGTGTCCCCATGACCATCCTGTCCCATTGCAACTCCTTCTGGTCTCCCAGAAGTAGTTCTCTGCCAAGGCTACTATGTGAGCCCAGCCCAGAGACTTGGAGCAGGTAATCCAAGGATGTGAGCCACCCTCTTCCCCTTAACTTTGGTCTTCTTCTGACCACAGCTAAGGGCAGCTCTTTGTGCTGTCACAGCCTGGAAATCTGTGGCAAAGGCCCAGCCATCCTCATTTTCTCTTGAGGACTAGGTTGGGGCAGAGGGCTCCTGATAAAACAGATTGGCCCATCTCTCCTCTTTCTGTGGTTCTCCTAGTACAGGGATGACCTAAATGAGGTATTTGGATTAGATTTTCTGCTCAGACAGGGAGCAAAGGGCTCACTGTCCAGTTTGTTTCAGAATGATGAGGGGGCTGGCCCACACAATCTCCAGGGTCTTTTCTAGTCCTCACCTGGCACGATCCACCCATCTGGAGAGCTACTGCTCACAGAGACCAGGGTGCCTGAGCTGGCCTCACCTCTAGCCACGATTCCACCCCTACTGTGCAAACCTAAAGGGTACCCACATTCATGCCCAGAAGAAGATGCAGGAGATTTTTTTTTCCCTAGAGGGACCCTGAGCTAGATCTGGATGTGCACCTCCTGATCTGCCTTCAAAGAAGGACAAGCTGCCACCATGCGGGTAGCTCATGTACCATAATGGAGCAAGGAGGAAACAAAGGCTTGGCTATTTGGTCCCAACTCGGGACAAGGGGGAGGGGTAGCAATGGCCCCAGAACTTCCGCCAGTAGGTATCCCATGTGCATGGCAGTTCAGCCTCCTAGCGATCTGAACTCCCTCCTCCTGTCACAGGTACTGATCCCTAATACAAATCTCATACCCCCTACCCTGCATCTCAGAGTCTGCCTTCAGAGACCCCGACTGGGAACAGACATCCTCCAGAGGTGTCCTGGGCGCAGATGCCTGGTGTTTCATGTTTTCACAACATTTAAGACCCTTGACAGGCAACTCTTGACCTCTTAGCTGCCCCTGGGAATTAGTCAGGCCTGTCCACCTGGCATGGGCCTACCACAGAAACCACTTCTTTCTCCCTGTGTTTGAGATGTCCCCTAGGCAACACCTTTTTCTGTTTGCCTGAGAGCTGAATTTCTGGCAAGAAAGAGAACACCATCCAGTGGTGACTGACGTTGGGAGCCGAAAACCTGCAGGTAGGCTTTTCTAGTAATCTTCATGGCTGCAAGAAAGGACAGGCTGAGGAGTTTAAAGCACAACATGGAGAACTAACCAGGCTTATTTTACTTACCAAAGACTTTCCATATGCTCGATTCCCACACAGATTGGAAGATTTGGGTTCCAAACTCCCTACTGCAAGGTTGAACAGAGGAGGCATTACTCAGTGGTACTCTGTGTTCCACTTCCCCCCGCTTCTGCGTCAATGATCTCATTAGCTAATCAGTCACAAGCTGGGAATTTCTAAAGCCCTTTGTGCCAAGCAGCAAGATCGGGCAGGAGGGTCAGGCAACAGGACAACTGTCGAGTGGGTCACCTGCATCCCTGGCAGTCTTCTGGGTGTGGGATGGGTAGGGATGGTAGAACTAATGTCTAAGAAGATCATGTGTGTGGAAGCATTTAGTATGTCTGCGGGCAGTAGGTGCTCAGAGAATGTGCCCTTAGCTTGTCCTTCCTTCCTAAGGTGCCACATCACAAGAGGTTATCAGGAGTTCAGTCTTTGCTGCTGGGATCGATTTAGCTTGCTAAATCTGTGCAGTCCTCTCTGGAAATGAGCAGAGAAGCCTGTCTGCAGTGGGAGGCCCAGCTTCATGATGTGCGAGTGTTGGAGATGATCAGAGTCCTGAGACATTGGCTACACAGGACTTATGTGAGAAACTTCTTGCTATGCCTTTATTCCTGAAGCCCGACCTACTTCTGAGTAATCTCTACCCTGCAGTCTTTAGCTTCTGAGAAACCAGGTGTTGAGCTGAGGGAGCTGGCAATAGGTAGAGGAAAATTGGCTTTCGATCTAGTCCTCTCCTTGGGCAGACATTCCAGAACAAGCCCCATCCTATCACACTATAAAAATAGAGATAAAACACTCCCCAACTCAAGGAAGAAAACATTTCAATGCTAATAAAATGAAGTTAAAGACTACCGAGATTGAATCATAATTTATAGTGTATAAGTAATAATAGCAGCTCAGAGTTTTGAGTATTTACTGTGTCAGGCACTGTGCTGAGTATGAAACACATAGACATTATCTCATTTAACCCTTACCATAACCTTGTTAGGTAGGTATCATAATAGTCCTCACCTTCCAGATGAGGAAATCGAGGCCTCGGAGATACATAACAGAGGAAGCCAGGTAAGGATAATCTAGGGAATGGCAAACTGCTTTGGGGGACTTGCAGGGCTGGAGAAACGTGACTGAGGGACACCCTAGCCCATTATGGGAGGTATTTGCCAGGTAGAAACAGGGAGGACACTCAGCAGAAAGAAGAGGGTCTGGGAAGTTCCTGGAAATAGAATATAATGGCACAGTCCCAGAATTGCACTGCAGCTCAGGGTTTCTGTGTATATGGATGGGTGGGGACAGGAGTGTGTCACAGGAGGTGGTCCTGGAGAGGCCACCAGCAGAGAACAGATTCTGGGGGGCTTGAACATGGTTTGGAGGGCAGTGGGGGTAGGAAGGACAGTGGAGCAGAAGGATGGCAGAGGTAGATTTCTGCTTTAGACAGACCCCTCTGGTAACCTGGTAGAGGAAAGAAGGACTACTGGCTGAGGGCCAGGGTTGGAGGCTACACACCAGAGATGGGTCTGAGCCTGGGTAGCCTGAGGTAGGTACCAAGAGGGAGAGATGAGACATATCCAGGAGTTGACATTGTCAGTGTTTAGTATGTGATGTGGTGGGTGGAGTGGGGGTAGGGAGGACAAGGGGGTGTTAAGGAAAATAACCCTGCTGAGAAAGGAAGGGATTCATTCCATTTGAACAAGTTGGTTCTGAGGTGCCCGAGGACATCTTGGTGGAAACATTCCTTAGGTGGCGGATTCTCCAGGGCCTAGGAGGTGGTTGTCCCCATTCCAGGCATTTGAGGCTCACCTTCTCAGGGCCTCATGCTGAGAGAGTTTCTTAGCTGGATCTCTGCCTTCAGAGTCCCTGCAATTTCCAAGATTCCTCAGAGAATCTTTCTCCCACATGAGAAGGCTACATCATCCAGGAACCTTCTCCTACAGCTCAGAAAAGAAGCAAGCCCCCAGATCTGAGATCTCTGGAGACACACATCCTTCTGATGGGAGGATGGAAGACTCAGTGCCTCAGCCTTTCTCGTGGAAAGCACTGGGTCTGGCTTTGACTCAGAAACCCTCTGTCTTCCCCAACCCCCTCTGGAATCTATCAGATTGGGGGAGCTGAAGGAATTGAATCAATGCCCAGCTCAATCTTTTTTTTTTTTTTTTTTTTTAACCTGACTAGCACATTCCCTGCATGAGCTGACTGTCACATGTTGGGCAGATTCTCTCCATTTCATTACTTACTGTTCTCTTAGAGAATAAAAGTCTGACTTGGACAGTCAAGCTTCCACAAGCTACTTAGGAAGGAAAGCGACCCCTAAAGCTAGATGGTTGGGAAGACCTTCTTTTCTGGGGGTGGGAGATGGAGGCATTGACTAGCAAATTAGAAGAACTAAGATTTAATTTCAGTTTTTGTTGCTAATAAGCAGTGTGACTTTAGATCAAACAGCCTCTATGGTTTCAGTTTCCTTCTCTATAAATGAGCATGGGGTGTTGCAGACCAGGGGTCCTCTCCCTTTGGTGTGCATTCTAATCACCCGGGGTTGTTAAATCAGAGATTGCTGGGCCCCGCCCTAGAATTTGATTCAATAGGTCTCAGGTGGGACCCCAAATTTACATTTCCAGCAAGTTCCCAGGTAATTCTGCTGCTCTGGGGACCCCCACTGTGAGAACTACCCATTTGACTGGTCCCTAAATCCTTGTTAATCAATATATTATCCTCAGACCAACAGCATCAACATCATTCAGAAGCTTTTTAGAAACAAAATCTGGGCCCTACTCAGTCCTACCAAGTTAGAATCTGCATGAAAACAAGATTCCCAGGTGATTCTTTTGCACACTGAAATTTGAGAAATATGGCTGTAAATCCAGTTTATCTTTTTGTAGCAAAGATATTCTCTTTTTCCCTTTCTACACAGATATGTACCCACCCACCCACCTATATATAGACACAGAGAAAAATTTATCTCCTCTTAATTTGCAAGGCAGATTGTGGTTTTCCCAATGCTTTCACTTTACATATGTGTATATGTAATCACTTAGCTAGAGAGTATAGCTTGATTTATGCGTTATTATACATCAGATCATAAAACAGGATCAGGGTGTTACTGATCAAGGAAACCTTAAAGAGCCAGTTGAGCATCTACGAAGAAGGTGAAAAGATAGAAGATTGAAGAGATATACTCAATGAAGTATAATTTCGGTTCTTACAACATAGAAAGTTGTTGACACCCAAATGCCTTGAGAAGGACATCCCAAACTTTCTGTTGTGCATTTTAGGAGTTAAAATATGAATGACTTTAGGCTGTAGACATAACAGAAATAACCTAAGGCAGCAATTAAAGGCAAGATAACATCACAGACTCCAGAGGGCTGGGCGCAGATTCCTGTTGAACTACTTGGGGTAGGGGCCATTTAAAAAAAATAGTGCTGAAGTTAAGTCTATAATGTTTCCAGTTTTCAAAGCAAATTTGTCCCTAAATTCTTTTTAGATATTGTTCAAATAGCCCTAAGTCATTCACATTTACAGTGGTGAGATCTTAAGCTGGCAGTTTATAAAGAGCCTATATAATTACAAACATGGCCTGTAAAATAAATAAGGTAAGCTTCTGTTTGTCCATGAGTCATGTCTACACTAGCTTTCCCTCCCCCAGAACATAATGATTTTCATCTCTGGAACCCAGCAGGGCTTCCTGGGGAGCAAGATGGCAGGTGGAAAGCATCTCTGCCCGCGCAGGGTATTTTTCAGGCGGGTGTTCTGTGTTGCTCTGTAGGTGGGGCGCGAGAGCAGGTGCACTCAGCGCAGGGGCGGCCCGCGCCGAGAATGGGAGGAGGCGAGGGAGGAGGCGAGGGAGGAGGCGAGGGAGGAGGGCGGGAAGCGGACGGCCTGCGCCACAGCACCTGCGCTACCCCGGCGCGATGGAGGACGCCGGGGAGGAGCGTGAGGTTGTTGAAAAAGACAAGCCAGGTCTCCAGCCTTGCGGCGTCTGGTCTAACTAAGCGCGTCACTGAGTCCCCAAGGGAGGTTCCAGGGACTTGGACCAGGGCGCACGTACCGGGTCTGGCCGGGGCCTTGGCAAGGTGGGGTCCCTGCGGCCGCGCGCTGTGGAGCCGGCCCGACCTGCGACCCTCGCCGTCGCGGCGGTCGCTGCGGTGCGGCAGCAGCTCCAGGGGCCGCGGCGTGTAGAGGTCCGACTCGATCACCACCTGAAGGGAGGAGGAAGGACAGTCAGCTTGTTCCTCTCTTCAGATCTTTAGATGCACTCGGGCCCACAGGGCATTGGTGGAGTTTTCCTGACGCCAGAGAATGCTAGCAGCAGTGAGACAACTTGGGTTAATTGGCCTCCGACAGTCAACCGCTTTTATGGAATTTCAGCAGGCCAAATGGTGCCATGGTGCAGGAAGATGAGGGTCCCCGGAGTTCCTCACCAGCACCCCCTTCACAGAGTCAGGAGCCTGGCTGGGCCTTCGGGCCAGACCTGTCACCCACCCTGGGGCCTTACATGGTTTGACAACAGAACAGACTGTTTGGAATGATGACAGTTTTGGAAATCAGGGTCATAACAGTCTTTGTGAGAAGCAGACACCCTTATTCAAACAGAGGACAGTTTTTTGAATGCTCTAGCAGAGGGAAGAGCTAGGGACAGGACTTGGGGCCCAACCAAGTCCCAGGTTTTAAAAAGAAGAAAACTGCTGGCACAGTTCCACATGCTTACACTTCCTTCACCTTGCAGGACGCCTGTGGGAGCTGGAGCTGGAGATGAATGGTTTCCTAAGTGGAAATTCCCCCAAACCAGTCAGAATACTAAGACCTATGGTGTTTTTAGTAATGATCACCTGCTGAATAGTTATCTGGGGAAGTAGAGTAAGAGGAAATACCCCTTTTGTCAGGACCCAATGAAATGGGCCTTAAAAGTTATAATAAACATACTCAAATCGTTGAAATAATTTAAATGTAAAAAACCTTGAGACAAATAATGCCGTATTTTATCTTAATACTGGGAGTGATGAAGGGTATCTTTGTGGGTTTTGGCTCCTATCCTGCATATTTTTATACATATCCAGGACATTGGGGTCGTCCATTCTGAATTTCTTCACTCCTTTAAATCTGGTTAGAATGTTCAATAGTGCACGGCAGCTGCTCTGGGGTCTACACTGACTCATTCGTTTGCTCCTTCATCAGATGCCCTGTGAGGGCACATTCTGTACCAGGTCCTGGGCACTGGGCGCATCTGCAAGTTAGGTGGACCCCTCCGAGCCTTGGACAGATCCCCCTCACTTGTCCACACAGAACAGCGGTGTAGCTTTTGGAGGATGCTGAAGGAAATAAAACTAAATTTTTAAAAGTTATATAGGGTGATATTTCGATTTAGCGGAGAAAAATTGGATCTTTAATACTGTTAAAATAAATGGCAGGTCACTGGAGGAAATGGATCTATGTTCACATGTCTTACACCAAAATAAATACCAGACAGATCCAAGATACCTGTTGAAAACAAACAAAACACACAAGAACTAAATGTGGCTCAATATAACATTTGTTACACATGAAGGGGAATGACCCCTATGTACATAGAACACCTAAAAATCAATAAAGAAGAAGAAAACAAGAGAAAAAGGGAGCAAAAGCCAGAAGCTGGCCATTGACAATAGAAACACAACTGGTAAACATAACACCACAAACATGAAAAGATGTTGAACAGTCATTAAGTGAAAGTGAAAACAAAGTTGATGTTTTTTTCTCCTCTCAGATTGTCTGTGAAGAAGGTAGCTCCATTTGTGGTCACACAGACCCGAGTTCACGCCCCAGCCTTGACAATTAGTGGCTCCGTGGAAAGGAGATACTCTTGCGTGTCCTTGCTCTATTGGGGCGAAGTAAATGCCTATCATCTGTAGAGGTTTTGGTAATAGAGCGTGCTATCTTCAAGCCACATATTTATCTACAGAATCAGAGAGCAGTTCATGTCTCCTGAAGACAAAACTAGGAGAAGCTGTCACTCTTCGCTTCAGTTTACCACAAAGAGTCCTTTGCTCAGAAAACCAATATATCCCTAATTTGGTCTTATTCAGGTTAGGAAATTAACTCCTCTCAAGCCCATTTTAAGGCCCAGAACCACTCACCCTGTGGCTTTGGGGAAAGCTGATCACTCAGAAACATGGAGGGTTAGTACTTTTTCTTCTCTGGGCACTGCAGGAGGTGGTCCCCTCCCAATAATTTAAAACATGTTCCTTTTTCCTCCCAGCTATATCGTATATCCATTGACATATGATTTGGTAAGGTGTACAATGGGTTGATTTGATCCATTTATAAGCTGTAGTATGTTTAGAAGGGGGTGGTTCGGTTAGGCTGGGGGCAGCCCTGGGCCCACCCTGTACCAGCTCTGTGGGTGGCCCAGCATTGACTGTCCAGTCTCCTCTGCTCTCCTCTTTACCTACCTCCCTTCCCCTTGGCCCCTTGCTCTGCCGTGGTGTTGCCCAGAATACTGGAATTTCCTAGATTAATGGTGGTTCAGAGCCATTTACATTCCCCTGGACATGTAATATTTGGCCTAAGGGCTCTCCCCTGAACATGACCCTCCAGGCTGAATAAGAGACTCCTGAGCCTCATTACTGACACAGCTGTCACAGGTGTTTCTGATTTTATTTTCACTCTGTCAGCATTCTTCTGAGTAAGGAGGAGAGAGACTGGTATGTTTTCAGACCTACTTTGTACAAGGAGAAAGCAAAGCAGGTAAAGAAAGCCTGTGGAGTCCATGAGAGAAACCCAGCATTTCCTCCTCTGAAAGGGAAGCAAACGTTCCCTTTCAGGAACAAGAAACTCCACCTCCGCAAGCAATCGCTTCTCTGCACTGTGGTGCGGGAGAAGAGAACGGGGAGGGAGGGAGCCCAGAGGTATTAGCTGCTCAGCCCTCTGCTGGAGGTAGGAGCTCCCAGGGGACTGGGATGAGGTTGGTTACTTCCCACGTCATGACTTAGGGCCAGGTACCTCTTCTGGGTGTCTTCTCCAGGCCCCAAAGATGTCAATAACACAAAAGGAAAGAGGAGAGGTGCCCAGTTCAGAAGATTTCCATTTCTTAGCTGGTCTTGTACTTGGTTCTCATTTCCCACAGGAACAGAGGCTCTGAGAGGACTCCAGGGAAGCACATTTGGCTCTCACCAGGAAATGGGCAGCTGAATAGATGGCTGTGGCCTCCTGAAAGCCTGGGTTATTTTCTGGTCTCTAGGACACGGTTTGGGGTGGCTACTGCTGGTCTTAGAACAAACTGGTCTGAGAGCAGGCTCTTTAGCGTTCCCTCCTCCCCCCACACTTCCGGTACAGGGGTAAGACTGGGGAATGGGGAGACGGAAGGGAGAGGCAGGCTTGGTGTTGGATTTGCCTTTCCTTTCCTAGTCAGCAAACTGCCTTCTGAAAGTAGAGCAATACACTGATGCTCCCCTGCTGGTCTTGGGTCAGAGATTAGAAGAACAGAAGTCATGGGCTAACACTCAAGCCGCAGGATTCCATCCACTGACATCTTCAAGTCTCACTTCTGTGTGTTCACCAGCCTAGGGGGCTAGTAGGGGGCTGGAAAGACAGGTGAGACCTAGGTGATGGAGAATCATCATGATTTAGGGCTGATGGGATCCATAGCAATGTTCTAGCCCAACTCCCTAATTTTGCACATAGAGAGACTGAGTCCAAGAGAGATCACGTGTCTTCAGGGTCACAGAGTTATAAGGGGCAGAGCCAGGATGAGAGTTGTGGTTTTATGACTTCTGGGTGAGTACTTTTTAGAAGACCCAGAGAAGTGCCTACATCCAGATAAGAAATTTCAAGTGCAATCAATCACTCAGGACATTTTGAAAAATCAGTAAATTCGCAGCCAAGTTCTCTCTGATAAGGTTGAGCTCTGGGGAGAATGTGACATTTACAATCTCATTTTTCCATCTTTCCTGGTAGTGGTACCACTGCTCATTGTGATGGGGCTAGGGAATCAGTGGCCCCTGGGGGGGTCCTGACTCTCTATCTTAGTGATGCTGGGGCACTAAGATGGTTTAGAGGAGGGAAGATCTTTGTAAAGGAGGGAACCTGACTCCATATGGTAGCCCAAGGACAACAGACACAAATGAGAATTTCAGTACAAAAAATTCAAAACCTTGGTAGATTTAAGCAGTTACAAAATATGAATGTTTTCCTTGGGAACTCAAAGGCAGCCAAGAGCCAGTCGGATGAGGAAACAAATAATCAGAGATGGTTCTTTCTTTAGGACTCACTTCCTTCATCTTAGGTAGACTAAGACCTTTCTTGTCTTTTCTAATTTGAATGTTCTGTACAGCTGACATTGAGGTTTGCAAACAAAGGATGAGTCAGGATGTTAGGGGAAATGAGAAATTTAGAGGTGAGCTCAAAAACCAGAGGGCATTATTAAGTTGTCTCACCTGGAGGAAGACTGTATAGTTGAAGACAAGATCCAGCTACTAATTTTTTTTTTAAATCAAAAGCAAATTTTAATATGTATTCATATACTTGAGTCATTTTTTTCCCTCTGAGTAAAAATATTTTGGAGAGGGAAAGTCATAAACCATAAACATAACTGTCTTTCTCAAAAATTTCCACTCCCAGGAAACCTGAGAGCTTGGTTCTGCAGGGCTGGCTGAAGTCAAGTGGCTTTCCAGAAAGCTGTCTCCACTGAGAGTTGTCTTCTTTATTAAGGTTTGGAACCTCCTGAGGATTTCCTCCCTAGAACCTATTAATTATTAGTAAGTGTGGTGATTTAGTTTCCATTTTAAAAGCTTTTGTAAACACTGCTCTGTCCTTACAAAGCCAGTAGATACAGGTATTAGAAGTGATTCAGACAGGAACATTGTTCAAGGTTAGAAATTCAGGGAAAGAACGTGGTGGGGAACTAAATATTCCCAGTTCCCAAGGGATCTTTCCAGAGTCATGAATGACTTGCGGTTCCTTCAAATCCAGAGTAATGCCAGACTCAAGCCCCTGGACCAAAAAGTCTTTTGTGAAACTTCCCTTAAACTGAAAATGACCTACAAACAACCCCTTCCCTTTCCACTTTTTAAAAGATTTATTTATTTATTTTAGAGCCCAAGTGTGAAGGGAGGGAGGGACAAAAGGGAGAGGGAGAGAACAAGACTCCTCAAGCAGCCTCAGCACGGAGCACAGAGCTTGAGGCGGGCCTCAATCCCAAAAACCCAAGATAAAGATCAATCGATCGATGGAAATCAAGAGTTCCCTGCTGAAGGGTCTGAGTCACCCAGGTGCCCCTCCCTTTCTATTTTTGGTAACACCCACTCCTTGAAAATCAGAGGCATATTTCTTTTAGAGTGTGGGCTTGGGTTTTCAGGGATGAGGAGAAAGGTAAGAATCTACCTTTCTACCACAAGAATTTCTACCACAAAGAAATCTTCCATCCATTCAAAGTCCTTTTCTTTCCTCCTTTTTTTTTTTTTTTTTGGTATGTTTTTAAGTAGACTTCATGCCTAGCACAGAGCCCAAGGCAGCCGCTAAACTCCTGATCCTGAGATTAGCCCGGAGCTGAAATCAAGAGTCAGAGGTTTAACTAACTGCACCACCTAGACATTCCCCTTGTCTTCCTTAATATAAAATATTACCAAAAGTCATTAAAAAATACATATGACAACAGAAAAATGTGCAAAAGACATGAATTAGGAACATATAGAGAAAAAAATCAAAACCCCTGAAAAGATGAAGAATTATATTAATAATTAAATAAATGCAAATTAAAACGAGATACCTTCACCTATCAGATTGTCAAAGACTAACAACACTGATGACATACAGTATTGACTTAGGTGTTTTGGTAAAGGTCCTTTAAAGCACAGAATTTGACAATGGTTGTAAGTTTTTTTCAATGTTCATATCTTTTGAGCATTTGAGCATTTTCTTTTTAAATTACGATATAATTGACATATAACATTAAGGAATACAATGTGTTGATTTCATAACCAAGCATTTTCATATCTGTAACTTTATTCTCAAAAAAATTTGCATAAGAGCATGAAAATATGTTCAAGGATATTGCTTGTGGCATTGTTTAGTAGAATTTGGTTAAATATTCTAGAAAACTTCAGATGTGATTTGGGAAGAAAATTATAGTACATTCATATAATAGCATGATATGCAACCTTTATAAAGAATGAGGTAGATCTATAAGAATTAACTGACATGTAAAAAGATTCAAGATTTATTGATTAGTGAAAAAAAGCAAATTGCAAAATGGTATGTTATTGAGCAATGGAACATAATAATGATATGTTGGTATATGGGAAATTTTCACTTAAAAAGCACCAACATTCATTGAATGCTGGGTGTGTGTCAGGCTCTGGACTAAGCACTTTACCTGTATTAAGTCATTTGTTCTCCAGTGGTTCTTGAGATATGTGCTGCTATTATTCCCACTTGAATACTAAAGAAGTTGAATTCCAGTATGGTGGGCAACTTGTTCAAGGTTACCTAGCTAGAAATGGATAGAACTGGAATTTATGTCTAGGCAGTTGAACTCTAAGTCTACATACCTGCCTGTTATGTTCCACAGTTTCTTAGAATTTTCTGTTATTATATTTTATATGTTCATAGTATTTGAAATTCTATAATAGGCACACACTACTTTGGGAATTAAAAAAAGTAATGTTTGTAAAAATAACAATGACTAGGGGTGCCTGGGTGGCTCAGTGGGTTAAAGCCTCTGCCTTCAGCTCAGCTCATGTTCCCACGGTCCTGGGATCAAGCCCTGCATCGGAGCCCTGCATCGGGCTCTCTGCTCAGCAGGGAGCCTGCTTCCTCCTCTCTCTCTCCGCCTGCCTCTCTTGCCTACTTGTGATCTCTGTCTTCAAATAAATAAACAAAATCTTAAAAAAAAAAATGAGAATGACTAAAACTCCGTCTCATTCCCAGGACACTGAAAAAAAAATTCATTTTAATGGAGAATGGGCCTTCAAAAATTGACATACTTAGAAAATCAAAATGGTGTTCCTTGAAAAATTGTGATAGAAATAGAAACTTCAGCATAACCAAGAGGAAACAATCAGCAGTAAACCTTTCCAGAGAAAGTACAAAGATGGATTGACAGCTTTTGTATAAAGAAATCTGTAAGTAAAATGAGAAATTCACAGCATCCTTTGGCTCCAATGACATGTAAACTAATTTTAAGGTAATGTAAGTGCTTATTAGAGTAGCAAAAGATAATGTAGAAAAATGAAAGTCAGTGAGGCTGGAGGTAAATGGAAAAACATTGCTGGAAGCCTGGCAACTGTTTAGAATTCCCGGTAATATGTGACAAAGCTGTAAGCAGAAACCATTTTTTAAAAAATCACTATTCTCGGGACGCCTGGGTGGCTCAGTTGGTTAAGCAGCTGCCTTCGGCTCAGGTCATGATCCCAGCGTCCTGGGATCGAATCCCGCATTGGGCTTCTTGCTTTGCAGGGAGCCTGCTTCTCCCTCTGACTCTGCCTTCCACTCTGTCTGCCTGTGCTCGCTCTCACTCTCTCTCTCTTACAAATACATAAATAAAATCTTAAAATAAAAAATCACTATTCTCCACATCTAGCATAGTGTCTCTTGCGTAGTAAGAATGAAAATACTGGATGGATGATCAGATCAATGGATAGATGAAACTATTCTTAACCTTCTACTTGTTAATTTACCATGGAATTAATTCAATAGAATAGTATTTTGTCCAAATTAATTGCAATGCTATTTATAATAGTGAAAAAATAGAACATCACAAATGCCAGCAACAGGAGAACACCTAAGTCAGGAATGCTATACTCATCATGGACTCTGTTTAAATAAGAACAATTTTTTTAGAGAATGAGATTTACTCTATGTGTCTAGGGAAAATGTCAGAATCGGGGAGTCTGATTCAGGGCTTTTTGCTGTCTGGTAGACATTTGTCAATTATTTTGGTGAAATGGAAGACAGGAAATTGAGCAGCAGCCACATGTCATAGAGAAAAACTTCCTGGCTATTGAGAGCAGGGGAGAGGAAGAGAAGAAGTTAGATGCTGCTTTTGTAATGGAAATCAAAAAAAGGGATCAAAATTGAAGTTGTCCTTACATTCTTGGTCAAGAGGTGTTGAGAGCTTTTGACTCTTCTTCTGGCTGGACTGGACACTGCAAAGAGAGAGAAAGGAAAGGTTTTAGAGAACACAGGTTGAGGATGATGTAGCCTCAGAGCAGGTTTGCTCCTGGAGTGGGGAAGGGTGCAGAGGAGGGGAGGTGGGGAGAATAAGCAGGGTGGAATTACAATTTTAGATGTTACTTGGCTGAGTGCACCAAAGCTCATAGCAGCAATTATGCACAACAGCTAAAAGGTGGAGACAACCCAAATGTCCAACTAAAAGATGAGTGGATAAACAGAATGTGCTATATGCATACAATGGAATATCATTCACCCTTAAAAAGAAATTAAATTCTGATACATGTGGTAACATGGATGAACATTGAAAACATTAAGCTAAATGAAATAAGCTGGACACAAAAGGACAAATATTGTATGGGTCCATTATATGAGATACCTAGAGTATTAAACTCGGACAGAAAGTAGGTTACAAAGGGGTTAGGGGAAGAAGGGAATGGGGAGTTGTTATTTAACAGACATAGAGATTTGGTGAGGGATGATGAAAGTTCTGGAAATGGATAGTGGTGGTATCTGCACAACAATGTGAATGGACCTCATGCCATAGAGCTATGCACTTAAAAATGCTTAAAGGGTCAATTTTATATCATGTATGTTTTGCTACAGTAGAAAGCTTAAAAAATCAATTAAGCATTAAAAAATGTTAGTTGGTTGGAAGAAGGCATGTGTTTTGTTGAAAATGGAGATACTCTGGCATCTCTCTTCCATCCTGCTGCTAGAATGATTTATTTAGAACTGCAATCCCACCATGTCACTGCCTAGAACTGAAACTACTCCTTGTCACGTATCAGATAAGTGACCAGATGAGGGCTGGGTCGTGGTATTTTCTTCAGAGCACCTATAGCCATGAAACCTGGCATACAGTGTGCTAGTTAATAGCCAAGGTTCCCAACTCCTTTCACTTGAGTGTGGATCAGAACTAGACCACTTGCCACTTATGTGACTTGGGCAAATTACCCATCCTCTCCACACCTTCCTCTCCTCATCTGTAAGACAGCGGGAATAAACAGCACCCACCTCCGAGAGCTGTGGCAAGGATGAAATGAACTAATTTTTATAAAGCCCCTGGACCAGTGCCTGACAAGGAGTAATTTCCCAGGAATCAGTGGTGGTTATTATGACTGTCCTCCATCTCTGCAAGCTGAAGGCAGGTGGAAAGAGTAGCTGATAACTTTTAGATCTTATAACATTCCATTAGGACTTCTCTTTCCAGAGTTTTCTCCATTTCCTCCTGCTATTCCCCAATTCCTCTCCCCAACCTCTCCCCATGCTATTTCTCCTCAAGAGAATTATTTTGAACGCTGTGGTGCCATTCACCCTAGAATTAAACCCCCTCTAGTGTGTCTCAGGAAATAACTTCTGGTATAACTTCTTGGTAAAACCGCAGCTTTTATCTTTCATATTTACTGTGAATTGTGTCTATGAAATTTTCCCTTAAAGGGCTCTCTTTCTCTCCAGAAAGTAAAAAATATCCACACTTGTCCTGTTATAGACTTGATATTTATGTCCCATGCCTTTAAGTAACACTCTAACACTTGCTGCTGCCATAGTTTTGTGGGACATTAAGATGGCTCAGCTAAAAAATACGTAGAAATATTAACTTGAACCCAATATGTGTATGTATGTGTGTGTTGGAAAGAAAGATATAATACAAGAGAAGGGTAGTAATAGCTCACATTGAGCCATACCAGATGATGGTTTATTTGCCTTATCTCATTCACTCCTTGTAACAACTCTGTGAACCAGGTACTCTGCATTATCTCTATTTTATTGGTGGGGATACTGAAGTTAGGGGTCCCACAGTTCACGGGAACTTAACCATTGGCCACACTGCCTCTTAACCTCTTAACCATTGGCCACACTGCTCACACTGTTGAACCTGTGCTCAGAAAATGTCTTGGCCATTTTGGTCACCCTAAATGGTAGCATTGGGAAAAGGGCATCCCTGGGAGAACTATTAAGATAGCTAGATAAAATTAAGCCACCTTCTATTTCTGTAGGTAAGGAATGTGGGGATGTGCGGAAGAGTTACCAATCTCTCTTATAAGCGGTGACTTAAGAAGGGCTAGCACTGCCTTCTCTCACTGAAAGCCCTCTGCTCTATAGCTTTGGAGAAAGCAAGATGAGGCAAAAAAAGGAAGTAGGAAGAAGTGAACTTTTTCCATTCATGGTGTAAGGTAAGACTGCAAATACTCCTTTCCTAGAGAATGACTTCCTGAGCAGTGAAATGTCCATGAATACCAATGAGTACTTGGTTTATGACCAGGAGATGGCCATGAATGAAAATGGCAAGAAAGGAATACAGGATTAAACATTTATCTTTGACTGGACATAGTCATTGTTCTAAATATGGATAAAAATAGAAATCATTTTGTAAGTGATTTATTTCATACTAAATGCTTTATAGGTCTTATCTGTATTTTAACCCCCACCGTAATAACCCTGGGAGGTAAATTCTAGCTCTCCCTTTTATAAAAGTGCAAACTCGGGCCCAAAGAGATGAAGTAGCCTGCCCAAGGTCACACAGTGCAGAAGTGACCCACAGTTCCTTGACTACTGTGCTAAGCATATGCAGTCAAAGGCCCTGTTTCAAATGCTTTTAGTCAGGTGAAGTGCGACGTTGCTCCTGAATTGTTGAATAACTTTTTAATTAAAAAGAGCTATGTGGCTTTGATTTTTTTCTTTAAAAAATGTTAAATGGAGGGGCGCCTGGGTGGCTCAGTGGGTTAAGCCGCTGCCTTCGGCTCAGGTCATGATCTCAGGATCCTGGGATCGAGTCCCGCATCGGGCTCTCTGCTCAGCAGGGAGCCTGCTTCCCTCTCTCTCTCTCTGCCTGCCTCTCTGACTACTTGTGATCTCTCTCTGTCAAATAAATAAATAAAATATTTTAAAAAAATGTTAAATGGAAAAATATGACAGGAAATAGACATGTTTTAACATTTTCATATTTACTTCCAATTTGTTTTTGTCTCATGTAAAGAAATACAAAATCGGGCAAGTTCAGGTTCCCTTTCTACTCTCCCCTAACTCTACTCCTGTCTCTCCCCAGGGCTACTAAGATCACTAATTTAGTCTGCATCTTTCCAGCCTATGTTTTCATACTCTCTGTCTCTGAATATGTATCCATAAGTTGTTTTGTACTGCCAGATATAGTAATTGTTATCATACATACAAAATTTGCAGCCAGCCTTTTTTTCCCCCCACTCAACATTATGCTTTTGAGATCCGTGTCCATACACATAGATCTAGTTCATCCCTGTTGACAACTGTGGAATATTCCATAGTACAATGACACCGCATTTTACCCACTCCCCTCCTCAAGGACATTGAAGCTGTTTTTCATTTTGCCCTTCTAGAATCAGTGCCACTGTGAACATCCGTGAGTCAGAGTACCCAGAAGTGGACCTGCTGGGTCCGAGGGTCAGCATTGACTTTCCAGGTACTTTTCAGAATCTCCAGACAGAGTTCCAACTCCTGCACGTGGGCAGACTCCTCGCTCTTGTTTTTCCTCTCTCTATGTGGCAATACATGTCAAAAGCTTTATTTATGTTCTGCTGGCTGTCTCTTTGTGACCAGGCTGTCTCTCCTTTCCCCTCCCCCTAGCAGTGACCCTGTCAGTGGCTGACACGGAAAGAAGAAAGGGATTGTTTGAGCAGGGGGCACAACACCAGCAAACGTCCAGCCCCCTTCATTCAAGACTGACAATGAGACCAGGGCTAAGCCAGAGTCCCAGCCTCTCCCAGCAAGGCAGGGGTCGTGGGGAGAGAACAGAGGGAGCAGAAGAGAGGGTTGAGTTTGGGGGGGGGGGCAGTGAGGGAACTGTCCAGTAACCAGACACCTGCTGGCTGCTGAGCTCACACACAAAGGCCTCCCTGGGACTTGACACCATTCACCCCAGCACAGGAGCTGACAGAGTCACACGTTGTGGCAGCGCTAGTTCCAGGTGAAGTTTGGGAGGGGGCCCTGGGATCTTCGTTAGAGGCCAGCCCCGGGGCAGGACGTTATTTGACCACTTTATTAGACTTCAGGCCACTGCCGGGAGTCTATTTCCTCACATTTGATGGCATGGTTAGAAATCATACTTTTGAGCCAGCTGGTTCTCATTTCAGAGCCCACTTGCTCATTGGAGAAGAAAGAATCTCTCTAGCTGCTCTGGGAATTTTGTTTTCATCTCTGTTTCCCAAAACAATGGCTTGCTGTCACTTTCATTCGGCATATTGGGTTACCAGTACTGAATTAAGTGGAACGGGGAGCATTTTAACTGCCCTCATTCCTCCCTACCCCCTTTGAGGGATTGTTTCTCAATGACTGATGTTTATCCATGTACGTCCTTTTCAGAAACAACAACAATAACAAATACCATCACAACAGCGAACCCGTGAACCCCTCAGAGAGACCCGAGGATAAGCCATAGTAAAACAGCACGTGATTGTCCTTAACCTCCGGCAGAAGGTGCCGCGTTAAGGAAACCGTCAAGGGCGATTTTACTCACCCTTGGAAGGGATCACGGTGGTGAAAACTTCTATATTTTCATCACTGCAGCTGTAAATCTGATGCATCGTCTCAGCCTTCTCTCCCCCAAAGTGCTGGGAACCGGAAGCCTCTCTCTGAACCCCTAGTCGCGAGGTTTCCTAATCCAGTCTGGCTGGGGGATCATTGTGCAGGTCCACAAAAGACAGGCTGGTGCTGTGATCTCATCTCATTCCAGAGTCTTCACTGCAACATTTTCTAATCCCATCTGTCTTTTTTTTTTTTTTTTTTTTTATGAATCCTATTATTGTAAACCTTTGATTGAGCGTGGAGGCTTCAGTCGCCTCCCAGCCAGGATGTAGTTAACATTTTTATTTTGCCGTGTCTGCTGCACTGATTTTGGAAGTCTTTTGTGAAGTAAGGATGAAGTGAAATCGCCCGCTCGGTTAGCGCCCAGCTTGGCTGGAGAATTCCACTGAAAAGGAGACGTGAATTTTGGTACCAGCAATTACCCTTTTCATTTCAGAAATGAAGGGAGCTCTCCCCTCCACCCCCACTCCAGAAGAACTGGATATTCAGTAATCTGTCGTGTGTTACTTTGGCTTCCTTCTAAGTTTCTATTTTAAACAAAAGGACTGTTTCTCCAGAGCGGTTTTGCCTCATGCCAGTACATGACAAGGCTGACATCTCTCGAGGGTGGTCTATTTAGCATCTCCTTGTACAACCCTTCAGGTGCTCTCAGAGACATGGTAACAAGCGGTGCCCTCACACCCAAGGTAGCACAGGAAGATTAGATTTATAAGAAGATTTTATTTTTCTTATCTTAAATATCCTAATACATATTATCCTATATATTCTATTATCCTGCATTTATGTAGAACAATATATATTCTATATTTTATCTTATATATTCTATATATACACACAGAAATAAGGTATGTCTGAAATGTTTGTTTTATGTCAAACCCACCATCTTTTATTATACCATGACAGATTTATTTCTTCATATTGATAATGATGAGGTAATCATATTAATAATGACAGCTGGCATTTATTAAACACTTGCTAAGAGCTAGGCAGTGTGTTATATAATCTTATTTAATGTCTACAATCACCCAACAAGACTAGCCATCATTTTTGCTGTTTTATAAGGTGAGGAAACTGAGGCATGAAAAGACTGAGTAATTTGCCCAAGATTAAAATATGGAATGCATGGCAGAATCGGGTTTAATCCTTAATTTGACTCCAAAATCAATGTACTTAATCATTAAATTATATTCCATTCTTTACCTCTAAAGACTTGCCTCCATTTTGAACTTAGGGGTTTAAGGACCCATTAGACTTGGACTTGGTGTCCACTGCTGTTTCTATAGTAGACAAATTTGGGGCATATACTTATCAGTTAGTTGTCAACATTACACTTATATCTCAGAATTGCACCTCGCCACAGAGGATGGTTCTGGGAAGCCATGTTTATTCTATCTGAATTTGTCCCCTGGACCATATTTGACTGGACCAAGGTAGACACCTAACCCAAAATGCTGCCTCCTGGGAACAGAAATTGGGCCTTAGGCTGGGGCCAAAGGAAATGTATAAACTCTCAAGACCTAGGTGGTTTCTCAGGGTCAATAGGGATGAAATTGAGGGGAAGCCGGTGGAAATAAATAGAACCAATGATCTGTACAGGCCTGAGGCCTGAATGTAAATCCAGGGTAAAGAGTTTTAGCTGGGGGAGGAAAGCAAGTACTTTCACTTTGACCCATACTTGGTGGGTCCGTGGTTACCTGTACAGGTGGGTGGGAGCCAGTGCAAAGGATAGGGTGTTGGGGGTAAACAAAGTATTGGAAGGGGTGGGGTGTGGAGAATTGAGAAAGAGCATAAAGAGACAGAGATAAGGGAGGGACAGAAAAATAATCCAACTGAATAGTTTCCAATGAGATATTTAGGTCTTTATCTGGTAAGTGTCCTTTTTGTTTAAGTAGGTTTTGGTCATTGTCAGATAAAAAGAGTACTGTCTGAAAGACATGTCTATACATTTTATAACCTCCAAGTGATTACATTTTTAAATAATAGAAAACTTAGGGGAATATCCAAATAGAAAGCCAGATCCAAAATTATGTTAAAAGACTAAAATTTTGTTAACAGACTGTAGGTAATAAAATATACATGGAATTTAATAAAACCAAGTGTAAACATTTACCTTTACATTAAAAAATTATACAGAATTGGGGTGACCTTATACCAGCATTTTATTAAAAAGAAACATGAAGTTTTGGTTAACCACATGCTTAATAAGAAGTAACAATAGTAAAGAGTAGGAGCTAGAAGACACAAATGTAGTTTCAAGGACCTGATACTAAATTATAATAAAGACAAATTCAGGGCGCCCTCGTGGCTCAGTGGGTTAGCCTCTGCCTTCAGCTCAGGTCATGATCTCAGGGTCCTGGGATCGAGTCCCACATCAGGCTCTCTTCTCAGCAGGGAGCCTACTTCCCACCCCCCCTACCCCTGTCTGCCTCTCTCCCTGCTTGTGATCTCTCTCTCTGTCACATAAACAAAAAAATTAAGAACCTTCTAGGGTACTCAGAAGCCAATCAGGGTCACCTGAATTTAATCTTAAGGAATCCAGGCTGGATTAGGTTTTTCCTAATAAAGTCCAAACTTAGTCAATTAGAGTATATCGTATTACATCTAATGAATAAACCTGAAACACAGAACTAAAGGAGCTAATGTAATGAAACACAATCAGAGAAAAACAGTTCTTAAGAAGTAATTTTTATCTGTTGCAAGTATTTTTGAAGTGATAAAAATACATGCTTATTAACACATCAAAAAATTAAAGATGGGTATACAGAAAAAGTGAAATCTACTTCCCCTATTCTAGCTTCACTTCCTAAAAGCAATCATTGTTTACAGATTGGTGGTGCATTTCCAGATTTGCTTATCCTTATTTATATATTTATAAGTGTATATATATATATATATATATATATATATACTTTAAAAAATAGAAATGGAGTCATACTACATATACACAGAGGTATGCATTATGCATTCATGTGTAAACATTTATAGTTCCCATATTTAAAATAAACGTGCAGAAGACTACTGCACATTTATCTACTCCTTTTTAAAAGAAGATTTTATTAATTTATTTGAGAAAGAGAGAGAGCGACCATGAGGAGGGTGAGGGACAGAGGGAGATGTAGAATCCTCACTGAGCAGGAGTTAAGCCTGCCTTAGGGCTTGATCCCAGGAGTCTGGGATCATGACCCGAGCCCAAGCTGACACTGAGCTGATTGAGCCACCCAGGAGCCCCTATCTACTCCTTTCTTGATAAACCTATAGCTTATTTCCATTTTAAAAAGTTATGAACAGCTCTGCAGAGAACATTCAAATATATATATCTTTATACATGTCTTCTAACTTTTTTGTAGTCTATGTTTCTAGTTGTGAGAGTGTGGGTCAAGCCGCTGCCTTCGGCTCAGGTCATGATCTCAGGGTCCTGGGATCGAGTCCCGCACCGGGCTCTCTGCTCAGCAGGGAGCCTGTTTCCTCCTCTCTCTCTCTCTGCCTGCCTCTCTGCCTACTTGTGATCTCTCTCTGTCAAATAAATAAATAAAATCTTTAAAAAAATAAAATAAAAATTTGAGGGCTTTTTCCACATTGCCTTGCAAAAATTCTGCATCTGTTGACACTTTCACTAATAGGATATGAGGGGCTTATTCCCAACACCTTAGGCAATACATGTTATTATTAATTATTTTGGTCACAGTTATACTGTTTGGCTTTTGGGCTCTGAGCCAAGTATCTTGATCACATTTGATAGTTACAGGGCTCCTTGCCCAAATACCTTACAGTCCACGAAGGGGTGTATGGCTGAGACCTTGTTTTGGAATATAAACTCTATCACCTATGTGCAACAGTGAGTACACACCACACCTGTGAGTCCTGTGAGTCCTGGCAGCAGTCCCTGCCAGGGTCAGCCAAAGCCCAAGTCAGGTAGAGTCTGTCCTGGCCTGGGTTCCTCTTCTCTCAGGTTCTGGAAGTCAGTGATGAGGATTCTACACTGTTGGCACGGGGATGCCCACTTACTTGCAATTTAAAAAATTTGTTTCTACTCTGTCTCAAAGGGCAGGCAATTAATGTCAATGGAAAACTTTACTTATTTATTGCAGGCTTGGCTACCTATCTGCCTGGCTATTGGTGAGGGCTGAGTGGTGCTAGCTGTGTTTCTCCAACCTGAATTCTGGAGAGAGACCATCACAAAGATGCTAGGAGGAGGCCTCTTAGAAAACATTTCATTTCGGTTGAATCCTAAGCAATGTTTCTCGGTCTTTAATGTGATAGGAATTAGTGCCTTGTTAAAATGCAGATTCTGATTTCACAGGTCTGAGTTGGGCCCTGAGAAACTGAGTTTCTAAGGGGCTCCTGTGAAATTTCTGATTGTTGGTGCCAGGGCACACCTTGGAATTAGAGCAAAAAGTTCATTTTAGGAAAGCAGACATTCCTGACCCAGGGGCACTAGCAATAGGAGGAGCTCAGGTCCCTCACTAGAGGGTTTAAATATGATTCTCCAGGGCCAAGGCATAGATATTTAAAAACACCCCTCCGATGAGGGGTGCCTGGGTGGCTCAGTTGGTTAAGCATCTGCCTTCCACTCAGGACATGATGCCAGGGTCCTGAGATCGAGTCCTACATCGGGCTCCCTGCTCAGTGGGGAGTCTGCTTCTCCCTCTACTCCCTCTTCTCCCTGTTCATGCTTTCTCTCTCTCTCTCTCTCAAATAAATAAATAAGATCTTAAAAAATAAACAATGATAATAATATCTGACTGGGGCTTGGGTGAAGTGAGGTGGTTCTCAAACTGTCTTCAGGCAGTAGCAGCAAGCAACAAGGAAATAGGGAAATGTTAGACATGCAAATTCTCAGACCCACCCCGCCTCCTAAATCAGAAACTCCCAGAGCACAGCAATCTGCATTTTAACAAGCTCTCTGGGGCCTCTGACCTTCGCCAAAGTTTGAGAACCACTCTTGAAAGAGCCATCCTCCAAGATTAGGACTCGTGGTTCTCAACCCTGATTGCGCATCAGACCTGCTAAGTGGCTTGATAAAGCCTGGGCTGCACCCCCATCTTTTTCTGATTACAAAGATTTGGAGTGGTTTCTGGGAGTGCGTGGCTTTAAAAGCACCAGGGGGATGTGGATTTAGGGGCCAAGCAGAGGGATGGTAACCTCTCAACATGAATGGTGGTCTATGGCCCCTGGCTTGTGAGGTACAACCTTGGCCCATTCGCCCCCCCCATTTACTGAAGCCCATCATGTGCCAACACTATGTCAAAGATATCCCTGTTGAACTGCTATTATGTCCCAGGCATTTTATATGTTAGTCCTACAACAGTCTGGCAAAGTGGACCCACTACCACTTTACAGAAGAGAGCCCCTAACCCTGGTCAGTCATGACTCCATGACTTCCTCTCCCCCAGTGCTAATCTGTGCAGAGTTAGGGAGGGCCTCTATGTTCCATCTTCAGTGGTTTATTTTGTGAAATTGGAGATGTGTTCGTAATTTTAACAGATGTAACATTTACCTTTCAGTTCCTCTGAGGGAGAGAGAGATGGTTTCAATCTTTAACTTAGGCAAATTGATGTTCTCTCTGTGTGAAAAAGACTCTCCTTGTCAGAAGGCAGGAGAGCTAGTGCTTGGAGCTAGGGTGATCAGATAAAATACAGGTTACCCAGTTACATTTTAAGATAATTAACAAAGAGTCTTTCTGGTGTAGTAGAAGTATTGGTTTCCTAGCATAAGGTACGTGCCCCATATATCACAGGGGGCATACTTATATAAAAAATCATTTATTATTTACTGGAATTCAAATCTAAGTGGGCATCCTATATTTTTATTTGCTAAGTCAGGCAAGCCTATTGCAGTGGGTTTTCTGACCCAGGTGATGAACACACTCCATCTCCTTGTGATCCGTGCTGCTCCTGTGTTAGATGCTCACAGCTAAGGTTGCAGAAGGGAGAAGACAAATTCATCTGGTCTTATTAGGTTCTGCAATAATTGAGATAACCAGAAGCAGTCTTGGTCTAATAATACTTAAAAAAAAAAAAAAAAAGAAAAAGAAAAAAGCAGTTCCTATGTGCCAAGCACTGTGCTATGATCCTTTTGCTCACTTTTTATTTTATATTACAACCCTGTAAGTAGGCCCAGCACTAGTATCACCATTTAACACTTGAGAATACTGAGGCCCAAAACAGCTTGGTGATTGGTCTAAGACAGGGTTTCACAAGAGTGCCGTCATCAGAATCTGGGACCAGATAGTTCTTTGTTGTGGGGACCATCTTTCCCGGGCATTGCGGGATGTTTAATGGCGTCCCTGGTCTTCACCCATTAGCTGCCAGTAGGATCCCCTCAGTTGTAACAATCAAACTTGTCTCCGCATGTTACCAAATGTCCCCTGGGGGGCAAATTCACCCCAGTGGAGAACGATTGATCTAATATTTGATAGCTGTTAAGATATTGAGCCAGCATTAGAACCCAAAGCTTATGCTCTTTGACAAGAGAAGTTCAGGAATCAAGAGGAATCTAGCATATCACATTTATTTGGAAGGAAATCATTTGAAAAATGACATGCAGAACTTTTACACGACCTGTTATGATTGCAGCTTGATTTCTGCTTTGGGCTGTTATCAGAGCTATGTAAGGTTCAGAGAGGATCATGCCTGGTTCTCAGTCCTTCTAGAACCTGAGGAATGAATACCAGCCCTCAGCCCCCACACAGTACCGGGGGCAGCAAAACCAGGACACTGCCCAACCTCACCATTCCGTCACTGTTCGCTCATTCATATTTGGGTTTTTGTGCTCTTTTTTTATTGAGGTAAAATTCACATAACCTGAAATTAGCCATTTTAAAACATACATTTCAGTGGCATTTGGTATATTCATAGAGTTGTGCTACCATCACTACCATGAGCACTACCTACTTGCAAAATACTTCCTCACCCTGGAAGGAAACCCTGTACCCATCAGTCATCCTCTGCTCCCCCTTCTAACCTCTAGCAATGACTAGTCTGCATTCTGTCTCTGCAGACTGATATATTCTGGTATTTCATATAAACGAAGTCCCACAATTTGTGAACTTTTGTGTCTGGCCTCTCTCATTTAGCCTAATATTTTTGAAGGCCATCCATATTTCATTTATTTATTTTTCCAGAAGCTCTTTATTGAACACCTACCATGCACCAAGCACTGGGGATGATGAAGTGTAAACTCACAGAGCTTGCATCCTATGGAAGGGGATAGATGATAACCAGCTGCTATTTTGTCTGAATGTTTGTGTTACCAAAATTCATATCTTAAAATCCTAGTGC
The DNA here is from genome assembly GCF_964662115.1 of Mustela nivalis. NCBI lineage: Eukaryota > Metazoa > Chordata > Mammalia > Carnivora > Mustelidae > Mustela > Mustela nivalis. Next base: position 73,356,043 of record NC_139021.1, read on the forward strand.
CTAATGTGGTGGTATGAGGATATGGAGTCGTTGGGAGGTGTTTAAGTCACAAAGTTGGAGCCCCCATGAGTGGGATGGATGTTCTTATAAAAGAAACCCCACAAAGCTCCTTAACCCTTTCCAGCACATAAGGACACAGTGAGAAGGCACCAGCTACATATGGACTGGGAAGAGTCACCAGAACACAGACAGCTGGTGCCTTGAACCCAATTGGCCTTCCCAGCCTCCAGAACTGTGAGAAATAAACTTATATTGTTTATTATTTTTATTTTTAATTTTTTTCACAAGAGACTTTAAAAAAAAAGCTTTATTTATTTATTTGACAAAGAGAGACAGTGAGAGAGGGAACACAAGCAGGGGGAGAGGGAGAGTGAGAAGGAGAAGCAGGCTTCCTGCTGAGTGGGGAGCCCAATGTGGGGGTCAATCCCAGAATCCTGGGATCATGACCTGAGCTGAAGGCAGATACTTACCAGGGGCCCAGAGAGACTCTTTTTTTTTTTTTTTTTTTTAAAAAAAAGAAAGAAAGAAAGAAAAGAAAAGATCTTTGAGAGAGAGAGACAATGCCCAGGTGTGCATGTGTAGGCTGTAGGGAGAGGGGCAGGAGGAGAGGGAGAGAATCTCAAGCAAGCTCTGGGCCCAGTGTGGGGCCCATGACCATGAGATCATGACATTAGCTGAAACCAATAGTCTTATGCTTAACCAACTGAGCCACCTAGGCACCCCTCTATTGTCTATAAGCTTCCTAGTTTGTGGTATCTCATTACAGGCCCAAATGGACTAAGACACCAGAATAAGTAAGTAAAATATTTGCAGTTTTAAAAGGAGTGGCCAGGGAAGACCTCATCCAAAAAATTGGTCTTGAATATCCTGAGGGGCATGAGGAAGTTAGCCTGTGAATAACTGAGGGAAGAACATCTTAGGCAAGGGAACAGCAAGTGCAAATATCCTGAGGCAGAAGTTTGTCTACTTGCTTGCAGAGTATTCTGCAGTCACTGGACTAGTGTGGACAAGAAGACGGTAGGAGACAAGGCCCAAGAGACAGCAGAAAGTTACACGAAGGGCTTTACAGATAGGGTAACTATATAATTTATAATCCAAAGTAGGTTGCTTTTGAGGGGAAAGCAAGTGCTACTAAATTATTCTGGGCAATCAAATATAAACTGGGATTGTCTTAGGCATGCTGGATCAATGCAAGGATTTAACTTTTACTCTGAGTGAGATGCGAAGTCCCTGGTGGGCTTTGAGCAGAGGTGGGCCATGATCTGACTTGATACCTTCACTCCAGTTACTGTGTTAAGAGGGACTGAAGGGTGGCAAGGGTAGAAGCAGGAGGAGGCGGTGAGAGGCCCTTGCAGCACCACAGGTAAGAGCTGGTGGAGAGTTGGATCAGAGTGACAGTGGAAGAGGAGGTGAGAGCTTGTTACATTCTGGATGTGATTTAAGGTAAATAAGATTTCTGACCAGTAGGCTGTGGGTGTAAGAGAAAGAGAGGAGTTAAAGGTGGCACAGCTGAAGGCTGGAAAAGGAAGCAATTTGGAAGGCAGATCCTGTTGCAGATCCAGTTCCCAGGAAGCTGACTTTGAGATGAAACTTGCAGGGAGCAAGCACAGGCTGGCCAGTGCTTGTAGGATCAACACCCAGGTGTTACGTGAAGGAAGTGAGGTCAGGCAGAGGAAGTTACTGGGATGCCATGTAGTCCCAACGAGGAACCCAGCCAACCCCAAGAAGGAATGTGGAGGCCGGGCAGCCGGCCTGGGTCAGATTTACCTGGGTCAAGGTAGTTGGTCAGGTCTCCTAATTGACCTCCTACTTGACTGGTACCAGTTGGAGACCACCTGGAGAAGGGAATGGTCTTGGGTGAGGTCATTCTCTATAGTGGGGCAAGCTCTGGTGGGAAGTGAGGGGTGAGCTGTCAGCCACCAACGCCCAACAGCTGAGGGAGGAGAATCTGGTCAGGAGCTCAATTTCAGACCTGAAGTTTGATATTTAAGGGAGATAGTAAATGACTCTTGTTCCTTTTCTGATACCAGGGGACCGTACCGTCTCTCCGTTCCCTCAAGATGGCTCTCAAACCCATCCTATTCTCATACTTAACCATTGGAGCAGCACTGTCCCATAGAGATGTAATTCTAGCCATATGTCTAATTTAAAACATTGTAGTAGTCACATTCAAAAAGTTTGAAAAATTAGTGACATTAACTTTAGTAATATCCATTATTTAACCTAAAAGATCCAAAATATTGTCATTTTAACAATCAACATAAAATCCTAATGAGATATTTGTCTGTTTTTATGCTAAGTCTTCAAAATTTGGTATGTACTTTACATTTAAAATACAATCCTTTTCAACTTGTACTGGTCCTGTATCAAGGGCTCCATAGCCATGTGTGGCTTGTGGTCACCATATCAGATAGCACAGCTCAAGAGGTTCTCCAACCTGCCAAATCTCCACTGGCTCTTGGGCTTTGCACTTGACATTCTCACTTTCAGCATCACTTCTACTGGAAGATTCCCAAGGCAGGTCAGGGGGGCCATATTCCAGTGATTGCTTCTTTGTCTGCCTGCCCAACAAAAAAGCATGTGCCCTATTCATTGTGGTAACCCCAGCGCCCAGCAAAGTGTTGGGCACAGAGTATGTACTCAGTGATTTTTATCATGAATAAATTATAGCAACACTCTATTTGTATATAATTTAGGAGTCAGGAGGCTGGTAGAGGCACAGATTTCTCTCTTTCTTCTTTTCTGGCTTTGCAATAATATCAGGATTGATGGAGACTTACCTAGACTTTCCTCTGGGAATCCGGCTGAACTTGAGACGGTGTGCATTGGGTGGCATTAAGAGGCTTTACCTAACAGAAATGAACTGAACAGTCCTTTGAACAGGGCACTACCACTCTCCTTTTGCTATTTTCCTTTCCCTTTGTTCTTTCATTTTCCATGTCTTTGACAACAGCCTTCAAATTAAAACAACCAAGACTGAACGTCCATGAAAAAAAAAAAGCGACAAAAATGCAGAAGTGATGGTGACAATAGGTAACTCACTGCTGTGGGAAATCAAAAGGGTGAGGAGTGGAGAAACTGTTGAAACTTCTCAAACACCATAATCTCCCACCATTAGAGCTTGGACTGCGAGCGATGTGGGTACCTGAAAACCCGCAGTGGGTGTTGCCTTATCTTCTCCCTCTGAAACGTGTTGCTTGCCTCTTTGGTGAGGAGGGCTTACTGGCCTTGTCACATGCTTGAACTGTTGTGTGAGCATAGCTTTTTTCTTTTTCTTTAAGAGAGAATTTGGCAAAAAATGTTCATGTTCAACAATGGAAACTCCCATTTTCCACACATCTTCAAATTAAAAAAAAAAACCCTTTTCATTATGAATAATTTTAAACATACAAAAGGGAAGGAGGTCGTATAAAGAAATCTCAAGTTCCCATCACCAAGCTTTAACAAGGATCAACTCATGGCTGACCTTTTTTCATCTATGTCTCTGCCCACTCCCCCCATCCATTGTATTTTGAAACCAATTCCAGATAGTATAGATCTGAGATACAATCTACACATATTTAAGTATGCATCTGAAAGAGGTGTTTGTTTGTTTGTTTGTTTTTAAACTTAGAAAAAGGGCTTCCCTGGCTACCTCTGGTTCATTAGTGAGATCAGAATTTCAATTCAGGTCTCTATGTTCCACGTTATGGTGCGTTCTTAGGTATTTAGGCGGCTGGCGAGTTAATGACATGAGCAACCGGAGTTGCTATTAGCTCCTGATTTATGAAGCCACATGTTCCGCTTGTATGACGGATGTCATTAACATCGGGCGTGGCGGGCGCGTTCATCTGTCTCTGCCCAGCACTCTTCAGTCATGAATGCACTCAACAGATGGGAAATTTCATGGCCACAAATGGAATTGTTTATCCTCTCATTGTTCCCGTGTCAGCAATCAAACTAAATCCATTACCCACCAATAAAAAGATCAGCCTGCTGCCAATTCAGCCATGGAAGGAACCTAAGCTATGTTGAAGGGATTTAGAGTTTTAGAGGGGATAAAAAAGTAATAAGCCACATAAAAGTTAAGACCCGAGAGAAGAGTTTGAGTCTCTCATTCTGAAGCTGAAGGTTTTAAGGGATTTAAAAGGGAAGGCCTAGAAATTCAATCTTTTCTGTAACATAAAATATACTCTGGAGACCTCTAATTATAAATATTGCATAGCTTTTATTGTCTGTTGATGGCTTTATTTCACTTTAAAAAAAAGCACTCAAACTGGGCTTTGAAGAAAAAGGAAATGTCGGATTCATAATGGAAAAGCTGCTAAGATGTCAATGGTGTTACTAATGGTAGGAAGATTTTCTTTTGTGGAGATAAATCGTTGTCTATCCTTTACAAAGTTGTCCCTCACTGGCCTAGATGGAGGGGTTCTCTGTGCACTGATCTGTAAGAGGGAAGGTTTCTAAATCCTGTGGACCCCCCAAGGCTGCCCTCCCAACATTTTTAGTGGACCTGGACTTCAGAAGGCATATCTCAGAACACTTTGTGCTTTTTGGCAGGTTATTTTTATATCGGGATATAACCGGCAAGACATGTTTGTTCTCCTGCTCAGTAGTTGTAGCTGAGGATCTGGGGCAATGTAGGCTTTGCATTTATTTGGTTGCAAAGTTCAAGACTTTGGCCAATGAAAAATCAGACTGAGTAGTAAAAAGTCTGACCAGTTGTTTCATTCTTTCCTTCCCATTCTTTGCTGACAAGTTATTGATAATTTAATGGTGTGTATGCCAGCTGTCAGGCGAGGTGATAAGGTTGTAGAGATGATTAAGACAAAGTCTTTTACCCTCAGTTAACAGACTAGAGGGGGGAGCTAGGCAAGGCAATAAATGATTGGACAAAGAATAAGATATATTTACGCCACAGAGTGATAGCTAGAGGCACAAAGAGAATGTCACCTCAACAAGTGTTCCTTGATGCCCCTAGGGAGGAGGGTGAGGCTATAGTGAAGGGTCCACGTGGGGACAGGAGGCTGGTCAGGGAGGCAGGGGCAAGATCCTCATAGCCTTGCTGGTCTACTATGGGCTGTGTGCCTTCTCTTGAAGGATTTTAATTAAACAAAAAACATGGTCAGACAATTTGGGTTTTATAAAAACCATCCTGGGCCCAGTGTGGAGAATGGATTGCTGGAGGTAAAGAAATGGAGGCAGGGAAGCCATCAAGAAGGTGACTGTGGTGATCCAGGTGGGGGGTGGTGGACCCAAACCAAGGGGGCTTTGTATATGTTTGGGGTGAAGAGGAAGGTGTAATAATGGCTCATTAGTTTGTTAAAATAACAACATTGAAAAATATGTAAAGTGTTTGGAAAGGAGGAGAAGGAGAATTAGGGAATGGGAAGGGAGAAAGGATACTGTATCAAAAAGAGAGTGTTTGCCCGTGTGTCTCCTGGAGTCTGTGCCCTGCAGGAAACATTACCTGTGGTATGAAGAAGGAAAGGCAAGCTTGGTGTTGGAGGTATTGGAGGTCTTGTGAGGTGGTGGGAGTTTGGGGAGCCTGAGGTCAAAGTTTCTCAGACAGGAAAGTGTCCCTTCCTGGGCAGCTGCTGTGGCTGAACCTGTCTATTCCATAAAGCTGTGTGTGAAGGATTTGCTTTTCTTTCTGGATGAACAGCTCCTGCCATTTTGTTCTGTTCTATTATTCCATGATATTTATATTTGATAGTTTTTAGTCACTGTTACCAGCACAATTGTGCAAAGACCAGGCTGTCTGAAGCAGGTAGATGATCTGGTTTAAGGATATCTACTTGTGGAAAGTAGAAAGTACTTTCTACTAGAAGCTTCTGTATAAGATACAAACAATGTTAGATTTGTTGAAGAAACCAGAATGATGTCTCTCTTCCTCCTTCCATCCCTCCTACTTTCTTCCTTTTCTTTCCTTCCTTTCTTTCTCCCTTCTTTCCTTCCATTTATCTATTCAATCAACAAATGTTACTGAGCTGTTCTAACACTGTTGAGATAATTACTGACTGGGGGCTGCGGCTTCTTCAGGAACCACGCTGCAAATATGCTGATCTGTTTCCCCTGCTGGATTATGTGCTCCTTTAGAAGCAGGGGTCTCTCTTCTATCCATTTTTGTGTCCCCAGAACCTGACATAGGATTTTGCACTGAGTGGTTAAAGGGGATATCTGTGTCTATGTCCAAATTACTTGCTACCACTTGCTAGCACTTGGTCACTTACACAGCTCTCTGAGGCTTGATGTTATCATCTATAACATGGGGATAATAGCAATATCCACCTCAGTAGGCTGTTTTGAGCAATTAAATGACATAACACACCTGAAGCACTTATAGGGCCTGGCTCATAAGAGCTCAGCCATGCTCTCAGTATTAGGTTTACAGTAAATGTTATTGAACTGATTCCCTAGGACTTAGTGTAAGTTTTTTAATTTGCATGTAAGTTTAGGCAAACTTACCTCTTGGAGTCTCTATTTTTAAAAGGTTTATCTGAAAACTGGAAATTATAATACCTGCACATCACCTTAACAGGATTATAACGGAAATGGAACAGCTTGCTTTGTCTATTAATTATAAAAATAACTGAATTCCAATAAACTATCTAAGCATAAACTTAGACATGGGGGCACCTGGGTGGCTTCATGGGTTAAGCCTCTGCCTTCGGCTTAGGTCATAATCTCAGGGTCCTGGCATTGAGCCCCGCATTGGGCTCTCTGCTCGGCAGGGAGCTTGCTTTCCCCCCTCTCTCTCTGCCTACTTGTGATTACTCTCTGTCAAATAAATAAATAAAATCTTAAAAAAAAACACTTAGATATGTTTTTTATCTTATTTTCAAAAGATGACACCGATTCTTTTAGTTCATAAAGAGCACCTGTAAAACTGTACAGCTAACCTTATAGTTATAGTCTGGATGCTTTCCCCCTAGGATCAGGAACAAGGCCAGGATATTTGCTCTCCCTGCTCTTACCCAACATAGTACTGGAAGTTCTAGCAAGTGCAAAAGTCTAGAAAAGCAAATAAGGGGCACTTGGGTGGCTCAGTGGGTTAAAGCCTTGGCCTTCAGCTCAAGTCATGATCCCAGAGTCCTGGGATCGAGCCCCACATCGGGCTCTCTGTGCAGCAGGGGACCTGCTTCCTCCTCTCTCTCTGCCTGCCTCTCTGCCTACTTGTGATCTCTGTCTGTCAAATAAATAAATAATCTTAAAAAAAAAGCAAATAAAAAGTGTACATATTAGAAATGAGGAAATCAAACTGTCCCTGTTTGCAGATGGCATAATTGCCTATGATTCTTAAGGAATCAGCGATGTTGCAGCATATAATATAGATGTGCAAAAATCACAGTTCTGTATTCTAACAACGAACATGTGGAAACAGAAGTTTAAAAAAAAATCACGTATAATTGCTGCAAAGAAAACAAAATACTTAGGTATAAAACTGACAAAACAAAAAAATGTAACAAAACATGCCTATGAACTGTCCTAAAAATTACGAATGCCAATGAAATGAAATGTTGATATAAATAAGTGCAGGGGACCCTGGGTGGCTCAGTTGAGTGTCTGACTATTGATTTCAGCTCAGGTAATGATCTTAGGGTCATGAGATCACGTGCATTAGACTCTGCACTGGACTTGGAGCCTTCTTAAGATTCTCTCTCTCCCTCTGTCCCCCTCCCTGGCCTCCACCCCTGAGCACTCTCAATCTCTCTCTCTCTCAAAAAAAAAAAAAAAAAATTAACACAAAATGGACCATGGACTTAAATGTAAAATTAAAACTTTTAGGAAAAAATTTAGACCTCTATGGCTAATCAGAGTTCTTAACTTGACACCAAAGCAAGATAGGGGAAAAAAATGATACATTGGACCTCTCAAATAAAAACTTTTTGCTCTGTGAAAAGGCACTCTGTAATTAGATGAAAAGACTGGGGCGCCTGGGTGGCTCAGTCATTAAGTGTCTGCCTTTGGGTCAGGTCATGATCCCAGGGTCCTGGGATGGAGTCTAGCATCAGGCTCCCTGCTCAGTGGGAAGCCTGCTTCTCCCTCTCCCACTCCCTCTGCTTGTATTCCCTCTCTTGCTGTGTCTCTCTATCTGTGTCAAATAAATAAATATAATCTTAAAAAAGTTTATTTTTAAAAAAGATGAAAAGACAAGCAGTGGACTGCGAGAAAACATTTGCAAACCACATATTTGTCAAAGGATTTATAGCTGGCATATACAAGAATTTTCAAAACTCGACAGTAAAAAAATAATCTAATTAGAAAATAGGCAAAAGACATGAACAGACATTTTAGCAAAGAGGATATACAGATGGCAAATCAGCACTTGAAAAGATGTTCAACATCATTAGCCATTAGAGAAATGCAAATGAAAAACGGCAATGGGAGCTCACTACATGCCTCCCAGAACAGCTAAAATAAAAAACAGTGGTAACAGCAAATGCTGGTGGGATGTGGAGAAACTCACACGTTTCTGGTGGGAATGTAAAATGGTGCAGCCCCCTGAAACAGTTTGGCAGTTTCTTACATAACTAAACAAAACCATATGGCATTCTTGGACATTTATCCCAGAGAAATGAAAACTTATGCTCATCCAGAAACCTGTATACAATCTTTCATAGCAGCCTTATTTGTAATAGCCCCAAGCTGTAAATAGTCAAAATGTCCTTTGGCAGCTGAATGGTTAACTGTGGCACATCCACATCATGGAATAAAGAAGAAACTATTAGTGCATTCAATAGCCTAAATCAATCTCAGGAGAATTATGATGAGTGGGGGAAAAAAGCCAATCTCAAAAGGTTTTGTGCTTAAAATGTACAAAGTTATAGAAATAGAAAAGAGATTAGTAGTTGCCAAGGATTGGGGAGGGAGAGAAGTGGCTCTGGCTTTAGATGGGTAGCACAGGGCATCCTTGTGATGGAATTGTTCCATATTTGGGCTGTAGTGATGGCCATATGAATCTGTGCATGTGACAAAATGTGACAGAACTGAGTACACACACAAATGAGTTCATGTAAAATTGTGAAACCGAATAAGGCAGAAGCAGTGTATCAGTGTCAATTTCTGTGATATTACACTACAGTTGTGCAAGGTATTACCATGGGAGGAAACTGTGTGAAGATGTACAGGATTTCTCTCTGTGTTCTTTCTTTCAATTGCATCTGAATCTACAATTATTTCCAAATAAAAATTTAAAAATACAGAGAGGGCACCTGGGTGGCTCAGTTGTTAACCATCTGTCTTTGGCTCAGGTCATGATCCCAAGGTTCTGGGATCCAGCCCTACATTGGGCTCCCTGCTCAGCAGGAAGCCTGGTTCTCCTACTCCCTCTCGCCATTGCTTGCGTTCCCTCTCTCACTGTCTCTCTCTTTCTCTGTCAAATAAAAGATCTTTAAAAAAAATTTAAAAATTAAAAATACAGAGAAAGATGAAACAAATATAAGCTTATTTATAATGATCTTTTTTTTGTCATTCTATAATTGTTTCATAGAATTAATTGTTATCACATGTCCAAGTGACCAATCTATAATACAGTTCTGTCTCTGACACCCCAGCTCATCCTTGATGGTTTCTACCACCTTTCTGGGTATGTTCCAAGTTCCAGAAAAGCACCAGGATTGGGCCACATTTACTTCTCCAGCCTCAACTTGCCACCTCTTGCTCTTGAAAACTCTCTGTGTTATTGTTCCTGCTGTTCATTGTCCCTGGAATGTCCTACCTCCTATCTAACTCCATATTTCCTTCATGGTTCAACACAGGAATCACTTCTTTCATGAAGGCTTTCCGATTTTTTTTTTTTTTTTGATCACTGCTCTTGCTGTACTTATTTAAAATTATAACCTAAACTCTCCATTGTTTGAATCAGGCCTGGTTTGTTGTTGCATTTTGCAAAAGCATCACAGCACAAGTCTGACCTGCAGAAAAAATTTTAAAACAATCTATGTCATTATTGCCGTCTCCTAAGACACTCCAAAGGGGATTCCATTTATAATACAGAGACAAAGTTTAAGAACAAAACCAAACCGCTCTCTCCCTATTTATCTTCCAGTGCCTGCTTCTTGGCTGCCCCTCATCTCTTCCTCTCTGCTCACCTCACCTAAGAATCTCTTTACACTCATGTTGCTGCCTCAAGTCTTTTCTTCTCTTTCTTTCCTCTGGATTTACTACTTTATTTTCTGCTAGTGGCTCTTAGCCCTTTCTGATGTAAATCCTTCAAGACTCTGTCATTTGCCAGCAAATCCTAGGTTACTAGGGTTACCCTAACAAAATTCACAGACTGGGCAGCTTGAAACACAGAATTTTATTTCCTCACAGTTCTGGAGGCCAGGAGTCCAAGATCAGGTGTCAGCAGGTTTGGTTTCTCCCGAGGCCTCTCTCCTTGGCCCACCTTCTCACTGTGTCCTCACATGGTCTTTCTTTTGTGTGTATGCATCTCTGTGTTTCTTTTGTGTTCAAATTTCCTTTTCTTAGAAGGACACCAGTCAGATTGGATTAAGGTCCACAGATATGACCCCCTTTAACCTTATACCTTTTTATAGACCCTACCTTCAAATACAGTCCCATGTGGAGGGAGTTAGGGCTTTGACATATGAATTTGGGGTAAACAATTCAGTACATTATACTGGGTAACTGAGGCTACCCAAGAAAGGTGGGGGAATCCAGGCTAACAAAGATAATACCCTGCTATTGGCCAGACAGGAGAATAGGGTGGAATCAATGAAAGTTTGGGAGGTGCTCCATCTCTCTCTCTCTCCACAAAATTAGGAAATATCTTTTTCTACTCAATTTTAAATCAAACGTTTTAAATCTATATATTTTGGTGGTTCAGTAACATGACGGTACCAGTCCTCCCTGCCTGTGCTCATTTTTGGTGAGATCATCTAAAACCCTTTATCAAGGCCGTGAAAATTAACGAAAAAATATCTCATTTAGAATGGAGTTGGAGGCCAGCAGGGGGCGCTCTTGGGCCCTACCACGTGTTGTCAATTGCAGACCCAATAGGAAGAGCCGCACCTTGGGATAAACATTTCTACCCCAGCTGGAGGAGGAGAGGCTTTCCTCCTGCCTCGGCAACGGCCCAGCCAATGAGAGTCACAATGCAGCCAACGAGAAGCCGCTATCCTTTAAACTCCCAGTTTAGGCCAATGGGCTCTTTGTTTATATCAGCCCTTCCAACTGCCCTCCTCTCTCCTTTGATCCGGGTGTTCTCCTATGGTTTTGCGTGCTTTTGAAACAGTTCGCTGCTGTTTCAAAATAAGACCACGTTTTGCTGGTAAAATAACAGGCAGTTTTATTTTCTAAGGTTAACAAGGGTATGTGGTAGATAACTAATGCCGGATGTCAAGGACAAGAGCCAGAACAGGGAGCCCTGTGGTGCCTGAGTGAGCAGCACGAGCACTGCGTTGCCTTTTTCTAATTAGAAGTAGCTGTCCTTTTTGTTCACCTTGGCACTTTTGCTCTTGAAGCACAGTTAGTTTGATTTATATCCAAGGACCTACTTTACCAATAATTACAAGCACTTCTCAGTTTGTATTCAATCTTTCTACATCCCTTTTCACGTTAAATTGGAAACTTTCCACAACATACCTTTAAAAATAGAAATATAACAAGGAGGATTTTCATTTTCTTTTTTTATTTTAGGTGGGCTCCCGGTATGGGGCTCGAATTCAAGGCCCAGCGATCAGGACTTGAGCTGAGATCCAGAGTTGGACACTTAACTGACTGAGCTACTCAGGCACCCCTAGTCTGTCTTGTCTTTCTCTCCCTTCCTCTCTCTCTTTCTCTTTCTAAGATTTTTTTTTTTTTTTAAAGATTTTATTTATTTGACAGAGAGAGATCACGAGTAGACATAGAGGCAGACAGAGAGAGAGAGGGAAGCAGGCTCCCCACCGAGCAGAGAGCCCGATGCGGGACTCGATCCCAGGACCCTGAGATCATGACCTGAGCTGAAGGCAGCGGTTTAACCCACTGAGCCACCCAGGCGCCCTCTTTCTAAGATTTTATTTATTTATTTGTCAGAGAGGGCAAGAGAGCACAAGCAGGGGGAGAGGGAGAAGCAGGTTCCCCACTGAGCGGGGGAGGGGAGGGGCCTGGGATCATGACCTGAGCCCAAGGCAAACGCTTAATAGACTGAGCTACCCAGGCACCCAGATACTTTCTTATTTAAACAAATTAGAGCGGTTTTATCAGTCTGGAAACCTCATAGCTGGGAGTCTTAAATTCTTTCTACCAATTATACTGAAATGAAACTTGGTGTACAGTTGCTTCATGTACTTTTTAATAGTCTCCTTGTGGTTGAAGCAAATACCATCAAGGCTAGAGTCGTAAGTAAGCATCTTCTTTCTGTTCAGGTTTTGATGGGCACATCCATGAAAGGTCTTAGCCTGAAAATAAGGTGGATATGCGAAGCAGGAGCTTTCAGGGCAAGCCAGTCATGGTGGGGAAGAGGCAGGATAGCGCTCAGGCCGTGGTCTCCCAGTCTGGTGGAGGAGTCCTGCGGTAAGTTTCTGGTGTTGTCCTGACCCTCCTCAGGGGCTCATTGCCTTACCACATGCGATGTAGAACTAATTCCAGCTGAAATCTGAGCCAGGTAAGTTTGAAATGTGAGAAAATTGCCATCCACTCAAGGTGTGGTTCCTTGATCAGCAGCATCACCTGTGAACCAGTTAGAAATGCAGATTCTCACTTCCCACCTGGATTTAATGAATCAGAAACCCTGGGGACCAGGCCCAGCAACCTGTATTTTACTAAGCTCTCCAGAAGCTTCTGATGCACATTGAAGGATGAGACTACTGCTCTGTTTCTACCACCATCTATGCCAAGAAGCCACCAGACAGGCCCAGGTGCTGTTTAACTTTCCTAAACCAAATTGACTTAACAGCTGCCTCCTGGGTTCCAACCCAGGTTGACAGGATTTGAATTTCTCCAGGGTAGGAGGAAAGGACTGACCTATATCTTTAACTAGCATCCCAGGTACTTCTTGTTCTGAGGGAAGTTTGGAAGCCCTTAGTGTACAGCTGATGTCACTGTAGTCATCTGCTAGTCAGCTGCTGGGGTGAAAGTCTTCCTGTGGATCTAGCATTCAGGAAAGGGAAGAGAAGTAACATTTACTGAGCAAGGACTGTGGGCCAGCCACTGTTGTAGACATTTCGCATGCATTACTTCCTATTGATGTTTATAACAACCTTATGAGGTTGTTTGTGCTCAGAAAATCTAAGTCTTTACCCTAGGTTACTCAGTAAGAAGCAGGGCTGGGATTCACCCCCAGTACCCTTCTGTGTGACCTCCAGCATGGCCAGCTCCACTTTTCTCTGACGTGTCAAAGGTTTGCAGGACTTTCTTTTGTTTTTCTACTCCTTTTCACCTTTTTTTTTTTTTTTTTAAGATTTTATTTATTTATTTGAGAGAGACAGTGAGAGAGAGCATGAGCGAGGAGAAGGTCAGAGAGCGAAGCAGACTCCCCGTGGAGCTGGGAGCCTGATGCGGGACTCGATCCTGGGACTCCGGGATCATGACCTGAGCCAAAGGCAGTTGTCCAACCAACTGAGCCACCCAGGCGTCCCTCCTTTTTCACCTTTTAATGAAATAAGATCCTCTATTCTGCAAATGCTTATGGGTCCCCTACTGTGTTCAAGGTATTGCGTTGTACACAGGGGTGTACAGTGTTTAAATGCAATTCAAGAAGCTCTCAGACAACAGAAGGCACTTGGAAGGTAGGGAGTTTGGTGGCTGGGAATGCAGGGTCAGGATGACCTTGGGATTGAGTGCTAGTCCTATCCCTTACTAGCTGTGTGAAGTTGGTTTTTGTTTGTTTTGGTTATTTTTTTGTTCTGTTTTAAACTTCATTTCCTCATTTGTGCAAAAAGGACACAGTAATGCCTCTGTCATAGTGGGCAACTCCTTGATGGAGAGACTGCACAGGTTGAGGACCCAGTAAATGACTCTTATTTGAAACTGTTATAATGAAACTGTTACTGTTTTTAGTTTATTATTGTTGCCAGCTGTAGTATATACCCTAGTAAATTGGCCTCCACATTTCCTAAGAGTTGATATTTATATTTATAAAGTGACCCTAGTTTGGTTAAATATTACTAAAAAAACCCTAAATGTCATGTTCCTGTAATCATTTCCTTGCCGCCCCCTCATCACCGCTACCTGCAGAACCCCAATCTTCCTCTTCCCAAATACATGATCTCCTTCCTCCTTTGGGAAAATATTTTGTTAAGGTGCTGAGCTGTGTACTGAGTATATAGGAGTTAAAGGAGATATAGAAAATGAATGAAAATTAGCCTGTCTTTACTCAGGTGGCCACTCCAGCCTGGTGGTACTCTTTGGACCTCTTTCCGTTTGTATGTTGCCTCACAAACATTCTTTTCTCCGATGCAATGCTTGGTATATGGTTCACGTTGGTCTCCGGTAAATTTTGCCAAAGCCACATGGGACCAATGTGGATAATTGCAAAGATTTGAGACGTTTTTGATTAAAGGGGCAACTTAGACCCGTGGGAGGGATCTTGGTGGAGATGGTTGTTGGTTATGTTCTCCCAGTGCAGCACTTCTTGCACATAGGCCTGGATGGTTCTAGACCAGCCTTATAGAAAAGGATATTTATAATGTCCCTGTGGGCTTTTGTTTGTTTTGGGCCAGGAAAACGGGGGGCAATGAAAAACACAAGCCCACGGGTTTAGGGTCGTGTGGAAGGTTCCAGAAGGAAAAAAAGTGATAAAAGTGGTCTTGGTGATCTAAAGTTTGAATTAAGTAACACTAAAGTCTCATAATTTTATTTGAAAATTTTAATCTGTGTTCATGTGAACTGTTAAGATACACTGATATAAAAGAAAAAAACCACAGGTGACTCTTGCAGGTCTGCACAAATAGCCTAGCCCTGGTCATCCATGTGAGTTCAGTTTCATTTCTTGCTGGCTTATACTATGTATTTTGAAGAGAGGATTAAAGGAGAGGGGACACAAAGATAAGACAATAGTGGAGTATAAGCAAGTTGGTAGTATGAATCAAAAGTCATAAAAATGTCCATACTTTTAATATAAAAATTCAATTTGGGGTTAACTTAAGTTAATTTAGAATATGATTTTTTTTTAAAAGCCATATACACATTATTCATTGCTATGTCACTAGTAGGGGTCAAAATTTGGAAGCAGTCGATGCCCTATAACAAGGATGTGTTTAAATTTCTATTCAAGAAAACATTGTGTACCTTTAAAAAGAATAATTATGAAGATTATGTAGCAACGTAGAAAGTACTTAAAATGTCATGCCTTAAGGCAAATGAGCTGGAAATTACACCACCCAAATGAAAAAGATGGAAAGGAAGTATATCAAATGATAGCAGCTGTGTTTGGGTAATGGCATGATGGTAGTTATTTTCTCTTTTTCGCTCATGATTATTTTAATCAGTCTTCCAATTTTATAAATTGGAAAACCAATTAAAAATACCCAAATTAAAAAGCCAGTACTTAAAGCCAGAAAGAATGAAGTAGGGTTACTTTAAAGTTGGCCGTTCTGCACGGAGCTTCATGAGGGATTTCACATGGGACAAAAATCACGAACAGTTACTGCAATTTGCAGGGGGTATGCATTTATTCTAAGAGTTGTGGGGTAGTTGGAAAGACAGTGGAATAATAGCAACAGAAACTAGACCCTCCCACCCCCAGCTGCTGGTAATTGAACGTAGGGCTTCAAGAAGCAATTTCTGCCCATTCAAACTGCAGCTCATCCCTGGAGACTACCCTGGGCAGACCAGGGTTTGTCTGGTTTGTCACCATTGTGATGGTGATGGCGGGGATGTGGGCCAGCCTCCGCTACAGCTCCCTGAGGGTCAGGCGTTTTGATGGAGGGCCTGGGCAGCTGTCTCGGCTTGGGGTTGCTGGTCATCAGAGACAGGGCAGTATGTGCAGTGTTGACCCAGAGGTGAACAGTCCCCTTTCTCAGACCCACTCCCTGGAGGCAACAGTCCCTCATTAGGGTACAGTTTCTAATCCAAACAACCATTAATCTTTCTCAGGGTTAAAAGGCCAGGAAAGCAAGTTTTGCTTTCTATTTTGATACTGTACTTGTCTGTATTTTACAAAAGTAGACTGACTTCACTGACCACTGGAAAACACCCCACAGCTGTGTCCACAGCTATGCAGAAATGCCAAGCCCAGCACAGCCGTCCTGGTGCGCGGAGAAGTGAGAGGACTACAAAACGAATAGGCTGTTTATTGTGGCACTTGACAAAAATCATAAACTTGATGTGCTTGAAACAAATCAGTATTCTATATCATAAAACAAGTTAGGGATACACATGTATTTTAAGTGAAAATTCCACCAAATGTATTTTTGTGAAATTGATATTATACACTTTTGAATATTATTCTAATTTTTTCTTGCCGTAGCAAATAAATGAATCCATACAACTGGAGCTATAACCCCTAAGTACTTTTTCATCTTTTAAAGGTAATAAGAACTAGGATTTGACTTAGAAAAATATATTTGTTGTCTCAGAAATATCAAAGTGTTCGGTTTAAAGAAATGGGCTGAATTTCTTCTCTCACACTCTTTTAATAGCTGGTTAGTCAAGAAACACCTCTTTTCCATATTCTGAAATTGTAAGGACCAACATGATGGGTATTAAGATAGAAAACATGAAGTCTTCCTAAATCTGTTTCTTCATGCCTGACCTTTAAATCCTTCCTCTACAGAGTCATCATCGGTATGAATACCAAACACTCCTCCTGGTGAGTCACATTTAGACATCTGGCTACTGGTAGTAAAGGCATCGAACATTTGAGATCGAGAATGCATCTTTGTGTCTCAAATTATTTTACATTTCCCAAACTCAAAATCACACAGTAAGGACTATGGGATACATAAAATCTAGGCATAGCATCTTCAAGCTGGAAGAGGCCTTGGTCTCTTGAGTAAAACTCAAGACAGACCAAGGGACTAGAGTGGAGCCCACAGCCCTTGACCCCTAACCTAATGTCATTCTAGTGATCACCTTGTAGAATGTAAGGGTTCTAGATCTTGACTGGATTTTTTTGGGAGGGTGGGTTGATGGAGAGACGCATACATGTTTTTGCTGGGCCAAAGCTGTTTTGAGACCTTAACAACTTTTACTCAAGTTTCCTGAAGGATCTCAGATGACCAGAGAGTTTAGCTGTACTCTCCGTCACACAGCTTCTGCCTTCAAAACCCATGATACTCATGAAACGCTGCAGGGAATTTTAGCTAGTTATGGTCTGCAAGGTATAACTGAAATTCTGTTGGTACTGTCCTATGCTTGCCTTTTGGCCACTTGGTATAAATGATTTGAGTGTTCTGTAGGAATTAAAACTATACCCTAATGATATCATTTCTAAGTCAAAAATACATTCATGCATATAATAAACATAAACCAAATTTTTAACAGTGGCTGTCTTCTGGATGGTACAATATGAACAAATACTTTCTTTTTGTGTTTATATCTGTATTACCAGTTTTTGGTACTGACCATATTTTATGTTTCTAGTTAGAGAAACCTATCAACATTATCTCAGTGTTATTTAAAAGATCTTAAGGAAATAACTTTATATAGATAAAGTGGGCCTGGCCAGGCTGAAGGCAAGTAATGCACTTCTCTTGCATTTTTAAAAGTCCTGATGTTATTATATATACATAACTTATTCGATTAAAACTTTAATTCAGTTTAAAACATGACTAAATCCCAAATACACCGAGATCCAGATTGCCAAAGCTGGTGCAGGCAAAAAACATCAGTGTGGGAACCTTTATGAGGAGAAATGAGCTGTAGAAGTTTCTGGAGGCTGGGGATAGCAGGCAGACGACCATCCTTAGATTCTACTTGCAAGGCTGAAGTCTATAAACTGCAACACTGCTTGCTTTTGAATTAATTTATTCTGAGCACCAAACATATCTTTTCAAAGAGGGAATTACCATGTAGGATGTTAATGTTTTTCTCAAAGGAACAATTTATTTGAGGATCAGTCTTTAATATTTTACCTCTTTGGGTCTGTTTTAATCCTTAAATATTAGTTACTAGTACTTTTATAAATTAAGATGAATCTGACCTAAAACAATGAGGTATAATTTTTCTGTTCTGCTGCTCCTTTATTTCTTTGGCTCTTTTAAAATCAGAAAATGTGCCTGTTGTAACATAGCCAAACAATATAGATGTTGATGAAATAAAAACAGGAAGTAAAAAACAAAGTGATTATTTTTTCAATTCTCTGTACCCCAAATTCCATTTCTCCAGTGATAATTTTTAATATTTTGACATGTCTCCTTTTCTGTCTCTCTAGACATATATTTATATATAATTTAGTGAGTAAAAGTCAGACCATGCAAAGATATAATTGTTCTGCTTTTTTCCAGTTTAGTGGTATATCACAGGCATTTTTCCAATAGATTTATCTCATTCTTACTGATAGCACTATAGCATTCCATTATTTAATATACTGTGATTTATCTCTATACTATTAGTGACTATTTAGGTTCTTTCATATTTTTTTTTTTAAAGATTTTATTTATTTATTTGACGAGAGAAATCACAAGTAGAGGGAGAGGCAGGCAGAGAGAGAGAGAGGGAAGCAGGCTCCCCGCTGAGCAGAGAGCCCGATGCGGGACTCGATTCCAGGACCCCGAGATCATGACCCGAGCCGAAGGCAGCGGCTTAACCCACTGAGCCACCCAGGTGCCCAGGTTCTTTCATATTTTTTATTAGGAAATGTGCTGCCAGAAACATCCTTGACATACTTCTTAACATGCTTGTGCTAGTATTTCTAGAGGATAAATTTCTAGACTGGGGTTACTGGGCATAGAACATGTACATTTATGTTTTTGATAGATACTGAGTTTTTGCCCGCTTGGTAAATAGAGCAGTGGCAATCTGTGGGGTTTGGGGCAGGAACATGGATCCTTAAAGTCTAGCCCAAGGCCCGACATAGTGATCATTTTCCCACCGTTTTATGGAAGTAGCTTGACTTTGAGCACAGGGAATCTTTTGCAGGATAAGTTTGTATCACATCCAAACTGGCAACAGGTATGTTTTATGTGGAGTTGAAAAGACCGTTCTGGCTAGCTTGGCTTCTGTCGTTAGGACTGTGATGGCCAGTGGTAATTCTTTTAGTGAGAATGAAAATTAATATAGTTTCATTGAAGCTTCAAACAGAGCAGACAGATCCTCTTCTGACTGAGGGCGTGGTGCAAGCTTGGTGACCCTTTCCTGAAATAGGAAGCAAAAAGGATTTACCCAGGGTTTTGAAAAGATAGTTTGTTAAAGCTACTAGGTTATGTAAGTTAACTTGGCAGTAAGAAACTTGAGAATGGTCCTATCTTTAAAAATCCTGTTTCTTGTTTGCTTCATGCTGGCTGGTCCCCCAACTCAGAAGTTTATCAAGTGACTCCACTTTCCCACAAAGCTTTCAAAAGCCATTGCTTTTGTCTTATGTTCAGAAGCCAGTAGCCTTCTGCCCAAAGTACAAAACCTAATGAACTTCAGGTACAATGCAATACTGACCAAACTCCACTGGAACTGGATAGCAGCCTCGGCCAGGGGAGGGTCTCTGTGCAGAAACCACTGTCCCAGGCACAGCAGGTGCTGCCAAGGAAATAGAACCGGGTTGTCCTTCACTTTAAAGACAAAGTATTTTGCTTGGACTCAAGGTATATTCAAAAAGACTTCATTAGGACATCATCTTTCAGGCTGCGGACAATAAGTGACTCCTTTTTAATATGAACTAAGATTTTATTTCTACCTTCCAAAATAAATTCAGGGACTTGCTCAATTTCTCCTGTTAGTGAGTAAAATCAGCAAAGATGGCACACCCTCTTGCAATGTATACCCCCAGCAGGGTCTCCTTAATCCCAGTGGGACAGAAGATTAAAAGATACCATAATGACTAACCGGTGTCCAAATTTCTGGGCCTAAATGAAATTAAGGTATATGCCAGAGTTTGGGTTCCATTCTCTTGGGTCTCTTGGTTTGTTTTCTTAGGATAAGTACTTGTGTGGGAGCAAAGCTGGTAGGTGAGGCAACTCCATGAGGGCAGGGCTGTGCCCACTCTTCGTGCCCAGTGCCTGTTAGAGTGCTTGACAGTTCTTTCTCGAATTAATGAAAATGGTGGGAGGGGGGATATCGGCATCTCAAAATACACATCAAGACAGAACTGACTCCACCTGCCTCCCATTTTTCTCATCACAGCAGTGACACCCAGTCACTCAGGGAGAAACCTAGGAGTCCTCTTGATTCCTTTTTCCCTTCTCTAATCCACCAGCAAATTTGTCAGATCTACCTCCAAAGTCAATCCCCAATATGACCACTTATCACCTCCTGTTCCACCACACCCAAGTCTCAGTCATCCTGACTCCAGCCTCCAAAAGTCTGTTTCCACTTTTGCTCTACTCTCTCCCCTTTAAGGCAATTTCCATACAGCCCAGAGTGATAACTTCCCTCCAGTATAAATTTGTTCATATCATTACTTGCTTAAATGCTCTCTTGGGGCTTCCCATTGCAATGACAAGACCATGGCCTCCAATGCCACTCTGTTCCTGCCTTGCTGCTCACCTCAGTGCTGATTATTCTCCCAACAGTTCATCTCAGTTAATCCCACCATCCCCTCTCAGTCCCACAAAAATGCTCATCTTCACCCTGTCTCAGGTCCTTTTCCCTTTGCCTGGATCGCTTCTCCCACATCTCTTCTCCTAGATCTTAACATGGCTGCCTTCACCTCTAGTCAGAAACCTCTGTGACCACCCTTGCCGGAGTTCCTGCCACACTGTCCCAGGTGAAATCACTATCCCATTACCCAGGTTTCCCTTCATACCACTAATCATTATCTGAAATGATTTCATTTTTATCTTATTTGTATATTTGATTAGATGCCCTTTGTCTGTCTGTCTGTCACTAGAATGTAAGCTCCTTGAGGGAATGAAAAGATTTCATTTTCTTCCTTCCTGTATCCCATTCAATGCATGGTATATAGTAGGACCTCAGTAAGTATTTTTAAGGTAAAAGGAAGAATGAAAATAGGATGTATTAAAAAATTAACTCAAAAATTAGGCCTAAATGTAAAGACTTAAATCTAAGAGCTAAAATTAAAACTCTAACTAAAAGCTAAAACTCTAAAAACTAAAACTAAAACAGGAAAATTTCATGTTAGATTGGCAATAATTTCTTGGATATGACACCAAAAGCACAGGCAATTTAAAAAAGTAGGTAAATTGGACTACATCAAAATTTAAAACTTTTATGCATCAAACGACACTCTCGAGGGTTGAAAAGATAACTCAATGAGCAAAGTATTAGCAAATTATAGATCTGATAAGGGGTTAATAGCTAGAATATATAAATAATTACTACAACTCAACAGCAGAAATCCCCAAACAAACCAGCTAGAAATTAGGCAAAAGACTTGACTAGATATTTCTTGAATGAAGATATATAGCCAGTAGGCACATAAAAGATGTTCAACATCTTTAGTCATTAGAAAAATGCAATTCAAAACCACAATGAGTTCTCACTTCCCATCATCAGGACAGTTATGCAAAAAATGGAAAATAAGAAATCTTGGTGAAGATGTGGAGAAATTGGAACCCTCATGCATTGTTGATGGGAATGTAAAATGATGCAGCCTCTATGGAAACAGTTTCGCTGTTCCTCAAAAAGATAAGAGAATTACACTATGATCCTATAATTTTATTTAGGTATATAATCAACTGAACTGAAAGCAGGGACTAAAACATATTTGTACATCAGTGTTCATTGTATCCCTATTTACAATAGCCAGAGGGTGGAAACAACTCAAGTGTCCTTCTGCAGATGAAGGGATAAGCAACAGGTGGCATATCCATGCAATGGAATATTACTCAGCCATAATAAGGAATGAAATTCAGACATATCAAAGATTGACGCTAAGTGAAAACATTATGCAGGCACAAAAGGGCAAATGTTTGATTCCCCTTATATGAGGTAACTGCAATAGATACATTCACAGAGACAAAGGATAGAATAGAGTTTATCAGGGGCTGGGAAAGGAGAGTTATTATTTCATCGTTAAGCAATAAAGTAGAGCTTCTATTCGAAATGATTAAAAAGTTATGAAAATGCATAGTAGTGATAGTTGCTCAACACTAAGTGTACTTAGTGGCACTGAACTGTACACTTAAAAATGGTTGGAATAGTAAGTTTTATGTTAAGTATATTTTACCATGATTAAAAAAAAAATTAAGAAGGATGGATGGACAGATGGGAGAAGGATGGCGGGACATGCTGATGAGTACGGGTAAAGCCAAAGTAAATATTTACTCTGCAGCAGATCTTCAGAGACTCTAAAGAATTTTGAAAATCCAGAGCAAGGCAGAGACTTGTTCATGGTGGCATACATCTGTGTTGGCGGCAGAGTCGAGGACTGAAGTTCAGCATTGGCTATGGCTGACAATTCCTGCCACACTGTTCTGTTTATAACAAGAATCTTCTCTGAGCTCAGAGGCCCTTAACACGATCCTGTTCATCTTTGGTGAAGTTGAGGAGTCTCAGAAGTACTTGAGGCCAAACTGATCTGAGTTTCTCCCTCACATATCTACTACCCCGCGATAGGTTGGATAAGGACATAAAGTTTGTGATCTCTCCCCACTCCTATCCTCTAGGCCATATAAAAGCTAAACTCCCTGAAATTAAGATGTGTTCAGCAATGCGCTATTATTTATAGATGTGTAAGACCGAAGGACAACTGATTAACATGGGCACTGAAATAAATCCTCACTACTGCTTTTAGCACATTCATAAAATAACATTTCGGCTGGCCTGTCAGCCAGGGAGTGGAAGTGCTCATTTTGGTAGACAGCTCTCCTCAGAAATGAAATGTTTTGATTTGAAATGTAAATGTTTTTTTCCAGAGGTTTCAGAAACCCCACTTGGAAGATTAATTTATTCTTGCCTGCTCCCCTTGCAGCCTGGCTATGGCGGTTGGAAGCCTCCGTACACAGGGCTGCTGTTTGCTGCCACCAGTATGGGATGTGGTGTTTGGTCAAGAATACTGGCCTGCTTGTTCCCTCCAGAGAAAACCGATCCCTCCTTGCTGAACATAAAAGAAGCTTTATCAAATGTTGACTATGTAAATAATCTTTCTGGCAATATTCTTCGCAGCAACCAGTCTTTTCCTCTCATGACCTTAAATCCTGTAGATACTAATAAATGAAGATTAGCCTGCTGCGGGTGTAAAACTCTAAAGTTGCCATAGTGTTCCTGTAAAATGTTCACCGCTGCCAAAAACACCAAACAAAAAAAAAAACCCATAATCATTCTTCATCTGCAAAACAGGCTTATGGTGGAGATCCCTCCGGAAGTCCTGTGAATCCCCTGCCCTCTCCGTATATGGAAACACGGACTCAACTCCATGGACTCCAAAATGGAACTAGTGCTAGTCTATTAAAATTACGTCTCTCCCCATCGCAGACACGTGATGGAAAAGGCAGCATTTGTGTTGGGGCTGCCTCTTGAATACGGCGTGAGGAGATCCTGGCCTCCTCTACAGACAGGACTTGTATGTAAAAGATCCAGTTTACCTTGCATCTTTTGTGAAACTAAGAAATTAGTTTTGTCTAATTAAGGGTTTGCTCTCTGTGATTTCCACCCCCCCCCCATGATACATGCCCTGAGGCGTTCAATATGATAACTAATTAGCTCGCTGTGTTAGCGGATGGTCTCAAATGTTAATCTGGATCTGTTGCTTTCTGGAACAGTGTCTGAAAGTAAAAGACTGAGTGCAGTAAAATTTAAACAGCAAACACTAGCCAGCATGTGCCAATGGCTGGAAGATGCGTTGCCACTAGCAATGAAATAGCCAAGAATATCACACAGTTTTAGCCGAAAATCACAGCTACCATCCCTGCAGGTTGACAAACACACACTCCTGAGGCAGCAGAACTTTCCCGAACCCCTCCTGCAGAACGGACACTATCACTGGAACCGTGCTGTCAGAGCCAAAGGCCATGTCAAAACTGTGGCGATCACTTGGTCTCAGGCTTTCATGGCTTTTTGTCATTAGGTGGGCCCCATTAAGTGTAAGGAAACTTCTGAAAAAGTTAACACCATCCAGCTATTATGTTCATCTGCACAGAAGACTTTGGAAGAGAGAGGGCTGCAGGTATGTGTCCATTAGACACATTTCCTAGCCTGGGCTTGGTGCAGTTGAGGATGGGTGAGCAAAACATGTCTCTGTACTCATGGAATTCACAGCCTAGTAGGTTTGGATAAAATAACTGTGTTGATCGTATCTTTTGGCTATTTAGTCTCTTGGACTGTTGCTTAGAACTAAGCATTTGTGAGTTAGCCTAAGTGCTCAGCTACACTTAGAGACGTTTCTTTTTCTCATTTATTTATATTTTATTTTACTTTATTTATTTTTAAAGATTTTATTTATTTATTTGACAGAGAGGGACACCATGTGAGAGGGAACACCAGCAGGGGGAGAGGGAGAGAGAAAAGCAGGCTTCCCGCCAAGCAGGGAGCCCAATGCTGGGCTTGATCCCAGGAGCCTGGGATCATGACCTGAGCTGAAGGCAGACTCTTAACGACTGAGCTGCCCAGGTGCTCCTCATTTATATTTTTAGATGCAGCTGTGGTCTAAGGGCACTTTTGGAATCCTGGCCTATGGGCCATGTTTGATTTGTACAGTGGGTAATCAGGGAATACAATACAAACATCCATAGTGTTGATTTTTGTTGGAAATTAGAAATTCAACCAATTGGATTTTTTTTTTTTTTTTTTGAAATTTCAAACTCAGCGTGGGGACCTGAATTTCTGGGGTGGTGGTGGTGGGGGGGGGATAATGCATTGTAGCTGAAAAGGCACTCATGCAATAAGATGGACTGGGAACTTCCCAGTTCACCAAAGTCCCATCACTCCCTGCTGCTTTAAATTACTTTGTTCATTGTTATTACCTACCTACCTCCTAGGACAGGTGAGTCTGTTGACCCAGTCTGTACTAGTATCAACTTATGTGAGTGGTGAGGTCTTCAGGATTCTAAGCAGTTGCCAAGCGGAGAAGAAGCTAGTGTGAGGCCTGTGTTTAACTAGAGTGGGATGAGGGAAAAGCACTCACAGTAAGCAGGAGTCTGTGCAGGGTGGATAGTGTAGTTGTTAACTCTGTTTCAGAGTCAGCAATAGATCCGTGTTTGCCTTAACTTTGGGAAGAAGTGCCTTGCCCTCGTATCCTTACAGTGTTTAAGTGATCCATGTCTTTCCCATTTTAGACAGGGGGACTAAATGAGCACTCTGGGCACGGTGAGCATGGTGTGGTCCAAAACCCGAGAGCTTGTGGCTCTGGCTCTATTTTATGGTGAGTTACAGTGAACGGGGTCTTAGCCTATTAGATTCTGATACAGCACAAGGGTATCTGATCAAAATGTGAGAGAGGTGCAATGGGAAGGTAAATTCTCTGCATAAGAAACTTAGAGGGGAATCTCTACATCTATTAGATTCTACCTAATCAAGGTTGGCAGCTCAGTTTAAATTCTTAAGCAACATTTAAATAAGACCTAAAGTGACACAGATAGGTATATATGTGTATAAAATAGACTCTCCCAGATACATTAAAAAGTGATTTTGTAATAATATTGATTTAAAAGCTATGCCTATTTTTCCACAAAATAGTAGGAATTTATAATGTTTATAATATAAAATAATATTAGTGGTCCTTTTGGAACAGCTTCAGGTGGTTTTATAGAAGACTTTTAAAAGAGCAGAACTGGTAAAAAGGGAAATTTTGCCATACCTCAAGACAAATGTGATTGCTTTTGCCTTGAGTTTTTAAAAAAGATACTTACAGTTATATCATAAAAGCTCATAAAAGCTCTTCCTACAGGGGAAGAGAAGAGCTACTGTCTGGTGTGGAGGGGACCTGAAAGCTGCTGGAGGACCTCTGGGTTTTCCTTTCCCCCAAGACACCCCAAATGGACCATGTTTTCCCAGCAGCTTTGTGCTTTTTTGGAAGGGATTGAGGACACGCTACATCTCTTACCTGGGGCAGCGTTCCTTTCACTAATGCAGGGATATCGGCCTTGGAGTAACCAATGGCAGCTAGGCCATCATCAACATCCAGATCGAATAAGAATTTCCGGAGTGTGTCTGCCAAAATAGGCCCAGCATCTGGGATCCTGGCAGTGCGGGTGTCAGCTCCTAGAAGACACAAAGTGCTGACTGTAGAGAGAGAGAGGGTGTCATTCAGTCACAAGATAGCTGAATATATAACCTGCTGCTTCCCTACCACCAAGGACAAGAGCACTGCTGTGCCTCCACATGGAGGCCAGCCCAGCGACCAACCCCACGGAACACAGATGGGCCAGGCCAGCCTGCAGAACCCCGAGGTCCTCTGTAGAGAAGTTGGCTGAGGCTGAGCTGGCTTTCACATTTGCAATGGGCTGCTCGCCCCTGGTGTGGTGGGAAGAAAAGGAACTCAGCCAAGCAAAGAAGCACAGAGAGGAGACCGAAAAAGAAGGCTGGTGTTTAGATGAGGAGGAAGGAGCACTTGTAGGAGAAAGCACAGCTTATGTAACTTTCAAGGCCTGGAATTTGCTGACATCTAGAGGTATATGTGTTCAGTGTCTTTTCTCACAGCAACATCTTAGGAAAACACCAACCCCTTGCAAACACCTTATGAGGCAAGGACATAGAGGTAGAAAAGCTCCAACATTGCCCCAAAGGAGGAAAATTACAAAAAGGGATTATGTGTGGCAAGGGAAGGAAGTATTTCCTTTCTATAGCTATAAAACTTCTTATTTTGGGCCGCACTGCCAAAGGGCAGGGCGGGTTCTTCTAAGTAAATATTGCAGAACTAGTCAGACAGAACTAAGAACATAAAGACTCTCAGAAAACAGTATTTACTCTGTAGGTAATAATGATGTTGGTGAAGGGGAAAGGAGGTTGCCAAGGGGTGGAAATCTGGACACAATTAGTAATCGATACATGAAATCTTTAGAGACATCAGTGTGGAAGAGCTAGGGGTGCTGGCCTCAGGCAGGGCAGCAGTGAGAGCCTCCAGACCTGTAGCTCTCCAGCCCTTCAGCTGTTCTGGTCCAACACATTCACTGCCAGGAAGTGAAGCCCTTGACTAACAGATGTGGCGTAAGTCATTATCCCAAACGCATCATGTTGAGTCTAAGCCGCCTTTCTCTGTATTGTTCACAAAGAGACTAGAATGTATAGTGTATGTCCCTACTGAAGCAACCTATTCAATTAGTGTTAACTTTTTTCTTCTATGATAGCAAGCTGTTTTAGTAATCCAGGAAAAGGTTTAAATAGAACCCGATATGAGACTAGTTGGCAGAGCGGCTGGATGGAAGGTAAACCTTGCCTGACAAGACCAGTCTGTATTACACGGTGGCAGCTGAAATACGGATTAGGTGGAAAGGTGACACACGATACAAGGTTTGTGAGGTTTTTATGTTCCTGGGATTGCTGCCATAAAACACACCATCAAAGCCTCTGGGTTTTCCTGTGAAGTGTTTCGAAAAAAGAGAGGGTAGGAAAGAGAGTAAGTTGGTATAGAGCTGAGAAAACCCCAAATTACGTTGGGAGTTAAAATATTTAATGGCTAAGTATGGGGGCGCCTGGGTGGCTCAGTGGGTTAGGCCTCTGCCTTCGGCTTGGGTCATGATCTCAGGGTCCTGGGATCGGGTCCTGCATCGGGCTCTCTGCTCAGCAGTGAGCCTGCTTCCCCTTCTCTCTGCCTGCCTCTCTGCCTGCTTGTGATCTCTCTCTGTGAAATAAAAAATCTAAAAAAAAAAAAAAAAAAAAAAAATTTAATGGCTGAGTATGGAATCACAGTAAACAAATCTTCCTATGCAAGGGAGAAGAGTTGGTGGGTTCTTCTACCCTGAGTTTTGTCTACTGGAGGAATTGCTTTCTCCGTAACATTGTTGGTTGCCTGGAATTTTATTCTCTAAGACTTTCTCATTTCCCATACTCAAGCCTACTATTTGGGCTCCTTCCTACTTGCCACTGCATATTTACCAGGCATCTATCTGAGTGCCCCAAATGGCTAAAAAACACCCCGATCCAAAAGGGAAAGGGACAGAAGATCCTTGGTAAGGTGGGCACCGTATTTCCAGCAGCCCATGCTGGGACATCGAGCTGCTGCTCTGCTTCTCTACCCTGGACTTCTCTCATTACCATTCCCTGCTCAGCCCAGCACCCGGAACTCTACGGAAGCACACCCATCAGTGTGCGACGTGAAGGTGAGGCAGGGCACATGGAAGGAGTCTGGGTCATGCCTATCTTCTTGGAAATAACCTCTCCAACGGCTAGTGCTAGAAAAGCATAATGAAGTTTCTTTTTAGCTTTTCCCTTCCTACTCTGAACATAAGTATGGCAATAGAATGTTTGGAAAATTAATCAAATTCTCAAAGTCTACTTGAAAGAGTTCCCATCTTAGAAAAATACCCCAAATTTTTACTTAACATGGAAGCTAGGCTGCATATAATTTTATTGCTTGTGAGATTCAGAAAGCACTGTGGGTGTCTTGTTATAGATATTATTTATTCTACAGAGCAGCAAAACAAATTCTTCTTTTGGGATCCTTTTATGAAGTTTCTGGTGGTTTAGATTTTCTATAATTGGGAATGTACTGTTACTTCCTGAAACAAGATTCTTTTTATTACCTATTAAATGTAGCAAAAGGCACTTGCAATATTAATATTATGTAAAGAGTTTCATGTTCCTTAGGGATGAAAACAAGATAAATAGCATTACTACAACCTTAACATAAGCAATATTTGGTTCCATTTCATTGTTAATAGACTATTAGAAGCAAAATTAGAGAATTTTAGTGCTAGATAGGACTTTAGGCAGGTCACTCACATTTTATTATTAAGCTTTCAGAGAAACTTTATGGGTATTATTATCCTTTACAGTTTATCTGCAGAAGCAACCTTACAAAATGCTCCACATAATGCAGGTCACAGATTCATGAATGTTGGTTCATACCCAATATCTCTGCTGTTTCCAGGTGCCGTTCAGGAGACATCTGTGCTGTGAAAGTGAATACCGCTGGGGAGGTGAGTACCACAGAAAGGCCATGAGGCTGAAGAGAAACAAAATGTGGTGACCACTGGGGCAAAGTTGGGTCTTCAGCCTGCATATTCTAGATACTGAATTACTTTACCCTATACTCCAAGCAATCAAGAATTGACAAATAGACATAACAAATACATTTATGGCAACTGCAAAGAACATGAAATGTAAATAAAGAATTTGTTATGATTTTACCACCAGTGGGTGATCCACATTATAATCCTTTGCTTTATATGTCTTCACTAAGCCTGAAATTGGGTAAGACATTCCATGGCTAGAAAAGAAAGAAAGTCCTTATGTTGACATATAGCTATCAGAAATTCAAAGTAACAAAACAAACATACTTTTATGGGAGAGCCCTTCACAGTCTATTGACAAAAGAGTTATCTCACGAAGTGATACATTCTCTTTTCTTTGATACAACAATATATTCTTGCATTGGACATTTTGTGTATTCGCTAACAAAACCTCTGAAATGTTCAAATTTAAATGCTTGTAGAATTGTAGGTCAAATGCAGAAATTGCTTCCCAAACACATTGATTAACTTGATGATCTTGAAGAAATTGAGAATGTACTTTGAAGTTTCTTTAATAAGCTTCAGGGCATGCATTTTGTGTTTTGTTCTGCACTGGCTTGGCAGCGTGCCCCTGCACAGCTGACGATGGGTGGGAGTCTTAAGAGCCAAGATGTGCTGTGTTAGACATGCAAGCTTGACCCTCCAGTGATCTGTCCCATCGATAATTGATACATCTTTTCAAATGTTACATACTAATAGAGTTGACTCATAAATGATTATTGTAGTCTGAAAGGCTATCAAGAAAAGGCATCATGGTTTTTATTTGTGGGGTTTGATTTGTTTTGATGAAAAAACACTTTTTATATACTCTTGAATTCTTGGTGAACAAACAGGACTAATTTAGTTTACTAGATGACCCGGAAGATATATCTTGTGAGAAGCTTATGTATTTATAATTAATATGTTGTAAATGAAATGTTTACAATAGTAAAATGGTCCATAAGTCTTTTTCTGTGGGTTACTGGATGACTTTGGGCTTATTCAGCAAAAGACTTAACATTTCATAGGAAGACCAGGTATTTTGGTGAATGGTATAAGGAATACCAAGAAGGTATCCCTTGCCTATCCCTTTTGTGAGATGGATCAGAAGCTGTTGGTTCTCTGAATTGCTATTTGGGAATATGCTTGACCTTTCTTGGGCTTCACAGTTTGTGGAAAATTATTGCTTAGTGTGCTTTCATGATGTGAAAGGGTTCATGTAGCTTTCAAAAGTAACTTTCTAATGATATCCAATATCTTAGTTTGATTTCTTTTAAGAGTTGTGTATGTTCTTTGTAAAAATTAGAATGGTCCACAATCCTATTTCTTCAAGATAACCATTATACAATGTTTCTTCTAGTCTTATCATGCAATCTTCAATTTATGATCATATGTGCATACAGTTTCAAACATTGCTTTGGTTACTTAATATTCTTTTTTTAAAAAAAATATTATTTATTTATTTGATAGAGAGAGAGATCACAAGTAGGCAGAGAGGCAGGGGGAAGCAGATTCCCCACTGAGCAGAGAGCCCGATGAGGGGCTCCATCCCAGGACCCTGAGATTGTGACCTAAGCCAAAAGCAGAAGATTAACCCATTGAGCCACCCAGGTGCCCCTACCTAATATTCTTTACAAACATTTTCCCATATAATTTTCTATTATTCTAAAACATTTTTATTTATTTTTTAAAAGATTTTGTTTATTTGACAGAGAAGGATCACAAGTAGGCAGAGAGGCAGGCAGAGAGAGAAAAGGGGAAGCAGTCTCCCTGCTGAGCAGAGAGCCCCATGTGTTGCTTGATCCCAGGACCCTGAGATCATGACCTGAGGCTTAACTCACTGAGCCACCCAGGTGCCCCTAAAACACTATTTTTAATAGCCATATTTATTCTTTGTGTACTGCACTTCAGTTAACCATTCCCAAACTGTTGGAAATTAGATTGTTTCTAAAATTTTCAATTATACATACCACTTAGGTGACTATCCTTATAAAGAAATTCTTTGATCATATGATGATGATTTCTTTTGTCTACATTCATAGAACTAAAACTAGTGGGCCCAAGGATATAAACATTTTTCAGGCTCTTGGGAGATTTTGCTCCCTTGCTTTTTATTTTATTTCATTATTTATTTATTTATTAAGATTTATTTATTTACTTGAGAGAGAGAGAACTAGCAGGAGGGACAGAGGGAGAAGGGGAGAGAATCCTAAGCAGACTCTGCACTGAGTGTGGAGCCCAACACAGGGCTTGATTCCACAACTCTGAGGTCATGACCAGACTCAAAACCAAGAGTTGGTTTTGTGCCAACCACAAAGCAGGTGAGTGGTGCCAGATAGGCACCCCACTCACCTGCTTTTTAGAAAGGTGTTTTCAATCTATGCTCTCAGTAGCCAAGTTTTGGGGTGACTCCACTATATCCGCCACAGCAAAGGCCTATTCTTAATTCTCAGTGATCATAGGTATTCAACGTTAAGGCATCATACCAAAAAGTTCTGATCAAACCAATCAATTCTGGGCTACAGATAGTGATTCTGATCCTTTTCTTTTTGTGAGAGATTAGTAGGAGGAAAAAAATCTTGCATTTGAGGTCCTAAAAATCCCCAACACATGGTGAGGATGTGGAGAAATCAAAACCCTTATCCACTGCTTATGGAAATATAAACTGGTAGAGCTGCTGTGGATCACAGTGGTAGTCCTCAAAATTTAGACACAGAGTTACCATATGACCTAGCAGTTCCACTCCTAGGCATACACTCAGAAATGAAAACATATATCAACACAAAAAACTTGTACACACATGTTCATAGCAGCATTATTCATAATGGCCAAAAGGTAGAAACAGCCCAGTGTCCATCTTCTGATGAATGGAAAATAAAATGTGGCATATCCATACAGTGGAATGTTACTTGGCAACAAAAAGGAGCGACTCAGCGACGCACACATGGATGAACCATGAAAACCTTTTGCTAAGTTAAAGGCACAAATGACCACATATTATATAATTCCACTAATATAAAATATCCAGATCAGGCAAATCTATAAAGACAGAAAGTGGATTAGTAGTTGCTTAAGACTGGGGGGTGTAGGAGGATTGATGGATGACAGCCAAAGGGTATGGAATTTCTTCTCAGGGCAATAAAATGTTCTAAAATCGATTGTGGTAATGGCTGTACAACTCCATGAATATGCTAAATCCCACTGAATTATACATTTTGAATCAGTAATTTTATAGTGTGTATCTCAAGGCTGTTAAAAAAAAAAAATCTATGAGGGCACCTGGCTGGCTCAGTGGAGCACGTGACTCTTGATCTCAGGGTCATGAGTTGGAGGCTCACATTAGGGTTAGAGTATGTTTAAAAAAATATAATAAAACTTAAACAAAAATCTATGGCCCAATAAATTACATTTGAATTAAGAAAACATTCCAGGACCCTCAGTTAAATTTCTTTTTTCTAGAGCATATTTAGGTCTTACCCTTTGTCCTAAATTATAAACATTTTTTAAAATTAAAAGCAATAGCTTAGGTGAAGAAATAAAATCTCAAGTTTGCTCACCACAGATGAACACCAGCATTTCCAAAGCCAATGCCAGCAAAAGCACTTGCCAAGTGCATATTAGACCTTGCTTCAAGATCATCAGGATTTCTGACAGCCCTGTGGATGATATAAATACCTACATCAACATTGGCATTTCCTATCGAATCAAGAGCTGCCTTAGGGAAAGACCTGGGAAGAAAGAAATTCTACTTGGTAGGAAGAAAAATTAGGCAACTTATTCAAATGACACCTTGTCTTCTCAACGAAAACCGAAGGGAAACACATTTTCTTATCAATGGTTTTGGGCAAAGGCATAATAAATATGCTGTCAGGCTGCTCATGTGATGAAAGTGCTGGGGGAAGCAAGGCACTGACCCTTGGACTGTGAGTGCTCTAGAAAAGTGCCCCAAGACTCATTCTTCTTCTTCATTTGTCAGTGAGCTTGACTGCAGCTGTGAATGAACTGCAAGTAAACACACACTCCGAATGGACAGGGCCCAGACTGGTTCTCTGAAATGAGTCCCTGTTGCCTGGGGCTACCTGCAGGCTAAAAGCAGCCTGCCCGGCCATCTTTCTTTCTGTGACACTGCCCCAAATAGAACCCTCTGGAGGCCTCTTTAAGAATCTGTTGAAACCACACGTACTATTTTAATATTTTTCCTTATGGAAGTGGGATGTTTTTGCAGGATGAGCCTTTGCTTGCTCTAGATGTCCTGACACCACTCTGTAAAAGCAAATTCTCAAAGGCCCCTTGCACATGCAGCTCAGCCATCCTGCATATGCTGGCTTAGAAACCCTGCCCCAGGGAGGAAGCCGAAGACTGCCAAGAATGACACCCCTGGCTTGCTGTTCACGATTTTGCCTGGAGTAAGGGCTCCTGTTGTGCAGTAAGCGTGCTACAGCCTTTTATCTCCTTTCATTTGGAATGGTTAGGCATCTGTGGCTCCTTTCCAAACCCAGCGTTCGTTTCTTATTCCCTGAATGCCAAGATGAAAGAGCAGTTGATGGGGCTTTAGCTTTCCTTCTGTCCTTTACATTCCCTCACCTTCCACTGTGCTCTGCCAAGCCTTCTGTCCCCATCTCATGCTGGCTGACCACTATCTGTATCTGCAACTACCGAAGCAAGTGCTTCCTTGCTCCCTGATGGTCTCCTGAACTAGCTCTGTGCCCCTTCCCTTTGCTTTATGACAAAATGCAGTCTGAGCTCCTTCTCCGGTACATCTACCAGCTTGGGGCCAGAGGAAGCACGATGTTCACATCTAGGTCCAACCTGCCGTGCTCTTTCCTTCTGTTACGTGTACAAGAGTGAGTCTGGGTTTGAATAGGTGTTAATGTCTCAGGGATCAGCTTTCATCTCTAAGTATATCTTTGCTCTCTTAGGAGCCAATCATGGCTATAGCATTTATAAATCCTTTGAAATCTTTGAGAAGGCTTTTTATTTTTATTTTTTTTAACTATAATAACATTTTTCAGATATGATCAGTCTAAAAATTATTGAAATTTTTACATTCTTTTTTCTGCATAATATCTTTAAAATCTGATGTGTATTTTGTACTTATAACATATCTCAGTTCAGGAAAGCCACATTTTTAATTTTATTTTTTATTAACATATAGTGTTATTATTTGTTTCAGGGGTTCAGGTCTGTGATTCACCAGTCTTACACAATTCACAGTGTTCACCATAGCACATACGCTCCCCAATGTCCTTCACCCAGCCACCCCACAGAAAGCTTTTTATATCTCCTGGGACAGACAACTTTAGACATTGGTTTCTTAAACTCACTTCATGTGAGTTTGCTTACTGGGTTGACTCTGCCTTCAGACACGGCCTGCATGGGCTTGGCCAACATCTGCCTCTCTGGGTCTCATTTCAGCTCTTGGTGTAGTCAAATCTCAGAGGACATCTGCCCTCACCTGAGCTCTGGTTTCAAGGCTTTGATGAATAATCCTTCTAGATGCATCCTTCTGAAATCAGGGGCTCATATTTTGTTCCCTTGCTTTTGCCTTTTCAGACTGAAGGACTCAGGTTTCATCTGTCCTTACATGCATCCCTCCCCATCTTTTCATCCTTCCAGAGCTTGCTGGTCTCTGGTGCTCCTCTATATCCACTGACTAATCTTTTGGTGAACAGGCGTGCTCAGGCTATTTCAGGATCTGGCACGCTACATTTTATGTGAGGGTGGAATGTGGTTTTCCTGTTCTCTCTCTCTCTCTGTTCGTTCGTTCCTTCCTTCCTTCTTTCTTTCATTTTATTTTTAAATAATTTTGACATCCAATGTGGGGCTTGAACTTAGAACCCCAAGATCAAGATTTGCTTGCCTGACTGAGCCAGCAAGGTACCCGTTCTAGTCCGTTTCTATCTCCTCAGGGCCACATACCTTTTCAGATACTTAGCGACGATCCGTAGTGCGTGGACGGCCCAGATGTCACTGATTGGGTTGCTGCCCTGGTATGCTGGCCGGGTGATAGGATTTGAAGGGCAAGGGCTCCGCATGTGGTAGGGGAGGGCAGTGTAGGACTCCAGGGCATGGCTAACAAGACATATTTAAAACACACAGATTGAAAGCACCTTCTTTTCCCCCTCCATTCAGATTACAGACTCTCTTGGATATGTTCAGTACTCACTCCACTGCAGATAAGCTCCGTGGCAGTGATAATCACAGTGCGTTCCACCAGGTCAGACTCTTGCCTACAATAGTCATTGCTTATTACAGAAATTAACAGTGAAGTTTATAGTCACAGCATTATTTTTTGACCAGTATATGTTGCTGGATTACATATGGCCCCTTTCTAGTGCAAATAAATCTTTATGATGTTGAATTTTTACATTATTTGGGTCATGAAGAAAAGCCCTGAATCTAAAAAATGATTTCCTTATAAAATATATTTACCATAGGGACGCCTGGGTGGCTCAGTTGGTTAAGCAGCTGCCTTCGGCTCAGGTCATGATCCCAGCATCCTGGGATCGAGTCCCACATCGGGCTCCTTGCTCGGCAGGGAGCCTGCTTCTCTGTCTGACTCTGCCTGCCACTCTGCCTGTGCTCGCTCTTGCTCTCTCTCTCTCTCTGACAAATAAATAAATAAAATCTTAAAAAAAATATATATATATATATATATATTTACCATTAAACTCCTGTTACCTAAGGAGGGACATAGTTACATGAGCCTTCTATTAAGAGTACAGTGCAGTGGGTGAAAGCACAGACCAATCCTGGCACCAGACCTTCCTGTAGCAGGTGTGGGGTAACTCACTATCTAACCTGTGACTCTAAGACAATGACAAATAATAGTATGCCTTCCTGGTGCTGCTGTAAAAATTAAATGAGGGGGTACACGTAAAGTACTTAGAATAATGACCAGCACATTGTAAAACTTACAGTTCATCATTATTATTAAATTTTGGCCTGAAAAATAAAATTCAGTTCTTTTTTTCTGATATTCCCTCAGCTAAAGGTTGGCTATTTCAAGGACCAAGCTTCAGAATTTTCTCCACCTGATGGCCTGCTATCAATTCCAATCAATCAAATGCAGAAGAGAGAAAAAACAAAACACAACAAAACATAGCCATCTAAATCAGTGATGCATTGGGAACACAATGTAAGATGAACTGTTTCAGGCATGAATTACGGTTTTTGGTCTTAGAATGGAGAATTTCTTTTACACCTGAGAAGCAGATAACATCTTTTGAACAAACCATTGGAAATGCTTTTAAATAGTTGGTGGATGGATGCTATGGCTTTATGGTTCTTCTTCTTCTTCTTTTTTTTTTTTTTTAAGATTTTATTTTATTTATTTATTTTTTAATATATTTTTAAAGATTTTTATTTATTTATTTGACAGACAGAGATCACAAGTAGGCAGAGAGAGAGGCAGGCAGAGAGAGAGCGAGAGGGGGAAGCAGGCTCCCTGCTGAGCAGAGAGCCCGATGTTGGGCTCGATCCCAGGGCCCTGAGATCATGACCTGAGCCAAAAGGAGAGGCTTTAACCCACTGAGCCACCCAGGCGCCCGGCTTAATGGTTCTTAATCTGTCCAATCTATGGGCAGTGCAAGAATGGAGCATTCGTGTGGGGAGATATTAACCAAATCCCTATGATGTGACAGTCACTGTGCTAAGGGGCAGGGATGGAGAAGGGAGTAAGATGGTCCTGTCCTCATCCAGCTCACAGTGCAGTGAAGATGGGCATGTGAAAGGGAAGTCCACCCAATGCGGAAGAGCAAAGGATGGAGTGGTCAGTTGTACCCGAGGAGAAGAAAGGTGGGGAGGCTGTCAGCAAAGTCTCCATGAAGAGGAGGGTGCTCCAGTGGAACTGGAATATGAATTCTCCAAAGAGATAAAGAGCTGAGCATTGGGGACAAGCCAGGGCAAAGAAATTTGGCCGTCTGGCAGTAGGCGTGGAAAGGCACTAAAAGACTTGTCAGGTAGAGGTGTGTGTATATGTGTATGTGTGATGATTATATTGCATTCTGAAAACTTGCTGAGGCCGGTATGGAGGACAGACAGAAGGATATGGGATGGAAGCAGAGACAGTGACGAGGAAACCACTGCAATTATCCAAGCAAAAGTTGGGCAGGTCTGAACCAAGGTGGGAACAATGAGGCTCAAGAGGAGGGAGCAGACAGGAGAGAGCCCAGCAAGACAAGTGGTAGGAAGTACTGGGCTATGTGTGGACATAAGAAAGAAGTTCATAGCAAGCCCTGCTGCTCACTAACTTAAGAGACTCAGGAGAAGTTGTGAGGTGGTGGGAGGAGGTGGAGAATAAATTGGGATTTCATCAAATTTAAGATGTCATGCATTATAAAACGCATCATTAAAAATACCACTGAGGAAGAAAACCGTACCGTGGCGCCACAGATCTTAAGACGTGTTCTGCGTTCACAGATGTTAGAATGTGAAAAAATGTACATGTGCAAGTAGATGAAATAGGTAGTTTGGGACATGCTGAATGCGAAAGTCGTCCGTGGGTCTCCCTGAGGCCCCTGGAAGGAACACGGATCAGGGAGCCATGGCAGCTGAAGCCCAGGGAACACGCAGCAGGACTCTGGCAAGTTACTGAACATCTCCACGGCAGGTTTCTTTCTCGTGTGGTGCAGAGCTGTAGTGAGGTGGGGATGTGTGCGAAGTCCTGACACGTGAGCACAGTCCCGCTCCGGGGATGTGCGCTCCCTTCCCTAACCTCTTCCATGCCATGGCAGCCCTGACCGTTTCCTGTTTCCTGTAGCCCTAGACGCAGGTGCTGTGGGCCTGAGATGCTGCTGCCAACTCCACCCACTCCTGTCCCTGTGGCAGCAGCTGTGGCTGGCACAGTCGATCCAGAACAGTGGCCTGAGGCTCATCCAGGAGCTCACCTAGTCACCATCCTTTATAGGTTCCATGTTTTCATCTAGGAAAGGGGATAATGACAGCCAAAGTTGGGGTGGTTGTGGAACACTAACTGAGGTATGCTTAGCAAGTGCTTTCAGCAAGAAAATGCAGTCCAGAGACTTTTTCCAACTGGAAAAGCCCCTCCAGTTGGCACTCGTACCTACCAAAGCACATCGAAGCCGCTGTTGGCAACCACGCGGTCAGGCATGTGCAGGGTGTGCAGGGGATCGATCAGTCCCAGTGTGGGCTTGATGGCTCGGGAAGCAATGCCTAAAACAGGGATTTTCAACAGAGGCAAAAGGTATGGACACCATTTTAAGAAATTAAGTTACTTTAGGATAACGATTTATTCTTAAAAAAATTAAAAATATGCGATTCATTCTCATGAACGGAGGCAGCAAGAACAGTGGAAAGAGATCTGGAGTCAGAAACCTGGGTTTCGGGGCGCCTGGGTGGCTCAGTGGGTTAAAGCCTCTGCTTTCGGCTTAGGTCGTGATCCCAGGGTCCTGGGATCAAGCCCCACATCGGGCTCTCTGCTCAGCAGGGAGCCTACTTCCCCCCTCCCTCTGCCTGCCTCTCTGTCTACTTGTGATCTCTCTCTGTCAAATAAATAAATAAAATCTTTAAAAAAAAAAGAAACCTGGGTTTTTCAGTGGGTCTGAGGCTCCTTGTTTGAAGGAGCCAAGTGTGCACATCTCTTCCCAACTCTGGTTTGAAGGGTGTCACTGGCAATGGTGGGAGTATTTATACCAAAGAAACTGGCCAATACTAGAAACTGGGGCTTATTTACTGATTAAATGCCAGAGAGCTGGTTTACTAGCACACTGGTGGTTTGGGTTCTGGTTCTGCAGCTTGCTATGTGTCTTTGGCCAAGTCACTTAGTCTCTCTGAGTTCTCCATTAGATCATAACCATATAGGGCTTCTATCCCACATAGCTAATGTAAGGCTCATATTAGAAAGTATTATGTAAAAGTCTTTGAAAAACTGTAAGATAGAATTCAAGTATTGGCTACTGCTATCTTCAATAACATCAAAGGATAATGTCATTTAATTTTAAAAAGCGAAGTTACTATAAATGTGCAGCCAAATACCAATTTATTCTGCTACAAAGGCCTGGGACCTTTGGATCTTTCTGGAGTGTTGGGAATGTTTTATACTTTGATTGGGATAGTGGTTACATGGGTATATCTATTTGCCAAAATTCACCAGACTGACTGTTAAAATGTATGCATTTTATTATACAAAAATTGTATCTCAGTGAAATTGATTTAAAATGTTGAAAGGAAAAAAGTGTTGCAAAGATGTCCAAGAAAGGGAATAATCATTCAGCACTGAAGTACAGTTACTAACTTGAGCAGAGAAATGGCCAATCAAGATTATGGCATTTTAATATGCTTTGTAGGTAATTCTCAGAGAAGTTTATTAGACTGTTTCATATTTTTACATGTACTTGGTAAAAGAAAATGTGTGTATATACATGCCCTTAGCTCTATAACTCCTTGATTTTTAAATATTAGGCTTAAAGAAAAGGCCGCAGGGTTGAAAGGTAAGAGAGAGAATTAAACACGATTCTTATGGGCACAGTTCTTACCAGTTTTTACTTTCAAGTGTTCATAGTCAAAGATGGCAACTCCTGTAGTTTCACTCCCAGTTCCTGAGGTGGTTGGGACTTGAATAAAATAACATTAATTTACATAATGCATCTAAGTAAAGGTCAGTGGAGATACTTAATTCAGCCTGAGGAAGCAAGGAACAAAGTTAGAGAAGGAAGCGCTGATCCCCCTGTTGCTCACGTGAGTTCCGTATCTACGTTGATCCGCATGTATGCTTCATATGCCTGCCTGTGTCTGCATTTACATGCATGCGTAATAGCGTGCCTGTCAGCATTAACAGGTTTCCTATGCATATGTGATGGCAATGTCTACATTAATATGCACACATTTCATGTGCACGGTGTTCATGTCTGCATAACGTGTAGGCATGTCTAATGTCTATGCGCACTTTGATGAGTATGTGTGATAGCTTTACCTGTATTAACACATATGCATGATGTCAGTGCCTGTGCCAGCATGTATACAGGCCTGACATGTACGTATGGTGTCCATGCCTGTACTAACACGTGTGTATGTTTACCATGTATTATGTGTCCTGTTTCTGCATAAACAGCTAGGAACCCCAGGAACTCTAGCTCCCGAGCTTACGCAGCTGTAGCCGGGTATTCAGAGGCCGGCTGCTCAGCATCTCGGTTAGAAAGCTCCTATATGCCTTCTCTGAAAGACATCTTTATTCCCTCCTGGCAGTAAGCACAGTAACGTTCTGCCTTTGCTAGGCTCCGTGGTTTTGTAATTCTGTCAAGTTTCTAAACTTTACTAATCACCCCTCTGTGTGATGCTGACACAGTTTCACCAGAGGGTTCCGTTTGCCAGACATCAATTATGTTGCTCCCTGCTGATTGCTCATTCACATCAAAGCAGTTCATCTGCCTTCAACCTACTCCTGTACCATCATGGGGCCCATTCACGGTGGGGGCAGTTGAGGGGGAGAAGAGAGAGGACAAAACTTCAGACAGATATTGTCCAGTTACCAGTTAGTGCATTTTCACTATAAAACTTAAAGCAGTAATACGCTAACGGCCATAAAATAGGAGGGAGGGCAGAAAAGACCCAAAGATCCCAAGCTCTGTGCGAGACAGACAAGCTATTCTGACTTGGACTTGCGTGTCTGTCCCCAGGACAGCCACAGAGCAGATGTTGCCCAGAGAGATGTGGCCATGCTGGCCACATGTCCTAGAGAAGAGACAAAGCCCCAGGTCAGCTGAAGAGCCATTGTGTGGAAGAAAGGGTTGAGTCAACACCAGAAAAATAATAGCGAATGTTCCCCTTAAACTCCACGGTAGCTGGCAGAATGGGACAAAGCAGAGAGGGGTTTAGAAGACAAACCTGCCAACAGAGGGATCTAATAATATGGAAACGATAACCTTCCCTCCTCCTTCACACAATGACTGCCTATGCCTAGCTAGCATAAATCTGCAAATTTTCCCACCACTGACCCAAATCGTCTGCCTGTGCAATAATGATCAGAATTTTAAAACATAAATGAACTGCTATCTGTTCTGCTCTCCAAACACTGTACTACACTGAAATGAAGAAATCAGAAAGCTTTGGAAACAAAGCCTAAAATTCCTGGCTTACATCTTTCCTAAGACCTTTTGCCAATTGCAAAATAAAACGTATAGTCTTTACCTGCAATCAGAGGCTTAAGAGGCACAGACACAGGCTTTCCCTTCCCAATGGGGGCATTGACATAGTCTAGGAAATCAGAGTGAGGGCTGGATGCATACAGATTAGCGGCTTTGCAGGTGTCCATGGTGGAGCCTCCACCCACAGCAACGAAGGCATCAAAAGCTCCCCTTTTGACAAATTCAATTGCTTCCATGAAGCTTAGAGAAGAGAAAAGAAAAGCCATCATGTCATTATTGTTTTCAGAAATAAATTGCCACACCATTAAAGGCCTGGAGCAAGTTTTAAGCAACAGTGAGATGTGTTGGCTTCTACATAAAGTAAATAGCAGCAATAAAATAATACCTTCTATCTGTTGGTTCCACCCTCACATTATCATAAACCTTAAAACTTATGCCACTCTTTACTAGGGAGTCCATAACCATTTGTACGGGAGGGAGCTGGGAGAGGTTCTTGTCTGTCATCAAACAAACATTTTTAGCACCCATGTTTTGTAGGTCCTAAAACAACAAAAATAATTTATACGTTAGGTTTCATTGCCCGAGAACTGCAATAGACTCTCTCTCTCTCTGGCCAACTTAACACTGCACATTTTTCAAAACAAAGAACTCAATTGTTTTCAGTTTGCATTTGTTTTAAAAGACAGGTAATATTTCTAACAAAAAGACTGTAGGAATCTTAAATACTTGCCATTCCCACTTCCTTTGTAACTCCTGCTCCATATCTAATATTTGAAACGGCCATCTGTGGAAAAACAAAACAAAAAAAGACTTAGATATAGGTGTGTTTCATTTCTAAAAACCTATAAATGAAATGAATCATTCCTTATTGTGTAGAGAATAAAGTATATATTCCTTAGCATGTCCTTCATTTTAATTTATGACTCCTGAACTAGGAGGAGACAGAGATTTAAACAAATAATTATATAATAATAGTATGATAAAAATTCATCAAAATTCATTGCTCCTTTGTTCTTGCTTCAAAAGATTGCTTGGACCTCTTTTAGAATTGTTATAATTACAAAACTAAGCTGTAACCTACAACATATGTAAGTTGGAGAGTCTGTAGAACTGGGACTTTGTCCTGTTTTGATGGCTGAACAAAAGACAGACAATATCTAAACATTACTCATGTTATCTGAAGATCTGTATTCCATTACCCCAACAAGGGACTTTGTTAAATGGGGTCTGATCAAATAATGAGATTAGGGAACACCAATTAATAGTAGATTTCAAATGAGATAATAATGCATTAGTGGGCGCCTCAGTGGCTCAGTTGGTTAAGCATCTGCCTTTTGGCTCAGGTCATGTTCCCAGGTCAAGTCCCTCCTGCTTCTTTCTCTGCCTCTGTCTCTCTCTCTGTCCCTCATGAATTAAAAAAAAAAAAAAAAAGCATTAGCAAAATACTCTAGTATTTTTTCAAGTCATCATCAAAGAAAGAATGGATTGATTATTTATACCTCAAAGGCATAATCTGTTGTTTTCCCAGAAGGTGCAAATCCAGGAGCTAGAAATGTAGAGATTAGTGTTAGAGTAGGCCTCTAAAACAAAGCAAAAATAATGGTTTTTGATAGTAAATTGGTATTTCAGCAGTGAACATAAGCATCTCCCTTAAAAAGACTTACCTTTAAAAGAAAATTAAAAGCCTTAGCTAAAATGTATTTTCAAGTTTCATTGTTGCCTATCAAATTGAAATTAAAATCTGCATTTTAAGAGAATGTAATGCTAACTTGATGCTGATTGTGTGAAAATAGTTATTTAAAATATTTTCTTCATTGAAAATAAAATACACTTTTGAAACAATGTCTAAAAATCCTCTAGAAAAAATACCCTCTAGACTCTGGAGTTAGATTACTGTTAGAGAACAATTATTAGTAAATTAATTAATTAGAGTCCTGCTTACATTTCTTATAACAACTGTGATCAGTATGAATTAAAATATTTTTCCATAGAGAAAAAACTACCACAGTAAGATATTTATATTTTTCAAGTTAAAATATGTAAAAATTTAGTTCTATTTCTAAGATTTAATAAAAATTTTTATAAACTGATGCTTCTTTATAATGTTATCAGGTTTTAGTTATGGCAGAAATGATTTCCTGTCGTATCAGAACAAGACAGCCCTGCTTAATGAGTTTTATCCTTGTCTTCATCACTCCTCGTCAGTCATAAGATTGAAAAAAAGTCTGCAATAATTTCCACTACTTTTTTTTTTTGTTTTTAAAAGAACAAGAGACCACAACTAGACAACAGTCTACCTTTGGATTCTTGAGGGCAAGGGTATCCTTAGTCAAAATTCAAATTTCTTTGATCCGTATCTACTGTAAAGAAATAATCTATTAATCTTGCTACTGAAGTTTAGGAAAAGACATAAACTGAATCTAGAAAACAGTGAGATTATCTTTCTTTAATTTACTAATTTTATGCTCCCAAACAGGAGACTACTAATTCTTTGTTGAAATCGACTAAGAATTGGAAAGAACCAGCTAAAGACAAAATTCTGCAGATGTTCACGAGGACCTTAAAGGCTGGCCATGTTTTCACCTAGCAGACGGTCATTAATGACTGGGAGGTCCCTTGGCCTGCCTTGAATGGTGAACCACACCGGTGGCAGGAAAAAGCCC
Source organism: Mustela nivalis (assembly GCF_964662115.1). NCBI lineage: Eukaryota > Metazoa > Chordata > Mammalia > Carnivora > Mustelidae > Mustela > Mustela nivalis. The sequence continues at coordinate 73,399,915 of NC_139021.1, forward strand.
TCAGTCACTCTCTCTGTTCTATTCCCCAACAGGCTCCTCTGTGGGTTCTGCTTAGTTTCCTGTACGGGCAGCCCCCCTTGTTTCCATTCTCACTGTGCTGTTTAGATTTGACCTTTCCTTCTAAGAGGTGAAATCAGTTTTTGTGTCAGTAATTCATGTGACATTCTGAGGACACGCTGAAGCTACAATGAGCTTCCTGCTGCTCTGTGGACAATGGAGTTGGGAAGGATTAAGATGTTTGTGAGAACTGAAAACTTTTGTCATTATTTTTAATTACTAAGAAATATAATTTTTTAAAAAATTGATATAAACAAGTTTTTTCCTTCTAGGAACCACCTTTGTTCTTTAGCCTCTTTCTTTCCTGAGATGTATTAAGACTGTCCAAAGATTTCATCTTGATTAATTTGATTAACTCAGATGATCTTAAAATCTCATCTGTGCCCCCCTTTTTAGCTTTGGCAAATAATGCTATTTGAAATAGAAAATTATCGTAAATAGCATTAAATATATACTTGAGTCAAACATAATCAATCAGCACATGTTCAGCTACCGTCATATAATTAGAACTACATATTACCGGTTGCAAGTGAAAAGGCAGCCATTCCAACTTTCACATCCCTTGATTTCCTTGATTTATCATTTTCCCAAATGTATTATGAGTGCCAATGGAGGGCTTGGAAATTTTGGCCACTTTAAAAACACAAAATGTATTATTACCTTGGGAGTAAGTATGAGAATGAGTTGGGCACTGGCATCTAGGGAAAAGAAAAAAAAAAATGTGAAACTAGAAAACCAGAAGATAGGATGCTTTAATGTGACTCACATTGCATTCTACTCTTGAGATGCCATCAAAGTAGTAGCTATTGGCAAATGCTCCATAGGAAAACACAGAAATCATCATGGACAGGAAGTCCACTCAGAGTCTTTCCAGTGTTGCAGGATCATTCTTTCAGGAATTATTCAACTGGTGCTCAATACATGTGTACGGGAAGCTGAGATAAGTCCTCTGGGGATACAAGGAAGTTTGAAATGGAGTCTTAGTGTCTATGAGGTCCCAGCTCTTTTACCAGGTTAGGAACTTCTACCAAATTTACCCAAGGTTAACTACTCAATGCACTTCCTCTCCCATTCCTCCCACCCAGGGGAATTTGTATTTTCTCATTGTCTTCAGTGTGTTTATTTTCTTGAAACAGACTCTGGGCCTCTGAGAAGCCCTCAGTGGGCCTGCAGTCCTCACTGGTCACCACCTCATGCCTCCATCTTTTCTCAGCCCAGCTCCAGGGACCTGCAGCCCCTTGGATGCCTCGATGTGCTGGTTCCCTCTCCAGGGCCTGTGGCTGTGTCCCCCTCTCCCCGCTCCCCTGTGGCCTAAAGTGCGCTCATGCCCGTCACTCTGGCCTCCTCGAATCCCTCACCTCTTGTCAGTTCCCACTCTGCTTCTCTGCCCTTGACTCCGTTTCCCTTCTCCTTATTGGTAGCCTCCTGTTTCCTGCATAGTCCCTTTCTCCTCCTATTCGCTGTGCATTTGAGCAGCACCAAAGGGTTGTATGTTTCTATTTTTTTTGCCAGAGGACCTTGTCCTAGTGGGGTCCCAGTAGATATGTGAGTGGACAACCACTCCATCCCCCCTTTAAAGTTGGAGTGAAAACATCTGAGGGGAAAGGTAGAGAAGGAAAGAAGAGTGTTCAACTCAATGGTCAAGACCTCAAAACAGATTGAAGTCAAAGCCGCCAGGAAACCGGTGTGAGTACCACCACGAGTCAAGGCTGCCACCTCCTGGACACGGATGAAAGTGCCAAGTGTTGAGAGTCCCAGGACCATCCCAGCCGGTGTGAGCCATTCACAGGCTGCCATAGGGAAAGCACAGTTGGGAACGCCAAGATGTTGTCCTTCACCGGTGGGCTTTCTTTGGAGAACTTTCCCTGCTTTACACCCTCCAAGGACAAGAAAGTGGAGGCAAAGGGAAGAAAATCTCCAGACTCTAAACTTTCCAATGCCCAGGAACGTGGGAGCACATGCTTTCCTATACTCCTCCCCCTTTTTATTTTGTATTTTTTAGGTTCTGAGGCTGCCTTGATTAATCATTTCTACTTTTTACTTGTGGTTTGAGTCCCATCCTCTCTTGCCTTCTTGGGGCCTCCATCAGTCCTGTGTTTCCTAGTATTCCTCCTCACTTGATCTTTGTCATTGTATTTAAGAGTTTCATGCTTCAAAGTCTCAACCTCTTGTCGCCTCTGGCTTGCTCATCCTCTCTGGGTCTCCCCTCCTGGCCTAGGTCTGCTGGCTCCATTTTCTTGCCTCCCACACATTGCCTGGCTCCCTGAAATTTGGCTGCTGTCTCAACAAGTCCCAGCTTTCCTGCTGTATTCCTAGTTCTCAGGACGTTCCCCCCCTCCCAGCACCTTGCTCTCCTAGCACTGAACACTGGGCCACCCCCTCCTTGGGTGGCTGAAATGCTTTCCGTGGCTTCCAGGACTACCTACTCACCTGGGATTCCTCTAATTATTCTTTTTCCAGCTCCTTTACCACTCTGCTCATTCCTTAAATATTGGGTTCTATCCTGGGCTCACCCTTCACCCTTTATAGCAAACACATCAAGGCCCCCCAGTATTTCTCTAGCCAAATCCATCCACCTCTCGTGGGTCCTCTGCCAATCTCTGGTTTCCGTGTCATCTCTCATCTGAATAACTACAAAGCCCCTAACAGGCTTCTCTTGGCTCCACCTTTGCCACACAAGGGTCAGGAGCTTATTTCCAATGATGCCCTCTCCCCTCACCCCCTTTGGATGAAGTTCAGACCTGGCCCTGCCTCATGGGCCCAGCTAATCTTTCTAGCCTGGTAACCCCATCTCTGTCCATCTCCAGAGCTCTTGGAACGTTCTTTTCTGTGAATGGGAGGGCCACACATTCTCTTTTTTGCCTCCAGAACTTTGTCTTTGTCATTTCTTCTGCCTGAAACATGTTTCCGTCTCTTCTTCCAGGTAATTAGTATCCTTTCTAGCGACAGCTGAAATGTCACCCTGGGCAGTCCTCCCTAAGGCTGGGCCCAGGTAGGCACTCTCCCTCTGTGGTCTGTACCATGCTTCTCTCCCCATTAGAATCATTATCACTCTGAGTTGTTGGTACCATTCTTCTGTTTGCATCTGCCTCTAGATTGTAAATTTTGTGGTGGCAAGACAAGATCTACCATTTATCACAACTTCATCTGTAATGGCTAGCATTGCAACAGGCACATACTAATACCACCTGAAGGAATACTGACTGAAGAAATAAGTAAATGAGTAAGTAAATGCAGATGTTTAAAATCCTCTGAGCTTTTCCTCTCATCTCCTGGTGTACCAAGACAGAGAACCTGAGCTTGGGTAAGAAGAATGGACTGTGGGTTCCCCCACTGTTTTAGGACAGCTTGAAACCACTGATGGGCTTCTCTACTCTTGAGAAGCTGAGGAAACCGTGGGCAGAGCAAGGCTCTCATTTACCTACCCTCTGGTTCTGGCCTGATTATTCTGGCTTTCCTCCCAGTATCACTGGCTCGGATAAACTGGCCAAGTTTTTAGTAAAGGTCAGCACCTCTCCTGGGCACTAAATCTCAGGGGAGCAAGGAGCCTGATGTGGGACTTGATCCAACCCAAGACCCCGGGATCATGACCCGAGCTGAAGGCAGATGCTTAACGGACTGAGCCACCCAGACGTCCCATGTTTTCCCCTTTCTTATATTAACAACAACCTTCTCTTATTCTTCCCTCTCCTGATGCTGCCCCCACCGCTCTCCTTGCCTATAGTCCTGTAAAGGCTCTCCAATTTCTCCCATTCTCTCTGGCATCCCCTCCAACTGACCTTTGCCCTGTGACTCCACAAAGAGTTTGCCAAGTCACGAATGCCCTTCACCTTGCTAATATACCACTCAGTTCTGAGTTCAGTCCTCATCTTGTACAACCTGTCAGCAGCATTCTTCTATCTACTCCCTTCTCCATGGAAAACTTTCTTCCCTTGGCTTCCAGGTTGTTCCTCACCTAGTTTCTTTTTATGCCATTGACTCTGAATGCTGGAGGGTCCTGGGGTTCGGCCTATGAGTCCCTCTCTTTTCTTTCTACTCTCACTCCGAGTGACCTCACCTTGTCTCATGGTCTTGAGTGACTTCTGTGCTCTTATCCTTCTGGTTTAGATGTCTTGCTTAAACTCCAGATTTAGCTGCCTCCTCCGACACCTCCACTTGAATGTCTGTTAGGCATTTCAGCTCCTGCCCAAGACTCAGCTCCTGGTCTTCTCTTAAAGCCTCTTCCCCACCCCAGTTTAATGGCAACTTCATCCTTCCACTTGTTAGGGCAAAACACCTTGGGCTCATCCTTGGCCGCGAGCATCTCTCACCTCATCTCCCCCTCATTCACTCTGCTCCAGTCACCATGTTCTGAAACCATCCTGGTATTTCCCACCTTTGAGTACCTTCCCAGAGAGCCACATGGCTTGCTTCTTCCTTCCACCTTCCGCAGGTCTTCCTGTAACCATTACCTTCTCAAGAGCAAGCGTGGTTGGCTGAGACCTTGAAGATATCCAGGTCCTAATAACCTGGAACCTGTGAATATTATAAAGCAAAACGGACTCTATCGATGTGATTAAATTAAAGATTTTGAGATGGAAAGATATACTGGATTATCTGGGTGGGCCCTAAATAATCAGAAGCGTCCTAATACGAGGGAGGCAGAAGGAGATTTGACATAATGGCAATGTGACCACTGAAGCAAGTGGTGGCTACATTGGTGGCTGTGACGACGGAGGAAGGAGCCACGATTTACCATTGCAAGAAGTGCAATGGAAGCTGAAGAGAGCAAGATAATGGATTCTCCTCTAGAACCTCTGAATTGAGTGTGGCCTTCTCACACCTTGATTTTGGCCCAGTAAAACTGATTTTGGACTTAAGAACTCTAAGAGAATAAATGTGTGTTGTTTTGTGCTGCCAAGTTCATGGTAATTTATTATATCAGCAATAAGATACTAATAGTTAGGTCTTTTTCTAAAATTGCATCCCCTCCTGCCACGACCCATCCTCCTTTACTTTCTCTTTAATACTAACAACATGTAATATACCCTAAATTTTACTGGTTCATTGTCCACCCCACCTGCCCCACCTACAGTTAGGCACCAGGGATATCAGGTGGTTTTGTTTCTTGCTGTACTCCCAGGGATGAGAACACTGCAAATCTGAAGCTTGTGCAGTCCTTCCCTCCTGGGCTTTCTCCTGCCTCTCTGGCCATGTTCCTGTCCTTTAATACTCGCTCCTTTTCCTTCATTCAAAGTGCAAATCATTTGCAAATGCAAGTGCATAAGGCGGCTGGTAGATAATGTAAATGGGAGGTCAGAGCTCCTGGCTGGCTGTGTAGCCGGTGTGCAGAATGAGTGGCAGGCTATGTGATAGGGTCTCTCGGGAAGCCGGAATGCTTGCCCTGTTCAGAGGAGGTGGCCACCACTTCATGTCAGCTCTGGCAGACCTTCCAGATGAAATGTGGGCCCAATGATGCCATTTCCAATTTTCCAAAACTTTTATCTGAAATCTCCAACTTTCTAAATGCATATCCTATTTAAAAAATAAGCACCATTTTGCCACCCTTGCTTTAACACATTGCTGCTCCTGGGGACCTCATTCTCAACCCTTCTACAGTTTGCTAAGGCCTTTACTTCCACACCCACAGTTTCAACTGTCCTCTATACACGTGGGTGAGTTCCAACTCACTTCTGAGCTCTAGAACAATGTAATCAATTACCTGCTGACGGTCTTTTTCACCTGAGGCATGTCCAATTTGAAGTTCCTAAGGTAAGTTATCATCTTCTTCCTACAGCTAATGTGCATGTAGTCTTATTTTGGTAAATGACCCCAATGTTTACCTAATACCCCATCTAGAAACTTCAACTTCTCCTCCTGTCTCACTTATCAGATACAAAATCCTGCTGATTTTGACAGACTCAGTATTTTTCACATCTACCCCATGTACCAGCTGGCTCTCCTTGGTACCCAAAGCCATCACCTTTTAGCTGGAGCATTACAATTACTTCTAGCCTTTCCTTTCCACTGTACACTGCCACCAGAAAGATTGGACATATTCTAATCATGCCACCTTCCTTTGTCATACAACCATTCCAAAAACATGTTCTCAGGACACTGGTTCCAAGGGATATGAATAGTGTTGCTTGATAAAAAGTTTTGTGGTAACACAGATTTGGAACAAAGAGTTTAAATACAGCTAACCTTTTTTTTTTTTTTCCCCTCCATCTCTCTAGGACGTCTCAGAGCCTTTTGTTTGCTAATTATCCTGACCCTAAAAGCACTATGCAACAGTCGGTAGTTTCCTATTTATTTAGCCATGGAATTCCCTGCCCCCCATTGGGCATTTCAAAGTATTAGAACTATTGCTTCCAGAATTCCCTATTATCTGCAGGACATAATTCAAATTCTTTAGCATAGGACTGAGAACAAGGACCGTGAAGCTAGAATATCTGGGTTCAGATTATGGCTATGCCATTTGCTTAGCTGTGTGACACTGGACAGACTCCTTTTCTTCATGCTGTTTTCTTGTTATCTATAGTATAAGGAGAATAATATAGTATGGCATAGGGTTGTTGTAAGGATTACAGTTACTATTAACAGCATATGTAAAGCATGTAGGACAGTGCCTGGCACATAGTAAGTGCCTCGTAAGTGCTATATTCTTATTCTTCTTGTTCAGGGCCTGTCTTCTACACCCTCGCCTCCTTCCGTGAAGGTAGGTCCAGATTTTAACTTCTTTTGATCCTGGAACTACATCTCTTGCCAACAGCATTGCTCCTCCCAGTTACCTCAAATTCCTCTCTAGTTCCCCTCCTTTCCTCTTATCTCTATTAGATCAAAATTTTACATGTTTTCCCAGGTTGACTTGTGCATTTGTACATCCCACAAATACTATCAGGGGGCTACGATATACCTTCCATTTCTGGATGGGGGTGGGGTCTGCCATGTCAAAACATTTAATACCCCAACATCCTGTACATACCAGGGGGTGAAGCTCCTGGCAATTTCTCACATCTGTTTTTCTCTTCTGCACTCCCTATCCCTTCTGTTCCTCACAGGCCTGTTTCACAAATCCTGCCCCCTCATCCAATTACCCACTGGAGTTTTAACTGCTCCAGAGTCTTACACCTTTTTATCTCCTGCACCTTGCCTAGTTTTTGGCACATAACATACACACAATACAAATGTGTTGATTGGATATATACATTTGTCTTGGTCACTGTGCCAAGCCCTCCAATGTCTGCCATGACATGGGACCAGGCACTGCCCTCTCTGCGCCTATTTCCTTAACGGTAGAACAAGCAAGGTGCAACCTGCCTAGCTGCCCTGTGCATGGTTGCATGGCACCCCGCTACAATGCGGTCCCTCCTGGCGCACGGCTCTGACGTGGAGAGGGCACGCGCAGTGGGATCTCCTCCCCCGAGTTTCCGAAAGTAACCTGAGTAAGACCACGCGGGGCCCCCAGAAGGACTGCGTGGGCACGGTGGCATCCTCTCGTCCGCCCGCCCGCCCGTCGGCCCTGCACTCACGCTGCTCGCTGCAGTTGCCTCAGCAAGTGCGCGACACGGGCGCGGGTGGCTGCAGCCATGGCCATGCAGTCTTCCTTCCAGTAGCCCCTCCTTCGCCCCCTCCGCCCCTCCGCCAGCCAATCCCGGCCACCGGCCTCCAGCTCCCGCCCTCTCAGCGGAGACTGCCCCCCCTCACATGCTAATTTTCCTGCCCCAGCATTAGCCCTCTTTGGATTAGGACCTTTTTCCCAGGAGTCAAAATCTCAAGTGCTCTACCAGCAGTCCCACCAACCACCTCTGAAACTGCTGTAAAGGTAACTGCTTTGTAGGATCGTGGTTGCTTCCTTAAGTGTCCCTACTTAAAACCCTTTATTTCAAATACTGGGGATATGGGGAAAGGGAAATAAGGGCATTCTTTTTCCACTGATGCCTTTAAAATGCTACTTTGCCTTCCTGCTTTCCAAATAAATTAAGACATTGCATTTAAACTGTTTTAATAAGGACCTTGCAAAAAGTCCGTGTTTTTTTGTTTGTTTTAAAACAGGGCCAGTGTTGTGTCCAACTGCTAAATCTAAAGTCTAAAAACAAAAACAAACCACAGAAAAATCCCAAAACAAAACAGCAACAACAAAACATCCTGGATAGGTGAGAACTTAAAAGGTGTTAAGTGCTCTAGAATAGCCTTTGATGAAGTTAAGCTACCATTAAATAGTTTCATCAGTAGTTACAAACCTTCCATGATTATAGGGCTCTAGGGCTTAGCAGGGACAGGGGCTCCACTTCCCAGGGGGAAAGTTGATCAATGGTGGCAAAAATTCAACTTTAACTTAATCAGAAAGTATCCTAAGACAGTAACAACTGAACATCTGTATTTTTAATAACGTATCATGAAATCTGAATTAATCTTTTCTTCCATAGCAATTTCTAAAGATGAGGCAACACTGAAAAAAGAAAAGATTAACTCCCAACTTTAATATACTATCAAAGGTCAGACCAAAAACCTGAGCAGAGTAACTCATGGGCATGTAATAGCAGCAAAAAGGCTCTCCTGGATTCTGGATCTACCCTGAGTCCTCCTCAGAAGATACTCATTTTTACAAAGACAAGTTTCAGAGATCAATTAGGGAAAGAGATCCATAAAAGCTATGAACATTTGACCTAATCAAACCAGTTAAGGGCAGTTTGACAAATGAATCAAAGATAACTGTTACAGTAAAGATTTGGTGGGTTTCTCTCTTCTCAAAACAGACTCTACCTGAAGTTTTAAAAAAAATTGGGGACATAAATGCTGAAAAAGATTTAAGTATTTTCTGGATTAATGAGGATAATTACCATTATTTAGTGAAACCCAAATTTATAATTTACAGCCAATCAATGTTTTTACAGTATTAAAAGCACCAAATCTTTTTTCAAAGAGACACCAGTTGTACTACACTTTCTATATTGTATCTGATACTTATTAGAAAAACCCATACTTCTTTTGGTGTCACTGAAATCATAAAATTACCTACTTTATGTTTTTTAGAAAGCAAATAAAAATAATCTGAAACCCTGTATCCCCTGGCTTTATTTAGAATTTCTAGCAATGGCCTAAATGTCCAAAGTCACACTAGAAAGACACACTTTTATTAAAAAACCTTCATAAGAATTATTTTTAAGTCCAGTTTTGAAAATAATCTTTGTTCCCATCGGACACATTCCCTTGTTATAAAAATAATGCAGAAATCAATTGTAAGTCTGAAAGATGACCAACTCTCCCCCATAACAGGTCCAAAATTAAAAAGAAAAAAAGATGTCTGTTTAAATATACAACTCGTTCCCAGTCTCCACCAACTTTTCCTGGATTCTTGTGTCCTCACATACATCTTTTAATCTCCAGCCAAATTCCTGGTTGTGGGAAAACAATCTGTAGAGTCCAACATTTACATACTATCTGGCAAGGAAGGCAGTCTATTCCTTAAACCTCAGTGAAGGCAGCGGCCACCTTCTTCAACAACCCTCCTGCCCCACCAACCCCACCCACCTCGTAACTAGACCTTAACATTTAGTATAGCTCTAGGGTTTACAGATGGGTCCGAGGGTGAAAATTATTTCCTTCTCTTTCCTCCTTGGTGTTGTCCTCCTTTCCTCTTGCTGCCCAAGGGAGGCGGCCCAGAATTCATCTTGCCTCCCAAGGCCCGGTTCCTCTTCCCTCCCTGGCTGGGCGGGGCACCTTTCCTTTTGCCCCCAGGACCCTGCCGGCCCCCCTTTCTCTTGCTCTTCTGGCTCATTTTCCTTCTCTTGGCAGCCTCCTCCTGGTCCTCCTCCCTCATCTGTTTATTGGTGGCCCTTGTCACGTCCAGCTGAGGCTTTTTGCTGTTCATCACCCTAAGCAGCTCCAACTGGCTCTTCTTCTCGGCTGCAAAGTCCCCGAAAAGGGGCTGAAACTTCCTCTTCTTGCCCGAGCCCCGGGGGTTCTTCTCTTTGGGCAAGCGCTCCTGGAAACGCCCCACAGAGGCGGTGGACACCTTGGCTACCTGCATGGCGCGGCCTAATTCCTCCTTACTCTGGTGTCCCGTAGGGTGCATGCCAGCCGAGCTAGGTACCTGCATCTTGTGCGCGCGAGCCAGGTTACGCAGGCGGTTCAACTCATTCTTGGCCACCCGTTCCTTCTTAGCCTGGATCCGCTTGGCGAACTGGTCCTCTAGCGGGTCGGCACCCCCGGGTACCTCGATCAACCATTCCTTGGTGTCATCACGGGCGCGCTGATAGCCCCAGCGGCGTCGCCACTGGCCACTCACCTCGTCCCACACCAGATTGGTCTTCTTCTTGGGACGGATGCCCTTGAGGCGCGCGAACTGCTGCCAGCGTGTAAGCGGCCGCGGCCGGGGCACCGGTTTCTCGCGCGGCAGGCGAGTGGTAGGCTCCGGCAGCCGCGCCACCAGCGCCTCCTCCACGCGCTCCGTGGGCAGCTGCCATAGCTGGTTGATGAGCAGCTGCGTGTTGTCCCGCGCCAGGGCCTGCAGCTCAGCCTCCGGCGTTGCTCCCGCGCGCCGCAGTCCCGTCGGGGGGTTCCGGTCTGATGCCAGCAGGTTACCCAGGTCGAACTCCAGCTCTAGCTCCTTGTGCACTGTGATGCGCTGCAACTTCTCTGCCTCGTCCCGCTCCGCCTTTGCCAGCAGTTCCTCCACGCTCTGGCCCTCCATGGCTCCTCCTAGGCTCATTCGCTCCGGGGAGAGAGTTCAAACCACTACTCTGCCAACGCCGGCTCAAGCCCCGGCAGCGCCACCACGTGCAGTCGCCCAGAAGCTAGTTCCGGAAGAGAAAGCTTCACTTCCGGAGCAGCCGGAACAGGTTCGCTGTCCCGGCAACCCGAGAAAAGGCCGGCAGAGAGCGGTGTTGGAGAGCAGATGGGAGGACCGGAGGCCCTTTGACGTGAGCCCGGAGGTAGGCGGTGCTGGTGCACGGAGCCTAGACTGCAAATTCCACGGCCCAATTGGGACTGTCTCTCCCAGGATGTGGCGGCGGAGAGGGGTGGTGCAAATTTGGGGTGTCGCGATTTGAGGGGGTCCAGGAGCGAGTGTTACCAATTTCACGGTAAATCAGTTCACTAGATGTTTCGCTTCTCAGCTTTCTGGGACTACGTAAATTTTGTTTTTACCAGAGTCTGAACCCTTTCATGGGGGTCCTGGGTGTTGACCGAGAAAGACATTTCCCACAGATGCATATAAAGCTAGTTGTGGAAGGTTTTTTTTTTTTTTTTTGCTCTGCGAGCGAACTTAAACTGCTCTAAGTGGCCACGGGGGTGCGTCCATCCCGCCGAGCCGAGGTCTGGTAGCCCAGAGCCCTGGGATCATATCCTCTCCAGGCTTGTGGCAAAAGATAGCTGGGCTTTTCAGTGAAACTGCCTGAGTTCCAGTCCTGACTGCTCTTGGACCTTCGGGTATTTGGCCTATTTTAAAACTAGTAAGATGGGGTGGTAATAGTACCTACCTCTTAGGGCTGTTGTAAGGATTAAATGAGTTAATATGCCTCTGAGGGAGCTTGGTCTGCGACACATGAGCACCAAACAAATGTTAGCTAAATACCAGCTAAATACCAATTATTTACCTTTCTAATCACCTTGGGAGTAAGCTAAAGACCCAATCTTATACAGTGATTATGCACCAGGTTCTTGCATCAAACTACCAAGATCTAGGTTTACAGTAGATGTAGTACAGTAGTCTACTTTGGACAGATTGTTTAACCTAAGTCCATAACGTAAGTTGAAAGTATGAAATATTGTTTCCTAGTATACAGTAAACAGTAAGTGTTAGCAGTTGTTAATCACCATATTCCACAAAAGGAGGCTTGTCTAAGGGTCTAGGGTTATACAACAAGGAAATGTGGGAGCAGGAATGATCTTAACTCTGCTTTAAGATGACAGGCATATTCTCTGCAATGTCTTTCAGGCCCTTTATACACAAAAGCGTGTGGTCTGTTGACCAGCAGCATAGCATCACCTGAGAAGTTAGAATTGCAGAGTCTCTGGCCTCAACACAGATGTCATGATTCAGAAACTTCATTTTAACAAGATCTCTGGGCGATGAGTATGTATGTCAAGTTTGGAAGACACATGGCTGATTGTGTGGCTTACAGGTTTGGTTTTGTTTTTTAATGGGAAGTTGGGAATAGTGAAGAGGGGGTTATGCTGGAAAATTACCCATGGAAATGGACATAATTGCCATTAGGAAATAGATTCTGTCGAGTTTCAGCTAGCAAGGGCGTTAGGCACAGTCCCATCTACTGAACCTGCCCCCTGAGTTTGGTTTCTGGAGCTCACTATCTTTCCTCAGCTTCCCTTTGTTCATTTGCTTATCACACATTTAGTGAGCACATTTTATGCATCAGACAGTCTACTACAATCTTCTTTTGTCCTCTTTTCTAAAAGCATTTTAGGTGGCAGTTATGATTAGAGCCGCATAAACAAACAAAAAACATTTTAGGATTTGCAGGGGTTTTCTCTCTGTGTACTCAGTACCAAATCTTTAATACCACTCATATTGTGGGGTCAAGGCTAAGTCAAAGGCCGTATTAGGTAACTGTCTTGAACCTCGCCTTGACCACTAAAAGTTTTTGTGATTTGGGAGTGTTCCAGACATTGACATGGTTATTCTGGGCTTGGCTTAACATCTCATTCATTCAGCAACATTTGAATGATTGACATATTCCAAAAATTAGAAACAAAGATTATTGAGACTGTGTGGAACAGTAAGGAAGAAGGAAAGGTTAAGAGAAATTTACAATATGGCATGATTGGGCTTTTGACAGGAAGGACGCATTTGTAGGTTTTCGCTTCTCTTTCAGTCTTCAGAGTTAGGGGAAAAAAGAAGTAAATGTCAACAGGTGTTAAACGGTAAACAATGAATCCTCACTGTGTGAAATGATATTTGGTTTGAATCATATGTCAGTTCTTAATTGAACTCTAATTGTTTAATGCTGGCTGGATAGTTTTTTACAGTCCAAGTCAATTTTAATTTCCTTATGATGGAAGACTGACTTTTACTTCTACTTTGGCTATGATAATTCTGGATATATAGTTGGTATTCAATACATAGCTGTTTGAACTAGTAAACCTATTAAATAGACTTTTCTAAATTCAAAAAAGGATTAATGTTGGCTGTTAGATTCAAGGTGAATGAGATTAGTAAGATTGGGATTTGTGGCTTAAAAAAACTCTTAGGGAAGTAGGTGAGTGGTGGTCTCTAGCTTGCATTTGTATTATCCTTATGTGAGGCAGGATTTGGAGTGTCAAGAAAAAGGAAGCCTACCAAAGATATGCAAATATATGTGAATATATTTTAACAGTACAGGAAATGATTGTACATCTTCTTTTTTTTTTTTTTTCCCCTTTGTCTTTTCTCTTTGTTGGTTTCCCTACCTTCTTTTGTCCCATAAGGCAGTTAGATCCCAAGTTTGGTCATGAGACTCTGCTTTTGTCTTTATACCCAGTTCTATGCCATTTCATCCACGCTCATTGTTATCAGCTGCCACTTTTGTGTAGTTGCCTCTTAGAGGTACATCTTTATTCCTTTCCTTTTCAGAGGTCCAGACTGAAATCTCTAACCACTTGGTGGGCTCTTTCACAATAATCTAAAGTCAGTATATGTAAGACGACATTACATGTACTTTTCCTGAAAATTTGCTTTCTTTCTTCCATCATCCATCCATTTACATTTTTTTCCCCAACAAAAGTTTATGGAAAACCTTTCATGCTCAAGGTACTGTGCTGGACATTGGGAGTACAATGGTTAGTAAAAACAGTCTTAGTTGATGTTATCATCATTCTAGTCTGGCTACTCAGGCCTGAAACTATGATGTCATCCTTGGCTTTTTTTTTTAAAGATTTTATTTACCCATTTGACAGGGAAAGAGAGATCAGAAGTAGGCAGAGAGGCAGGCAGAGAGAGAGGGGGAAGTAGGCTCCTTGCTGAGCAGATCAAGCCTGGGGCTTGACCCCAGGACCCTGAGATCATGACCTGAACTGAAGGCAGAGGCTTAACCCACTGAGCCACCCAGGTGCTCCAGCTTTTCTTAACTCCTAATCCAATCAGTCTAAAAGTTCTGTTAAATTTGTTCTTGTATCTTTTCATTCCCACTGCCACTATCTTTTCCCTGGACTGGGTCTTTTCCATCTATTTCTCCAGCTCCTCTCTCTACTCTGCTATTTGGCTTCCAGCTGGATGTGGTTAGCAGGAAGTAATGACAGAGATCAGACGGTAAAGAATTAAGAGTTTAAGGTGAGGGCATGTGTGCCCCTAGCCCTTTGTGTAGATTGCCATGGGTTGGCTGGTTCCTCTAAAAGACTGTAGCTCCAATCAGGCAGCTCTTAGTTCCTCTAATTGCTCCCCTGGTTCTTGCAGGCCTGGGGTTTGGTATGGCTTTTGCTGTTGTGTTACTACTCTTTGTGAGTTTCCTTAAACCACGCTCACATCTTTGTAATAGTCCCTTTTTTGATCTTTCTTAAATTACCCAGCTTGACTGCTGCTACCTATTTCCAGCCAGGATCCTGGGAACTATTCTAGAAGCATCTTCATGGTTCCTTCCTTGCATTTTCTCTTTAAGTCAGTCCAGAGGATTTGCTTCCCCTGATCTGGCAAAATCACTCTTGTCATAAACTCCCTTCTCTACTTAACAAAAACAATGATTATTCTTGGTCTTGGATGGTCATGATCTGGCCCCAAATAACTCTTTACTCCTTGGCATGATAGGGCTCCTTATGTTTGGTTTCTAAATATTTCTTTCCCACTCCTATCTTTCTATCTTAACTACCTTTCTAGAGGTAGCTGAGAACATTCTTTAAGAAAGGCAAAAATAAGGCACAAGACAGAAGAATCAACAATTATGTTTTTTTAGCACCTACTGAGAAGGATTTCAGTAACAAAAGTGAACTTATAGGGGCGCCTGGGTGGCTCAGTGGGTTAAGCCGCTGCCTTCGGCTCAGGTCATGATCTCAGGGTCCTGGGATCGAGTCCCGAGTTGGGCTCTCTGCTCAGCAGGGAACCTGCTTCCTCCTCTCTCTCTCTCTGCCTGTCTCTCTGCCTACTTGTAATCTCTGTCTGTCAAATAAAATAAATAAAATCTTTAAAAAAAAAAAGTGAACTTATACTGAGATTTTTTTTCTGTACAGGTAGGGGCTAGAAGGTTGAAGGCACAAAATTATACTTTTATGTTCCCCCAAAACATAACTACTTTGTTCAGCAAAACATTTTTGTAAGCATTTTTTTTTTCATTTTTTTGATGGTGCATTAACTTAGATTTACTTTCTAAATGATTCTCAGTTGCCTCTTTTTGTAGCGGAAATTATTAGGGATGATTCAATCTTTAATCCTGCTGTGAACATGGTTATTTTGAGTATTTTTGTCTAGGAAGTTCAATGTGCCAGTAATTTGGTAAAATAGCAGAAAGGGGCCCTTCAAATGCTTACATTTTTTCCACATGGTTAATTTTTACTGATTTATTATTTTAATTTGGAAGTACTTGAAGGGAAAATTTAATTTTGAAAATTTCTCAATCATAGACAAAAATCTGTGTATTCATATGCTGTGGTTTTAGTCAGAAACCTATATAAAAATCCATTGTTTTGTTTTACAAATGAAGAGAAGATAAAGCATCAAGATTTTGTATAGATAGTATAAAAGCAGATAGAATAATAATTAAACATTGTACATTTGTCTAGTGGGAACTTTGGATTTGAGGATAATAAAAATGATGGTAGCATTTTAGAACTAAGTTGATTTGCTGTCTATGAAATATATAACAGTTTCTGTTTTTCAGAAATTAGCAAACGCAGTTTGCCAAGAAAGCGTCATTTTCCAGAATCTTATGACTACCTGTAAGATATGTAAGCACCACTGGCTGATGGTTTTCCTTCATAAGACTTCACTAAATCCCAAGGGAATAAGATTTGTGTTTGGCTCTAGACTTTACCTGTATAAGAGGTGTGACGTAAGAATGAAAGATTGATTTAAAAGAGAAAACCGAAGTTCCAGAACTTTAGGGATATTTGTACTCAAAGAATCTAACAACAGAATTTAGTTCTATTTATTTTTAAAAATATTTTTAAATTATATTTTAACTTACGAAAGTAAAATTGCATTGAGCAAGAAATCTTTTTGTGTTTTTCTTAATTAATAGAGTCTGAACAGTTTTCATAAAACTTTAGATTTACTCCAGATTAGGCAGTTGAGTCCTCAGTTCCTTTCCCCTAAGGAAAATAACTTCATTGTCATGCAGATTTCAATTTGTCTTTGCAATTATAACCCATGTATGAACATATATTAATCTGCCAATAAAATTTTTCTGCTTAATTTCCCACATAAGCAATATCAAGAGTACATAATGAAGTTATTGTTATGCCAAATAAACATTAATTCTTGGTCCTTACTTTTTTTTTTTTTTTAGGATTTTATTTATTTGAAAAAGAAAGGGAGAGAGAGCACAAGCAGGGGGAACAGCAGGCAGAGGGAGAGGGAAAAAAGCAGGAGAGGAGCCTGATAATGGAGCTCGATGTGGGGCTGGATCCCAGATGCTTAACTGACTGGACCCCTTTTGGGTCCCTCTTGGTCCCTCTTTACTTAGAATTATTTCTGAACATTGTTAACCCCATTGTTTTTAGACTATGATCTATGAAAAATAAAAACAATGGATATAAACACTAAAAATATAACCACATATAGGGAAAATGCTGTAACCTACAATTTTTCTAGGTGTTTTTCCTTGTTAAAGAAAGATAGCAAAGGAAAAAAAAGACTTGTTTTGTGGCAAGTAGTGTGACACTGTCCTTGACAGCATCCAGAAGTGCACTACAGCCTCATCTAGGACCCTGTGAGCCACTTGGTAATGCAGAAGATCCAGTGCCTGTGGTATACTTTTCCCCAAAGCCCAAGACAGACTTATTATTTAGAATTTAGAACGTATAAATAATGTTCCTGGAATTTTCCAGTATTCATCGTACTTGTCTCATTACCCAAGATAGCTGGGCAAGCTGACTTCTTATTGTGGGTCCCAGGTTCCCTTCTCTGGAAAGCCTATGGATTTTAGAGGTGAGGCCTTTTAGGTTTCAGGCTTCAGGCTTCAGTTTACTCACCTGGAAAATTAAAGGTTTTGAATAGGTGGCCTTTACCATTCATCTCTAAGATACGTTTGTTAAAAACCTGTGCTCTTCAGATGCTCCAATATTGTTTTTCCTATAATTTCCAATATATCCCATTTTACAAACCTCCCCCTCTTCCTGAGTCATTGTCTCATTTCCAGGTTGGTTGTATGACTCCACAGAGTGAAACAGCTCCTCGTGTGCATAGGGAGACTGACTACACAAGTGCTAATCAGTGTTTAATAATGTGGAGGTGGATTATTGTGTTCTGTAAGTTACTCATGATGCTTTTCTTTCTTTTTTTTTCTTTCTGTTTTTTTCCTCTTACCATTAAACTTCTTTGAGAATTGAAAGGTAGGTAGAGCAAGATTAATACATTTTACTATTTGTTAGCTGTTCTGGAAAAATGTCTCCTAGGAAAGAAGATAGAAGATTTATTTATGAAAATGAAAGATCATAGATTGGCTTTATTTGTGTCTATCTGGGCCCAAGATCTAGGGCTTATGATGTTCTTTTATTGTTACAGTTGTAGAAGAGTTTTTTTAAAAAGCTTCAAAGTAAACTCCCCTCACATAATAAAATTGGGGCAGTTTTGAGTTTCCTGGTTTGGTGTTGCTTCAGATAAAGCTAGTGAGAACTTTTCAATACAAGGAAGGTAAAGTAGAATAAGACATAATTATGTTGCTAGTATGTTTAGTAACTATCATTCTGAGAATAAGTCTTAGTAATTTCTGATTACCTGAATACCCGATTACCTGGGGATGGATTCCCCAAGGGATCATTGCTCCATCTCAAAAAGGAGCTAACATTATTTCTCAGTTTTAGAGTTCTGTGAGTTGGAGATAAATTATTCAAACACACTTTTGCAGAGAAACTTTGAGAGAGTCAGGAGACAGGTTCTGGCTCCATCTCTGCTACTCTGTACTTGTGGATGGCTTTGGTAAGTCATGTCACCTTTTTGTGTTCTGTTTCCTTATCTGTGAATTGAGCTTCACTAGCTTCTCCTGCTGCTTCTAGCTCCATGCAGCATCCTGTGCTTTTTGTTAAGATGGTCTCATGTAGAAAGAGTGGGTGATGGTGAAGCATACACTTGAAGACTGAGGTTCCTTTTCCTTTTCCTTTTCCTTTTTTCCCCCAAAGGTTTTATTTATTTGTCAGAGAGCAAGAGAGAGCATGTGAATGAGCACAAGCAGGAAGAATAGCAGGCAGAGGGTGAAGCAGGCTCCCTGCTGAGCAAGGACCCTGACTTGGGACTCTATCCCTGGAACCTGCGATCAGGGCCTAAAAGGCAGATGCTTAACCCACTGTGTACCCAAGGATCCAGGTGTCCCCAAGACAGTAGTTCTTTTTTTTTTTTTTAAGGTTTTTATTTATTTATTTGACAGATCACAAGTAGGCAGAGTGGCAGGCAGAGAGAGAGAGGAGGAAGCAGTCTCCCCACTGAGCAGAGAGCCCGATGCGGGGCTCAATCCGAGGACCCTGGGATCATGACCTGAGCCGAAGGCTGAGGCTTTAACCCACTGAGCCATCCAGGTGCCCCAAGACAGTAGTTCTTAATTGCAGTTCTATTAATCAGCTTCAGAGGACAGGAATCCCCTTATGTTTTAGGCAAATGTGTGTGCATGTGCAGTTTTGTGAATAGATCTTTTTTATCCTCCATTAGATTCTCTAAGACATCTGTGACTCTCTACCCCTCCTTCAGAAGTTTAAGAACTATTGTCCTGTGTAGAAGAGCTAGATAAATGAAGGCTAAAGGGAGTAATGGTAAAGGCTTTTTGAAAGAAGAGGAACTGGAGTTGGCCTTTGAGCCTGGGTCTGGTTTGAATAGAGGGGAGGAGGAAGACGGGTGGATGTTCTTGTAGATGGTACCAAGAGAAATAAAGACATGTAGCCGGTGTTTACAGAGCAGATACAGTGCATTCGACACAGATCATCTTTACAAATTCTCAAAATAGGACTCAGAGGTAGATATTGATGGTTCCTTCATTTTATTGATGAGAAAATTGATAATCATCAGCATTAAGTAGCTTACCCAAGGTCTTGCAGTTAGTAAATGGTAAACCAGGATATGAACCTTTTTAGTCTAATCCCAGTAATTATCATATAGTTTTTTTCTCTTATAATCTGTTAATGTGGTAAATTATATATTTCATAGGTTTTGCATTCTGTATAAACCCAGTCTGATCATGATGTATTACCTTTTTTTATACTGCTAATTTTGGTTTGCTAATGTTTTGTTTACATTTTTACATCTATGTTCATGGGTGAGGTGGGTCTGTAATTTTTCTTTGTACTATCTTTGTCTTGTTTGGATATCAACATTATATAGTAACTTCACTGGCTAAATTGGGGAGTATTCCTTTTTCTAGTCACTGGTGGAATTTCAATAAGATTGGAACATCTGATTATTTGAAAATGTGGTAGAATTCACCTATAAAATTATCTAGGTTTGTTATTACCTTGGTGAAGAGATTTTAAGGTTCTGATTCCATTTGAAAAGATGAAGCCATTTGACTTCTCAAAACAGTTGTAGTAGGATATATATTTCTAGAAATTTGCCTGTTCTTTTGTTTTGTTGTTGTTGTTGTTATTGTTATTATTATTGTTGTTGTTGTTGTTAAGGGGGCTTTGGGCCAGGCACTATCCTGAATTCAGGGGGGTACAGAGCATAAGGCTACTGGAAGCTGTCTTCAGGGAGCTTATACCCTCTTTTGTCCATGTTTCTGATGGAGAAGTGTTTTTTGTTTGTTTGTTTGTTTGTTTTTATTAACATATAATGCATTCTTTGCCCTAAGGGTACAGGTCTGTGAATCATCAGGCTTACACAATTCACAGCACTCACCGTAGCACATACCCTCCCCAGTGTCCATCACCCAGCCACCCTGTCCCTCTGCGTCACCCCCCATCACCCCTCAGTTTGTTTCATGAGATTAAGAGTCTCTTATGGTTTGTCTCCCTCCCTGGTTTCATCTTGTTTCATTTTATCCTTCCCTACCCACCAAAACACCCCCGCCCTGCCTCTCAAATTCCCCGTATCAGAGAGATCATATGATAATTGTCTTTCTCTGACTGACTTATTTGGCTCAACATAATACCCTTTAGGTCCATCAACGTTGTTGCAAATGGGAAGATTTCATTTCTTTTGATGGCTGCATAGTATTCCTATATATATATATATATATATATATATATATATATATATATATACATACATACATACATACATACCACATCTTCTTTATCCATTCATCTGTTGATGGACATCCAGGTTCTTTCCATAGTTTGGCTATTGTGGACATTGCTGCTATAAACATTGGGGTGCACATGCCCCTTCAGATCACTACATTTGAATCTTTAGGATAAATACCCAGTAGCGTGATTTCTGGGTCATTGGGTAGCTCTGTTTTCAACTTTTTGAGGAATCTCCATCCTCTTTTCCAGAGTGGCTGCACCAGCTTGCATTCCCACCAACAGTGTAGGAGGGTTCCCCTTTCTCCACATCCTTGCCAACACCTGTCGTTTCCGGACTTGTTAATTTTAGCCATTCTGACTAATGGGGGAGTGTGGGGTGGTATCTCACTGTGGTTTTGATTTGTATTTCCCTGATGCTGAGTGATAGTGAGCACTTTTTCATGTGTCTGTTGGCCATCTGGATGTCTTCTTTACAGAAATGTCTGTTCATGTCTTCTGCCCATTTCTTCATTGGATTATTTATTCATTGGGTGTTGAGTTTGATAAGTTCTTTATAAATTTTGGATACTAGCCCTTTATCTGATATGTCATTTGAGAATATCTTCTCCCATTCTTTCAGTTGTCTTTTGGTTTTGTTGACTATTTACTTTGCTGTGCAAAAGCTTTGTATTTTGATGAAGTCTCAGTAGTTCATTTTTGCCCTTGTTCCCCTTGCCTTTGGTGATATTTCTAGGAAGAAGTTGCTGTGACTGAGGTCAAAGAGGTTGCTGCCTGTGTTCTCCTCAAGGATTTTGATGGATTCCTGTCACATTGAGGTCTTTCATCCATTTGGAGTGTATTTTTTTGTGTGGTGTAAGAAAATGGTCCAGTTTCATTCTTTTGCATGTGGCTATCCAGTTTTCCCAACACCATTTGTTGAAGAGACTGTCTTTTTTCCATTGGACATCCTTTCCTGCCTTGTCAAAGATAAGTTGACCATAGAGTTGAGGGTCCATTTTTGGGCTCTCTATTCTCATCCATTGATTTATGTGTCTGTTTTTGTGTCAGTACCATACTATCTTCATGATTATAGCTTTGTAATAGAGCTTGAAGTCTGGAATTGTGATGCCACCAACTTTGGCTTTCTTTTTCAACATTCCTCTGGCTATTTGGGGTCTTTTCTGGTTCCATATAAATTTTAGGATTATTTGTTCGATTTCTTTTAAAAAAATTGTTGGCATTTTGATAGGGATTATGCTAAATGTATAGATTGCTTTAGGTAGCATATACATTTTCACAATATCTGTTCTTCCAATCCATGAGCATTGGATGTTTTTCTATTTATTTGTGTCTTCCTCAATCAATTTCACAAGTACTTCATTGTTTTCTGAGTACAGATTCTTTGTCTCTTTGGTAAGGTTTATTCCTAGGTATCTTATGGTGTTGGTTGCAATTGTAAATGGGATCGACTCCTTCTTTTTCTTCTGTCTTGCTGATGGTGTATAGAAATACAACTGATTTCTGTGCATCGATTTTATTTCCTTACATTTTACTGAATTCCTGTATAAGTTCTAGCAGTTTTGGAGTGGAGTCTTGGGTTTTTCCACATAAAGTATCATATTATCTGCAAAGAGTGAGAGTTTGACTTCTTTGCTGATTCAGATGCCTTTAATTTCTTTTTGTTGTCTGATTGCCGAGGCTAGGACTTCTATTACTATGCTGAATAGCAGTGGTGATAGTGGACATCCCTGCCGTGTTCCTGAACTTAGGGGAAAAGCTCTCAGTTTCTCCCCATTGACAATGATATTCACTGTGGGTTTTTCATAGGTGGCTTTGATGATATTGAGGAATGTACCCTCTATCCCTACACTCTAAAGAGTTTTGATGAAGAAAGGATGCTTTTTCACCATCTACTGAGAGTATCATATGGTTCTTGTTCTTTCTTTTGTTAATGTATTATATCACACTGATTGATTTGTGGATGTTGAACCAACTTTGCAGCCCAGGAATAAATCCCACTTGGCCATGGTGAATAATCCTTTTAATGTACCACTGGGTCCTATTGGCTAGTATTTTGGTGAGAATCTTTGCATTCATGTTCATCAAGGCTATTGGTCTATAATTCTCCTTTTTGATGGGGTCTTTGCCTGGTTTTAGGATCAGGTAATGCTGGCTTCATAAAATGAATTTGGGAGTTTTCCTTCCATTTCTATTTTTTGGAACAGTTTCAGGAGAATAGGTATTAATTCTTCTTTAAAAGTTTGGTAGAATTCCCCTGGGAAGCCACCTGGCCCTGGTCCTTTGTTGGGAGATTTTTGATTACTGTTTCAATCTCCTTACTATTTCTTCCTGGTTCAGGTTTTATATTTCTTCCTGGTTCAGTTTTGGTAGTTTATATGTCTCTAGGAATGCATCCATTTCTTTCAGATTGTCAAATTTGCTGGAGTATAGTTGCTCGTAATATGTTTTTATAATTGTTTGTATTTCTTTGGTGTTGGTTGTGATCTCTCTTCTTTCATTCATGATTTTATTTATTTGGGTCCTTTCTCTTTTCTTTTGGATAAGTCTGGCCAGGGGTTTATCAATCTTATTAATTCTTTTAAGAAGCAGCTCCTAGTTCCATTGATTTATTCTACTGTTCTTTTGGTTTCTATTTCATTGATTTCTGCTCTGATCTTTATTATTTCTCTTCTTCTGCTGGGTTTAGGCTTTCTTTGCTGTTCTTTCTCTACCTCATTTAGGTGTAGGGTTAGGTTGTGTATTTGAGACCTTTTTTATTTCTTGAGAAAGGCTTATATTGCTATATACTTTCCTCTCAGGACCGCTTTAGCTGTGTCCAAAGAGTTTGAACAGTTGTGTTTAAATTTTCATTTGTTTCCATATATTCTTTTTAATTCTTCTTTAATTTCCTTGTTGACCCATTCATTCTTTAGTAGGATGCTCTTTAGCATTTAGTAGGATGCTCTTCATGCATTTGAGTTTTTTCCAACTTTTTTCTTGTGATTGAGTTCTAGTTTCAGAGCATTGTGGTCTGAAAATATGCAGGAAATGATCCCAATCTTTTGGTACTAATTGAGACCTGGTTTGTGACCCAGGATGTGATCTATTCTGGAGAATGTTCCATGTGCACTAGAGAAGAATGTGTATTCTGTTGCTTTGGGATGAAATATTCTAAATATACCTGTGATGTCCATCTGGTCCAGTGTGTCATTTAAAGTCTTTATTTCCTTGTTGATCTTTTGCTTAGATGATCTGTCCATTTCATTGAGGGGGGTGTTAAAGTCCCCTACTGTTATTCTGTTATTGTTGATGTGTTTCTTCGATTTTGTTATTTATTTGCTTATATAATTGGCTGCTCCCATGTTAGGGGTATATCATATCTAAAATTGTTGACCTTAAAAAAAATTGTTAGATCTTGTTGGACAGACCATTTAAGTATGATATAGTGTCCTTCCTCATCTCATTATAGTCTTTGGCTTAAAATCTAATTTGTCATGGGGTCAGGAGGGAGACAAAACATAAAAGACTCTTAATCTCACAAAATAAACTGAGGATTGCTGTGGGGTGAGGGGGAGGCATAGGGTGGCTGGGTAATGGACACTGGGGAGGTTATGTGCTATGGTGAATGCTGTGAAATATGTAAGCCTGATGATTAACAGACCTTTACCCCTGGGGCAAATAATACATTATATGTTAATAAAAATAATTTAGAAAATCTAATTTACCTGATAAAAGGATTGCCACCCCAGCTTTCTTTTGATGTCTATTAGTATAGTAAGTTGTTTTCCACTCCCTCACTTTAAATCTGGAGGTGTCTTTGGGTCTATGATGAATTTCTTGCAGACAGCATATCGATGGGTCTTGCTTTTTTTAATCCATTCTGATGCCCTGTGTCTTTTGATTGGGGGATTTAGCCCATTTACATTCAGGGTAACTATTGAAAGATATGAATTTAGTGCCATTGTATTGCCTGTAAGGTGACTGTTACTGGATATTGTCTGTGTTCCATTCTGGTTTGTTACTTTTAGGCTGTCTTTGTTTAGAGGACCCCTTTTCAGTATTTCCTGTAGGGCTGGTTTGGTGTTTACAAATTCTTTTAGTTTAGTTTAGTTTAGGTTAGGTTAGGTTTTTTTTTTTTTTTTGTCCTGGAAGCTTTTGATCTCTCCAATTTTTTTTTTTTAAATTTATGTATTGGACACAGAGAGAGAGAGAGAGATCACAAGCAGGCAGAGCAGCAGGCAGAGCTAGAGGCTCCCCACTGAGCAGAGAGCCCAGTGTGGGGCTCGATCCCAGGACCATGAGATCATGACCTGAGCCGAAAGCAGAGGCTTTAACCCACTGAGCCACCCAGGTGCCCCCTCTCCTTCTATTTTCAATGACAGCCTAGCTGGATATAGTATTCTTGGCTGCATATTTTTCTTGTTTAGTGCTCTGAATCTATCATGCTAGTCCTTTCTGGCCTTCCAGGTCTCTGTGGATAGGTCTGCTCCAATCTAATATTTCTAACATTGTATGTTACAGACCTCTTGTCCCAAGCTGCTTTCAGGATTTTTTTTTTTTTTTTGTCATTGAGACTTGTAAGTTTTACTATTAGATGATGGGGTGTGGACCTATTTTTATTGATTTTGAGGGGGATTCTCTGTGCCTTCTGGATTTTGATGCTTTTTCCATTTGCCATATTAGAGAAATTCTCTACAATAATTCTCTCCAATATATGTTCTGTCCCTCTCTCTTTCTTCCCCCTCTGGGATCCCAATTATTCTAATATTGTTTTGTTTTATGGTATATCACTTGTCTCTTGAATTCTCCCCTCATGGTCCAGTAGTTGTTTGTCTCTTTTTTTGCCTAGCTTCTTTATTCACTGTCATTTGGTCTTCTATATCACTAATTCTCTCTTCTGCCTCATTTATCCTAGTAGTAAGAGCCTCCATTTTT
This sequence comes from Mustela nivalis, assembly GCF_964662115.1. Classification (NCBI taxonomy): domain Eukaryota; kingdom Metazoa; phylum Chordata; class Mammalia; order Carnivora; family Mustelidae; genus Mustela; species Mustela nivalis. The sequence continues at coordinate 73,425,181 of NC_139021.1, forward strand.
TATTGTACCTCATTAATAGCTTTTTTGATTTCTTCTTGGTTAGGCTTTAGTTCTTTTATTTCTCCAGAAAGGAATTCTCTAATATTTTATGTGCTCTTTTGAGCTCAACTAGTGCCTTGATAATTGTGATTCTGAACTCTAGTTCTGACATATTACTAATGTCTGTATTTATTAGGTCCCTAGCCATTGGTACTGCCTCATATGGTTTTTTTTTTTCCTTGTGGTCAGTTTTTATGCCTTGTCATTTTATCCAGATAAGAATAGATGAATGAGAGAACAAAATACAAAAAGGGTGGCAAACACCCCAGAAAAATATATGCTAACCAAATTGGAAGAGACCCAAAACCAGGGGAAGAAGAAACAGGAGGAAAATAAAATAAAATAATATATAAAAAAATATATATTTATCTATCTATCTATAGATAGATAGATATAGACTGGTGAATAGAACAGAGCTACCCACTTAATTTTGGGGGGTATTCAGGTCTCTTAGAAAAAACTACCTCCCAAAATTTTAAAGAAGGAAAAACTTACATATATACAAAAATAAGGGTAAACATGATGAAGGGATGGAATATGACTGTAAAGATGAAAATTAAAAAAGATTCTAAAAAAGGAATTGATAAGATAAGAAGTTGGTTAGAAAAAGAAAAAAAAGGAGAGACTGTGATCAGGCTGGAGACTAGAACAAAGCCATGCACTAGATTTAGAGTATATTTTGAACTGTTAGAAGAAATTGTATCCCAAGATTTTAAAGAAAAAAAAAACTATATGTTTACAAAAAATAAGTTTAAATACAATGAAGGGATAAAATATGACCATAACAATGAAAATTTTAAAAGATTTTTTTTAAAAAGGCATTGATAAGATGACCAGTAAATGTTAAACTGAGAAAGAGGAAAAGTTAAAAAATAGAGTAAAAAAATAAAATTAAAAAAATTTAACTTTGAAAGACTAATGGATCATGGGGAAAAAAGCCATAAATTCTATGCATTGTTTCCCCCTAGCTCTGGAGTTCCACAGTTTTCATTGAAATTTGTCTATTCTAACAGCTCAAATTTTCTGGCATAAAATTTTTATCATAGTCTCTTTAAAAAATTCTCCTCTTTATCTAGGGTTATATCCATCATATAACTCTTAGTATTATTTTGTCTATAATCATTTTTCTTGATCAGTCTTACTAGAGATTTTCTATTTTACAAAGATCCATTTTTCAGTTTAATTGATACTCTCCATTATATCTTTAACATGTTAATTTTAACTTTTATTAATTTTCAATTTAGATTTTTTTGTTATTCTTTTTTTAAACTTCTATAGTTTGACTTAAGTTCGTTAGTTTTTATACTTTATTTCTTATGATGTAAGTATTTAAAGCTATATCTTTCCCTTCAAGTAATGCTTTTACTGCTTCCTACAACATTTGATTTATGATACTTTGAATTTCACTTAGTTCTCTGTATTTTTCCAGAATATATTTTTTCTTCCTTTTATATTCATCTTTTCTATATCTTTTTGATTTAGGTATGTTTCTGGTGAGTAGCTTATAGCTAGAATTTTAAAATCCACCTGAAAGTCTCCATCTTTTAACTGGGAAGTTAAATCCATTAACTTTCAATGGAATTTAGGATATATATTTGGGTTTGTTTAACCTGTCTTTAAAAAATTTGTCCTATTTTCCTTTTTTATCCATCTCTATTTTCAATGATACCATATTTGTTTTTAATCTTCCATTTTTTCTCTGATTATTTGGAAGTTAGGCACTGCTTTCCTTTTCAAGGAAAAGGATTTTTTCCATATATATACTTTGAGTTTAGATTTTTTCCATATATATACTTAAAAAAAAAAAACGTCTTTGAAAAAGTAGAGCAGATTAGATATAGTTTATTCACTTTGAGGATGACATTGGTCCTTTGGAATTCAGAATCAAAATATATTAAAGCAAGCCATGTATATAAAAATAGGAGAGTGAAATAGATTAAAAAATGGGGTTTCTGTTTGGACACCTAACACATGACAGCTTTCGATGGACATGGATTTCTTCTCTTAATAATTATTTATATTTAACTTAATGAGTTGTGAAGTTAATCAATGTCTTAACACTCCTGACTAAATAGTAGAAGGTACTGAACTTTGATCATCCTCTATCAGATTATTTACTATTGTTGGCCAATATTAGTTTTTTTTAATATGTATTTTTTATTTTTTAATAACATATAATGTATTATTAGCTCCAGGGGTACAGGTTAGTTTTATTTTTTTAAACTCTTAAATTAGACATCATTATAGTTATAGGTGATATGTTTAGATTTATTGATTTGTATATTTATCAATATCTTTGCTAATTTTTTCTTTTTATCTCTTAAAACTTTTAGTTCATTTTCTTTCTTCCTGAAGTACATTCTTATAAAATTCTTTCGTTAAGTTTCCTTATGGCAAACTCTTGGATTTTTTATCGGAAAATGTCTTTACCCCAGTTAATAAAAGATAGTTTATTTGAAGATGCAGGTCTCAATAGAGAGTTACTTTCTCTAAGCACCTCAAAGATATTATTTACTTCATCTTTTGGTTTCCATTCCTGCTCTCGAGAAGTGTGCTGTTTTTCTTATATAAACATAATACCACCATGTATTTTGACATAATTATATATTTTGCTAGATTCGTGGATCACAGTTGTTTCTTATACTCTAGACCCCTACAATGAATTTATTATTTAGTTTTAATTTTCTTTCAATTGAGGTATTCTCTCTTGATTTCCTCAAAAAATTTACATATGTGGTATAAATTCTGAGTTCTTTTATGTTTGAAAATGCCCTTCTTCTACCTCTTATGATTTAGCCCTGCCTATTGCAAGGCTCTCTCTTCCCTCCTTTAAAGGTATTCATGTCAAGACATAACACACCAGAGACATGACCCCAAGTAATTCAAAGGTTTATTACTCACTCAGGCATAGGCAGGTTGAGGGAGGCCCCAGATGGAGGGGTCCCACTAATGAGAAGGTTTTCCAACTTCCATATAAATGATATTCTGGCCAGGAGTAGAATTCTGGGATTATATTCACTTCTTTCAAATGTCTTTAAACAGTATTCCTTTTGTTTTTTTTTTCTCCTGGACTCTAGTACTATCAGGGAGGAATGTGATAGTTATTCTGACTCTCTTTTCTTTTTAAATAATGTGATCTCTCTTTGGAAGTGTATGTGAATTTTTCTTAATCTTTGGAGGTCAGAAGTGACACAAGAATATGCCTAAATGTATATATTTTTACGTTAATCCTGCGTGGCACTTGGTTGCCCCTGCTGTTTGAAATGTCAGGGTTTTTTTTCAGCTCAGGAAGACTTTTTTCATTTATCCTTTTATTTGGTTGTGGCTTGTCTTCTATTTCTTTTCTTCCTTTTGGAATGCCTTTATTTTCATTTGCATATCTGACTTCTTGAAACTGTCATCCATGTTTCTTTACATGAATGATTTCCATTTATTTGTATTTTTATCTCTGTCATATTTTTTTGTCATGCCTCAAACTACATGATTTCATGCAATTCTTCTAAACAATGACATAAAATAGATTTCCTGTGAATAAATAACTTTCATACTCTCCATAAAATAAATGCTCAAAGGTGCTAGAACAGATCGTCTGCTGCTACAGTATTCTCGTATCCAACAGAGTTCATGTATAATATGTAAATACTCAAGTCCAATATTAAAAACTCACTTTAATAAAGTTTCTAAAACTATATCAATATATCTAAAGTGCATATACATTTTTTAAGAAAGATTATTATCAATAGCTTTTCTATAAAAATGAGTCTGATAGTTTGGCCCATCTAACTTTACTACTATGAGTATGAACTTTTAACTTTTTTTTTTTTTTTAACTTTTTTATTTTTTATAAACATATATTTTTATCCCCAGGGGTACAGGTCTGTGAATCACCAGGTTTACACACTTCACAGCACTCACCAAAGCACATGCCCTCCCCAATGTCCATAATCCCACCCCCTTCTCCCAAACCCCCTCCCCCCAGCAACCCTCACACCAGTCAGAATGGCTAAAATGAACTTTTAACTTTTAATGTGGTCAGGCTTATTCTACCTTCTCTCAGCATTGACACCAACAGAGTCAAAAGCAGCTAGTGAGGTGCTAACATGTGAGGATTAATCCAGTGATTCCAGTCACAATGCATTCCAGGAGAGGGTACCCATGGTACTGGAATTAGGCGATATGGTTTATTTTTTCTTCCCTGATTTGGATAACAAAATGGAATAGAAGGAGGATAGTGGTTCTGATGACCATTCCCTTGGTACCTTCCTGGCTTTTTTCTGGGCAAAGGGTGCCACATTGGAAGAGGTGGGAACATCAATTCTGAAATCTGGTACACAGGGCTTGGGGTCGCAGTCACAGAAGTGGGTTTCACTTCTACTTCCTTACTTGTTTCTTCATCTGAAGAAGAGGATCCTGAATGATAGTCAGAAGTAACCTTATCAAAGGCCCTGGTAACTTTAGTGGAGATTTCATGCTTGTTCTCATCCTCATTTTCAAAGCTGGCAACAATGAATGCATTGTTTTTCTCTCCATACCAACAGCACACCTTGCATGGATCCACCCAAAGAGTGAGTTCCTTCAGTAAGCCTAGATCACTGTACAAGATGCAGCTCTTCTCACAGGCTTTCAGGACTTCAGGATCAACTCTCTGAAACTTAATGACACAAATGCATCTGTAAGGCTGTCCTTTTGATGTTTTTTTTCTGGATACCAGTGATTTTTATATTTTTCTTGATGTATAAGTGTCAATTTCTCAGCAGACCTCTCAACTGCCTTTTTTTTTTTTTTTTCAACTTGCCATGTTTTCGAACTAGCCTTGTGAAAAAGAAGACAACAGCAGCAATTTCTTTCTTCATCTTTCCTGCAGCCGCCACCCTGGGGCCTCAGATTTGGCATCCCGACCCTTTCCAGGCAGGGAACCGACCTCGCCGCCACAGCGGGCCATGCTATGCGGCAGCAAGCCTCTGTCATATTTTTAATCTTTTAATCATATTTTAATCTTATAGAGCTTCTAGCTTACTAATCCTGATGACTACTTTGTATCAGTAGTATTTTTTGGATTCTTTTTGTAGGTTTTAAATTCTGAAATAATGTTTATTTTTTAAGTTGCCAGACATATTTCTTTCCTTCAAATAAACCTATCCATAAAACCAGTCTTTAAAAAAGTGAACAAAGAAATGTAATCTGAAAAAAGAAAATCTGTCCAAGAGTTGTCTTCATCAAAATAAAAACCTTCTCCACAGTGAAGGAAACAATCACCCAAACTAAAATGCAACCTATGGAATGGGAGAAGGTATTTGTAAATGACATATCTGATAAAGGATTAGTATCCAAATATATAAAGAATTTATAAAACTCCATACCAAAACCAAATAATGGGCAGATGTTTTACCAAAGAAGACATCCAGATGGCCAACAGACACATGAAAAGATGCTCCATATCACTTACCATCAGGGAAATAAAGATCAAAACTATAGTGAGATACTGTCTCAAACCAGTTAGAAGGGCTAAAATTAACAACACAAGAAACAACAAATGATGGCAGGGATGAGGAGAAAGGGAAACCCTCCTTACATCATTGATGGGAATGCAAACTGGTGCAGCCACTCTGGAAAAACAGTATGGAAGAGTTATCATTATGTTTTAATTAAAGTTCTCCATCGGTTTCTTCTGCCATTAAATCTGCCTTAAGAGGAGCCACCTATTCAGGTATGGTCCACAAATTCTTTACTGCTCTTATCAGCAATAGGGGGATGGGGTTGAATGCCATATGGAGCAGAATTTGGGGTCTCTTTAAGCAGTGTGGTTCTCAATACTGGGGAGGATCAGTGGTCTCCAGCTCTGGTTCTCCCTTAGGCAATCTTAGCATTTTTCCATGGTTGTTCAGAGAAGCCAGTTTCCTCTGCAGTAGTTTGGTCCTCCTGGAGTTACAAACAAAATGTGTCCTCCACTGGCTGCCCTGCTGAATTTCCTTGGGAACTAAATGTCAAATGATGGTGGGATTGCCTCTGTCTTTAACAGTGAGCCACTCAACACACACACACACACACACACACACACACACACACCCCTTTTCCCCATTAGCTATTTATTTTGCTTGTTAAATGATATTCAATGAATATATTCAAATCCACCCCAAACCTACTTTTCTTTTTTTTTTTTTTAAACAAAGCACCAGACAAGTGTCTGACCAGACCACTTTTTTTTTTTTAAAGATTTTATTTATTTACTTGACAGAGATAGAGAGATCACAAGTAGTCAAAGAGGCAGGCAGAGAGAGAGGAGGAAGCAGGCTCCCTGCTGAGCAGAGAGCCCGATATGGGGCTCGATCCCAAGACCCTGAGATCATGACCTGAGCCAGAGGCTTTAACCCACTGAGCCACCCAGGTGCCCCCCCAAACCTACTTGTCTGATCTCTTTTTCTGCTCCCCCTCCATACACCAAGTGTTTCATAAGTGCTTATTCATCCTTCTCTTTCCTGAGCACACGGTAAAATATTTTATTTTCAGATCTTTTATCAAAAAGTGGGAGAGGGACACCTGGGTGGCTGAGTGGGTTGAGCCTCTGCCTTCGGCTCAGGTCATGATCTCAGGGTCCTGGGATCAAGCCCTACATTGGGCTCTCTGCTTAGCGGAGAGCCTGCTTCCCCCACACTCTCTCTGCTTGTCTCTCTGCCTGCTTATGGTCTCTCTCTCTCTCTCTGTCAAATAAATAAATAAAATCTTAAAAAAAAAAAGTGGAGAAATAAGAATGAGAGGAGAAACAAAGACCCAGGCTGACATCATCCCAGAATGTTTCCCAACCACATTTTTAAAAGCAAATAAGGAAACTGAGTCTTGTTCAGGCTCACATAGCTAGTTTTAATTAATATTATTAGGTGGTAGAATATGAATCTGGACAGGAAGGAGATTGGGGAAGCAGTGTTGACAGAGTAGTCCTGCCAGTGAGATGTAGGAATAGAGGCAAGGGTATTCCATGAGTTGTTGGCTCATTCATTCATTTAATGTTTGTCAGTCAGAACTTTAGCACATGAATTAGGAGGTAAAAATTGAAATGGGCAAGAAATATTTTAAACAGAGTTGCTCCATTAGAGATCAGAAATTTGAAAATGCATTGTGTGTTTGGGAAAATAGAGCTATTCTGAACTGCTGAACATTTGAAGGGATAGCAGAAAGTGAGGCTATGAAGGTCAGATGGGGCCAGATTGTAAAGGGATTTGCATGTCATACTTCATTCTACAACATTTACTGAATTCTTACTGTGTGCCAGGAGCCATGCTAGCACTGGGGATATGAGAGTGAGAAGGACAGTGTTTCTGTTCTCCAGGAGCTATAGCCCTTAGGAAGTTGATGGAATGAAGTGATTTAAACCTGTCGTTGATGGAAATTTCACTCAAGTGGCAGTCAAGGGGAAAGAGACTGGAAACAGAGTCCAGTTAGGTAGGCGACCACTGTCTTAGTTCAAGAGAGTAATCATACATGCATGGACTATGGAGGGTGATGGCAGTTGTCAGAGCAGTTGTAATAGGGGGATATGTATGGGGTAGGGAGAAGGTCAGGGGGGCAGGACCCAGAGAGGGAGGCATGCCAGTAGTCTCTAACCACATCCTTCCATGCCTTGTCTGAAGATAGTGGTGATGTTGCTGTACTTCAGCTCTTGTTTCTGCTTCTTATGAACTCTCTTTGTCCCCACCCCCCTAACCCAATTGCTTGAAGCATTGCATCAGTAAACACAGGATGTTGTTAGCTAGGTTAGAGTTCACCGTCAACTAATTCATCACAATTGACTTACTGAAAATGGTCCTGTGGAGAAACTAAATTATTTCCTAAGTTTTTACTAGAGCAGCTAGAGATCCATTTGACGTAATTCTGTGAATTATCTTATGCGGTTGTTGTAAAAAAGAATTGCTAAGTAAGGCAATATTGTATAATTGAATGTATAAATAAATGTATGTGGTTGGAAATTTTTAATGACTACTAGTTTTTGTTGTCTCTGTTGTCATTTAACAGCTATAAAAATAAAGGGGAAATGGTGACTGCTATTTTAACAAAGGATATTTTACAACATATCATTTGCCCTCTCTTTCCTTCCTTTGACAAATCTTGTATAAATCTGTTTTCTTATAATATGCAACAAAAGGATTTATTCCCTTGATAATATATTTAATAACAGATGATTTAGCAGACACTATTGATACCTTCCAAATTGTAATTTCTCAGTTTCTTGTAAGCAGGCAAGTGTTGAGAACATTCTGTTACATTATATTTTTCTCCCAGTTTATAGCTCCCAGATTAGCTGTATATGTAAGCTGCACACTGCAACTTTTCTATTAAACATTCATGACAGCATCTTATGTTATTTGCAGCCTTGAAAATAGACACATTGTAGGTAGGACAGCTTTATTTTTTACATATTCTAGTTTATATCACTTGTGAATCAACAAATTCTTGGTGAATGTCCATTGCAACAGATTACCAAGTGCCACAGAAAGACAAGATGCCTGTATTGCAGGGATTGTTAATCCAACTGGGAAAGATGAAATGCCATTATGGAAGGCATATACAAAGGGGCAGTACTTCCCAGATATTGTAATGTACACGTATTTGCTCCTTCCCTTTCACACCCCCTTACTGGTCCCAGTGCTCTTCATGGCCAGGTGCTTCCTACTTACCATGTGTGGAAAGAAGGGAAGTCATATACCTCAGTATTTTGGGAATAAGATCCAGTACCTTCCAGGAAGAAACAAGATCTGAATGAAGTACCATCTAAAAAAAAGTGGATGATAAAAGTTTGAAAGGTTATCTTAATATTTATGAAGCCCTTTGAGTTCTGTTTAGTAGTAACCAGTAGGAAGTAAAAAAATGATATAATTTAGAAACTTACTGTCTGCCAAGAGTCATAAGCTCAGAAGTTTAATTAGGAAAAGCCAATATTTTCTTATTTGATGCTGCTGCCCCTTCTGGTTTATGTTCAGAGAAGAGGAGTGACTTCCCCAGGGAACCCTGTCTTCTACTACACTCTTCTACTGCCTCCACTGTGCTCTCTTCTCACCAGCACCAGATCCAGGTAGGATCCTGATCCAGGTAGGATCAGGTGCTTAAGATGGTGCCAGGGAGTTATCAGAGACAGCACTTTCTGACTCTGTAACATTAGCCCTTTCCCCTCCTGGGTCCTGTTCCCTTTGGGTACAGAGGTGAGGTCAGAGCCTATGTGAGAGATGCTGTGGGCCTGCAGCCTGGGACTCTTGTACCACACGATCATGGATCCTTAGGATCTCTAATTTCTGTTCTGGACTTTTAGTCCTTCTATACTCTTGCTGAGCTTATATGCAAACTATCAAACTTATTAATGTTTTATAAAATAAAATTATAAAATCTAAAAGGATTTTACTTTAGAATTGAGATAAATGAAAGTGACAGCTGTAATTTAACATGTAAACTATTTGTCCAGCAGAACTGAAGTCAGAGATACACAGAATTTTGGAAAATAAAACCTAGAGATACCACAAATTTGGGTTTTATAATTTAAAAATGGCTTAAGTACTTCCTAAAATTTCTCTAATACCAGAATCTCAATAACATGCTGAGCCAAGTGTTGTTGTTATTTTTTTTCTTTTTGATATAAGGGATTGAAAATATAGCTCCAGGTTCTTGAACCCATGATAACATTTGATGTAGGTTAGGAATGATAACTCTAGTACCCAAAAGCGCCAGGCAGGAAATGTACCTGAGTGCAACCTATAGCTGCCACACATTCTGACAAACTATTTGAAGAGATCTTTGGTTTATGGCTTTCCTGGTCCAGAAAATTTGAAAATATTAGTTAGCTAATAGAGCTTAATCTGGGCCTGAAAACGATTACCCAAGAAACCTGTTAAATTTGTTTGTGCAATCTCTTGGAACTAGCATTTCTCCTAAAGGATAGGCCTTCCAAGTGTCTGCTGTGCTTGTTTCTTTGAGTAACCAATCACTTTGAAAGGACTTTACAATTTATGAGACTATAGTATAGTCTCATGTGCTCTTAAGCTTTATCAGCAAGCAAAAAACTAGTAAAAGAAAAAAAAATAAAGATGACAAGGATTGAAAAACTCAAGAGAATATAATTTTCTAAATGTTGACACCAGAAAATCAGATATGGCTGAGAAACAGCAGCATCTTTCTTGAAACATGCTCATCTGAACCAAAGTTATTATAACTCAGAGCAAGAGAAATCTATCTTAAAGGCAAGTGGTCAAGGTTGCTATGGAGATGATGCAGGAAATGATTCAGAGTGTTACCCAGAAATATATTTCCTTGAATATTGATAAATCCCATGCAACATGTGTCAGTCTATGGCTATTATAAAATGAATTGGTTATCAGGGATTCCTAGTGACTCTGTCTTTAGGTTCTGTCCATCATGTGTAACCCACACTTAGTTGCCATTATGGATATGAAAGTGGAAACTTCCAGATGACACTCTCTGCCACAGAGTTATACACACAGAGGGGTGGTTTTTGTATTTGAGTATGTGTGAGAATCACTAAAAATATTTGTTACAAATGGTTTTATTCTGATTTGGGATCTGCAGACCATATTTTGAGACACGTTGCCTTAAACTGAAAGAATGGGAAGCATCATAGAGGTTTTGTTTTGTTTCCTTGGTTAACGGTCTTGTTCACACTCTTTGGAAGTCATTCTTTTAGCTGCAAAACATTAAGATTCCTTCAAGAAAGGAAAATAGGTTTTATCATTATTCAGAGCCCATTTTTCATATATTCATGATGACCTCAAAGTTTATACTCCTAACCCAGAACTTTTCTTTGAACTCTAGGTGTGTATATCCAGCTATCTGGTGGAACACCTCTACTGGAATGTCTAAGAGACTTCTCCCTCTTCACATAGCTACACTAAAATCCTTCCTCCAAGCCTGGTCCGCTTGTAGTTTTCCCAGTTGTGGTTAATGGCAACACTATTACTCCAGCTGTCCAAGCTGAAAGACTTGGAATCATTCAAGAGATTATTTTCTTTCTTAATACCTCATTCCCAATTGACTGACAAATCCCTTTGTCTCTACCTTCAGAATATATCTAGAATCTGATCATGAAACCTTACTTCTTTGTACATCTTGGCCCAAGCTTTTAACTGTCATCTGAGTTATTGTAGGTCTCCTTACTGTTCTTCTTACTTCCATTCTTATTCCTTTATTGTCTGTTCTCAACACGGCAGCCAGAGTGTTCTTACATCGAGTCTCTCTTCGGCTCCAAGCCCTGCAGTGGTTCCCTGTGTCACCCAGAGCAACAGCCAAAAAACTGAGATTGACCTATAAAATTTGAGATCGCTTTGATCTCTTCTTAAATCTCTCCCTCCTGCTCACTTTCTTCTAGGCTCAGTGTCCTCCGCACTATTTCTTGAAGCCACAGGCCTTTGTACTAGCTATTCCCTCATTGTACTAGCTGCCTGGAATGCTCTTCCCTGGAGTATTTGAATGGCTCACTTCCTCACCTCCTTCAAGTCTTTGCTTAAATGTTGCCTTCTCTAAGGGACAATTTAGACCTTTCTTTATTTGAAACTGTGATCTCCTTTCCCTCCTGCTTTTTCTACCATGAGTTCTCCAATCCCCCTTGCCTGCTCTGGTTTTCCATAGCACTTCTTCCCTGGTAAAATACTAGGTTAGCTTTTCATTTGTTTTTTCATTGATTGATTGATTGAATGTTTATTTTTCTTTCTCCCATACTAGAACATAGTGAAGAAATTTGCTTAGAAAGGTGCTCAATAAATATTTGCTGAATAAACATGATGAAATATTTATGGAATAAATATTTGCTGAATAAACATGATGAAATATTTATGGAGTGGTTACTAAAATTCAAGTGCTGCTCTAAGTTCAAGGAGTATAGCTGGAAGTAGACAGGACAGCTCTGCCTTCTTAGAGCTGATATTCCTAGTGGGAACCAACTGCAAAATAGAAGAACTGCAGAATGTGCAGCATTTTGTGTAGAGGCCAGAATGATGGGACTGATAAAGTAGCCACAGAAGTCATAGGTGGAGGAGAATACCTAGTAGCAGCCCTATGCAAAAGGTAGAGTGGATTGCAAATGCTTGAAGCAAGAAAGTGAAAACCTCCAGAAAACAGAGAGTGAGTTACAAAATATGAAAGTATAGGAACTACAAGCAAATAGACAAAAAAAATGAGCCCAAAGAAGAAAGAATATGTGGGGGAAAAGGAAAGAAAGCTTATGTAAACAGCATATAATAGAAAGTCCTAATAACTGTGTCTTAACCACACAGTGGTTTGTCACATAAAAGAAATCCACAAGAGGGAACCATGTGTTGGATGGAAGCATCAGGATCCCACCAGCAACCAAGTGTTCAGTCTCTTCCATCATCCTCAGCATGTGCCTTCCATCCTCAAAATCACTTCCTGGAAGGAAGCAGAGTGAAGGAAAAAGGAATCTTCTAAAAAACAACATAATACTTCTCATGGGCTAGAATTTAATCATTTAGCCATACCTACTGCAAAGGAGTCTAAGGAAGCTTGTCTTTTAATCCAGGGCATTGCCACCACAAATATCTCTATGAATAAATTGCAATTTATCAGAAGAGGATCCAAGATTAAAACCAAGAGCATAGGGGTGCCTGGGTGACTCAGTCATTTGAGTGGCCAACTTTTGGTTTTGGCTCAGGTCATAATCTCAGGGTTCTGGGATTGAGCCCTGCATCAGGCTTCATACTGGCCATGGAGTCTGCTTGAGATTCTTTCTCTCCTTCTCTTTCTCCCTCTCTTTTCCCCTCCCCTCCAAAAATTTTTAAAAAGGAACAAATGTATAGTAAAAAGGAAATAATTTCACCCCAGGCCATTATATCCTTAACTCTCCAGAATTCCAGTGTCTCTGCTGAGAAGCAACCACTCTGACCAGTTTCTTGTATAGGAAGGAGTCCTATAAAATTTATGAACCTTGTGAAAACAAATGCTTGGTTCTTTTTTTTTTTTATAGTCAATGGTGTTTTAATAGCATTGTATAGTGACAGATGGTTACTACACTTGTGGTAAGCATAGCATAACATATAGAGAAGTTGAATCACTATGTAGTGTACCTGAAACTAATGGAACATTGTATGTCAACTATACTCAAATAAAAAATTTAAAAAAAATTCTGGGAAATGTAATGTTTTTTTTTTTGTTGTTGTTGTTGTTGTTCTTGTTTTTTAAAATTAAATTAAATTAAATTAAATTTTATTTTTTTAATTTTTTAAAGATTTTATTTATTTATTTGACAGAGCAAGATCACAAGTAGGCAGAGAGGCAGGCAGAGAGAGAGGAAGGGAAGCAGGCTCCCTGCTGAGCAGAGAGCCCGATGCGGGACTCGATCCCAGGACCCTGAGATCATGACCTGAGCCGAAGGCAGCGGCTTAACCCACTGAGCCACCCAGGCGCCCCTAATTTTTTAAATGCTTGGTTCATACCAGTAAGTGATGACTCTGATCTGTAGGCATTAAGTGGAGAGCAGGCTGAAATGATACCACCTCTAAGAAACCCATCCTTGGTTAGGCTGGGCAGATGTCACTGCTTCCGAAACTCCTTCATGTCTTTTTAGAATTATCATTGTATTTTATTGTAGGAAAACATATATAACACAGAATTTGCCATCTTAGCTGTTTTTAAGAGTATAGGTCAGTGGTATTGAGTAAATTCACATTGTTGTTCAACCATCACCACTATTCATTACTAGAATTTATCCTCATACCAAACAGAAACTCTGTCCATTAAACACCATCTCCTCTTTCCCTCTCCCCCCAGCCCCTGGTAACCACTAATCTATTTTCTGTCACTATCAATTTGCCTATTCAAAGTTATCCCATGTCATTGTGATTGTACATTATTTGTCCTTTTCGTGTCTTATTTGGTCTCATGATTCAAAGCTCATCTGTGTTGTAACATGTGTCAGAATTATCTTCCTTTTAGAGGCGCCTGGATGGTTCAGTTGTTAGGTGTCTGCTTTTGGCTCAGGCGGGATGGAGCCCCTCATCAAGGCCAGTGTCAGCTTTTCTGTGCATTGGGAGGCCTGCTTCTCTTTCTCCCACTCCCCCTGCTTGTATTACCTCTCTTGCTGTCTCTCTTTCTCCCACTCCCCCTGCTTGTATTACCTCTCTTGCTGTCTCTCTTTGTCAAATAAATAAAATATTGGGAAAAAAAGAATTACCTTCCCTTTAAAGGCTGAATAATATTCCGCTGTATGGATATTCCATATTTTGTTTCTCTTTTCATCTGTTAATGAACATTTGTGTTGTTTCACCTTTATGCTATTGTGAACATGTTGCTATGAACATTGATATGCTAGATCTGTCTGGAGTTCCTGCTTTTAATACTTTCGTGTCCTTCATGTCTTTTTATAACATACCATGATTTATTGTAGTTGATACACATATGCTTTAAATTCCTCATTACATACTAATTCCTTGAGAGCAGGGTCCACAATTTTTTTTTCCTACTCACAAATTTACTCATTTGGTCATTCCAAGCAGTTATATATCAGGTGCCTTCTTAGTACCAGGTACCAGGCTAGTGGGGACACAGAGTGCAATGACAAATATGACCTCTATTTTCTTGCAGCGTAAGTCTAGTGGGGGACATTTTTTTTTTCTCATTACATGTAGAATATGCCTTGTACATTATAAGCATTCAACAATATTTGTTGACTTTAACCAAGTCAGTTAGTAAATAACTTACTGGCTTCACATGTCCTCAGTAATTCGTGAGGGTATCATATCAATGATTGGATAGCAGTGAACATATTTGGAACAAATGTAAACTCTGTGAGATTAGGAATCATGCCTTTCTTGTTCACTATTGTATTTCTAGCAAATAGGATGGTGTCTTGCACATGGTATGGGCTGAATAATTTTTAAACAAATGCTGATGACATAATCTGTCCTAAGGAGATGTAACAAGTTCTAGTAAACTCTTACCATATATTATGGTTGGAAAAGCTGAGACGTTTAAGAAAAGCAAGAGAAGTAGTGATGAAGTCAGAAATTGAACCTGGGTCTCCTGACCTTTAATCTGATGCTTTATGCTCTTTATCACACTAGTATATAAAATTAGAACTGATGTTTCACCTTTCTGCGAAAGATGTGAACTTTAATTAGCTATAATCACACACAGTATGGAAAAGGTTTAAGGCCTTTACATTTCCTAAAAATGATAATGAATCAGATTCCAAAATAAGCTTGTTAAATGCTATTCTTAAATTAAAAAGATAGTAGCATATGATGATGAATTGCTATTTCTCTGGTGAAGGATGAGGTGTTACTGTGCTGTCTGCTTAGGAAGGCCTCACCAAGACATGTCTGACTTGATATGTCTTTTCTTTGCTCATTTAGCTCAGCCCCATTCTGGGGGTTTGGAAATGATACCCAGTTCTTGGCTGTCAATTAATTATTTAGGCATTTTGGGTCTTTTTGAGCAAACTGGTTTGGAAACATTTAATTCTATTTTATATGAGTTAAAGTTTATTTCGTTAGGAATTCTGGCTAAAATTTTCATGAGTGAGAAGGTTGATTTTAATTATTTAAAAGTTTTTGCATTATTTGTGAATCTTAAAGCCACATTATTTTTATTATTTTGAAATTATTTTTAAAACTTATTTTTGCTTATGTTATTATTATTTTTTAGAGAAAATGTGCATGTGCACATGGCAGTGGGGTGGATAGGGTCAGGTGGGGGATGGATGGAGAGAGAGGGAGAGAGAGAACCTTAAGCAGGCTCCACACTCAGCATGAGCAGAGGCAGAGCTTGATCTCACAACCCCGAGATCATGACCTGAGCCAAAATCAAGAGTCAGATGCTTAACTGACTGAGCCACCCAGGCACCCTAAACCAAGCTATTTTTAAAATTTCAGATATTTGAGCTTCAGAGAAGCCTCCAGTATTTGAAATGTACAACTTCATCTTATAATAAAATCCAAGAAGGGCATAGACTAGATTCACACCCAAGTTTAGCTCATCAAGTTCTGAGACATCATTGGTCTGCTAATGGCACAGGAAATAGAGGACCTTAGTTCATAAGGTAAACAATTTTGGGTAACTATGTAAAGAGCTTGATATTTTAAGAAGAGCAGATTAAGCAGAAATTCTCTAGAAGAACTTGAAGGGAATAGAGTGCCACTAGTACTGGCCCCAAAGTTAAAAAGAACTTGGATACTGTTGGAAAGAGAATAAGCCTAAATGTCAGACTTGTTGCCCTTGGTTTTAGTGTGTGGTTTTTAATTTTTTTTTAAATAACACTTGCTTTATTCATAATTCTTTTTTAAAAAATAAACATATAATGTATTTTTATCCCCAGGGTCAGGTCTGTGAATCGCCAGGTTTACACACTTCACAGCACTCACCATAGCACATACCCTCCCCAGGGTCCATAACCCCACTCCCCCTCCCAAAACCCCTCCCCCCAGCAACCCTCAGTTTGTTATGTGAGATTAAGAGTCACTTATGGTTTGGGTCCCTCCCAATCCCATCTGGTTTCATTCATTCTTATCCTACCCCCTTAAGCCCCCATGTTGCATCACCACTTCCTCATATCAGGGAGATCATATAATAGTTGTCTTTCTCCGATTGACTTATTTCGCTAAGCATGATACCCTCTAGTTCCATCCATGTCGTCGTAAATGGCAAGATTTCATTTCTTTTGATGGCTGCATAGTATTCCATTGTGTATATATACCACATCTTCTTGATCCATTCATCTGTTGATGGACATCTAGGTTCTTTCCATAGTTTGGCTATTGTGGACATTGCTGCTATAAACATTCGGGTGCATGTGTCCCTTCAGATCACTATGTTTGTGATCTGATAGGATATATTTAGGATAAATACCCAGTAGTGCAATTGCTGGGTCATAGGGTAGTTCTATTTTCAACATTTTGAGGAACCTCCAAGCTGTTTTCCAGAGTGGTTGCACCAGCTTGCATTCCCACCAACAGTGTAGGAGGGTTCCCCTTTCTCCACATCCTTGCCAGCATCTGTCATTTCCTGACTTGTTAATTTTAGGCATTCTGACTGGTGTGAGGTGATAGCTCATTGTGGTTTTGATTTGTATTTCCCCGATGCCGAGTGATGTGGAGCACTTTTTCATGTGTCTGTTGGCCATCTGGATGTCTTCTTTGCAGAAATGTCTGTTCATGTCTTCTGCCCATTTCTTGATTGGATTATTTGTTCTTTGGGTGTTGAGTTTGCTAAGTTCTTTATAGATTTTGGACACTAGCCCTTTATCTGATATGTCATTTGCAAATATCTTCTCCCATTCTTTCAGTTGTCTTTTGGTTTTGTTCACTGTTTCCTTTGCTGTGCAAAAGCTTTTGATCTTGATGAAATCCCAATAGTTCATTTTTGCATTTGCTTCCCCTGCCTTTGGCGATGTTCCTAGGAAGATGTTGCTGCGGCTGAGGTCGAAGAGGTTGCTGCCTGTGTTTTCCTCAAGGATTTTGATGGATTCCTTTCTCACATTGAGGTCCTTTATCCATTTTGAGTCTATTTTCATGTGTGGTATAAAGAAATGGTCCAATTTCATTTTTCTGCATGTGGCTGTCCAATTTTCCCAAGATCATTTATTGAAGAGGCTTTTTTCCATTGGACATTCTTTCCTGCTTTGTTGAAGATTAGTTGGCCAGAGAGTTGAGGGTCTATTTCTGGGCTCTCTATTCTGTTCCATTGATCTATTTGTCTGTTTTTGTGCCAGTACCATGCTGTCTTGATGATGACTGCTTTGTAATAGAGCTTGAAGTCTGGAAATTGTGATGCCACCAACTTTGGCTTTCTTTTTCAATATTCCTTTGGCTATTTGAGGTCTTTTCTGGTTCCATATAAATTTTAGGGTTATTTGTTCCATTTCTTTGAAAAAACTGGATGGTATTTTGATTGGAATTGCATTAAATATGTAGATTTCTTTAGGTAGCATAGACATTTTCACAATATTTGTTCTTCCAATCCAGGAGCATGGAACATTTTTACATTTCTTTGTGTCTTCCTCAGTTTCTTTCATGAGTGCTTTATAGTTTTCTGAGTATAGATTTTAGCCTCTTTGGTTAGGTTTATTCCTAGGTATCTTATAGTTTTGGGTGCAATTGTAAATAGGATTGACTCCTTAATTTCTCTTTTTTCTGTCTTGTTGTTGGTGTACAGAAATGCAACTGATTTCTGTGCATTGATTTTATATCCCTTTACTGAATTCCTGTACAAGTTCTAGCAGTTTTGCAGTGGAGTCTTTTGGGTTTTCCACATATAGTATCATATCATCGGCAAAGAGTGATAGTTTGACTTCTTCTTTGCCGATTTGGATGCCTTTAATTTCTTTTTGTTGTCTGATTGCTGAGGCTAGGACTTCTAGTACTATGTTGAACAGCAGTGGTGATAATGGACATCCTTGCCATGTTCCTGAACTTAGTGGAAAAGCTTTCAGTTTTTCTCCATTGAGAATGATATTTGCGGTGGGTTTTTCATAGATGGCTTTGATAATATTGAGGTATGTGCCCTCTATCCTTACACTTTGAAGAGTTTTGATCAGGAAGGGATGCTGTACTGTGTCACATGCTTTTTCAGCATCTATTGAGAGTATCATATGGTTCTTGTTCTTTCTTTTATTAATGTATTGTATAACATTGATTGATTTGTGGATGTTGAACCAACCTTGCAGCCCTGGAATAAATCCCACTTGGTCATGGTGAATAATCCTTTTAATGTACTGTTGAATCCTATTGGCTAGTATTTTGGTGAGAATTTTCGCATCTGTGTTCATCAAGGATATTGGTCTGTAGTTCTCTTTTTTGTTGGGATCCTTGTCTGGTTTTAGGATCAAGATGATGCTGGCCTCATAAAATGAGTTTGGAAGTTTTCCTTCCTATTCTATTTTTTGGAACAGTTTCAGGAGAATAGGAATTAGTTCTTCTTTAAACATTTGGTAGAATTCCCCCGGGAAGCCATCTGACCGTGGGCTTTTGTTTGTTTGGAGATTTTTGATGACTGTTTCAATCTCCTTACTGGTTATGGGTCTGTTCAGATTTTCTTTTTCTTCCTCATTCAGTTGTGGTAGTTTATATGTTTCTAGGAATGCATCCATTTCTTCCAGATTGTCAAATTTGTTTGCGTAGAGTTGCTCATAATATGTTCTTATAATGTTTGTATTTCCTTGGTGTTAGTTGTGATCTCTCCTCTTTCATTCATGATTTTATTTATTTGGGTCCTTTCTCTTTTCTTTTTGATAAGTCGGGCCAGGGGTTTATCAATCTTATTAATTCTTTCAAAGAACCAGCTCCTAGTTTTATTGATTTGTTCTATTGTTTTTTTGGTTTCTATTTCATTGGTTTCTGCTCTGATCTTTATGATTTCTCATCTCCTGCTGGGTTTAGGGTTTCTTTCTTGTTCTTTCTCCAGCTCCTTTAGGTGTAGGGTTAGGTTGTATACTTGAGACCTTTCTTGTTTCTTGAGAAAGGCTTGTACCGCTATATATTTTCCTCTCAGGACTGCCTTTGCTGTGTCCCACAGATTTTGAACCTTTGTGTTTTCATTATCATTTGTTTCCATGAATTTTTTCAATTCTTCTTTATTTTCCTGATTGACCCATTCATTCTTTAGAAGGATGCTGTGTAGTCTCCATGTATTTGGGTTCTTTCTAAATTTCCTCTTGTGATTGAGTTCTAGTTTCAGAGCATTGTGGTCTGAAAATATGCAGGGAATGATCCCAATCTTTTGATACCGGTTGAGACCTGATTTAGGACCGAGGATGTGATCTATTCTGGAGAATGTTCCATGTGCACTAGAGAAGAATGTGTATTCTGTTGCTTTGGGATGAAATGTTCTGAATATATCTGTGATATCCATCTGGTCCAGTGTGTCATTCAAGGCCTTTATTTCCTTGTTGATCTTTTGCTTGGATGATCTGTCCATTTCAGTGAGGGGAGTGTTAAAGTCCCCTACTATTATTGTATTATTGTTGATGTGTTTCTTTGATTTTGTTATTAATTGGTTTACATAGTTGGCTGCTTCCACGTTGGGGGCATAGATATTTAAAATTGTTAGATCTTCTTGTTGGACAGATCCTTTGAGTATGGTATAATGTCCTTCCTCATCTCTTATTATAGTCTTTGGCTTAAAATCTAATTGATCTGATATAAGGATTGCCACCCCTGCTTTCTTCTGATGTCCATTAGCATGGCAAATTTTTTTCCACCCCCTCACTTTAAATCTGGAGGTTTCTTTGGGTCTGAAATGAGTTTCTTGTAAGCAACATATAGATGGGTTTTGTTTTTTCATCCATTCTGATACCCTGTGTCTTTTGATTGGGGCATTTAGCCCATTTACATTCAGGGTAACTATTGAGAGATATGAATTTAGTGCCATTGTATTGCCTGTAAGGTGACTGTTACTGTATATTGTCCTGTTCCTTTCTGATCTACTACTTTTAGGTTCTCTCTTTGCTTAGACAATCCCTTTCAATATTTCCTGTAGAGCTGGTTTGGTGTTTGCAAATTCTTTCAGTTTTTGTTTGTCCTGGAAGCTTTTTATCTCTCCTTCTATTTTCAATGATAGCCTAGCTGGATATCGTATTCTTGGCTGCATATTTTGCTTGTTTAGTGCTCTGAATATATCATGCCAGTTCTTTCTGGCCTTCCAGGTCTTTGTGGATAAGTCTGCTGCCAATCTAATATTTTTACCATTGTATGTTACAGACTTCTTTTCTCGGGCTGCTTTCAGGATTTTCTCTTTGTCACTAAGACTTGTGAATTTTACTATTAGGTAACGGGGTGTGGACCTATTCTTGTTGATTTTGAGGGGGGTTCTCTGCACCTCATGGATTTTGATGCTTGTTCCCTTTGCCATATTAGGAAATTCTCTCCAATATACCTTCTGATCCCCTCTTTCTTCTTCTTCTGGAATCCCAATTATTCTAATGTTGTTTCATCTTATGGTGTCACTTATCTCTTGAATTATGCCCTTGTGGTCCCGTGGCTGTTTGTCCCTCTTTTGCTCAGCTTCTTTATTCTCTGTCATTTGGTCTTCTATATCGCTAATTCTTTCTTCTGCCTCATTTATGCTAGCAGTGAGAGCTTCCATTTTTGATTGCACCTCATTGATAGCTTTTTTGATTTCAACTTGGTTAGATTTTAGTTCTTTTATTTCTCCAGTAAGGGCTTTTATATCTCCTGAGAGAGTTTCTCTAATATCTTCCATGCCTTTTTTGAGCCTGGCTAGAACCTTGAGAATCATCATTCTGAACTCTATATCTGACATATTACCAATGTCTGTATTGATTAGGTCCCTAGCCTTCGGTACTGCCTCTTGTTCTTTTTTTTTGTGGTGAATTTTTCCGCCTTGTCGTTTTGTCCAGATAAGTGTATATGAATGAGCAAGTAAAATACCAAAAGGGTGGCAAAGACCCCAGGAAAATACTTTAGCCAAATCAGAAGAGACCCCAAATCGTGGGGGGGGGGGATAGGGGATAAAAAGAGGTTCAGAAAAAAAAAAGAAACAAAAAAAGAAAATGAATAAAGAAAAAATATAAAAAAGAACATATATATATATATATATATATATATATATATATATATATATATTAGATAAACTAGTTAAAAAACGTTAAAAAAGAAAAGGGTAAAAGTTAAAAAAAATTTAGCAGAAGAAAAAAAAATTGAAAAAACCCACAAATTAAATTAACTGCAAGACTAATGAATTATGGGGAGAAAGCCATGAGTTCAGTGCTTTGGTTTCTCCTCCTCTGGAATTCCGCTGCTCTCCTTGGTAGGTGAACTTGGTCCTGGCTGGATTTCTTGTTGATCTTCTGGGGTAGGGGCCTGTTATAATGAATCTCAAGTGTCTTTGCCCCAGGCGGAATTGCATCGCCCTTACCAGGGGCCGGGCTGAGTAATCCGATAGGGTTTGCTTTCTGAACTTTTGTTCCCTGAGCACTTTCTGTAGAGTTCCGGAGGATGGGAATGAAAATGGCAGCCTCCTAGTCTCCGGTCAGAGGAGCCAAGAGCTCTGGGCCCCACTCCTCAGTGCGCCCTCAGAAAATAGCGCCCAATAACTCCCATCTCCCTGGCCTCCGGCTGCGCTCTGAGCTCACCCAGGCTGTGACCGGTTCAAGGTAACCCCGAGCTGAGAGCTCACTCCTCGGCTTTGTCTCTGTAGCTGGCTTCCCCGTTCTAATACCTGCAAGCTCTGCGACACTCAGACACCCCCGATCCTTCTGTGACCCTGCAGGACCTGGGGCCATGGTGACCCTGCATGGGCTTCACCCCGGTTTAGCCTCTGGAGCGATGTCCCTCAGTTGAACAGACTTTTAAAAGTCCCGATTTTGTGCTGTGTTGCTCCGCCGCTTGCCAGGAGCCAGTCCCTCCCCCCAGCGGTCTATCTTCACGTCACTTTGGATTCACTTCTCCGCCAGTCCTACCTTTAAGAAAGTGGTTGATTTTCTGTTTCTAGAATTGCTGTTCTTATTCTCTTCGATCTCCTGTTGGATTTGTAGGTGTTTGCAATGTTTACATAAGCTAGCTGATCTCCTGCTACCTGATGTAGCCTCAGCCTGCTACTTCTCCGCCATCTTGACTCCTCCCCTTTTAATTTTTTTTAATTGAGATATAGTTGACATATATTGTTGTGTAAGTTTAAAGTTATGAAATGTTGATTTATTTCTGTATATATTGCAATATGATTACCAGTGTAGCATTAATGAACACCTTCATCATGTCACATAATTATCATTTTTTTTTTGTGGTGAGAGCAATTAAGACCTAGTCTTTTATCAACTTTAAAGTTTATAATACCGTATCATTGACTATAATCACTCTGCTATGAATTAGATCTCCAGAACTTATTTATTAGTTGCAAGTTCATATCCTTAAACAAGTTCTCCCAATTCCGCCACTCCCCCATCCCACCTGCCAAGCTCCTGATAATCACCCATCTGGTTCTTGTTTTTATGAGTTCAGCTTTTTTAGATTACAGATTTAAGTGATATCATAGAGAATTTATCTTTCTCCGTCTGACTTATCTCACTGGTGTAATGCCCTAAAGGTCCATCCATGTTGATGCAAATGGTAGGACTTCTTTCTCATGATTGAATAATATTCCATTTTCTATACATACAACATCTTCTTTATCTGTTAATCTGTTGATGGACACTTAAGTTGTTTCCATATCTTGGCTGTTGTGAATAATGCTGTAATAAACATCTCCTCAATATCCTGTTTTCATAACTCCTAGAAGTAAATATGGTGAAGAAGCTCAATGACATTGGTTTTGGCAATTATTTCTTGACACTGACACCAAAAGCACAAGTAACTAAAGAAAAAATAAATAGCACTACATCAAACAAAAAAGCTTCTGCACAGCAAAGGAAACTATCAACAAAATGAAAAGGCAACCTACAAAATGGAACAAAATATTTGCCACTATATATTGGATAAGGGGTTGTTGTCCTTGTTGATGCTCAGACTTTTCAGATAATGAAATTTGTTTTTGCCTTTATGACAAGAGGAAATTATCAAAACCTCTGACTTACTATCATTTTCATAAGAATTCAGGTATTCTATCAGTTTTGTTTTTGCTGCTATTGTTGTTATTTGGGCATTTCCCATCATACACTTTTCTAGATCCAGGAGTAGGAAGATAAAATGGCCAAATGGTGGTTTATGATGTTTGGTGTTTTAATAGTCACCTTGTGTGATTCGGATGAAATATATGTAAGTACGTATTGTGATAGGGAGAGCCAGAGCAGTAACTAGAGGTCATATGGTAAAATCAAAGAACTGAAAATGGATTTTAATAAAAAATTGTCTTGGTTACTTACTCAATTTTGGTGTATTGGTTTCCTTGGTACTCTCCCTGTTTGTGTCCTAGAGAAGGATGGAATCTTCCTCCAGCAGGCCATCTTTCTCCTTGCCCATGTACTAGTAATGAAAGAATCGGAGTTTTAGAGGAGAGCCTTCTTGCCAATGAGCTCTTTTCTTGATCCTGTCAGACAACTGTCAGAAACCTTGAGAGGAGATACCAGTATTTCCCATCTTTATCCCATCTTTTTTTTTTTTCTTTTCCCATTATTTTGGTCACTTATATGTATCTTTCAAAAGAGGGTTTGATATTTTTCAATACAAGTGGAGAGAGGCAGTCAAGATAGGGAGAGTTGAGGCTGGAGGTGGGAGGAAAATATGGGAGGACAGATCTAGGGTGCAGTATTTTCATTAATATATAGTACAGTGAACAGAGACTGGACTGGTGGACAGAAAACTAATGCTTTGGTTGTCCTTGTCTCTACTAACACGAACAACTTGTTGAGGGCTCGTATACAAAGCTAAATGCTTTGCTGCTAGTACCTCATCAAATTCTTACAGCACCCCAGGCATTGTCCCATATCTTCACTTTATAGTTAAGGAAATTCAGATCTACAGAGTAACTCCAGTAAGATCATACAGCAAGAAGGAGCAGAAACTGGAATTCATACTCTGTTGTATGCTCATACTCTGCTATTTTCTATCTTCCAGAATATAATTTGTGCTTTCCTCAACCCTATACAGCTTCACAAAGGAATCCACATATGGTCTGAAAACCGCCTCCCTACGTCAACTGGCCAGTTGGAGCCCCGGAGTCTTGTGCCTCCAAAGAAGTTGGCAGGTATGGATGACTATGCTTGGATTCTGAATATCTGAATTTTCTTCACATTGTGGAAGTTGCTCTATAGGATACTTCGGCTCCTATTGTCCCAGCAGAGATTGTGCTATTGTTAGAAGAGAGAAGCTTGCCAGACCTCTATTTTTACAGCTCCACATATTCGTATGCAGTTGTCATCAAGTTGTTACTTTAATACCACAGTCAATCATATGTAACGTTACAGCAAAACACACCTGACATGCTCATTAAAACAAATATCACATTTGCATAATCACTGTTGATGGAGAGATACACACACAGAGGCAGCTGGAAAACTAATGAGGTTTGTGTAAGCAGCAGCCATCCTCCTCATGCACACATGTTCTAGGAACTTTTGTGGAACTTCCTAGCCTCTCCTACCTTCCTACCCTCAATTCTCTTAGAATAGTCTGAACTGGTATCATTAACTGGAAAATTGTAGCAGAGAATGGAGGGGAGTGATATGAGAGAAACAGAAGCTAGTAGTGAGAGAAGGTGAGATTATTGGAAAAAAGGGGTATTTCAGAGTGGGTATTACTAAATAAGAGTGAGGCCAAAGCAGGGCCTTCAGATAGGGAAGTCATCTGTTATGATGATATGATAGTTTTGTGTTGAAGAAGGGGATGGTTTATTTAGTGCAGCTTCCAAGGGCAGAAAGGAGCCTGCCACACCAGGCCCACCCACGGTGGAACCGGCTGGAAGGTCCAGGGTCTGCTGTCTGATTACCAGGAATGGGAAGCACAAGATGTGCAGAATGATTTCTGAAATGCTTTCAGTAAGTCATATCATTTGATCATCCTGACCCTACTGTGAGATAGTTATTACCCCACTTTTTGCAGGTGAGGATCCCAAGGCTGTAAATAAATAGTAAGCAACCTGCCCAAGTTTACATAGCCAGGAAGTCTCAACATGGAGACTGGAACTTCTGACTTTAAGGGCCTCAGGTATCAAGTAAGTATCCCAAGATCCCATAACCAAAAGATCCTGATCCTGGGACCAAGGTGGGGAGAATGGAGAATAGGACCGCTATTAGTTTGACAAAGCACTGTGCTGGGCTTTTTAACAATCTTGTGAAAGCAGGATTATGATCTACCTTTAAAAAAGTAGTTCAGCTTTGGGGCAGGGCTGGATCTACTTGGGTGGTAGTGAAGTGGCCTCTGCCTCAGGGGCAGAGACATAATAAGCAGGTCATCCCAAGTCTACTGAAGTAGTTTATTAACTGGATTCCATTTCTTTGCTTTGATCTAGAATCCAAACTCCATAGTGAACTTTCCAGAATAAATCTCTGATCATATTACCTCCTTGCTTATATCTTCAGTAGGTTATATTCTCCTGCTCTCTGTAAATAATCAGAATCTTTGAGGAGGCCCCACAAGGCAAGGTATAGCCCCTCCCTACATGGCCAAACCTCATTTTGCCTTGTGTTTTACTTCTTCCTCTGTGTTCTAGCTATACTGATAGGAGCCACATGCTCTCTTACTCTGTTCAGTCCTCAGATATTACAGATGAGACAACAGATTAAAGGATATTAAATGGTTTGCTTAAGATCAAAGCAGACTCTTGTTTTCCAAGTCAGTGCTCCTTCTACCACACAGCCTACACTGCTTTAGTTCATGAGTGTTATACTATTCTAATGTGACCAAGAGAGCCCCACAGAAAAGAATGAAACAAATAGTGTGTGACTGCTTATTCAACACTATAAAACCATTAATTTTAGTTAATTAAGTTCTTTTTAAAAATTCAGGATAGAGTCAGAGTCCGATAAAGCTAATAATAGTGTCTTAGGATGAAAAATCTTTAGAACACCTTCAGTCCATCAAATCATTTGAAAAATGCTCGTGTATTATCCTTGGCTAATGATAGGATGATAATGTGAAGTAAAGATTAAAGGTCAGTTGTCAAATGTAGCTATTAGGCAGAAAAAAGTCTTCCAGACAGTGTTTCCTGAAACCTTTTGAGCCCTGACATGGTTGATGAACAGAGTGGGTTAGAGCTATGAATCATCAGAGCCTCATGTCCGACAATGTTTCCTTGGGTAGCAGCCTGGATCTGTTCAAGTCCCAAGTTATCTGATGGTCCTTTGTTAAACTGCTTCAGAGTATAATTTGTCACCCTATTATTGATGGAAGGCCAAAAATGACACTGCTCAATTGTGAAAAGCTTTGGGGGCTATTATGGGAAAGTGCTTATTTCATGAATTAATTCCCTTTGCTGCCAGGGAGAACCAAGTTAATGCTTTCACTCAGTTGGGAAGATATGGGCAGTCTATAAGAATGATCTTGAGGTGGGAAATGATGAAATGATCATTGTCAGAGGTATAATGCATGTCACATTGTGAATAGCTGTGCTCCATTCGATGAATCCTTGGTGAGGCATTGAAGAGATAAGCGTTTTCAGCCTCTTTATCCTTTAGGACTTTTAAAAGTTTTAGAATTTTAAAAACAAGCATTGGAAATGACCCCTTCAAAGTATTTTTCAAGTTTATCAAAGATTACCATGGCAACTAAATTACCAAGTGACTAAAGGGAGTGTGTTTAATGACATTTTTCGGCCCATGTACAAATTCCCTATTTATTAAAGAGGAAATACCAGAGATTGAGACTATCATGCTCTTTGTAGAGGCAGAGAATGAACATTCTCTGGGGGAGGTATATTCCTTAGCAATATGAAGGAAGCGTGTCAAAAGCGTCCATATTCGTTTTTACAAAACTGCCTCATGACATTAAAAGTATGACATTGTTCAGTGGGACATTATTGCTTCTTGCATGAAAGTCATAAAGGCAAATTTTTAACCATAGGAATAGCTTTGAGATGATCTGGTGATAGCTTCTTTCTTATATGCATTTTTGTGTTCATCTATATTCATTGCATTGAATTTCATACTCTTCTGGGTGATTTTTTTCATGATCTGAAAGTGGAAGGAGGAACCAAAATCAAGCCCTTTTTCCTCTAAATTTTAAATTCCAATATAGTTAACATCCAGGATTATATTAGTTTCATGTATATATTGTAGTGATTCCATATAAAGTCAAGTCTTATTACACATTTTCAGAGGATATTACACAATTGCTGCTCTGGGATTTCACTTAAACTTTTATACACCCAGTTTTTTGTTTGTTATTACATATATATTCTTAGAGAACTTGTTTCTTTGTAATGTACTACAAGCATTTATCATTAAAATATACTAACCTATTACTTAAAAAGAAAATCTCTAAAAGGGGCACCTGAACTTGTTGTAATGAGTACTGGGTGTTATGTGCAACTGATGGATCACTAAATTCTACCCCTGAAACTAAGAACAGAGTGTATGTTAACTAAATTGAATTAAAAGGTGGGGGGCACCTGACTGGCTCAGTCAGTAGAGCATACAACTCTTGATTATGGGGTCCTGAGTTTGAGCCCCACATTGGGTGTAGAGTAGTACTTAAAAAAAAAAAAGTCTTTAAAATACACTAATCTTTCATGAGGAAAATAGCAGTAAAACTATTTGAAATGGAAGTTTTAATTTTATTTTCTAAATTAAAGTGTTTATAACAAGTGCAGATGTGTCTCAGTAAGTGAACCTGGGTTCATTTATTTATACACTCAGGTGATTTTTCTTTCTAGACTCCATTTGAAATCACCACATCATTATATAGATAGAAGTATAGATTCTTATGGTTGGAAGGGACTTAAAAAGTAATCTAGTTTGAGCCCCATACCCACCGCATTTCAGTTCTAATACTTCTACTGACAGGGACATTGCTATCCCCAGAGACAGACCACCCCATTACTAGACAGCAATAATGGTTAAAAAATTCTTTCTTTTATTAAACTAAAAATGGATACCGGAAAACTTGCATTTGCTGAACCTTGCTTCATTTTCTGGATAGATGAAAACATAGTATGTCCAAAATAACAAAAATGATGGACTTCCAGTGGATTATTTAAATACCACTGGGCCAGAAGTTAAAGGCTTAACATTGTGTTCAGCATTTTACCTTTAGATTACAGTATATACTACTATGTATTTTCTGATTTAATTCTCACAACAGCCTCATGAGATACATATTATTAGTATCAGGGCTTGGCTGATAAGGAAACTAAAGCTCAGAGTGGTGAACCAAAATGTCTGAGATTCTGGGGCTGATATTCCAATTCCCATCCAATTCCCTGAACTCTAGATTCCATGTTATTAATCACCACAGTAGACTGGTTCTGATTTACTAATAAACCTATTAAAGGGCCACATATGGTACCAAATGCATGATTTTAGATATGATCTCACTTGCATGGAGCAGGGTAGAACTCACTTTATTTTGGAGACTTTGCTTCTGATAATGTAACCAAGATCTTACTATTTGGCAAGCACATCATCCTATTGGCCATCAAACAATTTCTTGGTTCTTAAAATTTGTGCTCTTATCAGGATATATCTTCCCAGATATACTTGTGTGGTTTGTCTTTTGGATAGGAGTGTAGGAATTTGCATTTATGTTAACTTTCATTTTCTTATACTTGGGTTATCATTTAACATCTAAATTCTGGCATCCAGCACCATTAGCTTTTTTCTTGGCTTCCTGGGGTTCCTCATAAGGAACCAGGCAGGGTTCCTCATAAGATTTGCTGGGATGCTCTTTTTTTTTTTAAAGATTTTATTTATTTATTTGACAGAGAGAGACACAATGAGAGAGGAAACACAGGCGAGGTAGCGGGAAAGGGAGAAGCAGGCTTCCTGCCAAGCAGGGAGCCCGATGTGGGGCTTGATTCCAGGATCCGGGGATCATGACCTGAGCCAAAGGCAGACACTTAACAACTGAGCCACCCAGGCGCCCCTGGTGCAATGTTCTTTATTGTGTTTTCATTTTGACGACAGTTTAGGAAATAGGAGTAAACATTTTCTGGCTAATCCTAATGGCCATGTTATTACCAAATACAGATATGTAATCTGTATCACATAATAGCACAAATTGTGCTAATACTGTGTTATAACTCATGGGTATAGTACAGAGAAAGACAATGGATAAGTAATGCATTTCACTCCAGGAAAAGGTCATAGCCATCATGGTGTACTGGACAAATGCAGTTTTCCCAGAAGTCGGTATATGATAGGTAAACTGAGTCATCATGCAGATAGTAGTATAGATATGTGGGACTCAACCTGTCATAGCTCAGTACCATATTCATGTTGGTTATTTGGTTTCAGGAAAATATCATGTATCACATTATATTGTTGTGTATCACATTATATTAATTCAATTTGTATTTTATTTGATTTTATAAGTTTTTGATTTTATAATAATATTAACTAATCATTCATTAATACTTTACATGGATTATTTAATTTAATCCTGAAGCAATGTATATAATAGTAATTATTATCATTCCTATTTTACAGATAAGGAGACCAAAACCTGAAGAGTTTAAGTAACACTCAAAAAGACACAATTTGTAAGAGGAATAATTAGTTTTAACTTAGATAGTCTGATTTTAAACATTCAATCTCTTAGTTGTTAGGTTTTATTTCATACATTTATGTTGTTTTTATATTGTATAGAAGCTAGAGTATAATTTACATGTGGCTAGTTTTGTGTTTGTATATATGTAAGTAGTCATTGTATATGTTTGATAAACTCTATCAAGGGCCTATTTAATCAAAAGTCTCTCTATGACAAGCAGTACTCAGGGTGTGAGACTTGGATGGCAATTGAAAGTCAGGGCCATGTACTAGGGAGACAAGGGATTGGTCATAGCCACAGACTGTGCTGGCCAGGGAGATGGTTTATTAGGCCATAGCAGGCCATACGGCTCCTGAGCCTCCTGAGGCTTCAGGACCATGACAACAAAGTGCTAGAATGAAGGTGGGAATTCTTTGCTGATTGAAATCAGAGTCAACACAGAGAGGTTTACTCCATATAATTTATGAATACATAAAATATACTTTAGAAAGATTTAATAGAGACTAAGAAATTAATAAAATTAAATTTGCATATGTAAAACCACTTAGTCTATTGAAATCTGTGCCCTGCTTTATAGCATTCTTTCTTTGGAAGGAATCTTGGAGCTGTTCTAGTGGTGTGATTCTCAGATGCATAGTTTTAGATTGGTTTCAAGTTGCCTGCAAGGGGGTTATGTATTTCCAGCCTCCATTCTGGACATTTGTATTTTGTAGATATGGGCTGGAATTTGGCAATTTTTACTAAAAACCAAAACTCCCCAAATGATTAAGTTGCATATAGCCAAGTTTGGGAACCCTTGACCTTGACGATCTCTGTCACTAGATGTGACTGCGATTAGTACAATTCATCAAGTATTTTCAGTTCTTCTCCTACCTGATCACGCGGTGGGATTGCCATTTCTCATCTTTTTTTGTGATTCAGGCCAGTAAGCTTTATGTAGAAAGGATATGTGTCATTTTAAACCAGGAACATTTAATTAATAATACTAGACTCTCAGGGGTCTCTCTTTGCCTCTGGGTTGCAAATCAGAAGCATTCAGGATGATGACTATTTCATCAGTCTAGGTCCCTGAGTGACCAGAGTGAACAGAACTACCCTGACACCTACAGAAGAATTGTAGCATGGGCAAGAAATACATCTTTATAGTGTTTAGCCACAAAGCCTTCCTTGAAGTGGGGGTCTGAGTGGCATAGCTCCATGTTTCTACATGTGGCTCCCTTTTTAAAAGGTATACAATCTTGGTTGGACATGTTACTTAAAATCTCAGTGGGGATTTGGTTTCCCTACCTGTTAAAATAGGGATAATAACTACCTATTTGTGAGGATTTTGTGAATTATTGGAAAACCCTTCAAACTGTGCCTGGCACATATTAAATGTTAGCTATTATTCTATTTAGGTAATCTTCCCCTCCCCTGATAGTACCTCATTTAATGGAGAAAGGTTGTAGCATTTTTAGAATTTGCAGGATATAGTTTGCACTCTGGAGAGAAGGTTTTGGCAGCCCTTTCTAAAAGAAATCATAATTGGAATATTTCATGTTCTCCCCTTGTCACTTGATATTATTTGATCTATACTGCCAGCAGAATGTGCTAATGACCTCTGAGTAATAGAATATTAACAACTCCTAATATGAACATCATAGTCAGATAGCTATTTAGAAATGATTTGTAAATTACATGATTCGTTCTTAATACATGTGCATTCCCTTATAAAATAATATTTTAGGATTGATAATTAAGGGACTTGGTCTTTAACCCTCTAATGATTCATAAATGCTCATTTTCACTGATTTGTAAAAGTCTCAATGGAAATTTACGGCCTATTGGAGTTTTTTAGGTTCTATAGCTTTGAATTTTTCAAGGTTTCTTTGAAAAGCACTGAATATATCAAATAAAGCCCTTTAAACTTCATTCATGATTGAATTTGAAAGGATTATGCTCTCATCTGAGAAGTGGCAAATTACCAATGGTGATGATGCTATTGAATTACCAACTATGGAGAATTATTGAAGAAAATAGGTGGGGGATAAGGAAATGGGAAAAGGAGAATCTACTAGAGAGAAAGACCAATTACTTCTTTCCATCTCTTTGTTCACTGAAAAAAATATTAAACTAGCCCCCACTGTACCCTAGGCGGGATGCTGGGTGCTGAGATGAATAGAAAATGAACCTTCTTTTGAGGAGTTTATGGTCTGTTAGGAATTGCAGTTGATGGGGGTGCAGCGGGGAGATGTCCACAGTGTACTAGATACTATAACAAAGATACAAGGGGACATTGAGGTGGGATATCTGTCTTTAGGGGCTGGCCTGGGGAAAGGCAAAGAAGAGAGTGATGTCAGGGATGCTGTGGATCAAAAACACAAAGTACTTGAATGGTGTAAGACTGAGACCTGACTACTCAATAAGAGGGAGACTTTTTTTTTTTTTTTAAAGATTTTATTTATTTATTTGACAGACAGAGATCACAAGTAGGCAGAGAGGCAGGCGGAGGGGTGGGGAGAGCATGTTCCCCCCTGAGCAGAGAGTCCAACATGGGACCCAATCCCAGGACCCCAGGATCATGACCTGAGCAGAAGGCAGAGGCCACCCAGGCACCCCAAGAGTGAGACTTTCAAGGCCAGGTGGCAGGGAGAGCGGGACTATCCTTGGAAAAATAAGATATTTTGGGAAGATGATAGATTTGGTTTTAGACATGTTAGTTTCAAGCACGTTGGAATATCTAGGAGGAGATACCTATCAGGAAGGTATATAGACTTGTGAGGGAATTCATGGATCAGAAATAAAAAGAAAACAAAGGTTGCATTGACGAGTTGAAAACAAAGTATATATTTAGTTAATCAATTTGAGAACAAATGTGTATTAAGGTATCCCAACGTAAAATTTTCATAATTCTATTATTTATTACATTGGATTTTACCCAGTTGAAATGGCTGAAATGAACCACATGGTTATATGCTTAAAGCCTCAGTTGCTAGTTATGTCCGTATCTGATTTGCTTAATTTTTCTATGACTGCCTAAACATAGAAGTATGAGGCTTGCTAATCTTTTAAAAAATGTAAAATATCACTTGCTTGTCAAAATTTAACTAATGGAGAACTGTATAAAGAGTGAAAGTCTGCTTTCTCCAGGCACCAGCCCATCCTACTCCCCAGAGCTAATGATTGCCAGCATTTGGTTTCTATCATTCTGGTCTTTTAAGTACAAATTTAAATATCTATCTATATATTTTGTACAAGTGAGTTAATATAGTAGATGCTACCTTGAATCCCTTTTTTTTTTCACAGAATGGTATATTAAGGATTTTTTACCTTGTTGAAACACATATATATTATTCTTCTTACCACAAAATATATACCTTTGTAAAAATGAATTCTAATTCATTTAACCATTCCTCTATAGATGCATGTTTACTTTGCTGTTTTTTTCAGTTACATAGTGTATCTGCCAACATCTTTACATATACATCTGTTTATTTCTAATAAGTGTCATAGAAGTGGAATCTCTAGTTCCAAGGGAATTCACATTTTTTAAAGTAAGCTCTATTCCCAAGGTGGGGCTCAAACTCACGACTCCAAGTTCAAGAGTTGCATGCTCCACTGATTGAATCAGCCAGGTACCCCAGGAATTCACATTTTAAGTTTTGATGCATTCAGCAAATTGCATCAAACGAAGTTATATCAATATATAGTCCCCTAAGAGTTTCTTTTTTTTTAAATAATTACAGCTGATTTTAATTGCATACAATGAAATTTGTGTCCATAGTTTCATTTAATCTGTAAAAGGGTCCTTTGAGAAGAGTACTATTATAATCTTTCTTTTTTTGAGGTAAGGGGAACTGAGGCTCAGAGAAATTGAATATGGCCAGAGTTATGTGGCTTGTAAGCAGTAGAGCCAGTATTTGAAACCAGTTTGATATGGGAACTCATGCCCTTAACCACTCCTGTTCTGCCTCTCCAAAGGAAAAAAGACCACAAACTTGCAGACTACAGGGGCCTCTAGATTATTGTTTGAGCCTCAAATTTAAGCAGTTACATAGAACTAAGGTGCAAGGCTTCGTTTGAATCAGATTGTCATTCTCCTGTGCTATACCTCTCTAGTCATCTTATCTTGCATCTTGCTCTAAAAAAGCTCAAAGACTCTTTATTGAACCTCATCCCCAAAGATCTAAGTTCCTGAGGGGCAAGAGAGTTCAGGCCAATGTTGGCTGTACTCACTGCAACTGTCTTCAGCATCTGCTGACAGTGGCATAGTTTGTGTTCATTATTCTGATGCAATGGGGTATCTGGGCAAGGGGCACAGAGGAGAGGAACATGGCCAAGACCCAATGGCTCTCCTTGTGAATATTTAAAAGCCATT
This sequence comes from Mustela nivalis, assembly GCF_964662115.1. NCBI lineage: Eukaryota > Metazoa > Chordata > Mammalia > Carnivora > Mustelidae > Mustela > Mustela nivalis. Next base: position 73,459,672 of record NC_139021.1, read on the forward strand.
TAAATAGATTTCTTTTTATCTCCTAATTTCCTATTGATGACAGCACTGAAACTACTTGTCTCATTTTTCAAATCAAAGCTTCCTAGAGCAGAATGGCCTGGAGACTGAACAGCTCTTGAGTCTCTATTAATCACAAGGGTAAGGGCCGGGAGCCCAGTAAGTTGTTCAGGGAGTGGAAAAGTACTTAAGACCACCTCTCCCTTCAGCTAGCCTCTTTGCATTGCTTCTTTGAGGCTGGGTTCTTGTGAAGGGTCTTTTTAGGTTTGTTTTTTTTTTTTTCCACAGAAATGATTTGATAAGTACTTTTTTTCAACAAATACCTATTGATTTCTCTCAAAGACCTTTGTTGGAATTAGGCAGGTGTGCTCTAGGCCCATCTGATGTGTCTGCTCTCAAAAGATAGGATTCTGAGAAGACATGAGGTCCTGAGCTAGAGTTCGCACTGGGCCATTGTCTCTCTTTGGTTTAGGAAAGAGTGATAGGAGTTGGAATCCTGCCTCAGCTACTGTTGCTTGGACAAGCAACTTAACTTTTATTTGTTCATCAGTAAAGACTTGGTGTGTCCCTATTGGGATAATAGTATCTGTCTCCCAGGGTTATTTTTAGGATGAGTGATAATCATCTCTTTTCTCTTTTTCATGTCAAATCATGTACCAGCTCTGTCCTTCGTCTATTGTGTAGCTATAGAATTTCCAGAGCAGTTGTGCTAGTTTGGTAGGTGTTGGGGCTTCAAGGCTATTCTCCAGAGCTCTATACATATAATCCTGAGAAACAGCATTTATTCATTTCAAAGCTTGTGTTGGGGTGCTGGTAGAGATTACATGGTGTGGGGCCTCTAAGGCCTCTAGACCCTCTTGGTTATTTACTATTTATCAACTTTAGTTCCATAAAATTGTGCAAGTTACTTAACCCCCCTCTCAATTTTTTCCATTGTATTTAGATCTTTAGTAATATACCACATAATAAAAAATAAATGAAAGAGACTGAGTTTTATGACTAGATGTTACTCATTGTGTCATCCTAGAACAGGGGGCTGGAGGAAGAGGCTGTTCTCCAAGGAGAACTGAGGTGGTTAGTGCTGGGCTTTTTCTCCCCCTGCCACCACCCTCCACCGTGTGCTGGGAAGGGGTCAATCATTTATTAAACTGATGACTATTTCCTAGATCAGAGGGCTCTAGCTCTATCCATATTGTTCCAAATGGCAAAAGTTCATTCTTTTTGATGGCTGAGTAATATTCCTCTCTGTGTGTGTGCCATATCCTCTTTATCCACTCATCAGTTGATGGACATTTGGGCTCTCTCCATAATTTGCCTATTGTTGATAATTCTGCTATAAACATTAGGGTGCATGTGCTTCTTAGAACCAGTATTTTTGAATCCTTGGGGATATATCTGGTAGTGCAATTGTTAGATCATTGGGAAGTTATATTTTTAACTTTTTGAGGAATCTCCAAACAAAAACAGACTTATGAATCAGTGGAACACAACAGATAACCCAGAAATGGACCTACAACTATGTGGTCAACTAATCTTTGACAAATCAGGAAGGAATATCCAGTGGAAAAAAGACAGTCTCTTCAACAAATGGGGTTGGGAAAACTGGACAGCTACATGCAGAGAAATGAAACTAGACCACTTTTTTGCACCATACAAATAAATAAGAAGTAAGATAAATTCAAAATAGGTGAAAGACCTCAGTGTGAGATAGGAAACCATCAAAATCCTAGAAGAGAACATAGGCAGAAACCTCTTTGTCCTTGGCCATGGCAACTTCTTATTGGACACATCTCTGGAGGCTAGGGCAACAGAAGGAAATGCGAACTATTGGGATTTCATCAAGATGAAAAGCTTCCACATAATAAGGGAAACAATCAAAAAAACTAAAAGGCAGCCCATGGAATGGGAGAAGATATTTACAAATGACATTTCTGATAGAATCTATGAAGAATTAAAGTAATCCAGTTAAGGAATGGGCAGAAAACGTGAATAGACACATTTCCAAAGAAGACATCCAGATGGCTAATGGCTACATAAAAAGATCTCAACATCGTTCATTATCAGAGAACTACAAATCACAACCACAATGTGACACCACCCCACACCTGTCAGAATGGCTAAAATTAACAACATAAGAAACAACAGGTCTTGGTGAGGATGTGAAGAAAGGGGCACCCTCTTACACTGTTGGTAGGGATGTAAATTGGTTCAGCCACTCTGAAAAACATTTTTGAGATTTCTCAAAAAATAAAAAACAGAACTCCCTATGATCCAGCAATTGTGCTACTAGTTATTTACCCAAAGGATACAAAAATACAGATTTGAAGGAGTACATGCATCCCAATGTTTATAGCAGCATCATCGACAATAGTCAACCTATGGAAAGAGCTCAAATGTCCATTGACTGATGAAGAGATAGAGAAGATGTGGTGTGTTCGTGTGTGTGTGTGTGTGTGTGTGTGCGCATGCGCACACACGTGTGCATGTATGCCCAGTGGAATATTACTCAGCCATTAAAAAGTATGAAGTCTTACCATGTGCAATGATGTGGATGGAGCTAGAGTGCATTATAGTAAGTGAAATAAGTTAGAGAAAGACAAATACATATGATCTCACTTATATTTGAAATTTAAGAAAGAAAACAGATGACCATATGGGAAGGAGGAAAAGAAAGGAATGAGAGAGGGAAACAAGCCATAAAGTGACTCTTAATGATAGAGAACAAACTGAGGATTGGTGGTGGGAGGTAGGTGGGAGATGGGCAGGTTGAGTGATGAGTATTAAAGATGACACTTGTTGTGATGGGCACTGTGTTTTATACATAAATGATGAATCACTGAATTTTACTTAGAAACCAATATTGCGCTGTATGTTAACAAAATTTAAATTAAAAAAAAATTATTACTCTATCTATAATTTATCCCTAGGTGGTTACACAGGAAATTGGTAACATTTGTTTCCCCAAAGGAAAGGAGCTACATGGAGGGAACAGAGATTTGAGGAGGTGTTTTCATGATATACTATCTGTTATCTGTGCTTTTGAATCTTAAAATATATGAATGCAATATTTATTGAAAAAATCATAAAATTAAAAAAAAAAACTATAGATGGTGACATGAGAAATGGTGGTAGACCCCTTGTCTGGACTTTCTGTATGGAAAAAGGAACTCTCTTGGGCAAGTGGCAGCTAGAACAGGAGAGAATGGTGGTTGGGACCACAGCATCTGGCTTGGGGAGGATATACATGCTTCTTGTGGCAGGAGAGACCAGGCAAACAGACAGACCAAATGCCTTGAATAAAGCTATGCTGCTGACTCTGCTAGTCTCTTCCTTCCCTCCTAGAACTTGGGTGTGTCTGAGAGCCCAAGATATTTATCTAACAAATTTATTAGTTTTTTACATAATACAAAAATAGTACATATTCATTGTAGTAATTTGTCAAATATAGATGATGAAAAAAATATTTGTAATCCAATTATAAAGATACTATTACATTTTAATGCACCCTCTATTATTTATCATATGTATAGAATATGTATATGTGCACACATGTACATGTAGGAGATTACGCAATGAATACTGCTTTGTAACCTGCCTTTTTCCAGTGAAGATTTCTTTCTTGAGGGGCTGGATAGGGAACAATGACAAAAAATGTTCTAAGATTTCTTCTTTTAATGTTGCTTCTGAAAGTTATAAGTAATAGGATAGAGAATTTTAGTCATTGAATAAATTTATTCATTCATTCATGCATGTATAACCAAGTATTCTTCCATCCTGACTAGCCAGTGACTGTGGTCTCAGGTCTCATTTCCTTTTTTTTTTTTTTTTTTTTAGGTCATTAAATTTATTTGACAGAGAGAGACACAGCGAGAGAGGGAATATAAGCAGGGGAAGTGGGAGAGGGAGAAGCAGGCCTCCCACGGAACAGGAAGCCCGATGTGGGGCTCTATCCCAGGACCTTGGGATCACAACCTGAGCTGAAAGCAGATGCCTAACTGACTCAGCCCCCAGGCACCACAGGTCTCGTTAACTTTAATAAAACTGAGCCCTCCAACACCTAGATTGGCAGGTAGCCCAGAATTTGTGACCCTGGGGCCCCTGAGGATTGGTTTCTTCTTTTCCTGTATCTTCTATCATTTCCTCTCCACTGGATAATTTCCATCAACATTCAGATATGTCGAAGCCTCTCTCATCTACCAATCATTCTCCCAAACCTGCTCTGTCCCCAACATTTTCCATATAAATCAGTGCTGTACTTACAGTTGCTTATGTCAGAAAGCTAGGAGTCAACCTTAATGCCTCTCTTTCTTTCTCCTTATATTTAACCCATTAGCAAGTCCTTTGGACTTTATCTCTATCTCCAGAATGTACTCCAGATTCATCTACTTTTCTCTATCTTCACTCTCATTATTGGCCTAGATATGGGAACAGCCTCCTTAACTGGTCTTCCTGTAATGCATTCTCTACACAGTAGCCAGTAAAACCTTTGGAGACAAATCTAAATCCAATTATCTCTTTCTTCTGCGTAAAACCGTTGATGACTTCTTCACATTTAAAAGAATATTCCCTTTCTTAAGAAGGCCTATGAGGCCTCTGGCCCTGTTTGCATCCCTGACCTTGTCTCATCTACTTTCCCCCGTTAGCCGCTCTGGCTTTTTCCTGTTCCTTGAACACTCTTCTATCTCTTGGGGCAGAGGAAACTTCACAAGGGCAGAGACCATGACTATCTTGTTTATTGCTGAATTTTCAGTGTTTATCTAGGTTCCATGAGTGTAGCAGTAGGTACTCCATACTTATTTTTGAAAGTAGGTAAATTTATGAGCCAGTGAGGATAATAAAGACAAATGCTCAAACTTTAAAAATACAAAGCCAAATGTGTTAAGAGAGCTTGAACTTAGTGGTTTGGGAGTTCATAGAGGGGATACTTATTGTGGCCAAGGAGGTCACCAAGGAGTTATAGATGAGGAAATGTTCAAACTGGACATCAAGGCTGGACTTAAAGATTCTCTAGACTTAAGAAAAAGAATAATGTTTGACCTGTGAAAATGGCTAAAATTAGCAATACAGGAAGCAACAGATGTTGGAGAGGATGCAGAGAAAGGTGAACCCTTTCACACTGTTGGTGGGAATGCAAATTGGTACAGCCATTCTGGAAAACAGGATAGAGGGTCCTCAAAAAGTTAAAAATAGAACTACCCTACAACCCCAAAATTGTACTACTAGATATTTACCCGAAGGCTACAAAAATACTGAATTGAAGAGGCTTACGTACCCTTATGTTTATAGCAGCATTACAATAATAGTGAAGTTATAGAAAGAGCCAAATGTCCAATTGATGAATGATAAAGAAGATGTGTGTGTGTGTGGTGGTTGCATATGATGGAATATTACTCAGCCATCACAAAGAGTGATATCTTGTCATTTGCAATGATATGGATAAGGCGAGAATGTATTATGCTAGGCAAAATAAGTCAAAGACAAATGTCATCTGATTTTACTCATGTGTGGAATTTAAGGGAAAAAAAACACAGATGAACATAAGGGAAGAGAGAAAAAAAAAAAGGAGGCAAACCACAAGAGACTTTTAACTGTAGAGAACAAACTGGGGGTTGCTGGAGGGGAGGTGGTGGGGGATGGGCTAAATGGGTGATAGCTATTAAGGGGGGCACTTGCGATGAGCACTGGATATTATATGTAAGTGATGAATCACTAAATTCTACTCCTGAAACAAGTGTTGTTAACATTAGGTTTATTCCAAGGTATCTTAAGGTTTTTGGAGTTATTGTAAGTGGAATAGATTCCATAATTTCTCTTTTTGCAGTTACATTGTTAGTGTATAGGAAAGCAACTAATTTCTGTGCATTGATTTTGTATCCTGCCACATTACTGAATTGCCGTATGAGTTCTAGTAATTTGGTAGTGGAGTCGTTTGGCTTTTCTACATAAGGTATCATGTCATCTGTGAAGAGAGAGAGTCTGACTTGTTAACTAACTAGAATTTAAATAAAAACTTGAGACAAAAAAGGAGTAATGTCTGAACAGAATGATGAGTTGTAATCCTGTCAAATTGGGACATAAGGTGTATGTAATGGACCCGTACAAGTTAGGGCTGGAAAGGTAATTCTGGATCTGATCATGGGGGATCTTGAATGCCAGGTTAGTGTTTGGCACCTTGAAAAAGGAGGCATACCCCTACCTTCCAGGGAGCAAAGTGATTAGAGTCCTAGGAAGATAAATTGGTCCATGGTCTTAGGTGGTCAACAGTGGAGATAAATGAAAAAAGAGGAAACAGATGTGAGAAACATCCTAAAGAAACTGTTTCCAGGAATTCATAACTGATAATTGATAGCTAAATATGAGATAAGGAACCAATGCAGATTTTAACTTGGGTGATTCAGAGAATGATGGTACTAATAATAGAAATAGAAAATCATAAAAAGAGGATTTTTTTGAGGGGAGAGATAACAAGTTTGGTTTGTAACTTATTGAATTTAAGGTACTAATGGAACATACAGTTTGTGATGGAATTTAGGACTCAAGGTAGGATGAGAAATGTAATTTTTACTCATTCATTCTTTTGTCCAGTGAATATTTATTGAGTACCTAGCACATGCTGGTCACTGTATCAATCATTTGAAATACAAAGATGAAAATTATAAACCCTAACTCTGCTATTTTTTTGCCATACCCAACTTTTTTTTTTTTTAAAGATTTTATTTATTTATTTGACAGACAGAGATCACAAGTAGGCAGAGAGGCAGGCGGCAGGTGGCGGGGTGGCGGGGTGGCAGGCTGGGGTGGGGGGGAAGCAGGCTCCCTGCTGAGCAGAGAGGCCCATGCGGGGCTTGATCCCAGGACCCTGAGATCATGACCTGAGCTGAATGCAGAGGCTTAACCCACTGAGCCACCCAGGTGCCCCCATACTCGACTTTTTAACTCAAGTCCAAGAGGAAGACACTTCTCTATTGATAATTCTAAATTATCAAGATCAACAGTGTAACTATTGTAATATGCATGAGTATTAATATATTTCATTTCTTTTATGATTATAGGCTTATATTAGAAGGGGTTTAATCATGCAAACATAATTGCTTATAATTTATAACCTAAGGTTCAAGGAAATCCTGATGTGATTATCTTAAGGAACATTTTGAGGATGTATATGTGTCTTTGACTTTGACAATGATTAGGTCATTTCTTCTGCATATCTGATAGTGAATTAGCACAGGAAAAAAAGCCCCAAAATACCAATATGCTGGAATTTGGAAGACGTTTGTTTCTCAGAGGGGTAAATTCTGTGGATAGTTTTAGTAAGGGTGTCATTTTGAAGCTAAATTCAAAGGGAAACCAATAGTGCCTATGTTCACTCTTGTAAGAAGCAGTGCTCGCTAATCACTAATGAGATTGTTGTTAACTATTTTTCTGATGGGAGATGACGGGGTATTGAAAGCAAGGTGAGGGAAATTGTGGGGAGTAATCAGGAGGCAGAAATTCAGGGCAATTAGGGAGAAACGTCTTGAGAAAAGGATACAAGTTATTTATAAACATGCACTTTAACTTTTTATCCTATTTTATTTGCACAACAGCGTGCAAGTTTGAAAAAGAATTATCCACTTTATAGAAGGAAACGAAGCTCAGAAAAGTTAAGTGACTAAGGTTACAGGACTAAAAGCAAAGCTGGGGCTTGACCCAGTGGCTTCAATTCTAAGTCTACAGTTCTCTGCACTGTACTGGTCTGTTGGGAGATGCTGTATGCTCTGGTGCTCTGTTCTACTGCCTTATTTGCTCAAGTTTGTGGTTGGGCTTAAGCGTCCTTCTCTCCCTCTCTGAGATTCAAACCTACTTTATCATCACATGCTATCTTCTTTATGAAGCTTTCTCAGATCCTGTCAGCTAGGATTCAACAGCTCTTTATCTTTTCCTCTCCTATAGAGTCTCTTTCTCCATGGATTACCTCACATTCTTTCCTGCCATTATAATGTTTATTTGTATGCATGTTTTTACTAGACACTAAACCCCTTCAGGACAAGCCCTGGATCTGAATCATCTTTATTTCTTCACAGTACTTAGCACAGTGCCTCAGAGGTATTTAATAAATATATATCAAGTGAGCAGATGAGTGAGTATATGAGTCGTCAGCTCTCCTGAAGCAGGTGAATCAGGTGGATAACTGCCAGGAGTTCCTTTGAGTCTTCAGTTGGGAGTGGCACTGATGTCTCCTGGGTGTTATGGAGGGGGATAGCCAGGTGGAAAAAAGAGGACAAGGTTTGTTTTACTTTATGCAGGTAAAAATTGGAAGATGTAGAAGTAGTGAAAGGATAAGCTTAGAACTGAAATGCAATCTGTATGATTGTCTGAAGACTTTAGGAAGAAACTTCCAATCCCTTAGCTCATGGAAAATGGAGTAATTGGCATTCTGGGCTGTGTAGTTGTGTTACTTGGCACAAAGAACAAAAATATATCAAGTGTGTCATAGGGAGTTCAAAAAAGATGAAGAATATATCAAGATTATAGCCTTTTCCAGTCATTTTCACTTTGGGCTGATGTCTGAATTATCCATTTTGGAGTCACATGATCTGTCTGCTACTGGACTTCCTGGTATGGTAGGAGCAAAGGCAATTAATTCAGCAGCTCCATAGCTCACTTCTAACAGACTTTCCTGAAGAATTTCAGCATATCAGTGAGAGAGAACTGAAGATTAAGGATGAGGAAGCAAATGGAACTACTGCCACATTGACAGGTGAAATTATCCCTATGCCAAAAAGGTGTCAATTACTCTCTTAGCCATTAAAGGGAGAAGCCCAGAAGAGCAACTCAACTTTAGCCTTTGTTGTAACTGCTTTGAAGAAGAATTAAAGACTACTCAACTTTAAAAGCATGGGACCAAGAAATGTAGGTTTAGAGTATGAGACCATGGTAACCATGCTTTTACAGAATCTCTAAATGTGTTGTGAGATACTTGTTCTGGTATTCTCTTTCACTGACAGTTTCCTGAAGGACTAGTAATTCGTTGTAATGCAAAAAGTAGAAATCAGGAAACTCACATTAATGTGCATTCATTCTACTTTGACCAAGTAAATTAAGATCAATAGGATTTAAGAATTTAAAAAGCTAACCATATAAAAGCAGTTGTTATTTTCTGCAGTAAAGCATTCTTGAAAATGGCATTGTAGACAGATTGTTGTAATTCAGATAATGTTTCCCAACAGGAACAATATTTTACCTGGAGGTTTTAAAATGATATCATAAAAGTGATGGTAACACTGAATTTGTATCCTCTGTAATAATTGAATATAGAAAAGCTGGGGTCCAGATTAGAGCATGCAGAATGATCAAATGGGGTTCTACATTTTAAAATACTTCATAAGATTTAAAATATTGTATAAATTCTATTATTAAACATGGTAATAAGCACATTTTAATTCAAGAGGATTGTTCTATAAAGCATACACAAAATAGAGGTTTATTATGTCAAACATTTGAGCTGCAGTTAATATGCTACTTAGAATAAACAATATTAAATATCTAATTTGTGGGTACCTCAGTGGCTCAGTCATTATGCGTCTGCCTTTGGCTCAGGTCATGATCTCAGAGTCCTTGGATCAAGGAGGTCTGCATCATCGGGATTCCTGCTCAGCGGGGAGTCTCCTTCTCCCTCTGCCCCTACCCCTGCTTATGCTCACTCACTCTCTCAAAAATGAATAAAAAATCTTTAAAAAAATTTTATTCATGACAATTTTTCTTTGTTTTCTTGAAATTCGAAGCTTGCTTTGCTATTTTCTCTTTTTAAAAAAAATTTTTTTTAGAAAGGAAGGTAATTTGAATGATTTAGGTCATTTCCAAGAATTAGAATTTTTTCCTTTTTTCCTTAATTTCTGATGGTAAAGTTAATAAAATAATTTGGCTAGGGGTGTAGTTCAAGTAGCATATGATCAGTTTGTATGGCTACTTCTAGTAACACTTCTCCCCTCCATTTTCTGAAGCAAAAGACCTTTCACTTCTTACTATATCAGTCTTTTCAGATGTACAGGTGTTATCCAGGCTGGTATATTGGGAGGACATTCATTCATTGATTCAGCAAGTATTTTATTGAACATCTGCTATATGCCAGGCTCTGTAGGTAATGGGATATAAGAGAGAACAAGGTGGACAGAGTGCCAGCCTTAATAGAGCTTATGTGTCAAAAAGGAAAAAAATAAGGTGATGAGATAAAGAGTGACTGGGTTAGGGAGAGATGTGTGTGTTGGGAGCCATGTAGATTGGATGACCAGAGATTGATTTTCTGAGGAGGTGATATTTGCTCTGTGATTTGAATGACAAAGAAAGGTCAGTGATATGACAGTGATCTGGGGGCAAGGGGCTCCAGAAAAGGGAACAACAACAAGTGCAAAGGCACTAAGACAAGGATGAGCTTTGCCAGATAAAATATAGGATGCCTAGTTAAATTTGAATTTCAGATAAACAATGAATATGTACTGTTTTAGCATAAGTGTATCCCAAATACTGTATGGATCATACTTATACAAAAAAATAATTAACTTTTATCTGAAATTCAAGTTTTATCAGGCACCCTGTATTTTTATTTGCTAACTCTGACAACTGTAGCCTGGCATATTCAAGCAAGAGAAAGAAGTCCAGTTTTGCTGGAAAATAGTAAGTGGGCGGGCATGTAATAAATTTGGAGATATTGGTAGGTGCTGGATTGTTGAGCTTCATTAGCTAAAGTAAAGAGTTTGGATTTATCTTTGAGTAGCATGAGAAGCTACTGGAGTATTTTAAGCAGGGGAGTAACAAAGTCTGTTAAATACATGGATAGATAAGAAAAGGATGGTCCCGTATTAATTACATCATGTGTTCTCTTCTTGGAATGGGTTGGGGGCCATACCTTTACAAATGGAAATTATTTTTATGGAAGGGAAATATTTGTCCTGCTGTTAGTCAGATAGGAGAGTGGAGAGTTCCTGTTTCTACTGCTTCACTGTTATCTTATGCCAGTGTGGCATATTATAAGTTGGCATATCCTGATCCCCTTCAATACATTTTATAATCAATAAATCCCTGTGCATCTTATAGATGTTCTCTAGGCAAGAGCTCTTTTGAGGTTTCAGATCCTGGCCTTTTTTAAGTTCAAGGCAGTCTGCTGCTTGAGGATGTCTTGTCCCTTTCTGCCCTCCCCATCCATACCAGTTCTCCTAGAGTCGTTATTAAAAGCAAAAGAACAAAGTTATCAGAAAGGAATTTCAGTAGTCTGGGGAACCTGATTATATAAATTTGGTCTGTCTTTTTTGGAAAGTTACTGCGTTATTTCAGATGATATAAAATCACTTTCTAAATCAAAGTCACATTCACTGCCCATTATCACTCTATTCCCTCTCCAATGCTTCCTTGTTTGATTAGATTTCATCATCTGCACTGAGTTGGGACACTGTCCCTGTAATCTTAGCTCCTATGGAACACTTGTACTTGAGTCACAGCACAGAAAAAGCCATGGTTCTCTTCGACACTCTTGAATCAACTAATTATCAGCAAAGGACCTGAGGAAGGAAACACAGTTCATTGGTTCATTAACTTGCACCCTCTAGACTTATAGGGCAGATGGGGAAAGCTCCAACTATAGCCTGGGGATTTAGGTATGCTTCCCTGTCAGTCACGAGCGAGAGCAGAACTGTGATGGGGAGGGATGGCCTACTGTGCCTGGGCTGAGGCTATCTCCTTAAGGAGGGAGAGTCTTCCTGGTCTCCCATGGTTCAGGAAGTAGGCCGAGCCCAGCAGCACTACATTCCCATTTCCTTTCTGTCCTTAAAACTTGGTTCAGTGTTTCTTTGTGATATCCATCACTTCCCCTACCAGCTGTGAGGGCAGGAGGAGAAGCAATTAAGGGCATTATTAATCACTAGGTTCCCACAGAGAAGGGTCAGACTGCAGTAGGATTTGACAAAGCAACAACAATTCTATCACCAACAGAGTTATAAAAGTGGATAGCTCAACATTTTAGGGCTCTATTTGGGCTCATCCTTTCTTAGCCCTAAAACATGTTATTGAAGATGAACATTCCAGAGGTGATTAAAAACTTGCCTTCCTTTGAATTGTGGAATTGTTTGAGTTTGTTTTTTGTTTTTTTACTTTATTTGTTTATTTCATGGGGGGGGGGCACAAGCAAGGGGAGCAGCAGAGGGAGAGGAAGAAGCAGGCTTTCTGCTGAGCCTGACACAGGGCTCCATCCTGGAACCCCAGGACCCAGAATTGTTTGAGTTCTAACAATATTTCACTTTGGCAAGCTTTGAGTTTCTTTTGGGAAGTTGTGGCAAAAGTAAATTGGAAAACATACCTGTGCTTTTACAGACAAGAAAGGGTTTCTGCCTTTTTTTTAAAGATTTTATTTATTTATTTGATAGAGAGAGACACACAGTGAGAGAGGGAACACAAGTAGGGGGAGAGGGAGAGGGAGAAGCAGGCTTCCCGCTGAGCAGGGAACCAGATAGGGGGCTCAGATCCCAGGACCCCAGGCCAAGGGCAGATGCTTAAGGACTGAGCCACCCAGGTGCCCCAGGTTTCTGCCTTTTATTGTAACATATGTACTGGAATTTCTTCTTCACTGAAATCCACGAAAAATAAGAACATTTTGAGAAATGAGAGAAACATTTTTGGAATTCATTTTGTAAATGCATTTAAAGTGTCTGTTGAAATTCTATTCATTTTATAGTACTATTCAAAATTTTTGAAGCCGGCAGTGTTTCTTTTGGTGACAACCCTTCGTCCAAAAGCAGCATTCACAGAGGGGCCCGCTGGTTACTGTCTCTGAAGATCATACTGCTCTTCATGCTGCACTTTGTTTGATACTTTCACATTAATTTTCTCAGTCAAGAAATATTTGTTGAGCATCTATTGTGGGTCAGGGATACAGGAGAGAATAAAGCATACACATTCTCCTTCCTTGTAAAGTATATAATCCAACAAAGAAGACAAATGCTAAATAATTAGACTTATTTAAACAAATTAGAGATACCACATTATTTTATCTTTAAAATCACAACTATGTGTATCTGAAAAATAATCTCACATTTTCTTAACCTGTGCCAATTATATGATTCATTATGCAGGCAAGGTGGTTGGCGCAGATGTGAAAGGCCAATCACTTTCCAGTTATATTACTGACTTTGAGATGCTTGCCTCAACTATGGTAGAAGACTTAGTAGCAAGTTTTGCTACGTGAGAACACTTTGGTTAAGGTTTTTAAAGTCTTTTGGGGAATTTTTTTTTTTTTTAAGGACACTATGGATTTTGATTTTTTTCTTTTAAAGATTTTATTTATTTATTTGACAGAGATCACAAGTAGGCAGAGGCAGGCAGAGAGAAAGGGGAAAGCAGGCTCCCTGCTGAGCAGAAAACCTGATGCGGGGCTTGATCCCAGGAGTTGGATCATGACCTGAGCTGAAGGTAGAGGCTTAACCCACTGAGCCACCCAGGTGCCCCTGGGGAATTGTTTCAGTTGAGATGGTGAAATGGGGAGTGGGGAAGAAAGAAGAAAACTAAGTATAAAGAACCTTTAATTTTACAGCCTTAGCCCTAATTCTCTGAAAGCAGATGGGCTCAAGAAAACACAGGAAGGTAAGAAGGGAAATCCCAGGCAGAGCCAAACAAAATGTTCATTGGACCAGCAACTATAGCCCCAGGTTGGGAGGAGGAGGCTCAAATTTCCTTATTCCCAGGACTTTTTCTTTCATTTATACCTCAATGACTCTGGTCTCAGAGGGGATTCTACAGGGGACTATGAGAAGTAATTAGTGTTTAGAGAGCTCCTTGAGATCTACCTAGGACAAGTATAAGGGAGAATATAATGGTTTAGGGTTGAGATCAACCAACAGCTTAGCTGAGGTCACTGGGGCAGCCATTGAAAAACAAAATAATCAGTTACCCAGCAAGAATAAAGTGTTAGCAGAATGCCTAGGGAGAAACTGAAAGGAGAAAGGGATAAATGGATATTGTCAAGTCCTAGGTCTGGTCTGGTTTAATACTTTCTTTCCATAGTGTCCCAAACCACCTCCTTTGTACAATGCCCTTGCTAAATGGGTGTTAAAAAGAAAACCACAGGCTCAAAATGGAGTCACCAAACTGGGGCTCAATACCTAACCTAATTACAGTTTCAGTCTCCCCCAGAAATAAATTCTTAACCAATTGCTCAGGAATTTTCTAGTCAGCTATAATGAGGTAATCTGTCACAGGGACTCTCCATCCCCCAAAGGAAGATGAGGTTAGCTACCTAATAAGACTACCTGTGGTTCCCCCTAAGGGAAAGTGACCTTGTTTGAAACAATCTTTCTTTTCTTTTACTAATAACTTCCTTGCACCAACCTCCTTCTCATAAAAACTTTCCATTTTTATATAACTCCTCAGAGCATCTCTCCATTTGCTAAATAGGATGTCGTTGGGTTCATGAATCACTGAATAAAGCCAATTAGATCTTCAGATTTACTCAGTTGAATATTTGTTCTTTAACAAGGGCGAAGGGGAACAACTCATCCAAAAAGTACTTCTCATGTTTCTCCTAAAATAATACTAATTTTGCGCAAAATTTTAAATGCTGTGTAACACCCAACAGAAGTAGTTACGTAAGATCAGTTAAGCCCATCCTAAACTCGTTTTAAAAAGTCACCAAGAATTTAAATTAAAAAATATATATATTTTAATTTTTTAATTTTTTATATAAACATATATTTTTATCCCCAGGGGTACAGGTCTGTGAATCACCAGGTTTACACACTTCACAAAAAATATATATATTTTAATTTAATATTCTATTCTATATATTCTATGTAGAATATATATTATATATTCTATATATTATATTATATTATATTATATTATATTATATTATATATATATACTGATATGATTGGTTATTATATAATAACCAATCAGTACTTGTATGTATGTGGTTTAGACTAGCACTTGGCACATGGCCAATCCCCAAAAGGGTTAAATGTTTAGGGTAATTTCCCTGCTCTTGAGAACAGACATGATCCCACTTTAATTTGGCTGGTAGCTGTGACTTCTGTCATTTGCACTGATGGGAGAGGCGTGCACACATGGATGAATCTCTCCTTCAGGACCATTTGTCTTTTTTGTAATAAAGTAAATGTAACCCTTGGGTCCCTCAAAGGACCCACACAGGCTACATCATAGTAAAAACACTATGTGTCATGCACTTTATATGTATCATTTCATTAAATCTTCATAGAGAACTCCAAGAGGAAGTACTATAATTATTCCCCACTTTGCATCTGAGAGAACTGAGGCATAGGGAGGTGAATGAAGAAATTGTACAAGGCCAAACAGCTGGTAAGTGGTAGAAAGTGAGTTTTCAAGCCTACTTGTCTGACTCCAAAAACTGGTTTTAACAATGGTACTGTGCTGCCTTGACCTCTTCTAAGCAAGCCCTTGCCAGAGAAATATGAGAGAAAACCTTATCTGGGCCTTCCAGGAAGCCAATGGCAAGGCTTCCACTTATAAACAAAATGCACACAATATTCCCAAAAGAACTTGTGTCATTTGATGGAGAAGAATCATGCATGAGAAGATGCAGGGACTAGAGATTATTCCATAGGTAACTTTAAAAATTAAGTTCTGATTTGGTAATCAAGAGATTTCAATAATATAATCATTAAGATCACTTGCTCCTGGGCCTGGGGGTAACCTACCAAAGGACTCCCAGGTCTCCTGCTGCTTGGGATCCCCTATTTGAGCTTCTCCAGAGGTGTTCATTCTCTCTGTGCTTATCTGGTCCCTTTTAGCTATTGCCATATAATCCTCAAGCTAATGTTTTATGAGAAAGTTTAGGAATTCTCTTTGGGCAGGCACTGTTTAGTAATTGTTTTTGGTACTACTGTGATACATTTTCAGAAACTCAATAGCTTAAACATTAATTTATAATCTGTAGTTATGGAGGTTAGAAGTTCCAACATGGGCCTCCCCTGGGCTAAAATCAGGGTAGAACTAGGTTCAGTTCTGAAGGCCCTAGGGGCAAATTTGTTTCCTTACCTTTCTCAATGGCCTTGACCTGTGGCCCCTTCCTCTGTTTTCAAAGCAGCAATGGCTGGTGGAGCCTTCCTCATATAACCTCTCTCTGCACCTCTTGTGCCATCTGTCTCTGACCATAGCAGGAAAGATTCTCTGCTTTGAGGAGTCATGTGATTAGATTGGAATTGCTTGGATAATCCAGGACAATTTCCCAAGCTTAAGGTCCTTAATTTTAATCACATGTGCAAAGTCTCTTTGCCCTGTAAGGTACCATATTCACAGCTTCTAGGGATTAGGACATGGACATCTTTGGATATCTCCACATCTTTGGGAGGTCATTATTCTGCCTACCACAGGAATGACACTGAAACTGAGGTGTTTTCTATCATCAGTTTAGAGTGCAAAAAACATCACCTCCTAGTGGTTTCCCAGTTGCTACCCCTGACCCTCCACCTGGCATTTTAGCCAGAGGTCCTGGGTGAAGTGAGGCTGGGAGGGGGCACCCCAGTGGTAAGTCCATGAACACTAGGAGTTTAATCCAGGACGTCAGCCTCAGTTAATATTGCCTTGCAGGGAGGAAAGTGATCGTTACTATAAAGGCACTTGTTCTAGTCTGCTGCTGCTGTTGCCACTCACTGGTGTCACTGCTCCAACCTGGGCATACAGTCCATTTATTCAAGGTCTGTGTCATAGAAGGTGTGGTGGTATCGAAGTTGCCAAATACAAAGCTTGTTGCCACTGCTATTGCTGCGCTGATCAGAACTGACTAGGGCAGGAATGGGGAAGGACTTCTTCCCTTACCCATGGGTACCCCATGCTCAAGCAGCCCTAGGTTCTCAATAACTTCCTTTCATGAAACGGTCTTTTCCATCTGTACATGGATCAATAGCCACTTGTGTGGGTTAGCTGTCTCCAAGTCCTGGTAAGATCCCTTTGCCTGACTCCTAACCTTAGGGTGTCCCTGAGGAATATTGTTGGGAATCTCTTCCTCCCAACACAGTCAAATGACAATTATAGTAACTGAAGCAGGAAGCAAAGGAGGTGGGGTTCTCATTTCCTTTCTGTTGGCCCCTACCTGCAGCCTCTGGGCTTCTTCCGCAAATTCACTCACTCCATCTTGGACAGTCTTTAAGCTTAGTCTCTTAGTGACTGTGGGGTTGAGGGAGTTGAAACTTGATGCCAGCAAAATGTCTGTTAGTACTTGAAGGGCATTTTGGTGACTTGTCCAGGAACAGTGAAGGCTTCAAGGCAACTCCATGTGGCTATCATCAGAACCTAAAGAACAGTTAGTAATTTCCAAATGGCAATTTTTTTTAATAAAAAATATTTAAAATTCCTAAGGTGGGGTGCCTGGGTGGCTCAGTGGGTTAAGCCTCTGCCTTCAGCTCAGGTCATGATCTCAGGGTCCTGGGATCGAGTCCCGCATTGGGCTCTCTGCTCAGCAGGGAGCCTGCTTCCTCCTCTCTCTCTCTCTGCCTGCCTCTCTACCTACTTGTGATCTATGTCTGTCAAATAAATAAATAAAATCTTTAAAAAAAAATTCCTAAGGTGGGCACACATTGTGATGATCACTGAATCTTATATACAACTAATGAGTCGTTGAACACTACATCAGAAACTAATGATGTTGGCTAATTGAACATGATAAAGACAACTCACTAATTAAAAAATATTTAAAATTCCATTTCACTGGGCATCACCCCAACACAGTAGTCTTCAGACATTTTTTTTTTTTAGGACCCCATTACATTCTTAAAAATCATTGTGTCTCCCAGTTTTGATTGATGTGTTGGATCTATTGATAGTTTCCACATTAGAAATTAAAACAATTATACATTAATCCATTAAAAAGCCTTTAGATATTAATATAATTAACACATTTTTATTAAAATTAACTATATTTTCTATGACAAAAATTGAGAGAAGAGCCACCTTGTTTTACATTTTTGCTAATTTCTTATGTTTGGCTTGATAGAAAACAGTTTTTCATAACAAGAAGAGTTTTTCATATCTGCTTCTGCCTTCAGTCTGTTGTGAGATCACAGTTTAGGCCAGCTATCCTGAGGTAATTTCAAATAAAATGTGCAAGAGTGCTTTGGAGATGGTAAAGCACCATAAAATTCTAGTTTGCTATTTCTATACAAGGCTGCTAAAACAGGAAGTAACAAGAAATTCCTGCTTTGAGGCTCATCACACCTCTCTTTGATTAAACACAGGAGAATTCAGCCCAGTTAGAAGTAAGGTGTTTGTTTCTTCTTACAGAGTTTCAGAAATAATGTTCTCATAGAAACTTACATGAAAAAAGTCCATTGATTTACCAGATACCAAAGCAAATCTGACTCCATGCTAGACAAACTGTAGTTCCAAGAATCCAAGAGATCCAGTGGGAAAACTGAGTGACTCTATACTACATTAAAAGAGAGTTTTGACACACTTCCCTCCCACCCTTCCCAATCTATGTACCTTTGAGAGGTAGGTATTCTGAGGCTCAGAGAGATTAATGGAAAAATGACTTACTGAAATGTCACATCATTCTGATAAATGGTAAAACTGGAAATCTAGCCCAGGTTTTCTGGTTGCAGATTCAGTTCCTTTTTTCCATTGAATTGCAGTACTCTCAAGTGGTTTATCTCCTGCTCATGGGACTCTAAAAAAGGGGTAAGTAGGAAAGACCTGTCTGATTTGGAGGGATGAATATAGGGAAAAACTTTAACCATGGCTGCAGCACACACTCCTGTGTGAACTATTGCCTTCAGGGATTATAGTATTTTGGGAGATGGAATGGGAAAATGTAGGATACTAGATCATTGGCAACAGGTAGAATAAGGAACCTTGAGTCGGGTTTTCTCCTTCACAATTATATCCAACTCTTTGATTATAACATGTTGCCAAAGAATGAACGCAAAAATAGAAAATTAGCTCAGCATTAAGTTCTATTATGTGAATGCCCCCAAACAGAGTTGAAGATGCCGTTCTTCTGCTGCAAGTGGCACCCAAAGATCTTGAGTGATTTATCTTCTAGCTACCAGTGAGGCCTACAAAAGTGAAGGACAAGAGATGATTGCTTGTTAAGTTCCTTTCTTTTCAGAGGGCCCACGATTGTCTTCCTAAGCAACCCTCAGAAACAAACATTTTGCTTTTCCAATATGGCATAATCAGGTGGATACTTCCCATTTATTGCTTAACTGACTTGTCTACAGCACAAAAATCATTTGAAAAGACTTCCTTTAGCTTCTCTTGGGTTCTCTGATACCCATGTGCCTCAGCTCTTTATTACTTCTGAATGAGCCATCTCAGTCTCTTCTGCAGGCTTCTCTTGTTGGCTAGCACTTAGAAGATGATGTCAGCTGAAACCCTGTTCTCTTTACCTGTTGCACTTTTCCGAGTCTATGCATTTAGTCTTTTGAGTTCTATATGCACTTATTTAGTGATAATTTTTTTAAAGTTCATTCTTTTCCCTTCTGGTTTTTTTTTTTTTTTAATATTTTCTTTATTTATTTGAGAGAGAGAGAGAATGAGAGAGAGCATGAGAGGGAAGGACAGAGGGAGAAGCAGACTCCCTATGGAGCTAGGAGCCTGGAGTGGGATTTGATCCTAGGACTCTGTGATCATTACCTGAGCCAAAGGCAGTCACTTAACCAACAGAGCCACTCAGGCACCCATTTACTGATAATTTAAAAAGATCTATCTCGTGTCCAGATTTCTTTCTAGCTTCAGATCCATCTATCCACTTGCCTTTTGGATGTCCTACATTCTCTTGAAACCAAACATGTCCAAAATGGAACTCATTTTTACTGCTGTCTCTCAACTTACTTCTCCTTTGGTGTCCTCCACCCAGCAAATGGTACCACCGTTTATCTAACTGTATAAATCAGTGGCTTAGGAGTGACACAGGACACCTCTCTTTTTCACCCTGTAAGGGAAAACTCTATTTTTCTCCTCTGTTCTCAATACTTTTGACACTACATGTGTGAAATTTTTTTGTTGTTTTTTTTCCCCCACACCACATAGTTCTCCAACTCTCAGTGATACTAACAGGGTATCCTACAAATTTAACTCAGTTCTGACACATTCTATCTGAAGATAGTCAGATTAAGGACTCAGTTTCACGAAACTTTCTGTATTTCAGATGCCAGTCTCAAATCTAGGTTGTTACCTCTACTTCTGACTGACTGGCTATAAGTCAGGGTTCCTCTGGGTACCACTTTCCCAGCACCTCCATATGTCCACTAACCAACTCATCAAATCTTGTTTAAGAGTTTTCATAGAGCTTAATTTACAGTTCCTCCTTCCCCCTTTCCAGATATTAGTGGGTGCCACTGAAAGTTTCAACCGTCTAATTACTTGGTCTTTCTGGTGACCAGTCCTATCCTGAAACTGTCTAAAGGCCCCAGCCAATATCATTTGTAAGCATAAATCACATGTGCTCAAAAGGGGCTCCTTTTGAATAACAAAAGACACTCTTATTGCTAAGGAAATTCCGAGGGTTCTAAGAGTTCTGCCAGAAACTGGGCGTAAATACATTTTTCTTTTTATACCACACACCCCATGGAGACAGTTGATCACTAAGCTTAATTTTGGCACAATATTAAGTTGGGTTTATTGCAGTGACTCCCAGAATGGAGAGAAATAACTCTCTGACTTTGGTTTCCTTCCACCAATCCATGCTTTATAGCCTTATCTTTCTGAAGATAGACCTGATGATGCTATCCTAACCTCCTAAAACTCAGTGAGTCCTCTTTGTTCTTAGGGCATAATGTTATTTTCCCACTTCATTTCTTGCCATTCTATTTCCTTGCATTCTACACATCAAATCCTACTAAATTTCTTCTGACTCCTAGAATGAACTGTGCCCTTTGTCTTGCTTTCTGATTTTACAAATGCAGTTTACTCTCTTGGAAGTTTCCCCCTTTTCACGATCTCTGTGCCTTTCTAACTTAATCTTCAGGTTTAAGTCAAAATATCAGTCCTCAGGAAGTCTTTTCAGTGTCCCGAGGGAAGGCTGACTGCTACCTCTGTGTTCTGGCACAGTGCACAGAATTTTTACTGCAGAGCTTTTACTGCAGTGTGATACAGTTGCCTGTTTACTTGGCTGTGTCCTTACCTGTGGCTTCAGTTCAGTGAAGGCAGGAACTGTGGTTTCTTTGTTCAAGGTTGTATCTCCAGCATCTAGCATTATTTTTGAGATACGTTGTAAGTGACCTTGGACAAATTACTTAACCTCCTGTTGTCTTTCAATTTACTAGACTGTAAGGTGGGAATAGAAAGAGTACCTATTTTGCCGGGTTGTTCTGAGCAATGTCCATATATTTAGAACTGAGTGGAATACTCAGAATTTGTCTGTGTTTAGGTTTGAACAAATTCTGTCCCATAACATTGGCTTACAAAGCCAACGTAGAGACAGCAGAGCCCAATGAATACAGCATGGATCCTGAAACCAGGTTGCCTAGTTCAACTACTTACTAGCTGTGTGACCTTGGGTAAGTTATGCCTTCAGTGCCTTCTGATTTACCCATCTGTAAAATGGGAAGAGCAGTTGTACCTATCTCATAGGGTTGTTGTGTCCCTGACACATAGAAAAGACATTGTAAATATATATATTTTTTAAAGATTTTATTTATTTATTTGACAGACAGAGATCACAAGTAGGCAGAGAGGCAGGCAGAGAGAGAGGAGGAAGCAGGCTCTTTGCCGAGCAGAGAGCCCGATGTGGGATTGATCCCAGGACCCTGAGATCATGACCTGAGCCGAAGGCAGAGGCTTTAACCCACTGAGCCACCCAGGTGCCCCGACACTGTAAATATTTTAAATGAAGTAAAAAATACAGAGAGAAGTGAGAATATGCAGACATTTGGCACCATGTCATTATCAGTGACAGCTGATGTGGAATGACTTTCCCTGGATTATGGCTCCTGCTCAAACACCAAAGCAGGCCATCAGTGGGTCATTTATTGGCTATCTACACCTGTCATTGAATAGTTTCCAAGACTCAAACTTCATAATGGAATGCAGCCAGTTCTCTAGGGGAGTACAATGTCTGTGAAGCGGGTGCATAAGCACTGATGACTTTCAGGTCAGGATCCACATAATTGCTACAATTTGCAGTGCCATTTAACGTAAATAAGTGGCAGCAGGTGTAGGGGATAGGATAGATTTGAAGGGGCCACCACAGGTAGGCTCTCCACAGATGTGAACTTTGTGTCTGAGGTTTGACAGACTTCGGGATATTATTTTTGACAGTGGGAAGAACAACTGCCCTTTGCCTAAACTCTTGTCACACTTTATCTGAAGGTAAATGCTGACATCTTTGTGACAGCTCAGTTCATTTATCTTGGAAAGCACAAATGTCCATAATGAGCCCCCAATTATTCAACATGTGGCCTCTCTTCTGTTTGCCCTCCTACTGTCTAGCTTTTGACAGTTTCTGTATGAAGTAGCTCATGCACAAGGAGGCATTAAATTAAATAAGTCCCTCTTACTGTTCACTGATAGCTTTGGTGAAAGGATTTTAGGCCAGAAAATTAGAACCATTGGCTAGAACAAAGAGTTTGAACTAGCCTTGTGTTAGGGGTTAAACTGTGTCCTCCCAAAAAAGATACATTGGAGTCCTAACCCCCATTACTTTAGAATGTGATCTTTGGAGATAGGATCTTTATAGAGGTAGTGAAAATAAAATGAAGTTATTAGAGTGGGCCATCATCCAATGACTGACATCCTTTAGAAAAAAAGGGGAAATTTGGACGTAGAGATAGATACACATCAAGGGAATACTCCCTGTATCTCTTGTATGGAGATATAGGGAGAAAACAGCTATATATAAGCCGAGTAGAGAAGCCCAGATCAGATCCTTCACTCACAGTCCTTAAAAAGAACCAATCTTGAGATATAGGGAGAAAACAGCTATATATAAGCCGAGTAGAGAAGCCCAGATCAGATCCTTCACTCATAGTCCTTAAAAAGAACCAATCTTGTCAAAACCTGACCTTAAACCTGACCTTCCCAAACTGTGAGACAGTACATTTCTATTTTGTAAGCCACCCAGGTTTTGGTACTTTGTAATGGTAGCCCTAGGGAACTAATAGTAGGTTTAAATTCTCACTTAGGTATTTACAGTTCCTGGTACCACTGTTACTTGTGTCTCCATCACTTTCCCCACCTAGGTGCCTAGGTGAAGGTAATCAATGGGTGTGAGTAACAGCAGTGATACTTGGTTCCAGCCTCTATCAGTGGAATTGCTAGACTGTAGTCTCCTTGTCTTCCTCTTTGCCGCTTTGGTAGTCATTAAAGAGCTCTTGCTACAGTTCTTGGTGCTCATTTCTACTCTGATCTGTGGCCTTAGCCATTTCTATTGACCTAGCTTAGCCAGTTTTGAAGAATAAGAGGAACTATATATCTCTGTTTGACCAGACATTTATGAAACTTGTTTCACCATAGAACAATTTTGTCATATAACACATGGAGCATCTTTTGGGAATTACTACCCATAGTGTTTTTGATGTTCTGGGAAAAAGATCAAGGCGACTTTTCAAGGAGAAATGAGGATTAGACACTGGGATGTGAGACAGAGTTCTTGGAATTCCCTTAGGATGGACATTTGTAGTCATTAACTAAGGCAGGTGACATCAGACTAGATAATCCTCGGTTGTGGGGGCTGTCCTGTCCATTATAGGATATTTAGCAGCATTATCCTCTCCCTGTTAAATGCTAGTAGCAGCTACTTCCCACTCATAACAGTCTTAATGTGTCCAGGCATTGCCAAATTTCCCATTGGGGAGCAAAATTGCTCCTGCTTGAGAGCCAGTAATCTCAGGTTACTGAAAAAGTTCACAGATTGACACTTGTTTTCTATATTAAAAGTACCAAGATAGGGGGCCCTGGGTGGCTCAGTTGGTTAAATGTCTGCCTTTGGCTCAAGTCATGACATCAGGGTCCTGGGATTGAGCCCCGAGTTGGGCTCCCTGCTCAGCAGGGAGTCTGCTTCTCCCTCTCCCTCTGTCCCTCTTCCCTGCTTGTGCTCTCTCTCTCTTTCTTTCTTTCAAATAAATAAATAAATAAAATCTTTTTAAAAAAGTACCAAGATAAGTGATTGAAAAGATTGAAAAGTGTGCATCTCTCTCTCTCTCGGGGGAAGATAAGGTAGAAAGGTAGGAACATCCATGGAGTCATTTTCGAAGTGATGGAGAAAAGGGACACAAGACAAATCCAGACCCCATTTACTCTGAGAGATTACTAGTATCCTACTAACTTTCCCATTTTTTCTGCTTTTGTTATTGATTGGTATTTTTCCTTATGGCAGGTGTCAGTAAAAATCTTACGGCAAAAAGAATCTGTGTGTTTTAGAGGAAAAAAACCCAATTAGACAAGGTACACACATAATCTAATTGATAGAAGACTCTTGGATGAAACCAAGATGTGTTCTGCCTTAGGATGTTTGCATAGGGTACTTATCTACCTGGAATGCATTTATCTTAGGATCTTCTCAAACACTGGTTTCAAGGAAAGAGTTTTCCTGACTCTTCTCCCTAAAGTAATGTTCTCTGAGGCATAAATTTATTTTTTAACTTCAGTGGTTAAGTTTATTCCTATCAAAGAATAAAGATTTTTTTGAATTTTATTTTATGTGTACTTTCTTGAAAATATTTTCTTTTCTATTGTGTGTATGGTAATTTCACCCACATTAATAAAAAAGTATCATGAAGTCATTCATGTATAAGATAAAGAAAATCCTTTTAAATACATCTCAGGGGAAAAATATCAAGTGGGCCATTTAGTAATTTATATATTGTTAACAGACTATAATGCAATTTCTGGTTTGAGTCAAACATATAAACATTTTGCCATTAGTATATTTTTCATAAATTGACAGTCAGGTATTAGATAAAAAAAAATTGTGTTTCTTAGAACCAGGCTCAGTAGATTGTCAAAACTATTAACTTGTCAGTTTAGTGTTTGTGTGTGTATCATTTTGTATCATTTTCATAGTAGTTGCACTGGGTGTTCAGTATACAAATGTGACTTAGCATAGTTGAATGGTATCAGCATTTACCACTTTTAGTGAAGTATCAAAATCTTACTTTCATTCAGGTCCCTTTGCCTTTTCTACTTTTAAACATCATTGTTCAGTATCATTATTATCATTTTTATTTTAATTACCAAGTATAATTTAGAAAACTTGTTAGAAGGGTAATCTATTCTGTTTGCCCACATTTTTGCCCTTTCTATTGTTTCTTCTTCCTTCCTGATGCCACAAGTCTCCTTCTTTTATTATTTCCTTTCTACTGAAGAACCTGCTTTAGCCATTCCTTACCCTCCAGCAACAATTTTTTTTTTTAAGTTTTCTTTCATCTGAGAATGTTTTTATCTCCCTTTTATTCCTGAAGGATAGTTTTGTGAGATATATTTTTCCCCTTCTCCAGCACTTCAAAAATGTTCTACTTCCTTCTTGCATCCATGGTTTTAGATGAGAAATTGGAGAGAACTGGTGTCATTTAAATTGATGTCCTCCATGGGTAATATCATTTGCTTCTGGCTGCTTTTGATTTTCTTTGTCTTCAGTTTTCAAAAGTTTAATTATGGTGTGTCTTAGTATAGATTTCTTTGCATTTATCTTACTTAGGATTCACTCAGCTTTTTGAATCTGTCACTTTATTTTATTTTTTTTTAATTACTAAAATTGGGAACTATTAAGCCATTATTTCTTGGAATACTCTTTAAATCACTCTCTTTTTCGTCTCCAGTGATGCCAGTATTGGATCTTTTATTGTTGTCCCACAAGTTTCTGAGACTGTTTTTGTTTTGTTTTGTTTTGCTTTTTGGTTTCTTTTCTCTCTGTTGTTCATATTGGGTAATATGTATTGAAGTATTTTCAAGTTCACCGATTCTGTCCTGTTATCTCTACTTTGCTACTGAATTCATCGTCAGATTTAAAAATTTTGATTATTACATTTATTAGTTTTATAATTGCCATTTGGTTCTTTCCTATAACTTATATTTTTATATGAATTTTATATATTTATGCATAATTTATATAATAAAAAGTTATATAAATATATTTTATATTTTTTTCATTGTTTAAAGAGCATTTTTAATTGCTTGCTGAAGCATATTCATAATGGCTGCTCTAAAATTCTTGTCAGATAATTCCAACATCTGATTGGTGTTGGTGTTGGTGTCAGTTGATTGTCTTTTCTCATTCAAGTTGTGATTTTCTTGTTTCTTGGTATGATGGGTTGTATCCTGGATATCTTGTTTATTACATGAGACTCTGGATCTTATTTATTTATTTATTTTTGGCAGGCAGTCACCCTTTTTAGGTTTAGCATTCAAGTTCTGGGCTCCTGTTGTAGGCTGTGGTTTCACTGACAATTTCATTTTCAGAGCCTTCATTGTACTGTTTTGGTCTGCTTGGTACTCTTGTAGTTTTAACAGGTCCCTGCTGGTGCTGCCTTAGTGGGTAGAAGGAGCTTCCCTAGCCTGCATGGATTTCTGCTAAAGATGAAGAGCCCTTCCTGGGTTGAGCACTTGTGTCAGAATCCTGCCTCCTAATGACCTAACAGCCCAGTATCCTTCAGAGAGGGCTGTCTTAGGCCCAGGGAGGAAGAAAAGTCCTGGCCACTTAATGCCAACATAGTTCCAGATAGATGATTCTTGCTGGTTCTATAAGCTTGCTCAACCCAGAAATTTTATATTGTAATATCCTGATTATTTCCTTCATAGCACTTGTTATCTGAAATTATATTTATTTATTATTTTGCTTTTTTCAGTGTCTGTTTCCCATATGAGAAATCACTCTGTGAAGGCAGAGTTTTTATCTTTGTTTTTTAAAAATTTTTGCTGTTTCCCAGCACCTACTCAAAATAGGTCCCCAATAGATTCTTATTGAAGGAAAGAAGTCCCAAGAGGTAGAGAAGATGATGACAGCTATAAGGAGGAGGGAGAGCATACTGAATTCTTTTTTTTTTTTTTTAAATTAATTTCTTTTTTTGACAGAGAGAGATCACAAGTAGGCAGAGAGGCAAGTGAGAGAGAAGGGGAAGCAGGCTTCCTGTTGAGCAGAAAGCCCTGTGTGTTGCGGGGCTCAATCCCAGAACACTGAGATCTTGACCTGAGCCAAAGGCAGAGGCTTAACCCACTGCACCACCCAGGTGCCTGAGCGTACTGAATTCTTAAAATATATTGTCTATTTGGACAACAGGGCTGAGATTTTAAAAAAAATTTTATTTTTTGAGCAGGGAGTTGAATTTTTATTTTATTCATTTGTTGGTTAGTTCAACAAATATTTATTGAGTACCAAGGTACCAAGCACTGTGCTGGGAATTTAAAGGTAAGAAAAGAGGTCTGTGCCCTCCTGGGCACCATAGTCTATGAAGGAAGACAGAAACTGAAAAAGAAATGGCAGTGCAATGTAGGTTATGAAGGAGAAATGCAAGTTGTGGGGCAGCAGGTCTCATCAGGCTCCTGGGTGGTAGGGAGGGGTCTCCAGCCTTTCACATCTGCATAGTTCTGTCTAAATGTTTGCCAAGAGAGTCAGCATCTGGGCCCTGGAGCTTCCTAAACTGGAATACTAGAATCCTCACCATCACTAATGCTGTTTGAACACTTTTTAGGTGCCATTGTTTTCCAAACCCTGGCTTCTTTAATCCCCACAGCAGCCCTTCATCAAGGGTTGTCTTATTGTCACTCCTTTATTTTACAAACAAGGAAACTGGGGCTCAGACTGAAGGTCCCCTAACTGGTAAGAAGTGGAGGCAGGTGACTGCCTCCAGCACCCATGTTCTCAAACCCTACCACCTCCCCAGGGAGGAGACGCCATCTCCACCTCTCCTCAGCCTTGTGCACTTAGCTCAGCTAAACCCCTGCCTCCCGGGTGCACTGGTTGCCTGAGTTGCCTTTCTGTAGCTTCATTGGTACAGAAGACAGTGATATAAACAGGTTCTCCTTACCCAGGATGATTTTGGTGGACAATGAAATGCTGTTCATAGTCTATGCTAGGATCAAGGAGAATCCTCTTCTTTGGGAACTGAGCCCTGGCTAATGGTGCATATGGATTGGATGATGTTCTTTATCCCACCAGTGTCCATGGGCATAAAGTTAGTACTGGATATTCCCAACCTAGTGGGCTGCTCATTTCACTGATGGCTGCTCTCTTCCTTCCTTAGGTTCTCAGGTTCATCAATGAGACAAAAGTTCCGAAAGAGGGATTTCTTGGTATAGAGATTAAGGGGGCAAACTCAGGAGCCAGATAGCTTGGGCTCTAATTCTTTCTCTGCCACTTATTGGTGATATGACCTTCTTTGGCCACGTGACTACATAGTTCATCTGTAGGTGAGTCTGTGTGGTTCTGTGGCATAGGTGGAAAGTGAAAGGGCCATTTTAACACTAATTTAAAAAAATAACTTTGGGGGGGAAAAAAAAACTTTGGCTGTTGTTTATTGAGCACTTACCATATGCCATTTACAGGCTAAGTACTTCATATCACTGCCTCATTGATATATGACTTATATATGATTGATATATAAGTCATATATGATATATGATTGATGTATGATATATGACTCTGCATAGTCATCCTAGGCAGGTGTGGCACATTGCATTTTTCAAAGATAACTACTCAATATTTTCTATCCTACATGCTGTTCTTGAAATGTGGTATTAATGCTCTTCCCATAGATTGATGAGGATTATATTTCTTCTCCTTGAAATCAGGTGGACCTTTGTGACTGCCTTCACCAGTAGAGTACAGCAGAAGTGATAGTGGGTGACATCCAAAACTAGGTCAGAAATGCCATGTACTTAAAAAAAAAAAAAAGCCATGAATTTACTTTGCTCTCTTGGGCCACTCATTCTTGAAACCTGACCACTTCATTGTGAGGAAGTCACATGCCAAGGCAATGTGCAAGATATTCCAGCTGACAGCCCAGATTACATCCCATGAAAATGCAAGCATTAATTGCCAGATCTGTGAGTGACGATGCATTCAAGGTGATTCTAGCCAAGCCACTATCTGACTGCAATTGCATAAACTCTGAATGAAAACTCTCTAGCTGAGGAAACTGAGGCTCTGAGAAAGGAAGAAGACGTGGGCATGTGGCCAGTAAGTGACAGAGCTGGAATAAGAATCCAGGATCCTTAAAGTCTTGACTGGAGAAATGAAATGAGGAGATGATTTCTGCATAGACACAGATTTCATCTCTAGGCCCAGAGGGATCCAGCTGGGACCCCAACCTCAGGGGCTATTGACTATTTTATTTGTGTACATTTATTGAGTTCCTCTTCTAAGCTAGATACCATGTTATGACCTGTGAATTCAAAGTGAATGAACTGTTGCTTTTGTCCCCAAGGGGCCTGTGATCTAGATGAGGAGACAGACTGTTGATCTCTGTACTCCTGTGTATTCTTCAACATTGACATAGACGGAGAAGTTGCTATATAAGACACTGAAAAGATTTCCTGGCCTAAGGCAGTCTGTTCTACCTCCTCAACTTTGAATACATCCAAAGATATCAAAGTGAAATAGGAGTAACTGATTATTTCTGTAGTTAAGCAAGGGTTCCTCTTGCATGACTACTCTGAAAAGGAATTCTAAAGACTTTAAGGCTTTCTACTTGAGTGGAAGAAATAGAGGCTAGTATAATCAGTATCCATCAGAAGAAGAAGATGGGTGGATTCCTTCCTCTCTGCTCTATTTCCACAAATATTTGTTGGGTAGCAATATGTCCCAGGCTAGAGATACAGAAATAAGACAAGATCCTTGCTTAGAGTCTAGCATGGAAAGAGAGGTGAAAAGTATTATAAGATACTAAGATGGTCACTCCAGTGGAGTTAGGGATAGGTGCTGGGGAAGGACAGAGAGAAGCTCCTCCATCTGTAGTGGAGTCAGGAAAGGCTTTCCAGGGAAGTTAGATTTTGAGCTGACCATGAAGAAGGAGAACTTTCCAGATGCCCAGCAAGAAAGAGGGCAGCCTCCTAGAGTCCGGAGGAGGGAGGAGCTTGTGTAAATAGTTGAGGAGTCATGGTATGTTTGAAGACCTATACGAAATTTAGTACTGTTGGTTTAAAAAAAGGGGGGGTGCAGGGAGGGCCAACAGGTGGAAAAATAAGTGGAAAGTGAAGTCTGGTACCAGAATGTGAAGGGTTTGCTGTGCTGGTACAGGAGTTTGCCTTTAATAGTTTGGTGTGCAGTTTCTAGCTGCAGTTAGAATTATCTGGGAGCCTTTTAAAAAAGACCAATGCCTGGTCTTATTCAGTAGGTATGGGGTGAGACTTAAATATCAATATTAATTTCAAACTTTTTATTATAATAAATTATACATGTGTGTCTCCACTGTGCAGTTCTTCTTCCCTCCACTGATACATATCTCTTTTCTTTTGTGCATTATGCTCCTAAATGTCTTTATTTTTGACCCTGTTTCCCTAACTCTTGATTGGCTATCATGGCTCAGATTTAGTATCACTTACTTCAGGAAGCCTTACCTGATCTTTCCTGGCTCAGTTATTAATCCTTTTCTGTAGTTTCGTAGAAACTTGTGTATAACTTTCAGTGAGATTGATTTCCAGTTGACTTGGTTTGGTCTTGGACATCATACCATGACTGAGTTATTATATCCAGACTGAATCCAATGAGGTAGGCAAAATCAAGTGCTAATATCAGAAGGGTAGTGGGTACTGAACATCAAAAAATTTTTTTCAATACTATATAAACCTGTGTTGTTCCTGAAAATATTTAAAGTGGTTGTCTCTCTACTGGACTACAAGTTCCCTAAGGGCAAGTACTATTCTGGTATTGATCTTTGAATACTTAGCTGTGAGTCAGGTTCCTGGCTCAATAAATGTTGAATGAATGGTTCCTGCTCTCAGATTTAAAAATATAGTTTATTCTGAAGTCTGCTCTGAATACCAATTATCCTTTCTAAAGTGTTTCCACTTTATTCTGTCAAGCCCCCAGGACTTGGAGGTTGGGGGCAAAATTTGCACAATGGCTTTTTAATTTATCATCAACTGTAAAACATCTTTGAGAATTTTATTAGCTCCTTTCCATTTGGCCTCCTGAGAAACGTGAGAGTCGATGATAGGAGAGAGGCAGGCAGACCGAGCAGCTGGCATCCCAACCCACTAATTTCCATGGACAAGTGCCCTCTGTCTCTGCTAGAATTCAGTTTGATGATAAGAAGGAAAGTAGAGGTTCCTGGACTCAGGTTGAGGGGTGCCCAACCGACATTAAATTGATTGGGTCGGCAAGCACTGTAGAGGTAGAAAATGTTGCTTTACTTCTGCCTTTTTCTGCTGAACATTTTCTAAGGATCTCTTTTAATTTACATTTAAAAATTGGAGGGAGAAAGAAGCTGATAGGCAGGGACGTTGATATTTAATTGCTAATTTGTAAGTAATTTTCCCAAGTGCTACTTAATTTCAGAGTTGTCATTTAATGGTTATCACAGCGTTTCTCTGGAAAAAGGAATGTGTTTTGTTGAACTCACTACTCCTTCAGGGGCAGACTTGGATTTAGTTTTATGAATGGTAATGATTTTTTCATAAGGTGAACTTCGCTTCCACACAGGGTAGTATGATTCATAAAATCAAGTTCTCAATGCTTTCATTATCCTTCCCAGGAATAAACCCTATTTCCTACAGCTATAATTCCCATTGTAAACCAGCTAGGTCCTTGTGCATAATACTGTGCATTGATTGTTATCTTATATAGCCGCATTGAATATCACAACATGCTTTAGACTGAGAGATGAAAGAGAAAAAGGAAGAGGAGGAGGAGGAGAGAATAGATGGCAGAGTAGCACCTGAGTCTCCCTCTGCTGAATCTCCCTCTGCTTGGAAAAGAGAATGTTTCCAACACCCAGGTATGGCGAAGAAGATGGAATGGATGGTTGAACTTGATTTTACTGAACTCACCATTTCCATAGACGTTTGCTCTGAGTGATCAAAGCAGTCTTTCCAGTGCTGAAGAATGAAGGGTGTACCTCAGACCTGCTCAGATTGGATTGCTGGACTACTTATTTAACCCAATAGAAATTATGAGTGCTGTATTCGGTACTTCGTGTACTTCAATACATGAAGAATGTATCCATTCTTCATGCACTCTCTTGCCTCCATGGGCACCTTTATTTTCCCTGGGGTGGAGGGGGCAAGTGACCAAGAATCCTGCTTACCTACATTTCTCCCATCTGAGACCTCACAGCTGGCTTACAGGAAAGAGTCCAAATTCTTTGGCGTGGGATACGAGTAGGCAGCATAATAAAAGGATATTTTGGGAATAATAATTTGGCAGCAGAAACCAAAGACAGGGAGTAAATTAGCAGTCAATTAGAACAGTTTGGCAGGATTTGGGTCTCAACCAGGAAGACATTGTGCCAGAACTATTATTTATTATTTAGAGAGAATTTGGCCAAAGAATTACATACACTGAGAGCCTATTAGGAACCAGGCCCTGTGCTAAGTGCTTTACATAAATTATCTCATTTATGACAAAAGTAATTCCCTCTCTAATAGCACCCATACTTTTTTTGCTGTGGCACTTTTTACAACTGAAAACTATGTCCTTATTTGTGTGGTTAGTTGTTTTAATGTCAGGCTCCACCCACTAAGTTTCCATCTATGTGCCTGTCACATAGCAGATGCTTGAGAAGTTTACTTTTCAATGAATAAATGACTGTGTCTTGGTTACCACTCTTATGCAACCTAGATTCATGAAAAGAAACTTCATGGAATTCTAGGGAAACTGGATAAGCAGTATGCAGAAAGGGGCTAAGCCAGGCAGCTCTGGGAACCGCAGCAACCACCAGAGAACTTATCTATTACGATGA
The DNA here is from genome assembly GCF_964662115.1 of Mustela nivalis. NCBI lineage: Eukaryota > Metazoa > Chordata > Mammalia > Carnivora > Mustelidae > Mustela > Mustela nivalis. The sequence goes on from NC_139021.1 coordinate 73,492,500, forward strand.
CAGCTCCTAATGCTTCCACACTAGAGCTTTCCATTGAAATTCTTGAGATTCTGACTTGCCTGACTTAGCCCAGTTGTCCACTCATGATCCAGTCAGCTATGACCAAGGTGAAATAACATAGTAGGTACATGTTTGCAGGCTTCTTCTGGTGTGTGTGTGTGTGTGTGTGTGTGTGTGTGTGTGTGTAGGCAGTTCTCAGAGGAAGAGGTTATTGGGGGCTGTGAGGGTAACTTAAATGGTGTTTACTATAACGTAGGACTGGAAGGATGACTATGACAACAATGTATAGAGGTGCTTTGAAAAGATATGCATTATAGCACTGTGTCTGGATTCCAGGGTTCCAGCCCTAGACTCAGTATTTCCCATATGGTCCTGGGCAGATTACTTAATCTGTCAGTCCTTCGTTGTCCTTACCTGCAAAGTGAGAATCATGATAGTTTTAGCCACTTAGACTTATGGTTTTAGAAAGGTTAATGCATGTAAAACATTTAACAGTGCCTGGCATTGTTGGCATTCGGTAGATGTTAGCTAGCATCATTCTTTCAATGGAAGATGGAAGTTCCATCTAGAATATCTTTATTCCTCTTGGTGAAATCAAGACTCTTCTAGATGAGTTAATTCCTGGGAGAGAGTAGGGCTTAAAGTGATGAAGACTTCCAAATTTGGAGAAAGATGATTTTAACAAACCCAAATGTTCATAAGATTATCTGATCTTTAATTTTAACAGTTTATTAAAACACCAAAGTAGAATTTAACACCAGTCTCCTCCACACAGGCCCTTAAAAAATCAGTTTTTTCTTACTTGCTAGTTGTACTGGCAGGGGAGGACAAAGATTGCAATTCAGAAACATTAGCTCTTCACCCAGACCCAGTATTGAAGGCCAGGGCTCATAGGGCTGTGCTAATAAGGAAGTGATGAGTTACCCATTTGGCTGTTCAAGGTTCCTGACCTAATTGCCTACTAATGCTTTATAAGTAAAAGGTGAAAATCATGTTATCTGTAGCTGTTGTGGCAAGCAACCAGGTAATTGAATATGTTTATGGCTCTATTTGAATTAAAGATTACTGATTTTATTTCTTCACATTTAGCAACATATTATAACCTGAAACACATATTACAAATGTTAACCGGCACTTCTCAAAGCCTAATGAGTTCTTTTGTGAAAATTCATGAGGGCCAGTGAGGAACAGTTTGGAGGAAGGCCATTTGGAAACTACTTAAATGTGTGATTTTCTTCCAGTTTAATCATGTCCCCCTTTTGGTTCCCTAAAGTCTGTGTTCTTGGTTTACATGCTGAGGGATTTATTGATAACAACCTTCATTTTAGGTCAATTTAAGTAAGGGAGATTATAATTATAATAATTCCCTTGAGATTCTTTTTGCCTTTTGATTTTATTATTTTCTTTGGTTGTCAGGTCATTTATCACTTAAATGCAGATGAATTGTAGGTTGAGCAAGAATTAAAGTGAAGGGTTCTCCTTTAAAAACATTTCCCTCTATGGGGAATGGGCTAGGTGGGTCTTAGGGATTAAAGAGGGCACTTGTGATGAACACTGAGTGTTGTATGTAAGTGACAAATCACTGAATTCTACTCCAGAAACCAGTATTGCACTGTATGTTCACTAACTAAATTTAAATTAAAAAAAAAAAAATCACTCTTGATTTCAGAGAACCTTAGCACTGGAAAGCAATTTAGAGATGGCTGGCCCACACGTATGTATTATAGAGAGAAAACCAGAGGCCTGAGAAATTATATGATTAATCAAGGTCATGCGTCTGTATAGGACAAGTCATGGACTCTGGATTAACAGATGAGAAGTTCTCTCCGCTGAATATCATGATCAAAAGCAAAGTTATACATCCTATAGGAATATTGGTTATTGTGAGGATTATTTCACATTTTGTGGACACATGTTGTTGTACAGACAGTTTGACTTTTTGTTGTTTGTTTTCCAAGGTGCTTAGAGCTCTTACTAGTACACTTCTACGTAGAAGGTTCTAGATTTCACGCACTAACTTTTGTGGCTCAGATATGGCTTTGGCTAACTTAATGGTTCTCATATGCTAGTTTAAACCAAAAGACTCAGGATTAGTTTTTGGTTGGTTACTTTCATTTAATGGATACGTATAAATACACTATTTATTCATTGCATGTTTTACTTATTTAATTACAAGATAAGGCCCTCCAACTCATATATAATATTAAGAAAAGGCATTGATGTATGCTCTTATTAAGGTGATAATCTTTTAAACATTGGAAAAAGCTAAAAGCCTTTTTGTAAGTAGGTCTTCCTTGCCTTCCTTTCCCATTTTATATAAGAATTTTACTCGTGAGCATCCTGATCCTTTTAAAAATACATTTTAATTTTTCTATAAAGAAAAGTATACTATATACACAGAAAAGTGTATGCAGAGTGATGTAGGAGATGTTGGGGTTCAGAACTGACAGCCAATAAAGAATTCTTCAGACATCTTCAGTGCAATAAAAGTGGTTTTGTTAAAGCTGGGACCAGAACCCATGGGCAGAAAGAGCTGCACTGAGATTATGAGGATTGGCCAGTCACATACTTTCAAGTTGGGAAGGGGTTAGGGATAGTGTAAGTTTCTAAGGAATTTTGGAAGCAAGGTTTATAGGACCTTGAGGGGGCTAGTTATTGTTAGGAAAAGGTCATTTATTACTGTCTGATAAAACCCTAGTCATGAGACCCTTCGGATGTATATCAGTGTTCCCTATGCTTGGGGGATGATTGCCAACATATATCTTGTGGGGGGTGGAGATAAAGAAAGTTTTTAAAGGAATTTTTATTTAAAGTATAAATAAATATACATTTTATATTTATATTATATCAATTCTATATATCATATATTAAATATATTATATAGAATATATTATTATATATATTTTATACATAATTGTATTTATGTAATTATATATTATATTTATATTTTATAATTGTACATTATTTGTATACATATAAATAAATTTTAAAGTAGACTTGCAGGAACCTGGGGGGTTCAGGCTAAAATTGCCTTTTGCCCTTAACAAAGTATTAACATTGAGGCAGCCAAGTTCCTAGACGAATGCCACTCTGCCTGTTTCAAGGACTTGTCAATGGGCTGTAAGCAGTAAAGAAACTTAATTTTTTCTTTTGCCTTTGTTTTCCACATCACAAACCTATGTACATATTTTAACCATCTGTTATAATAATTTTTTGGCTTTTCCTTGTAATACCACTACCTGTTTATATTCTTCAACAAAAAATGGACTGTTAAAAACTTTATGTTTTATGAAATGGGATCATACAGTGAGTATTCTTTCATTCAAAACTACATTATGGATGTCATCTTTCATTCTACACTTAGTGAAATTCATTCACATTGTTGCATGTAATTGTAGTTTAAAAATGGTTGTTGCTCTATATGTGGCTAATTGAATTTAAATAAAAAATTTTAAAAATGCTTGTTGCTATATAGTATTGCAATTATGTAACTCTTCTACTATAATATATTTACCCATTCTACCCATTCTATTCTAAATACCTGAGGACAGGTATTTAGGTTGCTTCCAGTTTGGGGCTATTATGAGTGATGTATTACAAATGAACCTGTATATTCCTTCTGCTGAACATGTGCAAGACTTTCTATAGGGTTTATACTTAGGAGGGAATTGCTGGATTGCAGTGCTTGCTCATCATTGACTTGATTTATAATAATGACCATAAATTCTCTCTTCCAATGTACAGTCTATCCTCATTATTTGCATGTTCTGTACTTATGATTTCTCCTACTTGATAGAAATTATTTGTAATTCCAAAATCAGTCCTCATGCTGCTTTCATGGTCAAATACAGATAGGTACAGAGTGGCAAAATATTTGACTTGCCAATATGCACATTCCCAGCTGAGGTTGAATCAGGTGTCACTCTGCCTTCTTTTTTCAGCTCATTGTAGACAAGTGTCCTTTCCATGTCTGTTGCTGCCGAGTTTTTAATGTTTTTGTGTTTTTTGTTGATGTCACTGTTTAAAATGGGCCCCAAGTGTAGTACTGAAGTGCTGTCTAGTGTTCCTAAGCACAAGAAAGCTATGATATGCCCTAGTGAGAATATATGTATTTTAGATGTTTCCTTTAGGCTTAAGTTATAGTGCTATTAGCCATGAATTCAATGTTGATGAATCAATAACACATATTAAATAAGGTGTCTTTGGACAGAAACACAAATAAAACAAGTTTATGTATTGACTGGTTGACAAAAATATTGTGATTAGAGACTTGCAGGAAACAAACCCTTTTTCTCCCAGGGGCAGAAAAAGTATTTGCTAATTCAGTGTTTGTGGCAACTTTATAGAACATAACTACTCCTGATAATGAGAATCAACTATAGGTAGCTGGATGTATTTATACTTCTACCAGCAATGCATGAGAGTTTCCAGTGAGCCACATTCTTGAAAATGTTGATTAATGTCAGATTTTTAAAAATGTTGCCCATCTGGTATATGTGTAGTAATATTCCATATATATGTTTTGTGATAATTTTTCCCAATCTGTGACTTGCCTATTCATTCTTATTAAATATGTGTGTGATACTCTTCCTTGTCCTTCTCCTTCTTCAGAAAATAGAGGGTATATAAATCAGAGACTATGTATGATACACTTCCTATAGGTTTCTGTACCCCTTCAAAATAAGGTTTCTTTCTCACAAGTCACAAATTCACGTTATAGACAGTAAATTCAGATTATAACAGTGATACTCATCAGTAGCCTCAGAGGGTTTTTTGTTTGTTTTTAATATGAGCTAGTCAGGGGCCCTTTTTGGTCTCTTCTCCCTCCATGGGTTTGATCTCTTTATTAATAGATGATGTTTCAAACCTGTCAGTAGCACCTGTGCCTTCAGTTATTTCTGTGACCAGTCAACCGGGTAGTAATTGAAATCCTGCTGTGTACCATGTGCTAGATGGCATGGGGACGGGCAGAGATGTACAGGATATGGATTCTGCCCACTGTAATACTTTGGGCAGACAGGACCTAGATGCCTGCAACATACCATAGAATATCAAAGTGCATAGTATGGACACTTAGAGGAGAATTTAGATTTAAAATTTATCAACATTATACACAATAAGTGCACAATAAGTTAAAAAGGGAGATTCTCATTCGTTGTTTGGAGATTGCATTATCCTCCCCCCCCCCAACTTTTATTTGGAAGTATGTATTTATGTATTTATTTGCTCTCTTGCTTACCTTTTTGTCTGTCTGCCTATATAAGTTTCCTGAGCTGGTCAGGTTTACTATGAGGAGAATACCTTATAAACAAACAGTTACACATTGTAGGATAAATGGTACATGAAAGGGGGTGCTCTGGGGCACCTGGATGGCTCAGTGGGTTAAAGCCTCTGCCTTCAGCTCAGGTCATAATCCTGGGGCCCTGGGATTGAGCCCCATGTCGGGCTCTTTGTTCTGCAGGGAGCCTGCTTCCTTCTTTCTTCCTGCCTCTCTGCCTACTTGTGATCTCTCTCTGTCAAATAAATAAATAAAATCTTAGAAAGAAAGAAAGAAAGAAAGAAAGAAAGAAAGAAAGAAAGAAAGAAAGAAAGAAGAAGTGCTCTGTGTGCTGTTGGAACACAAGAGTGCCTGTGGCCTGGCCTCAGAGTTTGGAAAGAACTTCCTAGAAGAGCTAACATTTGCCTTGTGTGAGGAAACCCCAAGGATACATTTATAGCAGTGGGTAGATGGATCAAAAGGAGTGTTATTTAACATTTTGTTATATATTGCTAAATTGCTACATTGTGTTTTGAAGAATGAGTGGGAGTTTATCTGGCAGAGAAAGGTACAAGAAGGATGCTATTTTAGGCACAGGAACAGCAGGCACAAAAACACCGGCATGTACAAATGATTGTGTAGTTTGGTGGGATGCATGGTGAGGAATGGCCAGACACTGGACTGTAAGAGAGTTTAGGGCCAAGTTAAGAATTAGGTGGGCTAAAAGGAGCAGGGGTAGCTCTCTCAGTGGAAGGAATCCACATCAACTTTAAAATGTAAATAGGATGTAAGGTAAAGATGAGTAGGGACATGAATTCATTTCTGTGGATTGTACTTTTCCTCCCTATTTCCCTCCCCACCCTCCTTATTTTCTGCATGCCTGCCTTGCTTCCTACCATTTATTCAGTACCTGTTCCATACTAGTCACTGTTCTAGGCATTGAAGAGAACAAGGCAAAGTTCTGCTCTCATGGAGCTTGCATTTTAGTGGAGGAGATACACAATGAACAAGTGAAGGAAGGAAATCCAGATGATGCAAGGAGGGAAATGGTTAAGCAAAGGGAGAGTGACTGGCACGAGGGACGTGGTCCAGACAGCCTGGAGGGCAGATGGATGCCTCCCTCACCTCCTGCCACAACCCTGCTCTGCCCCAATTGGTTGCAGTCTCACAGATCGCCTAGCATGTGACTTCTGTCCTCTCCGGACTCACCTTCTTGATTTTTTGATATCCATCTCTTGCTGCCTTCTACGCTCATTTGTCATCTTTCCTGTTCCTTGTAAACTCGAGGACAGGCTGAGCTTTTCCATGTTCAGATGCCACACCAGAGCACAATGCCCTGAAGCACTTATTTTAAAAGGAAATGGCCACTGTTGAAAAACTTAGCATATTACATTTTTAGTTTTTTCTCTTCTCTTGATTTTCAGGTCATTTGCCTGAAATATGATCACTGCTCCTGAGGCATCCTTTTGCTCCTGCTGTGTAGTGCCTGCCCTCATCCTCAATCTTTGTGTTGACAGCCACATTGTTCCACTCTCCGTAAGATGAAGGACCTCTTGGATTGTGCTC